>NC_090323.1:88508058-89143263 GCF_040869045.1 Eurosta solidaginis | reverse complement strand
TGGCAAACGGTGCAAAGGGAGGTAGAGACTAAGAGTTTGTTTCCCTGACCTACACAATTGCTGCCGGAAAAGAGGGGGAAGAAGACGGGGGCAGGGGCTGATGCTCGGCATTGCTCCCGACTCTACTACGGAGATTGTAGGTATGAGAGGGAGCAGCCGTGTGAGTTGGTGGCGCCTTGGGGCGCGGGTATTTGTTGTGGCTTGCTGAGCAGCGGGGATGCTGTGAGGTAGCGGGGGCGCTAAGGCGCAGACTACGGGACGTCCTAGGATGTGAACAGCAAGGAGCCAAAAAAGATTTATAGAAGTTACGTGGACGTCTGGTTTTGGGGTCTGGCCCAGAACAACCTGCCCGATGCAAACATCCCTTACACGAGACACACTGACAAGAGTATGACCGTCCTAAAAAGGTTCTTTTCCGGCAGATGCAGGAAAACCTTTTCTCAGGACCGGGGTCAGGAGACGGACCCAGATTGGGTTCGATACCTTCCCGGAGCAAGAGAATATGGAGCAGTCCCGCTGCAAGGAGCTGCTGGGAGGATGACAATTTGTGGGACGGACGCAACAAATTAAATGGGGTTACACTGAAATGGCAGTCCTTGGTCGGGAAAAGTCCCGTGTCGCTCCGGTACATAGAACAGACGGTCTTGGGAAGGGAACCTAACCCCGGTCTTTGGATTTGGTACTGCTGCGTTTGCTCAAAAGAAATAGAGATACATAAAATGGTCACACACTATCTCGTGCAAAGCGTAGTTTCACCTGGGGTTAACTCCTAATAATCTTCGCGAATACAATTTCTTTAAATCATTTGTGGCTCCTTGGCGGTCATGCACAAAGTCGACTTACGGTTGCTATTAATGGTCTATTAATACTCATGACTCTCGTGGCACAGCGGCATCGTGTTTTTTCGAGCTACAATTCCCGATGATTAAGAGCTACAATTCCCGATGTGCGCTACCAGTCGCTAGCATGCCTCCTGACCTTCACACCATATGCTAGCACAGAAGCTATAGGACTGCGACTTCGAACTCATATGTACCTTCGTCGACGTCACTTTCCTAGAAGCTCTAGGTGTAGCTCCGAAGACTTTCTAACGGATTTTTTTGTCGCGCTATGCTGCCGAGCTACACCAGAGAAACATCTTGAAACGTTAGGGAGTGACTATTCGGCCAAGAATACCGCCCTCGAAATCATAAGCAGTCTAAGTGGATGTCACTGCGTAACTCATGGGTGAAAATCGTATAACCCTCGGTGCATCTACATAATTAAAATTTTACAAGGGCCCTGGATACAATTTTTAAAATGTAGACCAAAGTTTGCAGACGTTAGTGTTCACAACATTGATTTAAATAGTCTTCGTTAAATCAAAACGATATGTTAGATTGGATGACCGCGTAGCTTCAGTTTCCACTACTTTAGCGTAGTAGCACACACGGTCATTAGTTCGACTGTCTTTGGAAAGCTTTTGCTTCACCACTTTGAGTGTTCTTGCGAAGGACAAAGCCTCACCTGGCAATTCGAAAAAACAACCTAATTCGAGTTAGGATAAAAGTGATTCTAGCTTCATAATAGAAATCCGTTACAGATCTCCCTGTGTTACTTAATCACAGCCCTAGCGCCGAATGGCTGCTACAAAATATAGGAAGTTACAATGGTGAATTGTGGCTAGCTTTTCAGATAAAGGTCTATGTATCGCCATTACCCCAACTATAATTAGGTGGTTTTTTCAAATTACCAAAGATATGTGCCTAAGTATTCACATTTGTAAAAGAAGCAGTAACGCGTGGGTTATATTTAAACTTGGTTGGTAGGCTATAAACAATGTGATTCACTCCAAAGGACTAGTTTTGGATAGGCCCGCCAACTTTAGGAAATGAAGGATGAAGTGTGAAAATCAAAATTAACATTTGAGACGCTATTGTATAGTTTCGCAAATAAACAGATGTTTGAATGTAAGCCCAAAACCCCTGTCAAACCCTTCTCATACCTACATACATACATACATATATCCTCAACTTAAGTATGACTGAGGTAAGCATCATTTCAAAGGAGTGTTTATGCCTCTAGAACCTACTAAAGGATTTTGCATCACTGATTTCGCTTATTTCTTCAGCCCATCGCAATGTACATTTTTTTCGGCACCTTTTTTGTGTAATTTGTTTTTTTAACAACTTGAGGACAATTTGAAAACATGTTCGCCTTGGGCCATTTTATTTGAATTCATTGTTCATTATTAATTAAAAAAAAAATAAGCAAATTGAGCATATAAATTTATTATAAAACTTTTCTTTTAGTGTTTTGTTTTAATAACTTTGTCGTTATTGGGTGATGCAAAGTCCGTGTTACGCTGACATCGAAGGCGCCTGCTTTTTAAATAACTTATGAACAATTAAAGTTAAATTTCGCAATTAGTTTCTTATAAATGGCAGTGCTACGCATCCGTTGATACCACTTTCGACCATATCCGACCAATTTTCGACATGACATGGCCTAAACAATAATAAACGAGTAGAAAATATAGTAACGCGCCGGACGCCACCGCCGCCGCCGTCGCGCCGATATTTTTGACATTCGGCGGCGGGGTGCTAAAAACGACTAAAATCTGCGGCGGCGTAGGCGTATATCGGCGGCGTATAACTTTATTAGGTAAGAGTTTAAACAGTTACAGTATCCAGATCGATGTTGAGCTGACGCACGAAATATGTTTTTAAATAATTTACATGTTCATATGTAAAAACTAACCGATATAAAACTCAAACTCTGTATTTAAATGTTTGGATTTATTTAAAAAAATATTTGTAACGATTGCAACAAGAATATTCCTTAGAATGAACATTTCTGTTGTATTGAATTGAAATATGAAATAAGTTTTTCTTTGAATACAAGAAATATCTTTTTGGCACAAAGTTGTTTAACAATTTATAGTAGAAATCAACAATAATTAAAAGTTAACATAATAACGTAACTCACGTCTCCCTAAGGAAATTGCTTCTGGGAGTTCAGCGTATTTATCTTTAAGAACGGGGTTGCCGGGCAATTCCTGGCATGGAGGTCTGACGCCTTTTGTGGATATAGCTGAGAACATCTTTGTATTTTTCTTCTACATACGGCTGAGTTCTCAGGTGCCGTATTTCCTTATAATGCTTGCGCAGATGGCTTCTTAGGTCCCTGGGAGTCGGGGCCTCTTCATTCAGATGTCTTTTGGGATGCCAAGGTTTCTGGGTATTCAACAGAAACTATTCGTTCAGCATATCATTTCTCTTCCCTTTTCATTTTCCCGACAGGGTACATCTCAATTGGTTCTCTATCCTCTATCTATTTTTCTAAATTTTTTTTGATGGCAGGTACCTTGTCGTTGTTGTGAGGGCTTAGCCGAACTCCATAGCGCCCGACTATGGGACTGAGCGGTTTAGGGCCTGCATCTACGCCGTTTCGCTTCATAGGAGGGCGACGGGATGTCGGTGACCAAGAACTGCCAATGCGGACCGTGCCTATTGCACGATTTGCAGCCAGGGGGTATATTCGGCTGTATTTGAACGGAGCCTTCCCGATACCTGGCCGTCTCGGGAAGACATGATGACCTTATCCCCATTCTTAACACTAGACCGCTGAGCCCGCTTGCAGACAGGTTGTCGTACGACCAAGACGAGCTCAAAAATTTTAAAAGAAAGTAAGGAGAACGAAAAGGCGATTTTGTCGGTAGCAGGGCAAGAGGAAATCGCTTTCAGGGATGACTCGGACGCGGATAGCGATGATTGTTTTTCATTCAGTGCCCTCGGTGAAGGAGCGGCATACTAGCCCGGGCATAGAACTAATTTAGAACGGGAACAACGAGATAGAGAGCTTAAGAGAAAAAAAATAAATGTGAGGCGTGATAACCTCCAAAGAGATCTAAGGCCGAGCTTCTCCTCTTGATTTTCCCTACAAATTGGCTGGACGGGACCTACATGTTTTATGCCGACTCCGAACGGCATTTGCAAGGCAGATGAGTTTTCACTGAGAGCTTTTCATGGCAGAAATACACTCGGAGCGCTTGCCAAACACTGCCGAGGGGCGACCCCGCTTATAAAAGATTTCTTCTAATTGAAAAACCTTATTTCTAAAATTTTGATGTTGCTTTGCCCGGGGTACGAACCCAGGGCATACGGTGTGGCAGGCGGAGCGCGCTACCATCACACCACGGCGGCCGCCAGAGCTTAAGAGAACCTTCTCAAAATATCGGGCTGCATTAAGAATTATGCAGGGCTTGGGCCAGGTGGTCCCGTGAGACAGTGGCAAAATGTCGAAGACAGTTCATTGTCGAAAACTTTGCTGCGAGCAACCCTCAATTTTGCAACCGCATCGAAGAGGAAGAAGTCCCGAGAGGTAAGATGCAGCAATCGGCTGAACCTGAAAAACCTGCTTTTAAGAGGCAGAAGGGGGAGAGTAAACGCCCCAGTCCATGAGCCAGGAGGCGAACTAGCCGGAATGACAGGAACCAAACCTCAAAATCTGCAAAGCTGGTCGAAGAGGGAATTATAAGTACTGCAAAGCCATGTACCTCAAAAGCTGTATATAGGAGGAGGAAGGCAATAATGGCTTGAGAAGCAAAGACACAAATGTTAATAAGCTAAAGGGAGATAACAATCAGACTCCAGCTTACTCGATGATAATAAAAGGGAGCTAACGCTGAGAGTCCGGTTTTCACCGAGAAGAAGGTGAGCGAAGTTGCGAAGCAGTCCCTGACTGTGGCACTACTAGATTGCAGCGTTCCCAATAGGCAGATATCAACCGAAAGGGGGAGATCCGTAGAGGAGGAGTTGATCAGTATCATGATCAAAATGATGCATGATGAACCGAACAGACCGCTACCAGCCTTCGAAACAGCTGGATGGGACAATGGAGTTAAACTGATAACCTGCACCAATAACGCGACTTTAGAATGGCTGCAGAGAGTTGTTCCAGACATTCAAAAACAAGAGGACGCTATGTTGAGGTGGTGGATAGAGCACTGGTCCCCACGATACCAAAGGTCAAGGTTTGGATACCCCGAGTGGTAAAGGCGGAAGACACGCTTAACATGCTGCAGCGGCAGAACCCGAACATACCAAGATGGGATTAGAAGGTACTCCACGTATCCCGAACCGTGGAGGGGCCCAGTTCTACATCCTCCAAATTAATAAGGAATCGGAGGATCGTTGCACTTACAGCTTGGGAAAAATTTCTGGGGCACAGGTAGTATATTTGTGTGCCTTAAGAAGCGGAGTCCTCAGGACAATAACCCCAATACGCTTAAAGCAGAGGAGGTGGAAAAGGAGCTCGAGAACCTGAAAGTAGCGGCAAAGGACGGGGAAAAAGTGCAGTGGCAGAGATGCACGATCAAATCAATGGTGCTGAGAACTTTGAGAAGAATCAAAAAATGCTAAAAGCAGGAGAGGTGGAAAAGGACCACAAAGGCCTGGAAGTAGCAGGAAAAGACAAGAGTAAAGGTGTAAAAGTAGAGATTTTGGATGTGGTCAAACAGCTCAATGATGCTGCGAGTGTAACAAAGACGCTTCGAACAGGGGAGGGAGAAACGGACCTCCAGACTCGGAAAACAGCGAAAAAATCCATTGTGTGAGCGCAGTGGCGGATAATTTGGTGGGAGACAAACAACTTAATGGCACTGCGAGTCTTACAGATAAACCTCCAACACCGTAAAGTGGCATCAAGCGAGCTCCTACTGACTCTTGGGCAGGGTTCGTTTGATGTGGCGCTGTTACAGGAGCCATGACTCATCTGGCGGAAAGGTTTCTGGGCTCAGCGCCCGCGGATTCAGCGTTTATTACGCAAAGAGCAGGGTTAGAGCTGCAGTCATGGTAAGGAAACACCTATACTCGTGCATGCTATCTAACTTCAGCACCGAAGACCTAGCGGTAGTCGCAAAAGGGTTGTTGTTTTTGCTATCTAATCCGATCGCTCCTTTGCAAAAACAGCATATATAATATGTATATATAAATTATAAATGCATATATATATATAAATATATGTATACATATGTACCTAATTTAATAAGGTTTATATAGCTACGGAAAGCGCAGAACAAGAAATACCATAGCGAGGAGGCGTTCGACGCTTTGATGGATTTGTGGACGGAAAAAAAATAATCACGATGTAAGTTTGAATAATGTAACATACCTTAATTTAACATGCGTTTTTTGTTTTTTGCTTAAAGTGTCATATGTATTTTTGGGTGTACAATTCTGAATAAGACAAATGGAAGTATATGCATACAAACATACATATGTACATATAGACAAATGAGTCGTCTCAATTCCTTATTTTAACTCTCTAAGTTCTCAACCAATGTTTTTTTTTAAACTCTCATACTCTTAAATATATGCAAAGAATTTTATTTGAAATGTAGGCCAATGACCGCGAGTAAGATCAGCTGTTGAGGTAGGTTAGGATCTTTAGAAAATTTAACCCACAAAAAAATATTGTTAGTAATTATCTACTTTCATAAGCATTTGTTACCTTAAGTTTTTTTTTCTTATTTCAACTTAACCTATAGATAGTTAGAAGGACCTGAATTGTAATAAAGATTAATATAATATGGCTATGTAATCGTAATCTTTGGTCATTTCTCGAAGGGTTGTGTGGAAGCTTTGGGGCTCTAACAAAAACAACAGAGCCAAGGTAGGGAGGGCGAAGAGCAGCCAAAACATATTATTAGGTGCGCTGCCAAGAACGGTAAGGAATCGTAGTGGTGAGTGAAGAAGTAAGTACTGGTCTTGAGATGGTTTCACTTTGTTAGTTGATAGGATAGTGTGGAAAATATTATTCATCTTGTTAGGGCGAAGACCGAAGTGAAGGTAGTTTGGTTTGTGGTGGCGTTTATGGACCCCCCCCCCCCCTACAGAATGCAGCTCCGGCCTACATGCGAGCAGCCGCAGACAAGCGATGCAAGCTCCTTCACGACTGCTGGACTACGGTCACATAACAGATAAAAATGGCGCCCAACGTGGGGCACGAAACGTGTGATTAATGAGTTGCGTACTCTACTCACAATAACACAAAGCCTCATTTTTTTTATTCCCTCTAGGAATATTTAATTGTCCGTCTGCTTCGTTAACTTTTTATTATAACATTTGTTTCTGGAAATAAGAGACACATCTGGCTATATGCCGTAGTTCTAACCAGTGTTTATAAAGAGTTAAATTATCACTTTCTTTACAGTTGTTAGATTATGCAAAACGAATTCAAATGCTGGAATTGCTATCCCTACAGGCTATATGCACACAGGATAGACCGCTGATGATAGTGTCTATGGCAATCCATAACAATACAAAAGTTTTTAGTTTCTTTTTGACTTCATAGACATGTGAATTTTTTTTGGTAAAGCTATAAGGAATTTTAGTTGTAGTAAGGCTATATGCCCTCTAGCTAACCGATGGCCTAATCAACTAATGTTTTACAGACACATGATTTCAATCTTTATCTCACCTTCTATTTTGAGATGCTTTCAATAGTTGTTTTTTTTTTTTTTTTTGTATAGCACGTATCTCCAATGATTTCAAGATATCATTATATACGAGATTAGTTCTAATCCTTAAACAGATAAATTTCTTTTCAAAGCCTCAGATTATTGACGCTTATTTTAGTCACCCTGGCACCATCTTACCCAAAATAATAACCACACAACCTGGAGAGATTGACAACAACTTTGTGCTTGCTAAAATATTCATTTTTTTTTTTGAGTGATCAAACTATACAATTTTTTTGAGATATTCTTTGAGAAACATTTTTTTTTGCATTTGAGTAGCTGAGTACTTTTTATGGTTCAATAATTATGAACAAAACGGCATAGATGATCTTGAATGTTAATGTGAGATTAGAATAAGAACAACGGAATTTATATTCACCTTTTATATTAAGAAAAGAAGTCTTACATTCTTATAAGCTTCAAAAACTATAATTTTTCTTGTTTACTTTTTATATACAAGATGGCTAACCGAAATAGCAGTGGGCATTCGCCTACTCAACTGAACTCGTGTCTAATATGCACTGAAGGTCTATTAGAGCGAGACGATATTTTAGTTACGGCTTGTTCCCACCGTTTTCACAGAATATGTCTGCTAACTTACCTTAAAAGAAACAGCGCATGCCCACAGTGTCGTGCAAAATGTTCAAGTAAAGATTTCGGGAAAAACAATAGCGCGCAGAAAAAAATCGTACAGCCATACAAAAAACTCAAGACAATAGAGACTTTGGATTGTCGGCGTCAGCAAATGACCACCAGACTGAAGGGAATGCTTGTATGCCCCCGGCAAATCCAGCTAATACTCAAAGTAATGACGAAGATAATCGTATACGAAACATCGTTTCTGCAGTTATTTCTGCAGTTATTTCTGCAACGCAGGTATCTATATTCGATGATTTGGATCATCGCGTGTCGAATTTTATAGAAAATAGAATAGAAAGCTGCTTAAATAATATGTTAGGCCGGCTAAATCTAAACGTTCAACCACCTGAACTTACTACAAACGTTCGCCCTAGGGGAGTTAATAATACTGACAACGCTCCGGCAAATAATTTATCACCCCAGTGGTCTAGAGAAATACCGAATTTACCAAATACACCCCAACAAAATTTCAACAGACAGATTGACCAATTCCGATTCAGTGACATGTCTAGCGTTCCAAATTCTAGTAGGATAGCTCATTTGATTTCCAGCTGGGATATAAAATTTGATGGCCCGAGAAAGTTATCCGTCGATAATTTTATATATAGGATATAATGTCAGGTTATAGATACCCTTGGAGGGAATTTTAATCTCCTATGCGAGCACGTTCAAAGTCTATTCACGAATGAAGCAAAAGACTGGTACTGGAGATACCGGCGCTCAGTCGAAAGAATTACTTGGGTTACGCTCTGTGAAGCGTTACTTACTAATTTTCAACAACACAGAAGCGACTTTGAAATTAAAGAGCTTATTCGCAGTAGAAAACAGGGACCAGCAGAAAACTTTGACGATTTTAGAAATGCCGTACTTAAATTGACAGAGCCTTTACGTTCTCCTCTACCAGAGCAGGAGCTCGTCGAAATATTACAGCACAATTTACGGCCGAGAGTTCGGCAACAGTTGTTGCATTTACCCGTCAACTCTTTAGCAGAATTCCGTAGATTATGTTTAAAAAGCGAAAGCCTGGAAAACGAAATTTCCAAATCCATCAACCCAAAGGCCATGGTAAGTCAGAGACAGTGTTTCGCCAATGAACTTCAGTGCGTGATCGAATCCTTAGAAAACCCACTTTATGAAATCGATGAAATTTTCAAATATCCAGCTAAACCAAAACTGATTTGTTGGAATTGTAGAAGCGAAGGGCACCGATATTTTGACTGCATTGAAGACAGGAAAGTATTTTGTTATGGCTGTGGTTCACCTGGAGTCTATAGACCCAAATGCGCAACTTGCTGCCCGGAAAATTGTAGAAGCGAAGGGCACCGATACTTTGACTGCATTGAAGACAGGAAAGTATTTTGTTATGGCTGTGGTTCACCTGGAGTCTATAGGCCCAAATGCGCAACTTGCTGCCCGGAAAACTCCAAGGTGAGCGAGGCTTTAAAGATGAGTCCTCGCTCAGATCCGAAGAACAACAAATAAAGCATTTACTGAAGCGATCAACAAAGTCAGAACAACCTGATGGTCCTACAACCTCAAAAAATCATCCGACCTGAGGCCGTATGCGAAAGTTGAAATTCTGGGAACTGAGCAATTGGCACTCTTGGATAGTGGAGCTGAAGTATCTTGTTTAGGTTCTTCGTTGGCTGAAGACGTTTGCAAAAACCACCAGCTACGCAAACATTTTACGTCGGTACGGCGGACGGAAATAAACAAATCGCCTTCGGTACCATTGACTTGGACGTTAAATTTGAAGATAGAATTAGTACAATAACATTTTTCGTAATGCCATGTTTGGCACAAAAGATAATACTTGGAATAGATTTTTGGCTAAAATTCCAAATAGCGCAAAATATTGTTTCCGAAATATCTCTAGGAATAGAACGATGTGAAAGGGTCCTCTCACTAACTTGTGAACAACAACGAAGACTCGAGTTAGTTAAAAACAAATTCCCCAGTTTTGAAAAAGAAGGGTTGGGAAGAACCTCATTAATGGAATATACAATTGAACTACAACCTAACGTCCGTCCGATTAAACAAAGATATTTCCCATATCGCCTGCAGTAGAAAAACTCGTCCATGCGAAGATCGAAGATATGCTCCAGCTTGGAGTCATTGAAGAATCCCCAAACAGTCCGTGTTCCAGTCCGATCGTCCTAGTGAAAAAGGCAAATAAAGTCCGTCTGTGCTTAGATTCTAGAAAAGTAAATAACGTAACCGTAAAAGATGCGTATCCCCTTCCTCACATAGATGGTATTTTAAGTAGAATACCCAAGGCAAAATATATATATAGACTTGCGCCGCGCCTTTTTGCAAATTCCCTTGGCAGCCAATTCCCGTGACTACACTTGTTTCACTGTCCCTAACCGTCCACTTTATCGTTATTGTGTAATGCCATTTGGCTTATATAACGCCCCTCAAGCCCTTTGTCGTTTGATGGATCGCGTCATCCCTCCTCAGTTGGGGAGGCATCCCTTATCCTGGCATCCTGCTACATGGCCCATAACGTGGAAGCCCCACCAGAGGAGTTCAAAAGGCTGGTGGATCAAGAACGGTCCAGAGGATGGCTTGTCATAGGCGCGGATGCGAATGCGCATCACAGCGTATGGGGAGGGGGCGATATTAATGATAGAGGTAAGTCCCTTTTTAAACGGTGAACGAATTTTGTAATTAAAATTTAAGTAACTTCCCGATAAGCTACAAGCTTGAAACTTGGAATATAGTTCAGAACTCGATGACAATACAATAATAAGAAAAAACCCCAATAGGTACATGGATCGAAATATTTCAAAAAATCGTATTTGTGGTCCGATTTGGTTCATATTTATACACTTGAGCCCTAATGCAACTCAAGCGTAAATGTATTGGAATGGTAGACCACATCTTCCTAACTTACTTAATTGGCGCTTAACCGTTGAAACGGCTATGGCTGCCGGAGCATCAGCTTTTATTTGCATAGCATGGCCTAACCAGCGTAGCCGCTGCGTTGTAATTCGCTGGACTAAGTTGATGTCTGCGTAAAGCTCGTACATTTTTAAATTTTTTATGGTACCCGTCGCCAGCACATAGAACACTCGAACACTCCCAGAGCCGCTTCATCTGATGTTGTCGTGATCCATGCTTCAACACTATATAGCAGGACGGGCACGATAAGTGACTTGTAGATCATGATTTTCGTTTGCCGAGAGAGGACTTTAATTTTCAATTGCCTACCTTGTCCAAAGTAGAATTTGTGGGCAAAAGTGAATAGTAATAATAATAAATCCAACGGATTAACACCCTCCAAAGCCCTCCCAGAGGAGCGCATCTGTATGACGCACGGATTTTGTTTGGCGAGTTGTTGATAGGCAGAGGTTTGTTAAGCGTTGAGATCTAAAACTGCTCAGTTACAGAATAAAAATCATCAGTTGAGTATTATGCATAAGAGTTGGAAATTATACATATAGTAAATCGTTAAATAAGTTAACGCTTTTAGCATATACAGATTTTTTTTTAATTTTTTATTGTTTTTTAAATTTTTAATTTTTTACATTTTTTTTATTTTTATTTTTTTATTTTGTTATGAGTTAAGATAGGATCGGGCAGTTTTCTTCATAGTAAAAAGTGAATCCGTTATATCAGATGAATTCGGATGAGAGTTAAAATCATGACACAAACACCGAAAAGATTCATTTAATTCGAAATTAGTTCTGCATTGCCTCAAAAAAAGAGGTTTGTAATGTCTTGACGGTCGTGATGGGACAATGAAGTTTACTTCGTTCAAAAGAAAGGGGCTAGAAATTAGTCCATTTAGTAGTTTAGCCATACATAATACGCCTAGCATTTCTCTAAGACTTGCGAGGGTTGGAAGATTGATAAGCTTTAACCGCCTAGTATAAGGTGGAAGATTATACGCAGAGTCCCAATGAAGATTCCATAAAGAGAAAAGTAAAAATTGCTTCTGTATTGATTCAAGCCTATCTGCATAATAGATATCGCGGATTCCAGACTATTGATCCGTGTTCTAGTATCGGTCTAACTAATGTGGTTAAAAGGGCTTTGGTTACATACGGGTCACTAAATTTTTAGACCATCGCTTCAAGAATGACAGAACACCTCTAGCTTTATTGACAGTAGTCATAATATGAAGGTGGAAACTAAGTTTAGCATCCATCGTGACTCTCAAGTCAACAAAATAATTTACTGATATACCGAGAGAGGCACATGCATTTACATTTATTGAGGTACAGCGGCAATGAATTCGCGTTGCACCAAGCAACTAAGGAGTTAACATCCGCTTGAAGCAAGGAACGTTCTTCAATAGACGCATATGACCTAAAAGGTTTAACATTTTATTGTGGTACAGATATCATTAATAGATAGCAAGAACAGAATTGGACCGAGATGAAGGCCCTGTGGGACGCCAGAGGGATCATAAATGGCATTTGAAAGAGTATTTTTAAAAATTACTTGTTGCGTTCTACCGCAGAGATACGAAAATATCTACTGGGTTGGGTGAGACGAGGTTGGAAGCCAAGTCGATTCAGCTTGTCGATAAGCAAGAAGTGGGAAACTTTATCAAATGCTTTACTGAAATCAGTGTAAATAACATCGGTGTGAAGATTTTCTCTAAATCCATTAGAAACATGAGTTGTGAATTCAAGTAGGTTGGTAATTGTAGATTTTCCTTTACAGAATCCATGTTGGGAGTCTGCAATCAATGTAGAAATGGAAAATGTTAGCTGATTGGTAACAATGGCTTCAAATACCTTTGGGATGGCCGATAACTTTGCAATTCCTCGATAATGTTCTACACATGACCTACTGCCGTTTTTTTGGAGGGGTATTAGAAAAATTTCCTTCCAAGCAGCAGGAAAAACACTATGTTTTAGGGACATGTTGAATAAATCAGTTAGGGGCTGATAAATGTATTCAGCGCATTTTTTAAGAAAACATGTGTGAATTAGGTCAGGGCCGTATTTATAATTCAAAGGCGTTAAATATGTAAAAACCAGAAGTGGAGATATTGCTGGTATATTAATTGCGTTTAGTTAAGTTGATACGAGAATAGAGAAATCATCACGGTATTTCATACCAGAAGGAAACCCTCAACCATACGTTTACGCTTAGGTACCTGTCTTTCCAGAATAGCGTGAATGATAGCATTGAAGTCAGAAACGTTTTTGTCAATATCTGCACCGTATTTGGGCCAAACTGCTCAGTGGCCCCGATTCTCCGGGCATTTTGAGTCGCCTTCTTACACATTTTACTATATCAATATCCCATTTTTCACAAAGAGAATTTGCTTTTTTATTGCTTCTTCACAGAGAATTTCGTATAGTTCAGTCGCTAGTGATTTAAGATCATGATGCGCTTCTCTAAAATTCATCCCCGGATTTTGTAATCTGAGCTGCACACGATCAATCCTCCATAAGATTTCATACCAGCAATGAACTAATGTTATGAAACTAAACTTTTGTATATTTGGCAACAGAGTTGTAGCTTCGCTTCTGGTGTCACTTGTGGTGTTAGTGTCCTCTGCTAATTGTTCTAAGTTTTCTACTACATTCTCTAGCCCACCGACGATAACGCTAACCGCTTCTATTCTGGCTGTCCATCGTGTTTCAGATTCACGTTTGACAGTGATATATGCTTTTAATTATTCCACAACCTGTCGCAAGTGTCCCGGATATATGCGTGCATTT
Organism: Eurosta solidaginis; assembly: GCF_040869045.1. Taxonomy (NCBI): domain Eukaryota; kingdom Metazoa; phylum Arthropoda; class Insecta; order Diptera; family Tephritidae; genus Eurosta; species Eurosta solidaginis. Next base: position 89,129,439 of record NC_090323.1, on the reverse strand, counting down.
TTTAGTATAGAAAATATTTTGCAGAAATCAGTTATAACAAAAATAATAATTATCCAGGAAGTTCCGCTTTGCGGACCATTTGGCGCCCCCTGTGAGTAGCGCTGTAAAAGGTTTGAAACAAAATAGACTGCGTTGTGAGTGATCATAGCTCAATGCTTAATTGCACTTTTATTGAAATGTTGTCAGCTTATTTATACAAAATTATTCTAACATATTCTTACATACATATTTACATTTAAGCATATATACTTACATACATATTTACCTTAAGCATACATATTTACATACCTAGATACAACTTGATACAACATATGTACCTACACACCTGTGTTGAGTTGTGACTTCTGTGGGAAATGCAACGTTCGCAAATTTGCTTGAATGCAAATTTGTTTGGTCGTGTGTTGTACATACACCTGTATTAAATCGTGTGAATGGCTATGTCAGCAAGAATTGAAAATGCTTTTTTATGTGTTGAGGAACATTTAGACTATTTTTGTTACAGGGTAGCTGATTTAAATATTTGGCCTTAAATTGTTGGCTGTTTACACTACATCTCCCTTTTTTGTTTAGAATGCTTATGCATTTGGAGAATGCTTGAGCATTCTAGTATAAATTAATTCTATATTTTGTGTTTTATGTTTTTAGGTAGAAAATTTACTTATTCTATTAATTTAAGTCTATTTTTGTGAATTATTATTTTATTATTATTTATGATATTGCTATTCTCTATGTTACTGGGAAATTTTTGCTTATCCTCATTTATTATTCTAGATGGGACTAAAGTGTCATTATTTTTACTATCGATATTTTCTACTTTATATGGAGTTAGAGTAAAATTATTGTTTCTGTCGATCTTTTCTACTCTAAAGGGCCCTTTATATCTATTATCTAACTTATGTCCTGACTCATTTTTTACTAGCACTACATCTCCTATATTTCCTTATTTCCTTATAGTGAATATTTGTATCATAACTAATCTCTTGTTTTTCTTTAGCCTGTTTTACTAATTTATATGCTCTATCTTGCGCTATTTGTAACCTATACTTAATTTCTTTGTCATAAGCCTCATAATTGTATAATGGGCTTACTGTGTTTTCTCTTAAAAATTCGTAAATCTGGGGTTTTTTTGGCAAATACTAATTCGTATGGACAATAATAGTATCGTAACAATACGCAAAATATTTAAGATATTCATCCCAATCATTTTTGTCAATGGATATGTAAGAACGTACGTATTCATTGAATGTTCTATGACTACGTTCAACTGTGCCTAAAGTTTGATGGTGATAAGGTGTTGACGTTTTATGGTTTATTTTTAGAAGTTTGCATAATTCTTCAAATAAACTATTTTTATATTCGCTTCCCATATCTGTTATAATTGTCTTCATGCAACCATAAACTAGGATACAATTTTCGAATATCGCTTTCGTTATTGTTTTTGCGTGTTTGTTGGGTATTGGTATTGCAACTAAATACTTAGTTAAGTCACATACTATAGTAACTGCATATTCATTTTTATTTTCCGACCTGGGAATACGGCCTATGTTGTTGTTGTTGTAGCGATTAGGTTACTCCCCGAAGGCTTTGGGGAGTGTTATCGATGTGATGGTCCTTTGTCGGATACAGATCCGATACGCTCCGGTAACACAGCACCATTAAGGTGCTGGCCCGACCATCTCGGGAACGATTTATATGGCCACATTAAACCTTCAGGCCATCCCTCCCTCCCCACCCCCAAGTTCCATGAGGAGCTTGGGGTCGCCAGAGCCTCGTCTGTTAGTGAAACGGGATTCGCCGCTCGATGGTGAGGTTGACAATTGGGTTGGAGAAGCTATATATTGCGCTATCGTATCTCTTTGTACTGTGTCGAATGCTTTTGTGGGCGTTTCGGTTATAATCATAGGTTCTTTCAAGTTTTTTATTATTTTATTATTATTGCAATGAGTGCATTTTTTGATATATTTTCTGATGTCGTTTTTCATTCCGTTCCAATAGTATTTTTGTTTTATTTTATTTGTTATGCGCTTTATTCCTGGGTGGCCACAAAAAACAGGATCGTCATGAAATTTGTGAAGAATGTCTTTAATTTTTTCATTAGTTGTCACGTGCATAACTTCTGGAGTTAATGCTATAATTAGATTTTTGAGAACTTTGCTACCAATTTCTTTAAATGTGTCGACCCGGGCATAATTATCTTTAAACAATTTGTCTCCTAAGCACAACTGTATTTTTCTAATTCCTAAATTGCCGGTTTCTTTTATAAGCCTGGCAAAGAATTTACCTAAATCAATCTTCGCCTCAACAATTAGATTTTTTATATTAATTTCGCTACAAATTTTCTTTCCTTTCTTGAAACGTAATTTCGGAGGATCGAAAACGAGCTGGACTAGTGTCTTTACTTCACATTTATTTAGCGCTTCAAATATTATTGGGTTCTCTTTGTGACTTTTTATTTCTTCATTTTTACTACTGGAATCTTTATTGTTATAATTTTTCTTAGTTTCCGATCTAGTCGTAACTTTTAATATTTTACACGCTTCTACCGATATTTGTTTTAGGTCTTTAATATCTATGCGTGATATTCGTCGGCTACATAGCGATATACTCCACCTCGAAATCATATTCTTCCAGATCTAATCTGATTCGAGTTAATTTTGATGAAGGATTTTTCATCGAAAATAGGAATGTTAGGGGTCTGTGGTCTGTTTTGACCAAAAATTTTCTACCGTAAACGTATGGTCTAAAATATGTTATGGCCCAATGAATGGATGCAAATTCTTTCTCAATTGTTGCTTTATTAATTTCTCCTTTAGTAAATGATCTTGATGCATAGGCAATTGGTAATTGTTTTCCCTCATACTCTTCCCTATAGGCGGAATAGCGCATCGGAAGCGCTTTAGCAGCCCTTCGTAGATGCAATGAAGCGCATCGTGTATGTAGCTCATTACGCCTCTTTTAACATTGGCATGTCATTGGAAATCGGCGCATCACTTTCTTATGAATGTTGCGCAGGTAGAACGCTTCACGAGTCGCGTGAATGATGCGCCCTAAATAATCAACCAAAAATGTAGGAGTGATGCGCATCGATTAAGCGACTAATTATGCAGGAGTGATGCGCACCGACTACGCAACTAGTACTGCGGCCTAGAGGCGCATCTTTTTTGGCATATAATAATGAGAGGCAGATGCGTATTGGGGTCCCCGTATTGGGCTAAATAGAATTCACAGGAAAGCGCTCAAGGAACTTTTTTATTTTTGACCTAGAATTTTTTGAGTGTTTTCTTGCGAACTGCACTCACTTCTTAAAACTGCTTTTCTATTTACGATACGAAGTTGAATAAGAACAAGGATATGAATTGTTTAAATGAACATAAGTTTAGTGTATATTTAAATTCATTTTTAGTACATAAACCTTTAATTTCTTACGGTTAGCGAAGAATTTACGGTTGTCTTTTGTTTAATCAATAAAAAAAAAAATAGATTATTGAGATTTATAAGTATAAGAAATGGTGAAAATAAATACATATAAATAATTAAGTTTATGCTTCAAATTGTCCGTTTTGTCTTTTCATTTTACATAAGTACACTGGAATTTATTAAATTACTTTATGTTAATGTACATTTATTTTTAATTTAAAAATGGAATAAATATGAATTAAGTTGACTTTGAGATGCTAAATAAATACTTCTAGTTTAGTTTAGTTTACATATGTATGTATTACAAAAGAAAATATTACTGGTTGGATTTGCTTTTATACATTTTGTTTTTCGCGGATCGGACCCCCTTTCGCATTTCACTGTCAAATTTAGAAAAATCCATATCGGGACCATGAACTGCACCTGTTAAATGGAAGTAGAGTTTTAACGTTAAGTACATATTTGTGGAAATTTATGCTTACGGAAAACAATCTCATTGAAAAACTTTAGCGATTTGATTGGAAATTTTTGGTGACGACCATCCCAATTAATAAAAGGCAGAGTAGATTCAGCAAATAAAAAGGGAACAATTTTTCTTATTGGAGTAACTCCCACAGTAGTGCGTACGTATGCGACCTGAAATTATATTAAATACCTATTTAGCTAAAAGTTGTGATATGAAGAGGTTAACGTTGCGTAATACCAATTCATCTCGAGAGTACTGTGATGGAATTTTGTCTGCAGACTTAAACTCTTCAATCGTTTTGAACGGAAGAATTGTTAAATTTGATGTGTTTGGTAAGACTCTCTTCATCAATTTTTCGATAACCACATCTTGGCTTGCCATCTTTTGTTTGATTGCTAATATCTCTGTTTTTAGTTCCTTTAGAAGTTCAAGCTGCTGAGACAAAATGGTTTTAATGTCTGCTATATCTGTTCTTTGATCATTCATGAACTTAGTTTGCTCCTCGTTGTGAAATTCTACGAAAAGAAGTATTCAATTTTAGAAAAAAAATCAAGTACTGAAAATAAATAGTAATTACTTAATTTAAACGAAGGTATACTTACCAATTTTTGGGCATTTTGCTTGCAACTGGCTGTTCTCCTCTAAATTGCCGAGCATTTCTTTTTGCGCTGCCTTCGTTGAAAACCTTCTCTTCATGCCCTTCATTCTTCAAGCGGTCACCCTTTTTTAATAATAATGTAAAACTGATACAAAAACTGTTCTCTCTCCTATTGGCAAAAACATACGTTTGCTGATTAAGTTTGTAATTGGAAATATTTCTTCATTATCACTGAGATTGCTAACATATGCAATCCCTAACGACGACATTGAATCCACAGGTTCAGTGAAAAAACTACTTTTATTAAGAAAAACCTACAATATATTCTTGGCCAGACTGATCTTTGAAAAAACCATAAATTTTTGCAGGCACAAATGGTTTAAAGTAGCAATAACAATCGGGTGCGTCGATACTCAAAAAGAATTCGTTGAACTTGTAATTTGTATATAAAGGTGAATTTGAGTATGGAAACCTATGAGTAACTATATTTTTACCCATGCCGATTTTATTTTTAGTTGACAATTCGTTTCGTTCATTGATTCTATTACAAATCTGTTGTAATATAGAGTTAGGCTTCCGGCAATCTTTTTTTAATACTTGAAGATAATTTTCATACCTATAGGCTGAAAAAGAATTTACATTTCCAAATAGCTGCACACAACTTGCAATATGAAGCAGATTATGCACATTATAGCTTACTTTGTTTTCGCAATAAATATATTGAAAATTATGCACAAATACTTCTAACATACTTTGCACACAGTCTAAATTAGCTTGACAGTTAGTAGATGAAATAAGCCTGTAAGAAGCATGAAGTAGAAAGAAATGTGTGTACAACATATGTATGTATTAGAAAGTTTTTAAACAGAACAGGACCCACATATAAAACAATCAGCCTGAACTCTGTAGCCTTCCATCGGCATAAGTCATTGAAAGATCGAAGCATCCTGTGGAACTCATTTGGAATACAGTTTCTTAAAGATACGAAAAGTTTATCCATATCGTCTTTTTTTTCTTTTGAAATCTTTTCACTGCATAGTTCATTATTCCATATTAAAAGCAGCATTTTTTTAACAACTCCCAGGTCAATTTGATGCATTACGTCTAAAGGGAACTGACTTATCATGTTAACATTTAACTTTTCTAGAATATGTTCATTGTTTATAAACATTTTTAGATGGAATTTTTTGTCCTTTCTCGTCTTGAAGTCATCGTCGGTTCTCAAGGGCCCAACTGTTACGCTATATGTCAAGCGTTTCTTTTTTTCCCAGAACAATTAGAACATTCACTTTTTTGCATAGCCTGTTGTGTGCACTTGGAGCATCCATTGTGGCAGAAGTATGACCTACAGTTCCGCTAACGAAAGCACGAGCGGGAGCATCGCATATAATTGCTCGTAGTCTAATAAAAACTGTAGAAGATTCCAGCTCAATACTCTTTCCTTTAAAATCAAAAACTCCTGCACAAAATCAAATAGGAAATCGTTAATATCTTCGGGTTTTTTTTGCCCCATGTAGCATCCAATTAGAAATGGAGACATATTGGTATGGTTTGCTACTGATCCAAGAATTGGCCATAATGAACTTGAGCAACTTTTATATAGGGGAAGACCATCGATACCAATGTCCAACTGTAAACTTTTTTGATCTAGAGGGACTTTCAACTGCAAACATTTTTTAATGCCCTCTATCCCATAATGAAAATATTCCCCAGATTTTACTACACGCGTCTGAATAGATTGTTTTACAAAAATACCACTTGTTGAATTAGGGACATTAAGACCAGATTTGTTTAACAAATGAAGCATATCTTCTGCAGCGACTCGTCTTATTTTATGGTTCACCATCCATTCCTTAAATCCCGTGACAATACTGAATGGCGGTTCCATAACAAGCATCTCAAATTCTGCATTTTCCGGAACAATAATTTCACTGGCATCGGTATTTTCTTTATCTGTGCATAATTCAGGGCTATTTGTTGAATCTTTTGAGGCTTCCTCATCTATGGTTTTGATACTATTCAATTCTTTGGCTACAAGTCGCTTGAAATGCCTTTTGCTATAGCCCAAAAACGCATAACTCATTTTACCTGTCTCATACAACTAGTTCTCTGCAAAATGAAAATTTCATTATACGTGGTGCAATGAGATTTATTCCATGCGGCACTTATAGAATGCACTTTGCTCACCTAGAAAAGGCCAAGCTACGACGCAATGTGTGGTTTTTGATGCAAGTGTGCTCTGCAAAATGAATATTCAATACAAGAATTAAAATGCAAATTGGATCTATAGCAAAACGGATTCAACTGAAATTCACTCTACTCACCTCCAAAAAGATAAAAATATGATGAAAACCAAGCCAGCAAGAGTTTGTATTATTCTGGAAAGCTCCCACTTCTATATTTTTATATATACCAATCTGATTTTTAAGTTTTTGGCAAATTTCCAATTTAGTTTATATTTTCATAAACACCGCACATATTTTATTACAATACTTAGATTTATTTATCTATTTTTATTAATAAATGAAATCGCGACAAACACGCACGTGCAAAAAACTCAATCTTCGACTGCTGAACTCGAAATGAAAATAAAACAAAATGGCAGAAACATATAAGCAAAAAAAAGCGCTTGCTGATTTTCTGCATGTTATGTAGCTAATACGGAGCACTTTGCTAAATGTCTATCTTTCAGCGTTTTTAGAAGTGAAAAGGTAGCGCATCAAAAATGAAGTTTAGAGAAGCGCATGAATAAATTCTGCTGGGTTGGCTTAATACTGCTCCGCAAACATATCCACTTGCGTCAGTTGTTATACAAAATTGTTTATTGAAATCGGGATATTATAGGATATTAGGGCTTATTAACGCAGCTTTCAAATAGTCAAAGGATTTTTTGCAATCCTCTGTCAGTCGAAAACTAAATTTTTCTTGCAAAGTCTTGTTATTATTCTAGAATATTCTGCAAAATTTGGGATAAATCTTCTGTAATAATTGCAAAATGCGACGAATCTTTTCGCGTCATCCGCATTTTTAGGTGTTGGGAAATTTTTAACAATTTCGAATTTATTGGGCTCTGGCAAAATTCCTTTGCTTGTGCATTTATGACTAAGGTAAGTTACTTCTTGCTTGAAAAATAAGCATTTATTCGGATGTAATTTTAAATTGTATTTTCTACAAGTTGCGAAAACATCTCGTAAATTTTTAATCATATGGTTTTCGGAGCATCCTAATACGACTAAATCGTCATGTATAGGAATGCTTGTGAAGGTTTTAAGCCTGCAAATGCCAATGTCATCATTCTTTGGAATGAGTTCGGTGCTACTTTAAAACGATAAGTACCATTATCCGCTGTAAAGGATGTGATATCTCTTGACTCTTCGCTGAGTTCAATCTGGTGAAATCCAGACATTAAATCTAAACATGAAAAATATTTAGCTCTTCCTAATTGATCTAGTATGTCATCAATTCTTGGTAAAGGGAATTTATCTTCGGTTAATTTTTTATTTACTTCTCTGTAATCTACAACCATTCTCCATCTTTTTCCTTGGTAATTCGGTAGTGATTTTTTCGGTACTAATAATATTGGACTACTGAATTCTGAAATTGAAGGTTCTATTATGTCATCTTTAACTAATTTGTTTACTTCTTTATTAATTTCACTCTTATGAGCTTCTGGTATTCTATAATTTTTTACGTAGACTGGGTTGTTGTCTTTCATATGAAGTTTTTGTTTGTAAAAATTACTAGTAGTAATTGGTTCTGTTTCCAATGAAAAAATGTCAATGAATTCTGCACATAATGCATTAAGTGATTTATTTGCAAATTTTGGAAAATTTTTATTTAATCTTTCTAATTTTTCCTTATTGTTGGCCTCATTTTCGAGTTTTTTATTTTCAATTATTCTATAATCATTCAAGTTTCCTGTACGTATATTAAAATCTTGCAGTGTTGCATTTTTATTTGTTGTATTTATAATTCTAACAAATGTTTGTTGTGAATTTGCTAGTGCGTTTGCAATAAAAATACCTTCAGACAATTCTTGTTGTGGAATTAATAAATCTGAATATTTATTTTCTATGTGAATTTGTCGAACTACTTCTGATCGTGCGGAAAATGCAATTATATTTTTTAATGAAATTTAATCCTAATATTCCATCACATGGGATTGGGAAAGTGTCTTCTACTACGTGAAATTTGTGTCTAATTAATAGGTAATCATCTTTTAAATCTGCTTTAACCGTGCTAATAGTGCTTGTTATTTCTTGACCAATTCCTCTTAGATCTGTTTTTTGAGAATTATTTATCGTCACATTACTGTCAATCTGCCCCTTTTTTATTATTGAAATATCCGCTCCCGTATCGATTAGGAGGGTTGATATGGAATCATTCAGAGTTGTTCTGGAAGATATGTAGCTATTAAGATGTAAATTGAAAATATATAATTTGTTATTTATTGAGGTGGAGTTTGTTGGTTTTCCTGTTGTGTAACATTTCGGACATTTCTGGTGTTATTGCGGGTATTTCCTCGCGATCCGAAATTTCGACCAGGTCTTTGGTTATTTTGTCTGTTATTATTATTCTTGTTATTATTATTATTATTATACGTATTGAAAGAACGTCTATAATTTCCTCTATAATTATTGTTTTGGTAACTCCTGCGGAAGCTTCCTCGGAAATTGGAATTTTGTTGGCGAATATGTAGTAGTGAATTTGTATTTCCAGTTACTTCTGTGTAACTGTTAGTAAATTTCGATATGGCTTCGTTCATTGTTTTGAACGTTCCAGCTTGCATAATTGTTTTTACTTTATCTTTGGGGCATTTTTTACACATAGCTTTCACAGCTGATTGTGTAGCATACTTGGTTGCTAACTCTGGTGTTAGTCCTTCGGATATGTATGCTCCTTCCAACGATTTTGTGAACTTTTCAATTTCAGCAGTGTACTGATTTGAAGTTTTACTGCGCTGTTGGATATTCAGGAGTTTTGCTGTCAAAACTTCAACCGATTCACCTTTAATTACTGTTTTTAATTTTTGTCTTATTGCTTCGATTGTGCTTTCAGTGTTTATTAGGTTTCTGGCTGTTCCTTTCAGCTTGGTTTTTATCATTGAAACCGCTATAGCTTCATGGGTATCCTTAATTTGTTCTAAGATATCTAAAGCACCCAGAAAGCTATTCAAGTTTTCAGCTTTACCATCGAATTGTGGCAAAACTGATGAAGCAGTCTTTAAAAATTCGACTATTGTTTGTGACATTTTGTTGATTTCAGTGTGTGAGTTTGATGTCTCTGTTAAAATTTCCTGTTTTTCTTCTTCTACTTTTTGTTCTATTTCTGGTTCCTCTTCTAAATCGGAGGCTGACTCCAGAAGGAATGTGCTAAAGTCTATTTCTATTTCCTTCTTGAAACTCGTTGGTACTTTGAATTCTATATCATATCTTGCCAGTGAGGTCACCAATTTGTCTCTAACGCTGGAAAAAATTTGATATGCTTGGTCCTTTCGATTGCCGTCTAGTTTACCATTCAACTGTTGAAGTGTTTTTCTTATTTTGTTAAATACTTCAACTATTATTTTAAGATGCTTTACTACTGTTTCTGCCTTTATTTTGTATTTTTATTAATACAATTGTAAGATTTTTCTCCTATCGTTTTTTCTTCTATAAGTAGTTTAACGATATCTTCCCATTTGCCCATTGGGGATGGTAGCTAAAATTTAGTTAAACCTTATCTAAACCCCCTGCGCGGCTGGTATATCGCTTTTTTAGGAATTTATTATGGGTTGGGTAGAGTTTCAGAAACAAACTGATGCAACGGACTACGCAGATTATTAGAAGCATGATTTTGATAGTATCTAGTGTCTCAGTATGATCTACTACTTGGACTGAGTTTACAACGTTTGCCGTTGGTTTTTCTATTTTTGATTCTTGGCTTCCCATCGTAAAAAAATATGATGAAATAAAATTTTTTTTTTGTTTTTTTTTCTTTTATTAAAAAAATTTTTCTTTTTTTTTTCAATAGATTAATCTGTCCTTCCCATAAATTTGACTTCGTACCTATATAATTCTTCGGATGTTGTTGCTGGTGGGTTTCTTACATTCCATATTGTTGATTCCCCAGGCATATCAATAAGTTTCCACCATTTTTTCAACCATACTAGAGTTTTTTCCTCATCTACAATTTTAATTTCATTTTTAAGGTCCTCAAGTGGGCCTTTTACACAACTTTTAATTTTTCTTGAACTTTCCATAATTTTAAAATCAATAGTTTTACAAAATTGTATTTTATTTATATTTTTTTTTCAACACCCGAATGTTTACATTGCTGGGTTGGTTTTTATTTTGATAATTATTTTTCCTTAATTCCTTGATTTCTTGTTTTAGTTTAATTTTTTCTGTCTGATTTGTGCTTAAATAAATTTTTTCATAAATCTTGGCTATTGTTTTTCGAATGGCAAACTGCTTTCCTCCTCTTTTTCTTTTCAATTTTATCGGTTTTGGAACTTTAGGTTCCTCAATTTTTTGAATCTTATTTCTCTGTCTATATTCCTCGATTGTTATTGGCTTAGGACCTTGCTTGGGTATTTCAGGTGGTTTATTTTCACCTTCTTGGAACTTCAGATTTTGTTTAACTAATCTTTCAAAAATTTGATCAAATTGACTTTGTATGTCCTCTTCTTGGAACATGTCTCAAAATTTAGCAAAAAAAAGGTTTTTACAGCAGAAATTTGAATTTTTGCTTGTCAATAGGCAGTTGTTAGGTTGCCCGAATATTTTTCCTGCTTAGAAATTATGTCTAAAATGTTAAAACTATTTCAAAGTTAAGGTAATTATATTTATACTTATTATGCTGCCAGTCTTGTTGTTTATTCCGAATGTGTTTCTTTTGTTCTTTCCGAGGTAATATCAATATGTTTAAAAATTGCTAAATGGCGTCATTTTTGAGTGCTCAAAATTGGTCATATCCACTGCTCCTGCATCAGTTCGATTATAAAGCCAGTAAATTACCATAAAAATTGCTAAATGGCGTCATTTTTGAGTGCTCCAAATTTCTTCAAATTAGCTTTCAGTAGATTTCGTTTGATCAGCTCCTTTTTGCTTTTCTTCTTCCAGGATAAAATTTAGAGTAAAAAACTCGTTTTATAGCTTCACTCTTTGTTCCTTTTATAAAGCTTAGGCTGTAATCAGCCAGTAAACATCTTGCCAGCTATGAAATTAGGCTGAAAAATCAGCCAGAAGAATCATAGGCAGGATCGCCATGTGAAAGTTTTGAAATAAAATAGACTGCGTTGTGAGTGATCAAAGATCAATGCTTAATTGCTCTTTTATTCAAATGTTGTCAGCTTATTTATACAAAATTATTCTAACATATTCTTACATGCATATTTACATTTAAATACATACTTACATACATATTTACCTTAAGCTCACATACTTACATACCTAGATACAACTTGATACAATATATATACCTACAAACCTGTGTTGAGTTGTGACTTCTGTGGGAAATGGAACATTCTCAAATTTGCTTGAATGCAAATTTGTTTGGTCGTGTGTTTTACATACATCTGTATTAAATCGTATGAATGGCTATGTCAGCAAGAATTGAAAATGCTTTTTTATGTGTTGATGAACATTTAGACTATTTTTGTTACAGGGTAGCTGATTTAAATATTTGGCCTTAAATTGTTGGCTGTTTACACTACAGCGCCCGGTGGAGGATGCCGCCCCCCTGAAACTACTGTAGATAAAATTTGGCTAAGTTTATTAAAATTAACCGTCGCGAATTCAAATCTATAACTAGAGTCGTTTTCTGTATTAGTGCAACTCCGAGAACTTTTTTCCATTTCGTAAACTATTTCCAGCGAAGGATGATAACGGTTCTCAGGTACAGTAAGTTCACCCCTCCTAAGAATGGATTTTGATGTATTATCAACAAATACCAAATCAAGTACCCTCCCAAACATGTTTCAAACTGTATTTATCTGTCTAAGGCAAAGTTCAGTTATTTCCGCTAAACAGTCGTTGCTGGACAATTTTGAAGAAACCGGTACAGTACCATGGTCGGTTGTGATCCATGATACGTGCGAGAGATTGAAGTCACCCAAGACAATTATAGGATCAATAGGCTTCAACATTGAATTGATAGCTTTCAGTAACGTAATATGATTCATATACACCGGGGGATCAGCAGATGGTGGGATATAGCAAATGGCAATATAGGTAAAACCTATCCCCAGCTGGATTCTAATGCACTTAAATTCCGTAGCTTTTATAACAGGTAAATTAACCTCAGTGGAAGGTATAGAAGAATGTACCGCGAGCAAAACTCCACCTCCAACTCTGTTCAAGTGTTCATTTCTATATATTTGGTAATCATTGCAAAGAACCTCCGAATTAAATATATGAGGATTTAACCAAGTTTTACTAAGAGCGATGATATTGTAATTACAGTTAAATGATTTCAAGTACAGTTCAGTTAGTTTCGTGTTTAGTCCTTTTACATTTTGATAAAATATATTAAGGACAGATTTAATATTTAGTTTTTTGCTGCATTATTGTTATGAGGAACGGCAGCAAGATTGCGAATATTAACGTTGCGTCTATGCTCGAATTTACGCACAAAAGCCCCAGGTGGCCAAAATGAATTATTTAAAATTGTTTCAAAGTGTTGCGCGGTTATGTCAATCCTAAATGACGAAATGTCTCTAGGATAATTAAAATTAAATTGACGAATAGTCACGTTTTCGGATTTGAGTTTACTTATGATGTAAGACTTCAGATCCTCTTCTGTAGTGTCTCTCTCGAATCTGGACACAAAAATCTACTTTTTAATAGGGAGAGTAATCAATCTACTAGCCGGCGTTTCAGATTCCGCTGTCGATGGTTGAACTGCTAAGGGACTCGGTGAGGACAGGTTTATCAATTCAATCGTTGCGGGTGGAAGAACTGGAGGTGGAGGAACTTTGGGATCAGCACCCATAGTGGGAGCTGGAAGGGAAACATCGATAGGCCTACGATTATTATCCGGAATGTTTACATTTGAGTGTTTGAAAGACTTAAAGAAGCTCTCATAATGCTAAAACTTCTCGAACAAAGCGGAGATTTCTGCCTATTTCAGAGAACCCATCTCGGGTCTGTTTGAAAACCTTGAAAGGATCAATTTCGGTAGGCCTACATTTTAAACAAGCCCAACGCACTCCCTTATTATTATCATTAAGTTCTTCAACCACTCGTGCTAACAAACCGGCGCACTTCATATGGGCAAGCCCATCGCAAAGCCAGCATGCCACGAAGGGATGCGATTCACTTTTTACTAAGCAGTTTGGATATAGACACGACATTCTTAATAAACTTAAAGAGGGTGAAGAATAAATATATATATAAATGGCACAGAAACCCGAGAATTAATAAAATAGGAAAAGTATGAATATTAATTGAACGATAGCAAAACGGGTTATACAGAAAAAATACAATAGTTTAAAAGTAGCTGTTAGAAAGGGATATGCTGTATGAGCAGTTTGAGATGCACTGTAATAACACTGAACAAACCACGCAAACAGCTGTGACACTGAGGAAAGAATGTGTACGCAAAAAATCAAAAATAAAAACAAAATACACTATTAAAAACTGAACCTTATCAACAACCACAAAACCATGCAAAACGCTAGGCAATTTAACTGCAAGTGAATATGTACATATATGTGTATATCCAAAATTGATGAAAATTTTAGTTTTTTACTTTAAAAATTTAAGTAAGAGCAATTGAATTTAAATCTAATTTCTTAATTCAGCATACACAATTATTGCACTTCGCGAACTATTTGAACAATAAAACTATATTTAGCAATATTAAACACTATATTTATTGAAAACACAGATAGAAACTCAACTACACAGCTTGACGTTTGCGAGACTCGTCATTGCCCATCAAACGTTTGCCGTGATCGTCATCAGGTAAGGGTTGTCATCTTAACAGAGGCCTTATGTTGTTTTTCATTAGAGAGTGGTTTGACGTGGCGGGTCCTAAGCCCAGCGCACATACCGCTCAGTAAAAATGGAAATTTACTTGCACGTTCATATATCGAGCGGCTTGACCGAAGACAGACGCCCGATGGGAGATGAAAATCCCCCAGCCCAGCTAGCCCTTAAACCTAGTACGTCAGAGTGGCCACTAAACGTATATTCAGCGGCTACGCAGAGGATAATTGGCATCAAGCGACCGGAAGAAGCGCGCTGTTGAATCGCGAGCAATAGAATCGCACTGGCCATTCCTTGGTGAATGGCGATCAGAAGCTTTCCCCACTTGCATGGACTTCTACCCACGGCACCACCCTCCTGACCACATCGCTACTGCCAAATCTTTGTTGAAGATTTAAGCGACGTCAGCTTCACAGACTTCTTGGCCTAGTTTGCAACGGAAATATCGGGTCGCCGTACTTTAAGGTAATTGTTGTGACGAATAATGGCCGAGCCACAATGAAGTTTTTCGTATAGATGCGTTTAACGCAATCTTATGCATGAGAGTAACATCGCCACAATCTACACTGGTCGGTCTTATATGGAGTTGGCGGCCGAAAATACTTCCAGTAGAGATATCAACATAAAACTTTGGTCACGGCTTTACAATAATGGGAGAATTATTATTCCCATAAAATTAGTGCGGGTGATACCTTCATACCGACCACAACCACCCACTTTCACCGCATGCATAATACATGCAAGTTATCGTCAGCTACGCAATAAGCAGGTGATACCCATTCATTGTGTGGGAATCTGTGTTTGCTGACGAAAGCGTCTGGTGAATCATTCGTAAAGATTCCCACGATTTGTGTGGGAATTCGTTTTTGCTGATTTAGTGTTTGGTGAGCGTAACGCCTTAGCGGCAGCGATAAAGCAAGCAAGCGCAGTCGACAGCGACAACAACAACGATCGCGGTAGCGCCAACGGGAAGGTTAGGACTAGAATTTAGTTATGTTAGCTTTAAGTTAGTCAGTTTTCGTAAGATACTCAACGTAAATAAATGCATTTATAAAATTGGCGTCCAACTCTGAGAAAGTTCAACTACAAAGGATAACAACCAAACCAAAAGATAACAAACAAACCAAAGGACGTCGGGGTTGATTCTGGATAGGTAAGAGTTTAACCTGTTACAGTATCCAGAACGAAGTTGAGCAAGAGTGACACGCGTTTCCCTGGGGAGTATGCGTTCCTCTTCTGCGAGTTCTGGATATTTTTCTTCAAGTACTGGATTCACCGGGCAATTCCCGACATAAAGGTCCGACGCCTGTCTATGGAGTTCACCAAGGACCTGCTTGTGTTTTTCCGCTTCATACGGCTGGGTTCTCAGGTGCCGTATTTCCTCAAAACGCTTACGGAGATGACTCCTTAGGCCCCTAGGCGGTGCTGGTTCGTCAATCAGATGTCTGTTGGGATGCCCAGGTTTCTGGGTATTCAACAGAAACTGTTTGGTCAGCATCTCATTTCTCCCCCTGATGGGGAGTATTCTCGCCTCATTATGCAGATGGTGTTCTGGGGACATAAGAAGACAGCCCGTGGCGATTCTGAGAGCAGTATTTTGGCAGGCCTGTAGTTTCTTCCAGTGGGTGGTTTTTAGGCTTGGCGACCATATGGGTGACGCGTAGCACGTAATCGGCTGGCTAATTGCTTTGTATGTGGTCAAGAGCGTTTCTTTATCTTTTCCCCAGGTACTGCCAGCAAGGGATTTGAGGATTTTATTACGGCTCTGAATTCTTGGAACAATTGCGGTTGCGTGCGCACCAAAATGTAGATCCTGATCCAACGTCACACCCAAGATTTTGGGGTGTAGGACAGTCGGTAGCGTAGTGCCATCGACGTGGATGTTCAATATGGTCGACATTTGGGGCGTCCATGTTGTAAATAAGGTCGCGGAAGATTTAGTCGGTGACAATGCCAGGTTTCGCGAGGCGAAAAAACTGGAGAGATCAGGGAGATAGCCGTTTATTTTATTGCATAGATCATCGATCTTTGGGCCTGGGCCTGTGGCCATTATTGTGCAGTCATCGGCGTAGGAAACGATTGTGACTCCTTCCGGTGGTGAAGGTAGCTTAGATATGTAGAAATTAAACAAAAGCGGGGATAGGACACCACCCTGTGGCACCCCTTGTTTAATTCTCCTTTGTTTTGATGTTTCGTTTCTGAATTGCACCGATGCCTGCCGACCACCCAGATAATTTGCGGTCCACCTTTTAAGACATGGGGGAAGGGTAGACCCTTCCAGGTCTTGCAGTAACGAGCCATGGTTGACCGTATCAAAAGCTTTTGATAGGTCTAACGCTACGAGTACTGTTCTATGGTGGGGATATTGACTCAAACCGCAATTTATCTGGGTGCTAATGACATTTGGCGCGGAGGTAGTGCTATGGAGTTTTCTGAAGCCATGCTGATGAGGGGCTAGCTGCAAATGTGCTTAGAAATAAGGGAGCAAAATGGCTTCAAGCGTCTTTGCCACTGGCGATAGGAGAGATATCGGACGATATGACTCACCTACGTTAGCTGGTTTCCCAGGCTTTAGTAGCGGGACCACCTTGGCCATTTTCCATTTCTCGGGTATGACAAAGGTGGAAAGAGACAGGTTGAAGACAAGCGCTAAATATTTGAAACCCTCTTTCCCTAGGTTTTTAAGCATCGGCATGGCTATGCCGTCTGGGCCCACTGCTTTGGATGGTTTAGCGCGACCAATGGCGTCCTCAACCTCTCTAGCGGTGATGGTAATTGGTGACGCGCTGAGTTTGTGTTTATGTGCGTGTCTATTGGCTCTCCGTCTATCTTTGCCGACCGTAGGATGCATTATATATTATCGGCAGAAAGCGCTCGCGCATTTTTTCGCATCCGGCAGCACCTTATCGCCAAAGGCGATGGAAACTTTGTCTTTTTGCTTAGTCGGATTCGATAGGGACTTTACGGTGGACCAAAGTTTACCTACACCGGTAGAGAGGTTACAACCTCTTAGGTGCTCTTCCCATTTCGCCCGCTTGTGTTCGTCCACAAGCAATCTGATGCGTTGGTTTATATCCCTTATTTGGGGGTCGCCTGGATCAGGCTGTCTTATAAGGTCGCGTTCCCTCGCTAAGCTCGCGGCCTCCGCCGGGAAGTGGGGCCGGATTTCGGGAATTCTCCCGGCGGGAATGAAATGTGCCGAGGCGGATTCAATGACCTTACGGAAGGCACGCTCCCCTTGGCGGGCATCAGTCGGGATAGGGAGGGCAGCAAAGCTGCTGTCTGTTGCAGATTTATATTCTTCCCACTTTCCTTTTTTGAAGTTTATGAAAGTGCGTTTTTCGGTGACGATGAAGTCGGCGGTACGCTCGAACGAAATAAGTATGGGCAGGTGGTCGGATGCCAATGTTACCATCGGCTCCCAGTTGACGCAGTT
Organism: Eurosta solidaginis; assembly: GCF_040869045.1. NCBI lineage: Eukaryota > Metazoa > Arthropoda > Insecta > Diptera > Tephritidae > Eurosta > Eurosta solidaginis. The sequence goes on along the minus strand of NC_090323.1, from coordinate 89,111,551 downwards.
TACGAGTTCTGCGCTCACGATTGAGATATCTGGCGAGCTATGACAGCTTCCTACCATACGTGTGGGGGCGTCTCCGTTTATTGTGCAGAACGTCGTTTCGTCTATTTGATCCGCCAACATCTCACCCCTACTGTCCGCCCGCAAGTTTGAATGCCATAGGTCGTGATGGGCATTCAAATCGCCTAAGATAATGCGATTGTTGCCAGTGAGTAGCGCCTCGATATTAGGGCGGTATCCACTGGGGCAACAGGTGACAGGAGGGATGTAGATGTTGATGATTTCTAGATTTGCATCGCCTGACCGGACAGATAGGCCTTGACGTTCTAAGACATTGTCACTGCGGTCGATGCCAGGATCAAATATATGATATTGCACAGAGGTGTATAATAAACGCGAGGCCGCCTCCATTTCCGCTCTCGCGGTCTTTCCTGTGGACATTATAACCAGAGCAGGTCTGCAATGCAGATCTTGCTGTGAGTTTAGTCTCTTGAATCGCAGCAATGCGGATGTTGTGCCGCTTCATGAAATCGACTATCTCCGTAATCTTCCCAGTTAGTCCATTACAGTTGAACTGCAGAATTCTGAAGTGCATGAGGGGTGACGCCGCCACTCTAGGGGTAACTGAGGGGTGACTACGCCTAGGCTGTGGAAGGCCAGGACGCAATTGCTGTTGTGGTCTTGGGACTGGGCGCCCTTGGGCAAGCATTGGGGTACCCGGATGATTTGGGTTTGCGACCTGGAAACATGGCGCGATGAAACCCGTCGAGGGGTTGCCGTCGCGGAGACCAGAACATCTAGGAAAGTGGCACCACCCAAGGCAGGAGCTGCATTGAGCGGATGTCGCAAACCGATATATTCTGTGCTGGCAGACGGTGCAAACGGAGGCAGGGACTAAGAGTCTGTTTCCCTGACCTGCACGATTGCTGCCAGAAAAGAGAGGGGGAGAAGAAGACGGGGGCAGGGGCTGATGCTCAGCATTGCTACCAGCTCTACTACGAAGGTAGTAGTTATGAGTGGTATCAGCTGTTTGAGTTGTTGGCGCCGTGGGGCGCGAGCAGCAGCGGGTACTTGTTGTGGCTTGCTGAGCAGCGAAGCTGCTGGAAGGTAGTGGGGATACGCTTAGGCGTAGACTACGGGACGCCCTTGGGCGTGAGCAGCAAGGAGCCACAAAAGATTTATAAAAGTTACGTGGACGTCGGGTTTTGGGATCAAGCCCAGAACAACCTGTCCGATGCAACCATCCCTTGCACGAGACACACTGAACAGAGTATGACCGTCCTAAAAAAATTCTTTTCTGGCAAATGCAGCAAAACCATTTCTCAGGACCGGGGTCAGGAGACGGACCCGGATTGGGTTCCCGGAGTAAGAGAATATCTAGCATTCCTGCTGCAAGGAGCTGCTGGGAGGATGACAATTTGTGGGAGGGACGAAACAAATTAAATGGGGTCACACTGAAATGACAGTCCTTGGTCGGGAAAAATCCCGAGTCGCTCCGGTACATAGAACCGACTGCCTTGTGAAGCGAATTTTTGTTTGTAGTGTCTGTGTGTGTTGTGACTGGCTAATTGTGCATTGAACGCGGTTAGATTGCCTTAGAATAGGAAACTTTTAGTTCATGAGTGACTCAAAATTAGAGAACCTTCTGGACAAGATTTATAAATTACAAGTTACGCAAAAAATTGATACGGTTTAAGTAACTACGTTAGTTCAGGTGGTCGTTACAAGCGCCCTCGAAAAGCAAAGGCAGGTTTTTGAAGCTAAAATAAAGCAACTGACAGATCAGATGACTACTTTAACTACAGGAAAAACACCAAAAGTATTCGAACCGGTGAAAATACAACCCGGAGTTAAGTGTGAGGTGCCCCTAGATTTGGTAAAATCATTGCCAGATTTTGATGGGCAAATTAGTTCATATGGGTCCTGGCGACAGGCTGCTCATACAGCATATGAAGTTTTCAGGAGCCACCAGGGTAGCTCCAGACATCAATCGGTCGGCATAATTAGAAATAAAATAAAGGGCTCTGCTGATGCCATTTTGGCATCATTTAATACAGTTCTGAATTATGACGCAATAATTGTGAGGCTAGATTTCACTTATGCGGACAAAGGTCCCTTATTGAACAACAGTTTTCTACATCTATGGAAGAAAAAAGTAAACTAAAAAAATGCGTCAACTCGGATAAAAACAAAAAAATCCCCATTTCGAATACAGACAATACAGAGCAAATGAATATAGGAATAATAGACAAGAGCAAGTCACTCCTATGGACGTTGATCCATCGGAATCAAAGCTGCGACAAAGCACAAATTGGCGTAGGGAACCATCACATGGTGCCACTCGGAATGAGCAGCAGTATAGGAACAATACTTTCCATAACGCTAGGCAGTACCAATCACACCCTAACAGACATGCAGGTTCCGACCGAAATACCGGTCCCCAGCTTCAAAGAGTAAATCATATAGTCGACGACAAATACAAGGAAGATAATTATAATAACACAGCGCAGGGTGAGATCTCGGAAATTGAAGAAGAGGAACAAGCGATTTTTTTAGGGAAAGATCATCTCTCCCATGGATCAGTAGAACCATAGGTAGAGAAAGTAGGCATATTAAGCTATTAGTAGACACAGGTACAGCGAAAAACTATATAAAAAAAATTAGAAGAACTGCAAGGCATCAGACCGGTGTCTTCTCCGTTTTTTGTAAAATCAATCCACGGATTTAATAAAATAAATTAAAAATGTAAGATTGTAACTTCTAGCTTCGATGGTTAATAAAACAGCAGAAACGTCCGGATTAATTATCTTAATTCTTTATTCTTCAGTCGTCAATCCAATAATGAACCGGAAGTCTACCATCTTCTCTTTTCTTCCTTTACAGTGATGTATTTTTTCTTATTCTATTAATTAGTTGGCATGGTTGCATCTATGATTTTACAACTCGACCAGCCTGAAACTTAAACTTATCTTAATTTCTATTTTTACTGTCATACATTTCTTAATCTGATACAATTCGCTATTTGTGTTCAGAGTTACAGATCGCACTGTATTTTCCTTGATACATTATAACTTAATTTCTATCTTCACTATCGTACATTTCTTAATCTAATACATAATCTATATCTAATACCTAATCTAATACAATTCGATATTTGTGTTCAGAGTTACCGCTCTGCCAATCTGACACTGTAATCGACCTCGATACAGTATAACTTAATTTCCAACAAATATAAGTCTGGTTCTACTGTGAAATATTTTCTTTGAAAGCGGCTCACTAATACCTTCAACTCATCAAGTGTTTTGGCCGGTAACTGTAGATGTGCATTTGGCACTACATTGCCTATGCCGCCTATTATGAAATCGATGATTTCTGTTTCGCATATGTTTGCCCGTTTTCCTATTGCCTGTATCAATAGAACGTAGCAATGTAATGACTCGCTCTTTTTGTCCCACTTGCGTCTTGCCAACATCTTATAAACTGCGTTCCTCTGTATCGGCACCTCAAATTCCGTCGTAAGGGCCTTTTTTAACTCGGCATAGCTTAACGCTTTGCTGGTGGTAAGGACAACTTTGGCTGTTCCCACCAGGCAGCGACGAAAAGCCAGCAATTTGAATCGTTCGTCTACTCTTGACGACTCCATTACATCTTCGGAATCTTGAAGAAAATGCCCCACCGTCACTGATATATCATCGCCACTGAACTTGGGCATAGCATGCTCTTTATCGGCAAAATCCAGTCTAACTTGCTGTTGTACCCCAGTACTAGCTCTTAGCTCGTCGATTTCCTTCATTAATTTTAACATTTCCATACGTTTTCGTAACGCCACCAGTTCGTCATCCACACTTATGGTCGTGGCTCTTGCGTCAATTGGGGCAGAGTTTGATGGGGCGGCAGCAAAAACATCGTGAACTGCAGGTGTTGAATTGAATTCAACCAAAACATCGGTAGTAGAGGCAGTTGGAACGGCAGTGGCGGCAGTATGACCGGCGGTGACGGCAGTGGCGGCAGAGCAGAATAGACGGCAACAAAAACATCGTGAATAGCAGGTGTTGAATTGAATTCAACCAAAACATCGGTAGTAGAGGCAGTTGGAACGGCAGTGGCGGCAGTATAAACGGCGGTGACGGCAGTGGCGGCAGAGCATACGGGAGCAGCAGAATAGACGGCAGTGGCGGCAGTATGAACGGCGGTAACGGCAGTGGCGGCAGAGGAATCAATAGAAACGGCAGTGTTTATCTGAATCATTTCGTCCGGAATGTTCTCCGATATATTTGTGTTCGGAGTGGTATTCATCGTATTTGCGGAGCTACTTATTATCTCCCACGCTAACTATATTTTGCAGTAATCTGCGTAATTGTATAATGTTGGCAGTAGGAGGGAAATTCACATATTTTCAGTTAAAACTTTGATAATGTTTTCTCGAGCATCCATTTTACAAAATATTTGTTTATAATAGTTCGTTAACACACCTGAGATATAACTTTTAGCCAGGCATGCTTAACCAACGAACCGATATCATTTCGTTACGATAATTAACATTAATAAATGAAACAAAGTCATTTCATTTCGTTTATTAACGTTAAGAACGTCAAATTAACGAAATGATTTTGTTTCGTTTTATGCCATATCAAAACGAAATCAAATCGTTTATGTTGATTATTAATTTAAAACTATGCTGGCAAAGCTGACTGATGGCGGATTCATTTAAGGGGAAAGCATTAGCCAAGCTGATTGCAACTTTTCTCATGAATTTTGACAGTACGAACATTTCTCAGAGTATTTTTGACATTACCACCGACGAATTACACAAACAAATTACATGGAGTTTGTGTGTATGTCCGCTCGCTGTTACCACTTTACGGCTTCACCATGGCTATAGCATTGCCAGCATAATTCAAACATAAATTGTCAGGTTTTTGTTAACGTTTTTACCGTTAACGAAAGCTTTTAGTTTCGGTTAAAAACGAGATACAATTTATCTTGACAATTTCTTTATCGATAAAATTTCGAAGTGTCAACAGAAACGGTGGAATTTTTTTGATAAACGATTAGCTTAACGTTAAGGTGCATACCTGCTTCTAGCTTCGATGGTTAATAAAACAGCAGAAACGTCCAGATTAATTATCTTAATTCTTTATTCTTCAGTCGTCAATCCAATAATGAACCGGAAGTCCACCATCTTCTCTTTTCTTCCTTTACAGTGATGTATTTTTGCTTATTCTATTATTTAGTTGACATGGTTGCATTTATGATCTTACAAGATAACTGTTTTCGGTATCGATTCCCATTTTTTTGTTCTACCAAGCTTATCAACTTTTGATGGCATTATAGGGCTTGACCTTTTAACAAAGGTTAACGCAAAAATAGACTTGAGTCCGAAATTAATAAATTATGATTTGCGTACAGACACAATTTTACTCTTGGAACGTGCTAAAAATTCTAAAAGGGGAAATTCCAGAAGAAGTATGGGAAAAATTATTAAAATGATTAAAAGCCAAAAAGAAGCATTTGCCGACCAAAGGAAAAAACTGCCTTATGATACAAATATCGTCGCTACGATTCGAACTACAGACCAAGACCCGGCCTACTCGAAATTTTACCCCTATCCAGGGGAGGCGGTAGACTGTGTAAATGACGAAATAGAACAGCTTTTGAGGGCTGGCATAATTAGGCCATCTAGGTCTCCACACAATAACCCAGTATGGGTAGTTGACAAAAAGGGCACTGACGACAAGGGAAATAAAAAGAAACGTCTTGTCTTAAGCTCCGTAAGCTTAACTCCAAAACAATATATGACAAGTATCCCATTCCTAACGTAATGGCAATATTGTCAAATATGGGGAAAGTGCAAATTTTCACGACCCTTGATCTTAAATCAGAGTTTCACCAGATAGAACTAAAAGAGAGTGACAGGGAAAAAACTGCATTCGCGATAAATAATGGCAAATATGAATTTTGTCGAATGCCATTCGGGCTCAAAAATGCACCAATTGTCTTTCAGCGAGCCATCTATGACGTGCTTAGGGAAAAAATTGGCAAGACCTGCCATGTCTACGTGGACGACGTCATAATTTTTTCAAAATCGAAAGAGCAGCACGCTCATGATAGTCAGTGGGTGCTGCAGGCTCTTTGTGATGCAAACATGAGGGTTTCGATAGAAAAATCTAAATTTTTCAAAACAGAAGTTGAGTATTTAGGCTTTTGGTTTCAACAAGGGGTATAAAAACGTGCCCAGAAAAGATCGGGGCAATTAAGAATTACAAACAACCAACCAATCTGTTTGAGGTTAGATCATTTCTTGGACTATCCAGCTATTACAGGTGTTTTATAAGGAATTTTGCTACAATTGCTAGACCCTTAACAGAGCTGCTCAAAGGAAAAAATGGTAAAGATAAAGCATCTCAGTCAAAAAAAAGTTCAGATCCAGTTTGATGAAAAACAATAAATGCCTTCAACAAATTAAGGGAAATTTTAATATCAGAGAACGTAATTTTGCAATATCCAAATTTTGAGGTGCAATTTGCTGCTAACGAAAAGGAATTACTTGTGATTGTGTGGGCTCTAAAGACACTTAGGAATTATTTGTATGGTGTGAAAAATCTTAGCATATTTACTGATCACCAGCCTTTGACTTTTGCGGTTTCGGACAGAACACTTACGCAAAGATGAAGCGTTGGAAAGCTTTCATCGACGAACATAACGCAGAGTTGCACTATAAACCAGGAAAGGAAAACTATGTGGCAGATGCTTTGTCGCGACAGCCAATACATGTTTTGGAGGAAGACGTACCCTCGGATTGTGCAACCGTGCACAGCGAGGAATCTTTGACCTAAACAATTGACACCACTGATAAACCGGCGAATTGTTACAGAAACCAAATTATAATTGAGGAAGATGAATATCCTTCAAAGCGAATTCTTATATTGTTTGGGAAGAAAACCAGATATGTTTTTAATATTGTTGATAGGCATAATCTATTGGACTTGCCTCGGGATGCGGTGAACGCAGATGTGGTGAATGCAATTCATTGCGAACTACCGATTCTTGCCCATATTCAACATAACCTAGCAGAGGTATTTCCAACTACAAAGTTTGTGTATGCAAAGAGGTTTGTAAGAGGGTTGTATGATATATTGGGCCCTAATGAACAAAGGGAAATTGTAGTAACTGAACATAATAGGGCGCACAGAGCCTCTCAAGAGAACGTCAAGCAAATGTTAAATGACTATTTCTTTCCAAAAATGAGCAAGTTGGCGAGGGAGGTGGCTTTAAACTAAAATTTGTTCACTGGCAAAATATAATAGACATCCGGTGAATCATCCTATTGCCAGCACCCCGATTCCTACCCATCCTGTCCAAATACTTCACATTGATATTTATTCTACGGACTCGAGGCATTACCTAACTTGTATTGATAAGTTCTCAAAGTTTGCTATTGTACAACCAATAGACTCGCGGACAATTGTAGATGTTAAGCCAAAAATGTTGCAAATATTGAATTTTTTTTCGGGTACAGAGGTGATCTACTGCGACAATGAGCGATCATTTAACTCGAACACAATAACGTCAATGCTATCTAACTATTTCAGTATAGAAATTGTGAACGACCCTCCACTTCATAGCACGTCAAAAGGTCAAGTGGAAAGATTACATAGTACTTTAGGGGAGATGTCCCGATGTTTGAAAATTTAAAAATAAAGGTAACAACAGATCTAGTCCTACTTGCTACAATTGAATATAATAAAACAATCCATTCCATGACAAACGAAGCCCCACTCAATCTTTTTCACTCTGTATTAGGCAAAGAAAATAAAATAATAAAAAAAAAATTTAATTTAAACGGTTTTTTTGAAAACAATACTTACATGAAATAATAATAATACTAAAAGCTAGAAAATAATTAGGTAGGTCCTAGGTACTAGTAATCACACTCCTCACCAAACTAGGGCGTTGATCAGGCAATTAAATAAAAGCGTTGGGCGCGTGAAATTTCTAAAAATGCGAGGAGTAGCATAACATGGTTAAGGTTCAGTTGGTCTTATAAATTACTATCAATAGAAATTTTACGCGTCCAACGCTTTTATTTAATTGTCTGATCAACGCCATAGATTGATGAGGAGTTTGATTACTAGTACCTAGGACCTACCTAATTATTTTCTAGCTTTTAGTATTATTATTATTTCATGTAAGTATTGTTTTCAATAAAACCGTTTAACTTAAACAATTTTTTTCAAATTATTTTATTTTCAAGTTTTTAGTATTTATTTAATTGACTATTATTTCTCATTGTATTTAGTTTATTTAGTGACTCATTATTACAAGGACTTTTTCTTTACAATTTGTTACAATCTAAGTGCTCAATACATAAACCTTCCAGAGACTTTACTCGACTCTGCGCCACGTATGCTTGTCCCTTCTCCAACTCCAAAATATTTTAATGTCACTTCTACCGGACTGTATGTAATATATGTTCAAAATAAGGACCTAGCGGCAATTTTTTTTTCATAGGTCGCCTTCTATTCTTGTATGTATTATATGTTCCAAATATGAGCCAAATCGGACCACAAATTGTGAATAACTCGATCCTTGCGCCACCTAGCGGCGATTTTTTTTCATAGGTCGCTTTCTATTCTTGTATGTATTATGTGTTCCAAATATGAGCGAATTCGGACCACAAATACGATTTTTGTCAATATCTCGATCTAGCGCCACCTAGCGGTGATTTTTTTAAGCATTCGTTGAAATTTGAAGCCTCTAGCTTTTAAAATGGGGCAGTAATTACGAAAAGTTTCTTATCTGAACAATCGGTTGTGGGGGATATATACTATATATACGACCGATCTCATCCATTTTTTCATCTTAATTCTTTATTCTTCAGTCGTCAATCCAATAATGAACCGGAAGTCCACCATCTTCTCTTTTCTTCCTTTACAGTGATGTATTTTTGCTTATTCTATTATTTAGTTGACATGGTTGCATTTATGATCTTACAAGATAACTGTTTTCGGTATCGATTCCAATTTTTTTGTTCTACCAAGCTTATCAACTTTTGATGGCATTATAGGGCTTGACCTTTTAACAAAGGTTAACGCAAAAATAGACTTGAGTCCGAAATTAATAAATTATGATTTGCGTACAGACACAATTTTACTCTTGGAACGTGCTAAAAATTCTAAAAGGGGAAATTCCAGAAGAAGTATGGGAAAAATTATTAAAATGATTAAAAGCCAAAAAGAAGCATTTGCCGACCAAAGGAAAAAACTGTCGCTACGATTCGAACTACAGACCAAGACCCGGCCTACTCGAAATTTTACCCCTATCCAGGGGAGGCGGTAGACTGTGTAAATGACGAAATAGAACAGCTTTTAAGGGCTGGCATAATTAGGCCATCTAGGTCTCCACACAATAACCCAGTATGGGTAGTTGACAAAAAGGGCACTGACGACAAGGGAAATAAAAAGAAACGTCTTGTCTTAAGCTCCGTAAGCTTAACTCCAAAACAATATATGACAAGTATCCCATTCCTAACGTAATGGCAATATTGTCAAATATGGGGAAAGTGCAAATTTTCACGACCCTTGATCTTAAATCAGAGTTTCACCAGATAGAACTAAAAGAGAGTGACAGGGAAAAAACTGCATTCGCGATAAATAATGGCAAATATGAATTTTATCGAATGCCATTCGGGCTCAAAAATGCACCAATTGTCTTTCAGCGAGCCATCTATGACGTGCTTAGGGAACAAATTGGCAAGACCTGCCATGTCTACGTGGACGACGTCATAATTTTTTCAAAATCGAAAGAGCAGCACGCTCATGATAGTCAGTGGGTGCTGCAGGCTCTTTGTGATGCAAACATGAGGGTTTCGATAGAAAAATCTAAATTTTTCAAAACAGAAGTTGAGTATTTAGGCTTTTGGTTTCAACAAGGGGTATAAAAACGTGCCCAGAAAAGATCGGGGCAATTAAGAATTACAAACAACCAACCAATCTGTTTGAGGTTAGATCATTTCTTGGACTATCCAGCTATTACAGGTGTTTTATAAGGAATTTTGCTACAATTGCTAGACCCTTAACAGAGCTGCTCAAAGGAAAAATGGTAAAGATAAAGCATCTCAGTCAAAAAAAAGTTCAGATCCAGTTTGATGAAAAACAATAAATGCCTTCAACAAATTAAGGGAAATTTTAATATCAGAGAACGTAATTTTGCAATATCCAAATTTTGAGGTGCAATTTGCTGCTAACGAAAAGGAATTACTTGTGATTGTGTGGGCTCTAAAGACACTTAGGAATTATTTGTATGGTGTGAAAAATCTTAGCATATTTACTGATCACCAGCCTTTGACTTTTGCGATTTCGGACAGAACACTTACGCAAAGATGAAGCGTTGGAAAGCTTTCATCGACGAACATAACGCAGAGTTGCACTATAAACCAGGAAAGGAAAACTATGTGGCAGATGCTTTGTCGCGACAGCCAATACATGTTTTGGAGGAAGACGTAGCCTCGGATTGTGCAACCGTGCACAGCGAGGAATCTTTGACCTAAACAATTGACACCACTGATAAACCAAATTATAATTGAGGAAGATGAATATCCTTCAAAGCGAATTCTTATATTATTTGGGAAGAAAACCAGATATGTTTTTAATATTGTTGATAGGCATAATCTATTGGACTTGCCTCGGGATGCGGTGAACGCAGATGTGGTGAATGCAATTCATTGCGAACTACCGATTCTTGCCCATATTCAACATAACCTAGTAGAGGTATTTCCAACTACAAAGTTTGTGTATACAAAGAGGTTTGTAAGAGGGTTGTATGATATATTGGGCCCTAATGAACAAAGGGAAATTGTAGTAACTGAACATAATAGGGCGCACAGAGCCTCTCAAGAGAACGTCAAGCAAATGTTAAATGACTATTTCTTTCCAAAAATGAGCAAGTTGGCGAGGGAGGTGGCTTTAAACTAAAATTTGTTCACTGGCAAAATATAATAGACATCCGGTGAATCATCCTATTGCCAGCACCCCGATTCCTACCCATCCTGTCCAAATACTTCACATTGATATTTATTCTACGGACTCGAGGCATTACCTAACTTGTATTGATAAGTTCTCAAAATTTGCTATTGTACAACCAATAGACTCGCGGACAATTGTAGATGTTAAGCCAAAAATGTTGCAAATATTGAATTTTTTTCGGGTACAGAGGTGATCTACTGCGACAATGAGCGATCATTTAACTCGAACACAATAAAGTCAATGCTATCAAACTATTTCAGTATAGAAATTGTGAACGACCTTCCACTTCATAGCACGTCAAATGGTCAAGTGGAAAGATTACATAGTACTTTAGGGGAGATGTCCCAATGTTTGAAAATTTAAAAATAAAGGAAACAACAGATCTAGTCCTACTTGCTACAATTGAATATAATAAAACAATCCATTCCATGACAAACGAAGCCCCACTCAATCTTTTTCACTCTGTATTAGGCAAAGAAAAAAAAATAATAAAAAAAAAATTTAATTTAAACGGTTTTATTGAAAACAATACTTACATGAAATAATAATAATGCTAAAAGCTAGAAAATAATTAGGTAGGTCCTAGGTACTAGTAATCACACTCCTCACCAAACTAGGGCGTTGATCAGGCAATTAAATAAAAGCGTTGGGCGCGTGAAATTTCTAAAAATGCGAGGAGTAGCATAACATGGTTAAGGTTCAGTTGGTCTTATAAATTACTATCAATAGAAATTTTACGCGTCCAACGCTTTTATTTAATTTTCTGATCAACGCCATAGATTGATGAGGAGTTTGATTACTAGTACCTAGGACCTACCTAATTATTTTCTAGCTTTTAGTATTATTATTATTTCATGTAAGTATTGTTTTCAATAAAACCGTTTAACTTAAACAATTTTTTTCAAATTATTTTATTTTCAAGTTTTTAGTATTTATTTAATTGACTATTATTTCTCATTGTATTTAGTTTATTTAGTGACTCATTATTACAAGGACTTTTTCTTTACAATTTGTTACAATCTAAGTGCTCAATACATAAACCTTCCAGAGACTTTACTCGACTCTGCGCCACGTATGCTTGTCCCTTCTCCAACTCCAAAATATTTTAATGTCACTTCTACCGGACTGTATGTAATATATGTTCAAAATATGGACCTAGCGGCAATTTTTTTTTCATAGGTCGCCTTCTATTCTTGTATGTATTATATGTTCCAAATATGAGCCAAATCGGACCACAAATTGTGAATAACTCGATCCTTTCGCCACCTAGCGGCGATTTTTTTTTATAGATCGCTTTCTATTCTTGTATGTATTATGTGTTCCAAATATGAGCGAATTCGGACCACAAATACGATTTTTGTCAATATCTCGATCTAGCGCCACCTAGCGGTGATTTTTTTAAGCATTCGTTGAAATTTGAAGCCTCTAGCTTTTAAAATGGGGCAGTAATTACGAAAAGTTTCTTATCTGAACAATCGGTTGTGGGGGATATATACTATATATACGACCGATCTCATCCATTTTTTCAGACAACAGTATGTGCAATGTACGAAAGCATATGGTGAAGTTTGAAGCTTCAATCTGATAAATTGAGGAAGATATGATAAAAATCCCCTTTTTTTGAAATATCGGTTGTATGGAGGATATATGCTATAGTGGTCCGATCCAGCCGGTTTCGAAAAATGTCTAATCGGACACCTAAATACACCAGCTCCCTAAATTTTATCAAGATATCTCAAAAATTGAGGGACTAGTTTGCATACAAACAGACAGACGGACAGACGGACATGGCTAAATCAACTCATCTCTTCATCCTGATTATTTCGGTATACTTAATGGTGGGTCTATCTATTTTCCTTTAAGGACTTACAATTTTGAGATTCGTGCCAAAGTTAATATACCATTTCATTTTCATGAAAGGTATAAAAACAATGCCAGCGAGAGCAGCGGAACTTCCGATAAACGTAGAAATAGATTTTGGCGAATACAAAGTATTTGATCAGCTTGCCGTACTTGAAGCACCATAGTGTGCAAAATAGACAACTTATTGAAAGCCTTTACTCACATCTAGAGAGAATAACAACAATTACCATTATCAGCGCCTTGGTCATTATCTTGGGAGTCGTGGTCGCTTCCATATTTTTCTGGAAAATTAAACAAAAACATCCGCAACGATCCGCAAAAATATTAAATATGGCAATAGATAAGGCACTGGGAAGAACTTGGTGGGGGAAGAGTTATCGCCAGTTACGCAATAAGAAGGTGATACCCATGCGTTGTGTAAGAATCTGTTTTTGCTAACGATAGCTTCTGGTGAATTTTCGGCGGAAGCTAAGTACTAAGCATTCGTAAAGATTCCCACGATTTGTGTGGGAATCGGTTTTTGCTGATTTAGCGTCTGTTGAGCGTAACGCCTTAGCGGCAGCGATAAAGCAAACAAGCACAGTCGACAGTGACAACAACAACAACAAACACGATCGTGGCAGCGCCAACGGGGAGGTTAGGGCTAGAATTAAGTTATGTCAGCTTTAAGTAAGTCAGTCTTCGTAAGATACTCAACGTAAATAAATGCATTTATATCATTTGCATATGGAGTAGGTGGCCAAAAATACTGACAGTAGAGATATCAACGTGAAACTTTGGTCACGACTGTACAAATATGTGAGAATTATTTTTTCATAAAATTAGTGCGGGTGATACCTTCATACCGACCCATAACCACCCACTTTCACAGCATGCATATATAGAGCAAGAGCCCGTGACGGCCAGGCCTTAGTTAAAGAATAAAATCTAAAAGTTTCTCTATGTATGTCCACTATACAGGTAAGAACGATTCCAGGCTATGAAACTTGGATCGCGGTGGATTTGGCAGGTAACAGGTAGTAAAGGTGTCTAAAATTGTGTCTTAAATTTAGTATAGTATAAAGCTCAATTTTCATATATTTTATTAGTGATAATATTAGAAATCGCCTCGTCCACAGGCAGACACTTAGTACAGTTCCAACCCCCTGCCAGACACCCTTAAAGTAGGGTTAATTTTAATTGTACTTTAGTTATATACCCCTATTCTGCATTTCGATTACGTTCCCGTTCTCCGCTCCGCTTTAATCGAAGTTTGGTATTCTGCATTACGCCGGAATCGTAAAGAGAAGAGGAAGAGCAAATGATTTTTCGAAATCATCTGTTGGTACGGAATGTGTGAACATTGGAACAAAATAAATTAAAGCAAATTTGTAAATAACACTGAAAAACGTTTATATTTTATTATCCACGCCATTTTGTACAAAAAAAAAAAGCAATAGAATATATTGCCGCAGTGTTATATTTTTTTGAGTGAAGTGCTTTCATAATTGTAAGTGTGTTTTTGTCGTTCTTTTGGCCAATTCCCTGCCGTGGCCACCAAGTTTTGTTAAAACGGATTCCTGCACGAATATAGTTGACATTTTCTGAATTTTAAGGATGCTAATTTCGTTGCACTGGCCTAAAATACTTTATAAAGGTTTATTTATTCCTTCCGCAAGGATTGTTTACGTTTTCGCTTCACCTTCCTCTACGCCGGCAGCTTGCTTTGGCATATAACTGGACCCAACGAAAAGACACAAATTATAGCTGTCTATTATAATGGAATCAATAGCCGCGGCATATTTGTGGAGTTGGAAAGCAACGCATACGAAAATGGCCAGACGAGAATGGAAAGGCAAATATTGCGACATTTGTGTAATCCATTTGAGATGAGTGACGAATTGTAAGAAATTGAACTTAAAAGTGGTAAAGTTTAAAGACTTATTCTCTTATTTAGGTTCAAAAAAAACTCTCGACTTAACAAGGATGCTTTCAAGTATGTGTTAGATACTTTTGCGGGGCAAATACGTCCAAGGACTTCGACATCGACATGTTGTTTTTGACCTGGAAACATATAAAAAACAATCATCATCAAGCCTTCTACGTTTCTTAACAAGTTTTACTTACATTTTTGTTAAAATTCTGTTATAAATTAATAAAAAAATAAAAAGAAAATATTTTTCCGCCAACTAATTTGCAACTTAGAAAAACGGAACTACGATCGAAATGCAGAATACAAAGAATCGAACGATTCGAAGTTGGATCGAAAGAGATTGGAACACAGAATACCAAAATTGCCAAATCGAAAAAATTCCAATCCAAGTCGAAATGCAGAATAGGGCTGATAGTATAAAACCTGAATTTTATATATGATACTTGGAGAACTATAAAACGATGTTTCCTCAGTAGCCAGACAGTTTTGATAGTTCCCCTGTATTGCCAGACACATTAAAGATCTAGTATAGGTGCGCGCGCGAGGGATATGTGCGTAAGCGGGTTCGAGTGAGATAGTGCGTTCGCGAATGAATCCTTAAATCAACCATCCAAAAATTTATTAATTACGGTTTAGAGCTTTGTAAGCTTAATGTAAATATTTAATTTTGCAAACAATTTTTTATACTGAAGGAGGGAATAATTATTGTGATTGTAAAACATTCAATGAAAAAGAAAATTATAATTATAGCCACTGAATACAAAGTAAAAAAATATTGTTTTGACGTGTATTATTATTATTATTATTATCATTAATATTATTATCATTATTATTATTATTATTAAATTCAAAAAAGTATTCAATTATTTTCATCGGTCTCGTCGATATCTTCATCATCCTCATCACTGCTACTTCTGTCTGTGGATTGGTCGTCGCCAGTATCTTCTTCTTCGCCATTTTCTGTAATAACTAAACCAAGTTAACATAATTACGAATAGTTTCAAATGTATCTATAATAATTTGACATCATAGTAATATACCTGACGAAGTTTTTAAAGAATCACTGACATAATTTGCTAGTTGATCCCCTTCAAACCATTTAAAATGGTATTGGTAATTTTCCATTACCCACCATTATTTTCTGGTACATAAGATGGATTTTGCAAGTGAGCATTGTTCCAAATAGTACAAATATAATTTGTTCGTAAAAATTGCTGTAATAGTTCACTTTTACAAGGTGGTAAACTGCTAGCGTCGGAATTTCGCAATTTTTTTCGATTAACAGCTTCATTCACATCAGAGACTGTTTACGATCTATGAAGATTTGAAGTCTAGCTGCATCAACATCAATGATATTACGAATATTGTATATATTGCATATAAATCTTTGAATAATATTAAAGAAGTTTTCTTGTTCATCTTTATTTTAAATTAGTTCACTGTCACCGATCTTAATGAAACCTTCCTGGAATTCATAACATTTTTTCAATAGTTTAGAAGTTTTTAATTTTCCTTTTCTGAATAATACAGGATTATAATCGCACCCTGTTATGCGTGCAATCCAGGTAAGCTTTGATAAAGAGATTCTACCAATTCTGCGTGTATCTTTGTTAGGTCCACGTATCTTAAGTGGTTTCCAGTTCCCGTCAGCATCCAAACAAACGAATAATTTTTTAGGTAGTACATATGAGCAAGCATTATATCAACAATGTCTGTATCAACACTTCCGATTACAATATTCGCTGGATAGTTGATGTTACACGCTAGAGCTGGATTCGATTCGATTTTTTGAAAAATGGATTTTTTCGATTCCATTCTCAAAAAAATTGCTGCTCAATTTGTTACACGGGTTTCACCGTTCGAAAGTTTCTTCTTCTTTCGTTAACTGGCGCTAACTCGCAAATCAAGAGGTACGCCTGGTTCTTCAATTGGTCCTCCCATAGGAGTGCGATTTTTAGTGTATTTGATACTGAAATATCATTATTTTTTGTGCTTTTTCAAACCAATTTATAATTAATTTATATTTACATATGGGCATTTCTCCAAAAAGGTCAACCACAGACAAAAAGTTGAAAGTCTATAAAAGTATGTTCTTTTAACATATTTTTAAAACAAATCTATTAAATTAAACTAATATAAGCCAATTTTACATTTATTATTAATACATATAGATATATTGACATGCAAAGCCGAACAAGTGCAAACGTTTTGTTTTGAACATTTCTCTTGCACTTTTTGTTTCTATCAATGTTCTTAATGAGAGCTATCAATGTTCTTAATAAGAGGCATTAAGCATTGAAATTTGCTCTTTAAACTCTTTGTTTATGTTTAAGAAATATGAGAAAAATGTAAAACAAACGATGCGATTGAATATTACGGTAAATTTCTTATTTGCTCGAATGTGTATTTGGATGTCGCGTTCAACCTTGAAAAATAGGTTTTCTTATCAGTTACTCGAAAATATTTGTACAATAAGCATCAAAATTTATTAGCAAATATAAATTCCTACCAGAAATTTGATAAAACAAATTTCGCTCGCAAATATTCAGCGCTTTGATCGTGGTATTTTATTTAAAGTGTGTCGCGTGCATCACCATAAAAAGGTAAGAATATATTAAATGACCGTTATGTTTTAAATTACCCCCTACTTGAGTATGTGAAACTAAAAATGTAATTTTGTATTATAGATGAGTAAAAACAACAGCGAAAATAATAAAGCAAAATGCAAAAAGTGGAGAGAGAAGTTAAAGGATGATGAAAACTATAAGTTAAAAAACAGGGAAAGAATGCGGAGTGCTAGACAAAAGTGGAGAGCTCTGGCTGAAGAATACGAAAATTTGATGGAAGAGAGGCGGGAATATAATCGCTTAAGACAAAAAGATAGGCGACAAAAAGTAAACCAACAAAATAGAACGACATGTGTAAGGGAAAACCCAAACTCGCCGTACCTATGTAAGCAAAGTTTGGCCAAAGCTGTTAAAAAGGTAGAGGTTGCGATGCCAAAGGATATGGAAAAAAGCGAAAGGTTCTCGAAGTCTTGGTCACAAAATATATGCTATCTATAGAAAAGTCAAACGAAAGTCATTCTCACAAGAACATACCAAACATCTTGGTTAGTGCCGTACTTGATTTTTATCAGAACGATAATATTAGTGTACAAGCTGCTGGAAAAAAAGACACAATAATAATTAACGGACAATTAAAAGCAAAGCGTTTTATGCTGATGACCATGTCTTAAACATATGAAGACTTAAAAAAAAAAACATTTTCCAAGCGAAAAGATGGGAAAATCCACTTTTTTTTAAATGCGACCTCGCCATGTGCAGTTGGTGAGTAAATTGCCACATAATATGTGTGTTTGCATGTATCATGCTAATTTTGATTATATTTTGAAAAGTTGTTCCAAAAATATTCAATATATTGCCAGAGATGGTGAAGAGTTCCTTCAATCTGTTTGCAGCGATATTCAAAATGAATATTGCATGACAAATAATTGTAAAAAGTGCCTAACAAATTTAAAGGACGAGCTTATTCCTCTTGCATATTTGGCTAATATAGAAGATGAAGTAAGCAGGAAGCAATGGCAAAAAATAGACAACCACATGGCTCTCTCTAGTACAACATCAACTGTATCTAACCTAATTTTAAATTTGGAAACAAAATTACCTTCTTTTAAAACTCATTTTTTTGTAAAAAGAGCTCAGCAGAAATATTTCGAAGAATCCAAAAATAACCTGAAGGCTTCTGAGCTCGTTATTCAAATAGATTTTGCCGAGAACTACAGGCTAACACACCAAAATGAGATTCAAAGTGCTCATTTCAGCTACCACCAGGTAACAATTTTTACTTGCGTAGCTTGGGTACATGGTGCTTCACAGTAGTTTGCGGTCATAAGTGGCAAACAGACACATAATATACATGACGCTTATATTTTTGTTTTGAGACTTTTCCGCGAAATTAGTAAAATTGTTGCCCAGTTTGTAAAAATATCAATATTTTCCGATGGATGCTGCGCTCAATTCAAAAATAAATACATCATGAGTAGTTTAAACGATATCATAAAAGAAATTAAATGCAGTTATGTTGAATGGAATTTTTTTTTCCAGTTCACACGGAAAGGGAGCCGTTGATGGAGTTGGAGCCGTCCTTAAAAAAAAGTCTGGCAGGTAACCAAATCCAAGAACTTGGTTTTATCCGATGCATTTTCCTTTTATGAATGTGCAAAGAATAATGTTAAAGGCATTCAAATTTACTTTATGTCAACAGCTCAAATTGAACATTTGTGTCTGCATATAAATTAGATGAAAAATGGAACAAAACAAAGAGTATCCCAGGTATAGCCAAATTCCACGCGTTTTGTTGCAATGGCCAACAGCTGACAGCAGCTAGAACTGCACCCTCTACCGCAAAAAATTTAAATAAGGCTATTTTTTAAGTTGATCTTTGTTACACATGTTTAGGATGAATATATCTATTTTGTTTTTCTTTATTAAATATATTTTGTTAAGTTTGCCACTTTTTTGTAATAAATTAATAAATTGAATGTATTGTCTTATTGATATAAATGTATTGTAAGAAAATGTCGCGTTCGACCTGTCGCATTCGAACCTGATAAAAACTGAATTAAAAAAATAAACTACTCAATATTTTTGAATAAAATAGAAAACATTATTAACATAACTAATGTTTAAATATTTTAAAATTATTCGCAATAAATTATTGCTTAAGGTTTCGCTAAAATCTGTGGTTAAACTATTATTTTATAAAGCTACTTCTGTTTTTGTAGTGAGCGTACTCCTTGGTTTTTCTTGAAAATTAACACTTGCCTAAAATCATCCTGAACACAAATTATTGTGTTAAGCAAGATTGTATAAGATTCATTATTTGTCAAAATAAAAAAGTGTTTTGGCATTTGCTTTTTTTCACTTTCAATGCGTACGAATGTCGCATTCGACACTGGAGAAATACCCATATATGTAAGTGATTCTTTAACAGCTTCGTCAGGTATGTTACTATGATGTCAAATTATTATAAATACATTTGAAACTATTCGCAATTAAGTTAACTTGGTTTAATTATTACAGAAAATGGCGCAGAAGAAGATACTGACGACGACCAATCCACAGACAGAAGTAGCAGTGATGAGGATGATGAAGATATCGACGAAAACGATGAAAATAATTGAATACTTTTTTGAATTTAAGAATAATAATAATACACGTCTAAAAAATATTTTTTTTACTTTGTATTCAGTGGCTATAATTATAATTAAATTTTTTTTTTCATTGGATGTTTTACAATCACAATAATTATTCCCTCCTTCAGTATAAAAAATTGTTTGCAAAATAAAATATTTAAATTAGGCTTACCCTAACCCTACTTTAAGGGTGTCTGGCAGGGGGTTGGAACTGTACTAAGTGTCTGGCTGTGGACGAGGCGATTTCTAATATTATCACTAATAAAATATATGACAATTGAGCTTTATACTATACTAAATTTGAGACACAATTTTACACACCTTTACTACTTGTTACCTGCCAAAGCCACCGCGACCCAAGTTTTATAGCCTGGGATCGTTTTTAACTGTATAGTGGACATACACAGAGAAACTTTTAGATTTTATTCTTTAACTAAGGCCTGGCCGTCACAGAAAATGGCGAAGAAGAAGATACTGACGACGACCAATCCACAGACAGAAGTAGCAGTGATGAGGATGATGAAGATATCGACGAGAACGATGAAAATAATTGAATACTTTTTTGAATTTAAGAATAATAATAATAATAATAATAATACATGTCTAAAAAATATTTTTTTACTTTGTATTCAGGGGCTATAATTATAATTAAATTTCTTTTTCATTGAATGTTTTACAATCACAATAATTATTCCCTCTTTCAGTATAAAAAATTGTTTGCAAAATAAAATATTTAAATTAAGCTTACCCTAACCCTACTTTAAGGGTGTCTGGCAGAGGGTTGGAACTGTACTAAGTGTCTGGCTGTGGACGAGGCGATTTCTAATATTATCACTAATAAAATGTATGAAAATTGAGCTTTATACTATACTAAATTTGAGACACAATTTTACACACCTTTACTACCTGCTACCTGCCAAAGCCACCACGACCCAAGTTTCATAGCCTGGGATCGTTCTTACCTGTATAGTGGACATACACAGAGAAACTTTTAGATTTTATTCTTTAACTAAGGCCTGGCCGTCACGGGCTCTTAGACTAATACATGCGCGATAGTTCGCATTGGTAAAATGTGTCTGTCGCAAATACAATGTTTAATAGGATTAAATAAAGAAAGTAAGGCTATTAAAAGATCTTGCATACATAACAATAACAAAACAACAAACACATACAAAAGTTTACATTTGCATATCGTGGACTGGATAAAATAATGTCGTATGTTACACGTGAGCACATATAACATTCGACAATAATTTATCAGGGTAAGGTGCACACGAGGATACGCGCCATAGACGCGTATTAGATGCTGCAGGCGAAATCTGTACGCTTTGATGTCGAACACATGTACTTGAATGGAGGGCTGCACACGAGGCGTAAGCTGCATGAAAGCGACAAAGCATGAAAGCTTCATGTAGCTAACAGATGTCTGCTTTGAGTACTAATAAAATTAGTGCACTTAGTCATGAGCCAAAAAATTGTTTATAAATGTGTATTTAGTCAAGTGCAGACAAATACTATGAGTGACTAGCACATAAAATAGAAAATACATACGAGTGCCCAGCAACACATATGTATGTCCCATACGTATGTATATGACATTGTTGAGTATAAACTGAAATCATAGTCGCTTTAACTCATTAGCATGTTGGTTTCGTATGTAATACACTGTATACTTCGTTTATTATCGGTTTTTATTTAGCGCTGTATTCAGTTTAGTTTCGTGTACATCGTTGTGTTGCTAACGTCAGAAGACTGATATGAGTATATTCATTTGATTGTACTGTTAGTCATACTGATTAAAATTAGTGTTTTCGTATAACACAGTTGACTTTCTTGCTCAATAAGACAATTGAGTACTGAACTGCTTCGTGGCTTATGAGCGGTTATTCATTTTACGAAGCATGACTATGTAAATGTGTGTAATACTAATTTTTTGGTTAGTCCACTAATAACCTTAACACATGAATAATTGCAGCTCACTGGTAGATAAGCGTACAGCAATGTTGGTTCCTGAGCGTACGTACGCTTGAAAAAAGCAAGAACAAGATGTTTGTTAAATTTGTTTGTATGACAATTTGTGTAATTAGTTAGAAAATGTTATTTTAGTTAATAAAAGTGCGTGAAAGGTATACTCCCAAAGCGAAAAAGAGTATTCAACCCCACAAAAACTTGGGTAGAGATTGTTGAAGCGATTAAAAGGCTAAAAAGTGTTGGAAACTAGAAATCACTTGTTTCTCTAGTCCGCGGTGGTGTAAAGTTGCCTTTCATAATTTACAAAGGCACGGGGATGCAAACAACTTGTAATACCTATTTCCTTTAGTATCGGGGACGGATATACCTGAAGAAATTTAATTTCCTATTTTTTCCAATAATTGCTTGCTTTTTGTAGCGACGTTCGAAAGTAGCTTCGTGTGCAGATCCTGAGGCGTAGAGAAATCGGAGCTACATATCATATCTTGTACGCGTCTATGAAGCTACGCGTCGTGTGCTTCTTGCCTGACGCTATCAGAAAACTGTCGCAAAACATAGTGACAGAAAGTTGCAGCTGATATTAACACTTTAGAATCTTAAAACTTTGACTAATAATAAGATACAGGGGCGTAGCGACGGGGGTTTTGGGGATTTATAGCCCCACCTTGCCTCCGGATCATTTGATTTTTTAGGTCATTACAATTAAAATATTTGATGTTTTATGTCTATGTTAATAAATTTCTTTATAATTCTGCTACATATTTATTTTGGTGATGATATTATATTTTTAATATGCAAGCATATGTATGTACGAATTGAACACTTATATATTTTAATCATATTCTGTTTCATAATAATTCTGCAATTTATTAAATATACAAATGTACATGTTAACTTTTACTATAATTTCATAAAGAAGTTTCCTTGTAAATTTGCCTAACGACCATCTACATACATATCAGAGAACAGCAAAAATCGAACACAACAACGTTCGGCAACAACGGCAACATGATCGTGTTCAATGATCCAACTTACTTAAACGAACATAATCGACATTGATTTAAAATCAACCAACTTATTGCATGTGTGAATATAATCAATTCAGGCGTTTGCTCGTTTGCCTCAACAGCGATTACATTCATCGGAATGAAAAGGCAAATATTTTTAACATTTAAATAATGTTAAATTTACAGCATTTTTTTTTTTAAGTACACATTTCCTATTTTAAAATGTAATGCAAATTTGATATTATTTTTCATGTGGAAAACACATTATTATAAGATAATATCTACATTTTTTGCATGTCAAAAACACATTTCAAAAATGTAAAATTCAAATTATTTGATAAATGAAAAATAATGTGTTTTTCACATTTAAAAATGTAAAAAAACACATTAGTGTTTTTTCCGTGTAAATATGACTTTGTTACATTAATTTTTTTTCTTTTCGATCAGTTTCTTTCTTTTCAATTTTATATACGTATACGTTAGATCTCATGCATAGGCTCAAAAAGCATGAATTCTACTTATTCCTGAAGGAGATACTTCGGTTTTTTTTTTTTTTATTAATTTATCTATACAGGAATGCGATTCTGTGGTTTTTCCTAATGTTCACATGTTGTTGAAAATCTTGTGTACGCTTCCAGTAACAACGGCAACGAACGAGAGATCTTTTTCAACTCTTAGGCTGAATAAAAACTATTTGAGAAACACGATGAGTGAAAATCGATTGAATGGCTGTGCATCACTAAGCATCCACCGTGATCAAATTGTTACCGTTGATGAAATTTTAGATGAAATGGCAAAGAAAAGCCGATGCATGCGCTTGAGTTTTTAATGTAACTTTTTTCATATGATATTCTAAATACACGTACTTTAATGTTAAAGCTAAATACAACATTTTTTTTATTTATTTAACTGAAAAAAAAATTTTTTTGAAATTAAATATTCCCAAAATACTTGCTAACATATTTTGTGCCTTTTTCTTTTGTTAAAATGCAGTTTTTAATTGTGAAAAATGTTAGAAAAGTTTCAACGAGTGGGAAAAATAGTCTCACTAGCAAAGTGTGAAAGCATTCGCCTCAGTGTTTCCAATAATTAAAAATTTAGTACTATAAAATAACAAACTTAACTTATTCTTATAAATTTTTAAAAAATTTACATCTGGCAATATATTACTTGACAAATTGTATCGCCTTATGTTTTGACTAATGTAAGAAAAGTAAGGGCCGAACGAAAATGATAGAAAATATAGAGGCTAGACGAAATCGTCAAGAGACGAATCATTCGTCTGAGATATCGCTCGCAATACAGAATGATGATGCCTTTAACTTTGATACAAATTTTATTTATGTCATATTTTTAAATCATCTAGTTTATTAAGAAATATTTCAATCTTTAATTGCAGATATCAAGTTTTTTAAGTAAAAGTCATTCAGCTGTGCAAGACTTACGGATCGACCACAAGGAAGCGATAGTTGTGCCATTTAGAATACCATAATATACGTTTTTGTTTCAAATTATAATGTAAATAGATATTTTTACTAGAGATAAATAATAACTCAATAAAATTCACATCTGAAATGGAAAATAATGGAATGTTGCCGTTTCTGGACACGGTAGTAATAAGAAATAACAACATAACCTTTGACTGGTATAAAAAGCCTACGGATTCCGGGAGGTTAATAAATTTTAACTCGAAACATGATAGGAGTATAATAATAAACACTGCCAAAAATTTTATCAGGCGAGTTCTCTCCATCACCGATAGAATATATCACCCGAAAAATATAAGCATCATCAAAAAAATACTTCAAAACAACGAGTTTCCGATCCACCTTATTAATGGTTATATCCACCAATTTTACGCTACGAATAAAAACAAAGAACAAAACATAAACAAAATATATAAGACTGCCGAATTTGTACCTGGTTTGTCTAACCGAATAAAACATTCATACATGTATGACAAAGAAAAATTTCAAATCGCGTGCCAGTATAAAAATACCCTACGACAAATATACAGCAATACAAAAAGCAAAATCGGAAAATACGAGAAATCCGGCGTAATATACAAAATTAAATGTAATGGCGACGGGTCCCACGTATGCAACAAATTATATGTGGGTATTACTAAATCAAAACTAAAGACAAGGATTTCCGCTCACAAATCGAACACCAAAAATCGCGACCACTCTAACGACAACAGAACGGCTTTATCGCAACATTGCAAGACCACGGGACACTCTCCGGACTTAGAGACTGTTACAATATTGCAAGAAGAAAAACAATATTCTAAGCGGTACACTCTCGAAATGCTAAATATTATCAATACACCTAATGACATACGCATGAATTTTAAGAGCGACACCGACAACATCGCTCTCACGCATACAGACATTTGGTAATGAAGAGAAGTTAGCAACAATAATGCTGAGGGTGTGCAATAAATTAATATATACGTTGTTGTTAGCAGATATTTTGTTTATTATTACTGTTTATTATTTGTATACATTTTTGTTTTCTGTTTATGATATTCTGTGTTCTGCACTGAAATTTTAAATTAGTCGACAAGGTGCATTCACAAGTGTAAGTGTTAGATTATGTTTGTGCATTTATGGTTTTTATAGAAAAATGTATTTTTTACAGCCCTTAAGGTGATTTCTAATTGAAATCGAAATATCGACAAAATAAATAAATACAACATATATGGTATAATTAATTGCATTTTTATTACTAATATATATGTGTGGCCTAGAGCTCGGAAATTCTTCTTGATATAGAGATAAATAAGTTAAAATTCATGCCTAAGTAAAGCATGCTTTTATATTTAATAGCCTAAGATTATTGAAGAATAGATATTAGAACAGACTGATATTTTTTAAATCTTTTGTTTAGTTAAGAAATTTTTAATTCTTTGTTGTGAATTTTGACCAGCACCTCCCAAATTTTTAAACAAATTTTTTACGGTTTTACGATTCGGCCTCATCATGTTCAAATTCACCCTGTAACAAGTATTTTGACACGCTGAATCATTTGTTTAGCACGTACAGTCTAAGGTTTAGAGTAGGTTTCTATCAGATCATTTCAGTAGTGTTCGAGTTACACGAGCATCAGATGTGGCTTTAGCGTGTCGAAATACATATGTATGTATACTTGGGTATAGCGGTCTATGAAAATGTAGCCTTTTTAACACGCTTATATCGTCGCTTTTTTTGTTAACACTAATTTTTTGTTAACACAGCTATACATAAAATTCAAAGTAGTCGGATCACGTAAAGCGCTGAGTCCGAATACGCTATAAGAATTGGCTCAACTGGTCATGGTATGGCCTTAACTTCAAAAGACGTAAACAATTCCTGCAGGCCAATTCCGTTGGCGGATTCGGGATCAGAGCATCACAATACTTGGGAAAACATCCGTGACTGTGACTCATAGAAAGTATGTAAATGAAAAAAGTTACACATTAAATTAAATTTCATATACACTAATGTGTTTTTATGTAAGATATTATTGCGAACTTAGAACTAGTTCTCATTTTCGAAATCAGAATCTTCTGAAATGTTGGGTTCGGGTAAAGCGTCACGAACCTCATAGATTTTTATAAAAATAATGATATTCTTTTAGTATAAATAGCCTTTCGCACAGTTTCCCCAAGTCTTTTAGTTTTGCCTAGGCGATAGGTAAAGGCTTCGAATAAACCGGTTTGCCTTCAATTAAACAACGAAGACCTTTTTTCGGATAGCGTTGTTATAGCACAGTAATTATCAGCAAAGTAGTGCCGAACACCATTTTCTTAATTATTATAGAAATAATTAAATTGTAAATTTGAATAGAATAATTTTATATGTTAAGGGATCCAAGCTGATTAAGAAAACAGCTTTTAGTTTTTCACCGATTAGAATAATAATGGCGAACCGGAAGTTCGCCTTCTCCTTCTTCTTCTTTATTTATTTACTTTTTATTCGTACATAGTTGCATTTTCCTTATATTTAAATATAGATCATAGTTGTATTCTGCTTTTCTTAATCTATACATAATAGCACGTTCCCAACACAACGTTACAATAATAATGCGTTTACAACTCGGCCAAACCTGACACATGATCGGCCTCGATCAAATTACTGAAAAAATTTCTAGTGGATCCTGTTCTGTATTCTCGTCGCACACCGGCGGTGGTTGACACCACTTTTTCATTCTATAGGCTTCAATAACTCCGTCATAGGATAGTTGAGTAAGCTGGAAATTGTCAATATCGCGTACGACGTACCTGTCATTCTCTAACACTTTGTGTACCACATAGGGTCCCTTATATGGGGGCACGAACTTTTTGTTACTTCCGGCAGTATTGTCAACATTTCTTATTACAACAAAACCCCCCCAACATTAGACGTCTTACTTTGATACCATTTTTAGCGAACCTCGCGGAGACGTACTCCTGTCTGGCGGCAATTGAGGCAGAGGCATCCATGCGGATGCGACCTAAGTCTCTCCCTGCGTCGGGACTCACTTTGTTTTGAAAATATTCCGTGAATTCGTCAATAATGACCCATCGTTGCTCAACTCTGAACAAGAGTCTGCTCGGGGTATCTCGACAGGTGTTATGCATGGAATTTTTAATGGCATACTCGGCCTCTAGTAATTTCTTAACCCAGTCGTCGTGGGTAATAGGATCAGTCAACTTTCCTAACATGCTATTTAGTACTCTGTTTACCCTTTCCACCTGTCCATTCGCTTGGATAGACGCCACGGCTACTTTAACATGGGAAATAATCCTTTTTGTCACGAACGAACTGAACTCAAGGGATGTAAAACATGTGCCTCTGTCGCTAATGATTCATCTAGGCCTACTATAATAATTGAAATACTTATCAAGGGCAGCGGTGACCTCTCGGGTGCTAGTCGAATTGGTAGGATATAGTTTAACGTATTTGGTAAACGCGTCGATGACGACTAAGATATGCTTTCTTTTGGACCTAAGTGACGGCAGTGGTCCAAGGTGGTCTATATGTATAGTGTCGAATGGTAGTGAGACTGGGGATAGGATGCAAAGTCTTTTCTTTAGTCCGCGGTGGAGTCGCATACATTATGCACTTCAGGTTCTAACGAATTTTTCAACTTTTGGTCGCATGCTTGGAAACCAGTAGTACAACTTCAGCTTGTCTACCGTCTTCTCCACAGATAGGTGCCCTAATTTTTCGTGTATCTACCGTATCACGTTCTCTTCCATTTCCCTGGGCACGTATAGAGCAATCCTTCCTATACATAACCCCATCTACTAAGCTATAGTCTTCACTCTCTGAATGTTCTAACTGGCCCCGGATGGAACTCATTTCTTTATCTCGTTCCTGGGCAACCTGTATCTGGAACTCAACATCATCGGTGTTCACAACTAGGGCTATTTGGCTTCTACTAAGGGCGTCAACATGTGGCATGGCTATCCCTCTTTATGTTTTATTTTGTAGTTGTAATTTTCGAGCTCGACGGCCCACCTGGCTATTCGAGGGTTGAGTCGTTTTTCCTCAAGCGTCATTGTGTGAGAGTTACAATCAGTAATGATTATAAATAGGTCTTAAACCTTCTAAGCGTGTATATGATGGCCAAACTCTCAAGCTCAATGCTGTGATACTTTGATTCGGCTGGAGTAGCCGTTTTAGAGAAGTACGAAACTGGATGGAATCTCTTATCGTCTTGACGTTGCAGTAATACTGCACCAAATCCTGCTGCTAGCGTCGCAGTGAAGTTCGGTTTCCTTCGTCAGATTAAATATAGACAATACAGAACTTTTGGCTAATCTGGATTTAAGTTCATTAAAGGCGTCAAGCCATTTATTCAAAGTTAAAAGGAGAGTTCCTAGGAGTAGATTCTGTAAAGGCTTGGCTATTTGGGAGAAGGACGGCACAAAACGGCGGAAGTACGAGAAAAGTCCGATACAGGACTGTAACTGTTTGGCATTTGTCGGAACAGGGAAATTCTGGATACTTTTAATATGAGAATCATTTGGCAGTATTCCTGATCGTAATACGATGTATCCTAAATAATCTATCTCGTCATATCCGAACCTACATTTCCCGAGATTGATCTTCAGCGCTCGCAGGGTAAGCCGTTGTAATACTAACCTAAAAAGGGCCTGGTGCTCTTCAAAATCCTGAGTCGCTATAATGATGTCATCCATGTAAATTATCATCTTTCTAGTTTCGATCAAATCCCTAAAAATATTATTGATAAATCGTTGAAATACGGTAGGAGCATTTTTCAGCCCAAACGGCATTTTCAAGTATTCATATTGGCCGTGAGGCGTTACGAAAGCAGTCAAGGGAAGGAATTCGGAAGCCATTTGCACTTGGTGGAAGCCACTTTTCAAATCTAAAACCGAAAAGTAGTTATTATTTTCCAAGTATTCTATACAGTCATCTATAAGTGGCAATGGGCAAATGTCCCTGACCGTAATTTTATTCAATGCCCTATAGTCTACGCACATACGGACTTTACCATTTTTCTTCTTAACTAGCACTATTGCTCATGCGTATGGTGAATCACTAGGTCTTATGATTCCATCTCGACAAAGTTCATAAATGATGGTTCGAACTTGATTTCTCCCGGAATAGGAAAGTCTACGCGGCGCACAATGAAAAGGTACATCGGTCGTCAAATGTATCTTCATTTCGTATTTATAAGGTTCTTGTCTCATATCAGGGTTAAGATACGTATTCTCTATAAGTTTCTCTAAATCTAGTATATCTCCTTCTCATATTAGTGAGTCTAATATCAAACTTGCTAAGAAAGTCTCGTCCCAAAATAACTGGCATACTCATATTGTTATCTTCAATAACGTTTAATTCAATTTCTTTTATTTGTTTGAGGAATTCAATATTACATTTAATTTTGAAAAGTATTTTAATTCTGCATGCACCGATACCTTTGTAACCAGGGATTTCATCGGGACTGGAGTTTGGCCACAGTTTTGGGATAGAGGACAACTGAATTAAATTAATAGGACTGCCGGTATCAAAGAGGGAAACAACACTAACAGTAATTAATTTTATAGGGGTTTTGAAAACTATACTCACTGAATTATATTCGCCGATCATCCGAAATCAATTGGTTCATCTTCGTATCCGGTGACTGTGGCTATTTCTCGCTTCCTTAGTATCTTGGCCGTGTTTGGACAAGAACGGTGGCCATGGCCCATCTGCCAACATTTAAAGCAAGAGCCATCTGGGCGTGTTGGGAATGGGCAGTTTGGCTTTATGTGCCCATTCCTAGAACAATTGTAACATTTTAGTTATTCAGCTTGCTTTTGCTCTATCTGCCATTGGTTGGATAGTTACGTCCGATGGTGTTTGCGTCACACCTGACATAAAATATAATAATATAAGTTGATATCGGTTGATCAACGCCTTGAACTCCTCCACATTTCGTGCCGTCATGAGGATTTCGATATGTGGAGTTGAGTTACCAATGCCATCTATAATAAAGCCCATCAGTTCCGTTTCGTCGATATTGACTCGTTTACCAATTGCCTGCATGGTGAGCGTATAGCAGTGGAGTGATTCCTCCTTCTTTTTCCAGCGTCGTTGCGCAAGCATTTTGTACACCTCTTGTCGGGTGATTCCCATGTCAAATTCATTAAGTAGCGCCCTCTTCAGTGCTTGGTAGCTTATTGCTGACGTAGTCGACAAGAACACCCGGGCTGTGCCCCTAAGTGAACGGCGTAGAGCGAGCAAGTGGAAATTCTCATCTGCACCTGAGGAGTCCATAATCTCCTGGAGGTCACGAATGAAATTATGTACAGGATAGGTGACGTCATCCCCATTGAACTTGGGGAGAGCGTGTTCAATTTCGCCAAATTGGAGGCGGTTTTGGTAAAAATGCTTTGGAGGTTTTTCCACTTCCTGAATTTGTCTTTGCAATGATAAAATTTCCAAACGTTTTTTCAGAGCTATAACCTCGGACTCTAATTCGGCGTGCTTGGCGGCGGTGGCACTACACATGGCGGTGTTGTCGGTGGTATTGATATCGGTGGCTATTAGACTAGTGGCAGCAGCGGAGTAGTTAGCGGCGGCGATGTTGGTGGTCGCAGGAGTGCTATTGACAGTGGCGATAGTATTGGTAACGGCAGTGACGTAATGAGGTAATGTTGGTTGCGGCAGTGACATCGGCAGAGGTACTGACGGTTGCGGTAGTCACGTCGGCACATGTAATAATAGTTGCGGCAGGGGCCTCTGTCGCGAACGGAGTATTAGTCGCAGCGTTGGTATCAGTAGCGGCAGTTACGTCAATATTGGCACCTATGCCACCAGTTAAGGCAGTGGTAGCATTAGGGGCATTAGCGGCATCGTTATGGGTGGTTCCAATCGCAGCAGTTTCACCATTGGTGGTGATGTTAGTGGATGTTGCATGAGCGGTCACTTCTGGCGATTTTTCGTTTTTTCCGGGTGAACCTCACACCTGAGTTGTAAATTTGAATAGATTAATTTTATATGTTAAGGGATCCAAGCTGATTAAGAAAACACGCTTTTAGTTTTGTACCGAATAGAATAATAATGGCGAACCGGAAGTTCGCCTTCTCCTTCTTCTTCTTTATTTCTTTTCTCTTTATTCGTACATAGTTGCATTTTCCTTATGTTTAAACATAGATCAGAGTTGTATTCTGCTTTTCTTTATCTGTACATAATAGCACGTTCCCGACACAATGTTACAATTATAGTGCGTTTACAAAATATTTAAAATAATTAGATTTTTAGTAAATATGAGTACGAATGTGTGCTATTCTTACTTTTCTTCAAAAATTATTGAGCCAATCAACGAATATGGCATACAAACAGGAACAGCATTACATTGTTGCCAGCCAGAAACATGAATGTGCCACATTCATTTTTCTGGTCCAACTTTATGTGATTGAGTTATACATTCATGGAAACGGCATTGCAAATTATTGGGGCTTCCATGTAAGGTAGGAAGCTGTAGATTTAAGTAGAACCTAAAGAATATAAAGGGTAATCCAACGAAGCTTCTAACACAAAATCGGAAGGTTTGCACATTCATGCTTCTGGCTAGCGAGCGACGATATGTACATATGGATATTTTTTACTTTTCAAAAACTGTTAATTTTGTTTGACAACGTTATTCACAACATAATACCTATGTGAAACTACTTTATTTTCTCTGTTTTTTTCTTGTAATTTCTCTTATATTTTTGTCGCCTTCCATCCTAATACGGTTTCAATATCGGTGTAAGTGTGTAAACTATATTTCAAAAAACTAACGAAATACGAGAAAAATAAAACCTACTTCAATAAAACCAAACGAGGCAGTTTGTATTTCGATAGGTTTTTTTGACAATCGGCCATTTTTTCTTTATTTTTTCTGACAAATGTTAATTATTTTTTTAGTTTGAAAATTTTGTGCATAAAAACACAACTAAAATCAACTTCCTTTTGAAAAAAGTGAACCATCAGAGACCAACATCATTTTGCCGTGTTATTTGCATTGTTTTTATTGTTAAAAATGTTAATGTAAAAAAAATTAAAACATAAACAAAAATATGTCAAACTCACTAATTTTGGGGGAATAGTCGTCTCACTTTCTCATAGTAGAAATTGCTTTTGTATTTCGAAGTTTCGTCAGTTTTTCTAGCTTGGGATCCAAACAAAAATAAAGTAGTGTCATATAGGCATAAACAAAATAAGCAATCTCTTTTATCAAAAAACAGGACTGCAAACCGGTTCGAACAGAACATGTTCACAGACCGCATGTCCTAAAAATACACAAAAAAGCGGTTCGGTTCGGTTCAGAATAAAGTTTTACTAGACCTATTTAAAATTACGTAATTCCCCACCTTTTCTATATACTTTTTAAAGTATACAGCTCATATAAATTTGGAAATAGTACATTCGGAAAGGAATTCTATGTGCACAACCTCAACTTTAATAAAAATTAGATTAAATAAATAAATGTAAGGCGCAATAACCTTCGAAGAGATTCTAGGCCGAGCTTCTCTTCCAATTTGCGTCGTGCACCTTTTTAATTTTTCCTATAAATTGGTTGGACGGGACCTACTTGTTTTATGCCGACTGCGATCTATCTGCAAGGCAGATGAGTTTTTCATGGCAGAAATACACTCGGAGTGCTTTCCAAACACTGCCGAGGGGCGACCCAGCTTAGAAAAATTTCTTCTAATTGAAAAAACTTGTTTCTAAATTTTTGATGTTGATTTTCCAGGGTCGTAAACCCAGGATCTTCGGTGAGTTAGGCGGAGCATGCTACTATCACACCACGGCGGCCACCAAAAATTTATATTAACAAATGATAAAATGTGAAGACTATTTTAATTTTAAGTAGTTAATTCACTTAATGCTTTCCCTTGTATTTAAATA
The DNA here is from genome assembly GCF_040869045.1 of Eurosta solidaginis. Taxonomy (NCBI): domain Eukaryota; kingdom Metazoa; phylum Arthropoda; class Insecta; order Diptera; family Tephritidae; genus Eurosta; species Eurosta solidaginis. The sequence continues at coordinate 89,078,210 of NC_090323.1, read as the reverse complement.
AAATAATTGATTAAATTTTTCATAGGAAGTAATTATATGTATATGAAAAGCTAATCAGTTATCCTAAGGTGTTTACCATGGCAAAATGACAGCACATTGTGGACCAAATCAACTTACTGAGTGTGTACAAGACAAACTGATGCAAAAACATGTGAAAGGTACCCCAACTAATTTTGAGGTTTAATTTAGAGTAGTTCTCTCAAAATCTAAGATTTTTCTTCCTTGGTCATGGGAAAAATTGTCTTAAAAATGGAGAAAATTGTATAAAAAAATTTTAAAATGTAGTTGTGCAACTAACTGTCACGGCCGTTGATTTCTAGTCGAGTTCAGCAACTTTACAGGCGAGTACTCTTATTCACTGAGCTAACTCGTTCATGTAAATATTGTGAGAAATATTCAATAAAGTATGCTGTATTGAACAAATTGAAGAAAAATGTTCCCTGAAATGAATGAATTGTGTATTGTCGTATCGTATTATTTTATTAATTTGTTGTCTTCAAGGCCGGGTGTGTTATATTTGTAAAATCTATATCTTAAAAGTTATTTTATATTAAACTAGCAGACCCGTTTGTTCTGCCCTAAATTTGGTATATCTGCATACATTTTAATAAGCTTTTTCCGTCTAACTGCCCTCCCCCCTCTTCACTTTTTCTTAATCCTTTTATTCACTCCTCCCTCCATCATTTTCGCTTCATCTATCTCTATCTTCGTGTCACTCTATCTCTTTCTCAGCCTCCTTCTCCTTCCCTCTTTTCTCTTATCTCAAGTTCTTCTCATTCTTCTTCATCCCTTATTGCTAGTCCAAGAGGGTGGTATCTATTTTGTTCCAGTCCCATTCCGAGTCCCAGTCCCACTCCGAGTCTCAGTCCCGGTCCGTCTCTGGTCTACTTCCCGGAAAAAAGGATCGTAAATACTAATATAGGCAAATTTATATACCAAATTTCAGGCAAATCGAATAGTACGTATGTAAATAGGTATGTGGGTTTTATTAATTCATGTCTTTATTTCGGCTTCGCATGCATGATGCGACTAAATCGAATAACACAATGAAAATCACTTTAAAACTCTCAGCAACAGCTTTCATTTGATATCCATAGTACACACACATTCTAGGGGTATCCGGGTCCACGTTTTGGGATATATCTCGAGACCATAATCACCAATAGGTATAAAAACTACCCTGTACTAAAGCACACATCAACAGCTCCAATTTGATGCTCATAATGTAAAAACACATCCTAGTGTAACCCTGATCCTCGTTTTGGCCTATATCTCGAGACCCTAGTCACAAATAGGTATGAAATTCACCCTGTACTAAAGCACTCATCAACAGCTTTCATTTTTTATCCATATTGTATAAACACATTCTAGGGGTACCCGGTTCCACGTTATGGCCTATATCTCGAGACCCTAGTCACAATTAGGTATGAAAACTACCCTGTACTAAAGCACTCATCAACAGCTTCAATTTGGTACTCATAATGTAAAAACACATCCTAGTGTTACCCTGATCCACTTTTTGGCATATATCTCGAGACCCTAGTCACAAATAGGTATGAAACTTACCCTGTACTAAAGCACTCATCAACAGCTTTCATTTGATATACATATTGCATAAACTCTGTTTAGGGGTACACGGTCCCACGTTTTGGCCTATATCTCGAGACCCTAGTCACCCAGGTGTACGAAAAATTCCCCGTATCAAAGTACTCATAAACAGCTTCCATTTGATAGCCATATTGTACAAACACATCCCAGGATTACCTTAGCATAAAAAATATATTGAAGAATTAAATTTCCTTAGTGCACAAATATTAGCATATACATGCAAAAATGCCAAAAAATAAAACTTTTGTTTAAGAATTTTAAGGAAGCGTTCAATATTTTTAACGAAAGCGTATTTTTCAAGAGATGTTTGCATTCTTAACAATTTATGTTCCATTAACTTGACAACAACGCATAACTATGTATGTACATTAGGGTGGCCCTTATTTTCCAAACTGTTCCGATTCTCGATCTCACCCCCTAGAAATATGCGGATAGCCTAAAAACTAGAATATAGAAAGTTTAAGGTCAATAAAAAAAGGGTTAGAGGTGGCGCAAAGAGCTTGAAGTCTTGAAAAATTACGAATTTTTACAATTTCTTAAATTTGGTCAAACCTACTTCATTTTTTATTTGGGAAACGTTATTTATCGTGTTATTAGTAAGTTCTAGAGATATTTGACTTTCAAATAAATCTAAAACAATAAAAATTGGTCAAATAATAATAAAGTTATAAAATAAATTATGGCTTAAATACATTACTTCAAGGATGTGTATATAATGAGTATACTTAAATGAGTTTGTTTCAAATTTTTTTATTATAAATTTTTTTGAAAATACATTTTTAAAACATTTACATCTATCTTGTGAAACTTTAGCTGATACGTATATAATATGATATTATTTCCTAGGATCTAATTAAGGATGATTTAGTACGTGATTCAAATTGTTTTTGTAATCAGTTACAACTTGTAAAAAATATTGTTTTTCTTTTCGTCATTTGTAAGTATTCATTTAAATTCTTCCATAAGCTTTACTAGCTGTTCTGCTGTGTCGCTAACTACTTTTATATGTATAACATTATCCTTAGCTTTTTTATATGTTCCTGTATCCCCCCAGTATAGTGGATCTACCTCCAAAAATTGAGATGATATCCCAAACCGATCAAAAAAAATTAATTGTCTTTCATTGCGGCCACGGTGGTGTGATGGTAGCGTGCTCCGCTTACCACACCGTATGCCCTGGGTTCACACCCAGGCAAAGCAACATCAAAATTTTAGAAATAAGGTTTTTCAACTAGAAGAAAATTTGTCTAAGCGGGGTCGCCCCTCGGCAGTGTTTGGCAAGCGCTCCGAGTGTATTTCTGCCATGAAAAGCTCTCAGTGTAAACTCATCTACCTTGCAGATGCCGTTCGGAGTCGGCCTAGAACATGTAGGTCCCGTCCGGCCAATTTGTAGGGAAAATAAAGAGGAGCACGATGCAAATTGAAAGAGAAGCTCGGCCTAAAATCTCTTCGGAGGTTATCGCGCCTTACATTTATTTTTTTTTATTTCCTGTTACAAAATCGTGTAGTTCTTTTTCTAGAAATTTATTGATTTCACTTGGCCTTAAGTGTAACCTCTTTAAATTTTCTGTTTCCTTGTCGCAGTTGTCTGTGCTTTTGAGTTTTTCCACAATCTTTTTCTTCATGGTACAAGAGACGTCATCATCGAACAATGCCAATGCAATAAATTCTTCAGACAGGTACCATAGGTAGTTACAAAACTTGTTTATTGCAATGTCAGATATTTTTTTATTAACATTTCTGTATTTATAAATTTCTTTAATAAAAGAAAAGTCTTGAAGAGGTGCTCTATGAGGATTGGTACAGTAAAACCAAAGCTTAACATATAATTGTATAATAAACGCGCATATACTTGCCATCGAAATTTCTTCACACTCCGTTAGTTTAAACTGTTCACGAAATAAATAAATTTTTAAGCAACACAATGCCTTAGACATCCACCGAGCATGGTGAGTGGGCTTTGGTACACGATACTTTATGCCATCACTTGCCCCTAGACATACAGACGTTAATTCCAATAATTTCCTACAGTCATCTCTTACTATTTTCTTTTTCAACTATTCATTAGAGGGTCTTTTAGTGGAGTCATTGGTGCCGTTCGTCGTATCGATACATTGTTATCGATTATTGGTGCCTTAACCTAAAAATCGTGAAAATTTCATAAAAATGAAGAAAACGCAAAAAATTAAAAACATATTCCACAAAAAATAGATCTCTTAGTCATAACGTATCCAAAACAATCAATAAAATCTACAAAAAGTTATTAAATTCACCAACTCAAATATTTTTAGGCGATATGGATATGGGGTTTCTCGCCAATTGGTTGGCTACGATACGGTTACGACCTTAGCGTTACGATATGGCACCAATAATCGATTACATGGATTCCCATAAGGTTGGCCGATAACGCACCAATGTCTGGAGCTTAAAAGTAAACGCAACCACAAACAAAACTACCTTCACTTCGGTCTTGGCCCTAACAAGATGAATAATATTTTGCACACTATCCTATCAACTAACAAAGTGAAACCATCTCAAGACCAGTACTTACTTCTTCACCCACCACTACGATTCCTTACCCTTCTTGGCAGCGCACCTAAGTATGTTTTGGCTGCTATTCACCCTCCCTACCATGGCTCTGTTGTTGTTGTTAGAGCCCCAAAGCTTCCACACAACCCTTCGAGAAATGACCAAAGATTACGATTACATAGCCATATTATATTAATCTTTATTACAATTCAGGTCATTCTAACTATCTATAGGTTAAGTTGAAATAAGTAAAAAAATAAGTAAAATAAATAAAATAAAAAAATAATAAATGAAATAAGTAAAGAAATAAGTAAAAAAAAACAAATGCTTATGAAAGTAGATAATTACTAACAATATTTTGTTGTGGGTTAAATTGTCTACAGATCCTAACCTACCTCAACAGCTGATCTTACTCGCGGTCAGTAATTTCACCCCTCCTAAGAATGGATTTTGATGTATTATCAACAAATACCAAATCAAGTACCCTCCCAAACATGTTTCGAACTGTATTTATCTGCCTAAGGCAAAGTTCTGTTATTTCCGCTAAAAAGTCGTTGCTGGACAATTTTGAAGAAACCGGTACAGTACCATGGTCGGTTGTGATCCATGATACGTGCGAGAGATTGAAGTCACCCAAGACAATTATAGGATCAATAGGCTTCAACATTGAATTGATAGCTTTCAGTAACGTAATATGATTCATATACACCGAGGGATCAGCAGATGGTGGGATATAGCAAATGGCAATATAGGTAAAACCTATCCCCAGCTGGATTGTAATGCACTTAAATTCCGTAGCTTTTACAACAGGTAAATTAACCTCAGTGGAAGGTATGAAGAATGTACCGCGAGCAAAACTCCACCTCCAACTCTGTTCAAGTGGTCATTTCTATATATTTGGTAATCATTGCAAAGAACCTCCGAATTAAATATATGAGGATTTAATCAAGTTTTACTAAGAGCGATGATATTGTAATTACAGTTAAATGATTTCAAGTACAGTTCAGTTAGTTTCGTGTTTAGTCCTTTTACATTTTGATAAAATATATTAAGGACAGATTTAATATTTAGTTTTTTTCTGCATTATTGTTATGAGGAACGGCAGCAAGATTTTTTTCAGAACGATTCCAGGCTATGAAACTTGAGTCGCGGTGGATTTGGCAGGTAACAGGTAGTAAAGGTGTCTAAAATTGTGTCTCAAATTTAGTATAGTATAAAGCTCAATTTTCATATATTTTATTAGTGATAATATAAGAAATCGCCTCGTCCACAGGCAGACACTTAGTACAGTTCCAACCCCCTGCCAGACACCCTTAAAGTAGGGTTAATTTTAATTGTACTTTAGTTATAGTATAAAACCTGAATTTTATATATGTTACTTGGAGAACTATAAAACGATGTTTCCTCAGTAGTCAGACAGTTTTGATAGTTCCCCTGTATTGCCAGACACATTAAAGATCTAGTATAGGTGCGCGCGCGAGGGATATATGCGTAAGCGGGTTCGAGTGAGATAGTGCGTTCGCGAATTAATCCTTAAATGAACAATCCAAAAATTTATTAATTACGGTTTAGAGCTTTGTAAGCTTAATGTAAATATTTAATTTTGCAAACAATTTTTTATACTGAAGGAGGGAATAATTATTGTGATTGTAAAACATTCAATGAAAAAGAAAATTATAATTATAGCCACTGAATACAAAGTAAAAAAATATTGTTTTGACGTGTATTATTATTATTATTATTATTATTATTATTATTATTATCATTATTATCATTATTATTATTATTAAATTCAAAAAAGTATTCAATTATTTTCATCGTTCTCGTCGATATCTTCATCATCCTCATCACTGCTGCTTCTGTCTGTGGATTGGTCGTCGTCAGTATCTTCTTCTTCGTCATTTTTTGTAATAACTAAACCAAGTTAACATAATTACGAATAGTTTCAAATGTATCTATAATAATTTGACATTATAGTAACATACCTGACGAAGTTTTTAAAGAATCACTGACATAATTTGCTAGTTTATCCCCTTCAAACCATTTAAAATAGTATTGGTAATTTTCCAGTACCCATCATTATTTTATGGTCCATAAGTTGGATTTTCCAGGTGAGCATTGTTCCAAATAGTACAAATATAATTTGCTCGCAAAAATTGCTGTAATAGTTCACTTTTACAAGGTGGTAAACTCTAGCGTCGGAATTTCGCAATTTTTTTCGATTAAAAGCTTCATTCACATCAGAGACTGTTTACGATCTATGAAGATTTGAAGTCTAGCTGCATCAACATCAATGATATTACGAATATTGTATGTATTGCATATAAATAGTTGAATAATATTAAAGACGTTTTCTTGTTCATCTTTATTTTAAATTAGTTCACTGTCACCGAACTTAATGAAACCTTCCTGGAATTCATTACATTTTTTCAATAGTTTATAAGTTTTTAATTTTCCTTTTCTGAATAATACAGGATTATAATCGCACCCTGTTATTGCGTGGAATCCAGGTAAGCTTTGACAAAGAGATTCTCCCAATTCTGAGTGTATCTTTGTTAGGTCCACGTATCTTAACTCATTAACGCTCATTGGCATCTTTAGTTGCCAGCGGAGGTGTCGCTCTTATTTGCATTTTAAGAGTGAGGTGAATGGGAAGTGTGGTTTAAAAAAGAGTACAATAGCTGAGAGATGTACCGTTTTGTTATATTTCTACTCAATTTGATTTAGTTTGTGCTTTTTAGTTCCTGAAAACAGACGTGGAATTTCGTGTATATTTCAGACACGTGTTTGTGTGAAAGTTCTCGAACAAAATGTAAGTTTTTTTAAACTTATAGTACATATGAAGTGAAAAATTGATGTTTTGTTTAAAAAAGTAGTGTATTTATTCATTCTAAGTAAATTTATAAAAAAAAATTGTTGCCTGTTTGAAGCCAAGTGTAGTTTTATAACACCGGCATCTTTAGTTGCCAATGAGCACTTACATAGATATCACTGATGACATGATATGAAACTTCTCGCTCTCTGAGAGCGCGTGAAAATGTGCATTTTTTATAATATTGGCCATAGATACCATCATGCTCAAAATCAAATTTGGGCATTTCAGAGTAAATTTGGGGTATTTACATGGTAAAGGTTTAATTTATAATTTTCACCGAAAACTTACTCAAGATTGTCAAATGGGATATCAAAAAACTCGAATTTTTGTCAGGATTACAAATCCGAAGAAAAAATAACTATTTTTCACCCGTGGAAAATTTATCAGTGACAACACCTTTCATCGAAGGGCTGCACACGAAACGGGTTTTTATAGCAGATTTCGATTGGATTTGCGTTTTTATTGTATGTGGATATACATATGTATATACATAACCATTCTGGTCGCATCAAAGTGAAAAAGGGGATAGCCGTTCATTGTTATCTTATGGCGGTGCCAGCGCAACAAAGCAAAGCAACGCAATCGAAATATATTATTTCATATTTTTTCACTTATCTACCACAAAACATTTCTACAAAACTTTGCCTTTTTTATAAATTTTAATAAGTTTTTATCACCTTACTTGCTGATTTTTTTGAAAATAATGAAACCGAACGGATTTCTTGGAGTTTTTTTTTGGGTAGTTTAGGCAACTCTATAGCCATCTGATGTTCTTGGAAAGGAATGAACTTTTGTTTACAATCGAATGAACATCAATCCCCATTCTTGGAAACGAATGAACTTTTGTTTACAATCAAATGAACTTCAAGACCCATTCCTGGAAACGAATTGAGAGAGAATAAAAGTTTCGTATCAGGTCATCAGTGATAGATATTGCAAAAATGTTTTCAATTTTATACGCCTTATTGTATTTGCTTGCAGTTACTCAAAATATTATTTGTAAATGTCCATTTATTAGGTTTTCGAGCAGACGCGAATTGACATTAGATGAAATAATAAGTGAGTTGGAAAATGATAGTGAAAATGAAGCCCGAGGAGATATATTTCTTCTTCCGCCACTTGAATTGGCAGACCAAGATACAGATGTCGATTCTGACAACTCTGATGGGGAAGTAGAAGGAAATGTCGAAAACTTACCTCGTAGGGTTTTAACTACTGACGCCGAGCTGAGAGAGTTGGAAAATATTAACATAGAAGAGGAGCAGCCTCCCAGAAAAAGACAAAAACGCAAAGATGCAAAGTGATTGAAAGATTTTATACCAGATTTTGACGTGCCTTCTTTTCAAGCGAGTTCTGAAAGTATTGACCTGGAGCAACCCATAGATGCTTTTTTTCTTATGTTTTCGGAAGACTTGATAAACAGGATAATAACGCAAACAACTTTATATGCAACCCAAAAGGGCAGCCATTCATTTTCAATTGACACGGACGATTTGAAGGTATTCATTGGCATTCTTTTGTTTAGTGGCTATCATATTTTACCACAGCGGCGCATGTACTGGAAAGGGGACGACGATTGTATTTGCCCCATTGTGACAAACTCAATGGTTCGAAATACTTTTGAGAATATAATTAAATATATACATTTTGCGGATAATTCTGTAATTGATATGATTGATAGAATGTACAAAATACGTCCGATTTTTGAAATGCTCAACGAAATTTTCAAAAAAGTATCGCACAGCAGACTTCTTAGTGTCGATGAAAGCATGATCCCGTATTATGGAAAGCACGGCGCTAAACAATTCATTCGCGGTAAACCAATCCGATTTGGTTTTAAACTGTGGTGCATCGCTGATCATAATGGATTTTTACTCCATGCAGAGCCTTATTGGGGATCAAGTACGAAAATATCTTCCCTTGGATTGGGACAAGGTGGAGATGTTGTCCTAGATTTGGCTTCGAAATGCAATATACCCATCGGAACTCAGCTTTTCTTCGATAATCTATTCACAAATGTAGATTTGCTAGAAGAATTGCTGAAGAGGAAAATTGGTGGAACAGGAACTCTACGAGAAAATAGGGTTTCTAAGCATATGAATTTAACTAACAAGAAGGAGTTTGTCAAAAAAGAGAGAGGAACATATGAAACTACTGCTTCCGAAACTTTGCTCTGCGTTAGATGGATGGATAACGCAGTAGTAACTGTTCTTACTAATTGCGTACCACTGGAACCAATTGGGAAAATTGGCCGTTACTCTCGCCAGCATAAAAGCGGAATCGACGTCAATATTCCCTTTGCGATAAAGCAATACAATAAATATATGTGTGGCGTAGACTTGTGTGACCAATTTTTGTCAACCTATCGCACGTCTATCAGAGCAAAAAAATGGTGGTGGCCATTCTTTTCGTGGGCTTTGGATGTAAGCTGCGTCCAAGGATGGTTGGTCTATAGAAGGCTGGGTAACAATATACCCCTTCTCGAGTTTAGACGACAATGTGCCATGTTTTTGCTAAGATCATATGGAAAACCGCGATTGAGACCAGGTCCGTCATCAGCTAGTCAAAAATGTTTGTTAGATAATTTAAGAGTTGACAAAAAGGATCACATAGCAGTCAAGGGCGAGTCGAAATACCACCGTTGCAAAAAATGTGGGGGCCGAACAGCATTTCTGTGCAAAAAATGTAATGTCTTTCTTCATCCAGTAAACTGTTTTGCACAATTTCATAGCTCTTAAGAATTTCTGTAAACATATTTATATTACTTACGCATTATTAAATAAAAAAAAAAAACACATTAAATCTGTCAAACAAACATTTTTTTTTTGCCTACGTTATTTGTAAACGTAAGTTCTCATTGGCAACCAAAGTTGCCACCCAAAAACACCCCCTTCGCCTTTCTTTTTTCAAAGTGCTAGAACAAAGTTGGTTTCTACACCCTTGGAGACTATTTGTACAAATTTTGGTTTTGAAATTCGAAAAAAAAGTTGCGGGCATTAATTAGTTAAGTGGTTTCCAGTTCCCATCAGCATCCAAACAAATGAATAATTTTTTAGGTAGTGCATATGAGCAAGCATTATATTAACAATGTCTGTATCAACACTCCCGATTACAATATTCGCTGGATAGTTGATGTTAACGCTAGAGCTGGATTCGATTTTTTGAAAAATCGATTTTTTCGATTCGATTCTCAAAAAAAAGTCTATTTAATCGATTAAATCGAGTCGAAAAAAGTTGATTGCTGCTCAATTTGTTACACGGGTTTCACCGTTCGAAAGTTTCTTCTTCTTTCGTTAACTGGCGCTAACTCGCAAATCAAGAGGTACGCCTGGTTCTCCAATTGGTCCTCCCACTGGAGTGCGATTTTTAGTGTATTTGATACTGAAATATCATTATTTTTTGTGCTTTTTCAAACCAATTTATAATTAATTTATATTTACATATGGGCATTTCTCCAAAAAGGTCAACCACAGACAAAAAGTTTAAAGTCTATGAAAGTATGTTCTTTTAACATATTTTTAAAACAAATCTATTAAATTAAACTAATATAAGCCAATTTTATATTTATTCTTAATACATATAGATATATTGACATGCAAAGCCGAACAAGTGTAAACGTTTTGTTTTGAACATTTCTCTTGCACTTTTTGTTTCTATCAATGTTCTTAATGAGAGTCATTAAGCATTGAAATTTGCTCTTTAAACTTTTTGTTTATGTTTAAGAAATATGAGAAAAATGTAAAACAAACGATGCGATTGAATATTACGGTAAATTTCTTATTTGTTCGAATGTGTATTTGGATGTCGCGCTCAACCTTGAAAAATAGGTTTTCTTATCAGTTACTCGAAAATATTTGTGCAATAAGCATCAAAATTTATTAGCAAATATAAATTTCTACCAGAAATTTGATAAAACAAATTTCGCTCGCAAATATTCATCGCTTTGATCGTGATATTTTATTTAAAGTGTGTCGCGTGCATCACCATAAACAGGTAAGAATATATTAAATGACCATTATGTTTTAAATTACCCCCTACTTGAGTATGTGAAACCAAAAAATGTAATTTTGTATTATAGATGAGTAAAAACAACAGCGAAAATAATAAAGCAAAATGCAAAAGGTGGGGAAAGGAGTTAAAGGATCATGAAAACTATAAGTTAAAAAACAGGGAAAGAATGCGCAGTGCTAGACAAAAGTGGAGAGCTCTGGCTGAAGAAAACGAAAATTTGATGGAAGAGAGGCGGAAATATAATCGCTTAAGACAAAAAGATAGGCGACAAAAAGTAAATCAACAAAATAGAACGACATGTGTAAGGGAAAACCCAAACTCGCCGTACCTATGTAAGCAAAGTTTGGCCAAAGCTGTTAAAAAGGTAGAGGTTGCGATGCCAAAGGATATGGAAAAAAAGCGAAAGGTTCTCGAAGTCTTGGTCACAAAATATATGCTATCTAAAGAAAAGTCAAACGAAAGTCATTCTCACAAGAACATACCAAACATCTTGGTTAGTGCCGTACTTGATTTTTATCAGAACGATAATATTAGTGTACAAGCTGCTGGAAAAAAAGACAATAATAATTAATGGATAATTAAAAGCAAAGCGCTTTTGCTGATGACCATGTCTGAAACATATGAAGCCTTAAAAAACATTTTCCAAGCGAAAGGATTGGAAAATCCACTTTTTTTTAAATGCGACCTCGCCATGTGCAGTTGGTGAGTAAATTGCCACATAATATGTGTGTTTGCATATATCATGCTAATTTTGATTATATTTTGAAAAGTTGTTCCAAAAATATTCAGTATATTGCCAGAGATGGTGAAGAGTTCCTTCAATCTGTTTGCAGCGATATTCATAATGAATATTGCATGACAAATAATTGTAAAAAGTGCCTAACAAATTTAAAGGACGAGCTTATTCCTCTTGCATATTTGGCTAATATGGAAGATGAAGTAAGCAGGAAGCAATGACTAAAAATAGACAACCACATGGCTCTCTCTAGTACAACATCAACTGTACCTAACCTAATTTTAAATTTGGAAACAAAATTACCTTCTTTTAAAACTCATTTTTTTGTAAAAAGAGCTCAGCAGAAATATTTTGAAGAATCCAAAAATAACCTGAAGGCTTCTGAGCTCGTTACTCAAATAGCTTTTGCCGAGAATTACAGGCTGACACACCAAAATGAGATTCCAAGTGCTCATTTCAGCTACCGCCAGGTAACAATTTTTACTTGCGTAGCTTGGGTACATGGTGATTCACAGTAGTTTGCGGTTATAAGTGGCAAACTGACACATAATATACATGACGCTTATATTTTTGTTTTGAGACTTTTACGCGAAATTAGTAAAATTTTTGGCCAGTTTGCAAAAATATTAATATTTTCCGATGGATGCTGCGCTCAATTCAAAAATAAATACATCATGAGTAGTTTAAACGATATCATAAAAGAAATTAAATGCAGTTATGTTGAATGGAATTTTTTTGCCAGTTCACACGTAAAGGGAGCCGCTGATGGAGTTGGAGCCGTCTTTAAAAAAAAAAAGTCTGGCAGGTAACCAAATCCAAGAACTTGGTTTTATCCGATGCATTTTCCTTTGATAAATGTGCAAAGAATAATGTTAACGGCATTCAAATTTACTTTATGTCAACAGCTCAAATTGAAAATTTGTGTCTGCATTATAAATTAGATGAAAAATGGAACAAAACAAAGAGTATCCCAGGTATAGCCAAGTTCCACACGTTTTGTTGCAATGGCCAACAGCTGACAGCAGCTAGAACTGCACACTCCACCGCAAAAAATTTAATTAAGGCTATTTTTTAAGTTGATCTTTGTTACACATATTTAGGATGAATATATCTATGTTGTTTTTCTTTATTAAATATATTTTGTCAAGTTTGCCACTTTTTTTGTAATAAATTAATAAGTTGAATGTGTTGTCTTATTGAAATAAATGTATTGTAAGAAAATGTCGCGTTCGACCTGTCGCGTTCGAAACTGATAAAAACTCAATTAAAAAATAAACTACTCAATATTTTGGAATAAAATAGAAAACATTATTAACATAACTAATGTTTAAAAATTTTAAAATTATTCGCAATAAATTATTGCTTAAGGTTTCGCTAAAATCTGTGGTTAAACTATTATCTTAAAAAGCTACTTCTGTTTTTGTAGTGAGCGAACTCCTTGGTTTTTTGTAAATATCTTGAAAATTAACACTTGCCTAAAATCATCCTGTACACAAATTATTGTGTTAAGCAAGATGTATAAGATTAATTATTTGTCAAAATAAAAAAGTGTTTTGGCATTTGCTTTTTTTCACTTTCAATGCGTACGAATGTCGCATTCGACACTGGAGAAATACCCATATATGTAGTAGAAGGGGGAGGCTTCGACATGAGGGAGGCTTCGACTTTTTCAAATTTGGCCGCCGTTATTACTGCCATTGTTCTTATTCCACCAAAAAACAGTAACCAAATTGAGTGTGACGCTGTCATGAAAGCTATTCAGTGCTTGTTCAACGGCGACGAGATTTTTTATTTTTGAAAAGTGTTGATGTAAAAATTGCTGGTAAGTATTCGCGTGTAAAGTGTACAATATAGAATATATAATATGAGTTTTCTGCCCATTAATATTGCAATAAAATTAAGATTTATTGCTTTTAAAGACTTTTTCAAAAACACTAGGATGTATATTTTGGAGCGAAAAATCTGAAATAAGTGTACGGGGGAGGGTTCGACAATATCTTTTGGGAGGCTTCGACAAAGTTTTTACTTAGCAAGTAATATTTTAAAGCCATCAAGATGCCAAATATCTACAAAAGAAAGTTCGCTGAAAAGATCATCAACGAAGACAAAATGAAAAAAGCCATCGAGGAGATAAAACAAAAAAAAAAATAAACCCCATCAAGCGGTGCTCGGAAATATAACTTGAAGCGGACAACACTAATATCTCGAATTTCAAAAGAGCAAACAAATATGGGAACTGTTAAAGATTTCCAGTCGAAGTTTTCTTCCAATCAAGTACTTACAGCTGCCCAGGAAAAAGACTTAACGGTTTACTTCAAGAAATGTTCAAATATTCATCATGGATTGACGTATGACTTGGCTAGACGATTCGTTTTTGTTTTTGTTATTATGTTCACTGACAAAACAAATTTCTTTTACACTGGTGTAGTCGGGGAAGTTAAAAATTCGACGTGCGTCGCGATATTACTCAGACATCAAAATAAAACCCAAAATTTCTATGAACCGATTGTAGAAGACAGACACTTGGTTTTAAAGCAGGATATAATAAGTATATTGCCCACAACTGAACATCCACCAGGAACTTCACGTGCGTAAAGCAAGTTTATTTTTAACTTTGATTTTTCAAATTTAGATGTTCGTTAAAAGTGCAGTTATACTTTATTTTTCGCTTAAATTTTTAAAAGTTTGCTTCCAGCAGAACAGTTTTCGATATTTTTTGGAGGATGTCGGGATGGTTTGCCGTGATCTTTTTTAGGGGAAAGCCCGCTGAATTGAGAGCATCTATAGTGTCTGTTAGGGATTGCACGGCTGATCGCAGATCATGACTGCCAGATAAAATATCGTCAACATATGTCTCGGATTTTTGTATTGGGGCTGCGCGTGGATGGGAACCGGCTATATCTTTCGACAGCTCGTGTAGAGTGCGAATAGCCAGGAAAGGCGCGCAGTTAACCCCGAAGGTGACCGTTTTTAACTTTTAGTCCTTTATTGGACTGTGTTCGGGGGTTCGAAATATTATCCGTTGGTAGTCTCGGTCATCGGGGTGCAAGAGAATTTGGCGGTACATTTTCTCGACATCGCCATTGAACACATTTATATGTTCGCCATTTCAACAACATAAGTCGGAGATCGGGTTGGAGGGTTGGTCCGGTACATAAAACATCGTTAAAGGAGTGACTGGAACCCGACTTTTTAGAGGCTTTGAATACAACTCTGACTTTTGTTGTCTTCTTGTCTGGCCTTACGACTGCATGGTGGGGGAGATAGAATGAGCAGTATTTACCTCGAGGTCCTACTTCGGTGGGACTCAATTCTTCCATGTGGCCTAGGGTCAGATATACTTCGAGTACCTGGTAGTATTGCTGCTTGAGATCGCCCTTTTTTGAGAGGGTACGTTCCATACCGTGGAACTGTCGTAGGGCTAAAGAACGGGATTGGCCTAGGTCGATATCGTTCGGGAATGTTGGTTTAAAGGGGAGCCGAACCATATATCGACCGTCATCTATGCGAGTGGTTGTGCTTTGATAAAAGTCTTTGCACATTTTATCTTCTGGGGTTTCCACTCGCACTCAGGGTATTTCTGCGATTTCCCAGAATTGGCTTAGCTGTTCATTCAGCTGGATATTCGTCACTTCCCACGCTTGAGAGGAGTGTGATCCGACCTTTTCGGGGGTTTGGCCACAGTTTGGGGGAGATATTTTCGATGCCATTTAGCATTATTTGTGGGACAAGATCACTACCTAATACCAGATCAATTTGGGAGGGGTTCTGAGCATTCTGGTCTGCTAGCTTGAGATGGGACCATTTACGCATTTGGTCGTTATTTAGCCTGCATGTTGGGAGTTGCCTAGTGAGCCGAGGTAGCACTATTGCCTAGGCCTTTATTTTTACCTTGTGGTCATATGAGCTAGGGTCAGTGAGCACAACTTGTTGGAGGTGTGTACTACTCCGCCTCCCATGCCCGATATTTCAAATAGGGAGTGGGTATATGGGAGGCCTAGCTTGATTTGAGCTTTTGAAGAGAAGAAGCTACGTTCTGACCCTTGATCCACTAAGGCTCTGAGCCTGAAGCAGTCACCTCGGTGTTCTATGGACACTATCGGGGAAGTTCCTCATTGGGTTCTGGGTTGGTAACGTCCTGACTAGTTGCTACTTGGGATGTTGTTTTTCCAGGGCCATTGGTTTGATGAGATTCTCCGGTGTCGTGGAGGATGGAGTTGTGGCGACCTTGGCAGTAGAGGCACGTTCTTGTGCTTGTTCAATCTTTTAAGAGGTGGATTTGAGATAGACAACTTTCGCACAGGTTGTTATCCCTCACGAATTTTTTTTCGCTTAGGGATTGTCAGCTTCTTGTAACGCAAGCAGCTTTGTAGCGTGTGGGGGGACTGCTGTCACATTCTGCATGCGTAGATTTTTTGATGCTCTGCCACATGAGCATTTGTTCGATTTTGGGAGTAGTTGCTATTGTGCGGGTGGTTGCGGCTTTGGATTTGGGTTTGACCCTATCTGAACTGGGGGCTGTTCTGACTTGGGGAGGCCTTGAGATATTTGTGGAGGGTGGATTGTATCGGGGTTTGGCTGGTCGCCGTTGATCCACCCTTTCCACTATTTCGTAGCGAGTTGTCAGAAACTGGTCCATTGGGGACCAGTTCGGGTGGTCTCTTCGCGAACTTAATGATTGTTCCCAAAACGCAACAGTATTTTCTGGGAGTCTTGAGGTTACCAGATATATCAATATGGGATCCCAACTCTCTGTCGAGACTTGTGGAGTGGCAGATGACCTGCAAAATTTACTGCTGGGCATTTCAAGCAATGTAAATGTGGCCGAATTTACTGCTGGGTATCGCGAATAATAATACAGATGTGGGGATATGTATTTAAATTAAACCGCAAGGGACACAAGTTTTAAAGGGCAATGGCTAACTTTGTGCGAGTGTGCGTGGGATTTGCCTCGAAATTTTTTAGTGCACCGCTTTTATGTACAGATGTATATGGGGGTGAGAATGTACATATATATATATATATATATATATATTAAATGTATTTTTGGCGGGAAAATATAATTCTGGCGGGAGAAAGTTTTATTTGGCTGGAGCCACTAAAATTTATTCGGGGGGATATACTTAATATATGTATATGTATGTATATTATTACAACCGCTGGTTTCTTCGATGGCGAAGAAGGACCATTAGTTAAATGAGAAGGTGTTACTCACCGATTTATAGTGATAGAGTTGCTGGTGGCTTTCCGGATTGCTGGTGATATGGTGCTCTGGAGTGGCGAGAAGGCTGGCTATGTTGTGCTGGCTGTCGCTGCCTTGTTTTCCGCAGGGTGATATCTGCACTGAGATTTGCGGCAGTCTTGTCTTCTTTAATGTATATAGGTATATGCACTGTTTTATCGTCGAGCTTTGGGCTAAGCCAAACGGATTTGAACGTAGTATGCAGGTGGGTACCTATTTTTAATTCCGGGGAAGATTGCGATGGAGCAGCCCCAAACAAATTGATAAAACTAGATAGTAATCGGTTGTTCAAATGATTCTTACGCTCTACTTGAACGAAACACAGGTTTCCCTTTTAATATTCGCAAATATTTTTGCGTACAATTAAATTTTAATATTTATTCACGTTAATAATTTCTCCGCGTTTACAGGATTACGCATCACCGACAAATTGTTTTAATATTACTAAAATAGTTTTATGATTCAAGGTTCGATTCGAGCAACAACAAACCAATTATTAAAATAGTTTTATTGTACATAGCATATACTGAAATTTAGATTATATATAAATTATATTTTGTACAACCACCAAATGGAATATACTGAAAAAGTTAGTTTAGCCACTTTGTATTCACGCGCGTTTTTTTGCGGTTGCAAAAAATATCATGGCAATAATAATAATGCACAGGAAAATGAACGAGGATTTGTCGAGCACAAATGAAAACCAAACGGGTTCAATTTCATAAAAATTCAATTAAAATTGAGTATATGTAAATTAATTCAGAGGTTTTGACACACTTGCAAATTTACGAAATATAATTATTCAGCTTGTCACAACTGCACATTTACAATAATCGAAAAGAAATTTATATGACCAAAAGGTGGTGGTTTTTTGAGAGGTGGCGATCATGCCAGATCGCCATCCTGCAATTGCGGCGAATTCAATTTGGTGGACTTGCGGGGTGGAGGCTGCCACACGTCCAAGGAGATTCCCAACGGGAATTTTAAAGTTAAGCCCAATTCATTGATTTTGGGGTAATTCAATATAATATAATTCAATCTAATCGAATATAATACAAGATACGGGTTATATATAAATTCATAGATATACGTATATAAAAAATGGGAGATGGGACGGGTGACAGCCTACACCGCGTGAACAGCATGATTCACGTAGCGTGCTGTTGGTGACTTTTGATGACAAAGAATGTACTGCCAGTGGTGAATTTGCTTGAATGCAGCGAACACTTTATTAGTATTCGCGATTGGTTTTATATGCACCTATGCCTTTGACGATTACTTGATGCCTTTTTCATGAAGCTACACAATTAATGTCAAAAAAATGGTTAAACCACTTTTAAACGTTATATAGACTGCTAGTGTGATTGTTACCTATATATTTATGCACTGAAATATACGAGTACTTATACTTATTGACCTATTTTAATAGAAAGGTCGTAACCTAAAAGTTTTGGTAATAAGGCCGTATCTGAGCGAAGTCGTTAATAAAGTCATATCTCAGGTTTTAAACTGAAAAAATTATTTTTTTTTGTCCAAAAAGCTTCGAATTTAAATTTAATTCCTATTCACAATTTTCAAAAGACATAAATTGGTAAACCAGAATATTGATTTTGTGTCTTCTATAGTATAGATTAGCATTTTAGCCTTTAACCAACTTTTAAAAGAAATTGAACTTAATTTAGTTCATATCTCGACCAACTCGACGACTTTGTTAACTACTTCGTTGAGATACGGTCTTATTAACAGAATGTCTGAGAAACATTAAAAATCAAGCTTTCATCTACAAAGATAAGATCTAAAATATTATTAAGCTCATTGTAAAATGAATAAATTTGGGTTAAGTTAATACTGAAAAGACTATCTATAAAATTTATTTCGTCCGAGCTGTTCACCCTTGTTGGTGTTAAGATACCATTATCAAGTAAATTTGACCATACAATTTTTTTGAGGTTGAAATTCAACATCCGCGAAGTTGCTGTTCAACCATGTTTCCACAATAACATAAACATCAAACTCACAACGAGACGAAGTTAAAAATACGTCACTAGCTTTTGTACGCATTCCCGAGATAGCACTAGTACTATTATCATTATTAATGAGCGTGGGGTTGGTACTTGCTACGTCCGCGATAGTTTTCGCAGAGAATTTCGTAAATTCTGAAAACGCTTCACTGTAACATTTTTTGGCCAGATTTCCGGGCGTAATACATTTTCAAAGGAGGACTCAGGGGCTCCCAACTTGAAATTAACCCTACACAACGATGAGAGTACGGCATTTTTTTTGCCAGATAAGTGCATGATAATGAAGTTTTATCCAAAACGATTTGCTAAGCCACGTAATTTTTGATATCATCTTCAGAGACGGATGGCGAAAAGGAGGACATATGAAGCGATTTGTAGCGGTCAGCAAAAATCAAATCCATGCTTGCATTAGTGCCTCTAATCCGAACGTGCGCATTTTTGTTATTATTATTTGTGGGCTTATGCAACATCTTCTCCCTATGTGCACTAACATCCACGGTAATTATTTCAAAACCAGCAGAATCGGATAATGTAGCCGCAGTCACTGTAGTCGTAACAGCGCGAGTTTTATTATTGTTGCTAATCCATTTGTACGTCACCTTCTCCCACTGCGCATTATCACCCAAATTATTTGTCTCAGCGGAGAGCAATTGAGAAGAAACTGAAGGGGCTGATGCTGGTACCGCAGTCACTGCAGCCGTAGAGGTAGCGCAAGCATTGCCATTTTCTATCAGTGTACACGCATTAACACTAGTATTTGGAACAGGAGATAAAGCAAGCGACGAAATAACATCTGTTAATGTCGACGCCACAGCGCATGACATCGTTGACTGCATTAAGCTAGCCGTTGTTTTTGCATGGGTAACATCATTATATTTGGCAATGGTAGACGACAGGTTGAGTGTGGGGAAACTCTTATTCGGATTGGCAATATGAGCGTATGAATGTGTACCAACGAAAGATATTGTAGTTGGAGCATAAGTTGACGAATGATTAGCGGGAGCTTTGTTGTTAGCTCTATGCTTGAAACTATCAAGAGCGGCATTCAAAGAGTCTCGCACTATCTTTACTTCAGCAGTGAGAGAAGTAATCATATTGTCTTTTTCAAGTAGGTTGCTATGTATGCCGAATTCATATTTGCTGATTGCAACACCAATTTGTTATTAACTGCTTTAAGACCAGCCACCAAATTAAACACACGAACATTGTCGGCTTGAAGAGATGCCATCAACTTAAACAAGGATTTTAAAAACACTTGTTGGTTATCTACATTCCTAAGAGAAATGTCATTAAGCTTCGTAGATTCAGCGGACTTCGGTGTCAGGGAACTCTTAGCATTGGATACAGAAGAATTACCGATATCAGCACTATTGGCAGTAGATGATTTCTCTTTTGCGATAGGTGGAGGAGGTGAACGGAGGGAATTCCGACGCTGAGCAGCACAAATTTTGCAAGAAGACCATTTCTCAAAGCTTTGCAAAAATTCGACATCAGCCGGACGAATACCAACACAACTCGCATGAAAGAGTTCACTGCACTTTGCACACTGCACTTTCTGCACTTTTCGTTGATTTCAATCATTCTCTGGCCGCAAACACAGGGCATTATTGTTGTTTACAATAGAAGTTATTTATTGTTTTATAACATAGAATAGACTCAACGACTCTGTTGATTCCTTACGTAGAGTCTACACTTTAAACGTTTTGTATCTTTGTCTCAACATCTTATCAAAGAAGGATGCAATTAAAGAAAAAACTTAACAAATTCTAATAATATTATCATAAATATGGTTTTATAATTAACTAGTTAATTCTAAACGCCTTAAAAATTGACCAAAAAACTCGATATTGGTACCGAAATACACGTTTCGGTTCCACCACCACAGCAATAAAACATATAAATGACATTAATGAAAGGTTTTTTTAGTTAATCAAAATGGGTTCTATACCCCGAAAATTATTATCCACTAGGTTGGTATTTCATCATTACCAAGGTTATACCCTAGGGTTCAGCGCCCCGTAGTCATACTTACCTTAGCCTAGAGTGAGCCTAAACTTGAGTCGAAGTGACAACTGTCACATAAGGTTCTGTTTAATGAATTCTGCATGTAATTGATTACTCAACACATAGAAATACTTTACTTTGTATTTAATTACCAAATACATATGGGTACTCATAGCATACTTGACCGACTTAAGTTGATTTGAGAGCTGTCACATAAGATGCGGAGCTGTAAAGTGTCGAAGATAATGTGTAGGTCTTACAACCTTAGACTAAAAAATTTGCTTCTATCATTTAAAAGAGAGGACTGTATACGCATGAATGATATTCTGACTGGACACTGCCATCTGGCGTCACATTCCTTTAACTTATGCTTGGTCAGTGATAGCAGATTTAGGAAGTGCGGTTCGGAGGAGGAAACGATTGTGCCCTTGAGCTTGCCAGGCTAAGATTTCAGCTATAAGAAGTAATACAGCTGTCAAATCTAGAAGTAGTAAATGTCAAAAGTCCTAGAAAGCTTCTGGTATTTGCCATGAGGACGGATTTATTTTATAACAGGTCCTGGGTTTTTATAGGTCTATTCAGTTTGGTCGTAAAATAAACTTCTAGTAACACTACGGACTCATTCAGTCTATGTGAGGTCCTTATGGACCGGCTAGTTCAACCTAACCTAACCTGTCACATAAGTTCTGTTTAATGAATTCTACATATTATTGGTTACTTAACACAAAGAAATACTTTACTTGGTATTTCATTACCAAATACATATGGGTACTCGTAGCAGACTTAAACTGATTTGAGAACTGTCACATAAGTTTCGTTTGTAATTCTATACGACAGCATTACACTGCTAATACGCGCCCGATAACCCGTCTTTTTATACCCCTCTCGATTTTTTTGGACGTGTATTAAGAGTGTCATCGCCACTGCTTCGCATGCGTATTTCTCTGCCCACCCTCTCAGCATTTAGGCGTGTCATTACTATAAATGCCATTTTTCTCACTGCAGTCCAGCACTCTTTCCTATTGCACATTTGTGATACTAAATTTCTCGTGGTAGGTTCCTCCCCAAAGACTCCATGCAAGGCGAGTCTTTACTCGTGGAAACGGGGGCAGTAAAACATGACGTGTTCTGCGTTTTCTAACTCCGTGGTACATATTGGGCAATGATGATCTTCCTCTATCCTCCGCTTCCATATATGCTTTTTGAAACCGCCATGTCCACTCATTATCGCGTGAGATGGTAGTTCAGTTTGCCGTTCTTCCGCTCATTCCATTGAGCTAGGTTCCAAACTAGCGTGAAGATCCAACGCCCTTTACACGAGACCTCCCACCGTTCTTGCCACTTAGCTTTTGTTTGTGTCCTTGCTCTTTTCTTGGCTTCTTCAGATGGTCGCTCGATATTAGTGTTATACAGATCGGCCATTTCGCTTGCAAGTAAGTCCACTGGGATTTACCGGGTTAGAACCAGGATCGCGTTGTCGGACACCGTCCGATAAGCACTTGCTATTCTTAAAACAGCAAGTCGGTACGCTGCTAATATATATTTTTGACGGGTCCGATCCATACCCCACTGGTGCTGCGTATATTATTATTGAGCTGATTACTGTGGACAATAGCTGACGTGTAGCTTCGCTCCGACCGCCAATGTTAGGCATTATTCGCATAAGTGCTCCATTAA
Organism: Eurosta solidaginis; assembly: GCF_040869045.1. Lineage (NCBI taxonomy): Eukaryota > Metazoa > Arthropoda > Insecta > Diptera > Tephritidae > Eurosta > Eurosta solidaginis. The sequence continues at coordinate 89,055,507 of NC_090323.1, read as the reverse complement.
CTTTGGTAACTTTCTCCCCCACCGCTCTGCAGTACTCTTTGGAAGTTAACTTAGAGTCAAAGTATTTTAGAGAATCCATTGAAGTGATTTGATGATCCCCGACAGTTAAGACTAACTCGTTCGCCGGCCGTTTGGAGCTTACTAACACCACTTCCGTCTTTTGGCTAGCCAACTCCAGTGCCGTATTGGTCAGCCATTCCTTTATTCTTGCTACGGCGTCATTACATAATGCTTGAAGCAGGTCCAGTTTCTTGGCCACTACTACCACTGCAATATCACCAGCATATCTCACAATATGCGTGTTTTCTGGGAGATCAATCTTTAGCACCCCGTCATACATTACATTCCAAAGCGTTGGACCGAGAACAGATCCCTGTGGGACGCCTCCAGTGATTTTGTACTCTTTTGCTCCTTGATCCGTGTCAAAACGAAGTACTCTGTATTTAAGATAGCTATCTATTATTCTGCGTAAATAAGCTGGTGTGCTTTGCAGCGCTGCCATTATCTGCATCCAGTTCGCAGTGTTAAAAGCATTCTTGATGTCCAAGGTAATCAGTGCACAGAACTTCTTTTTATTTTGGCTTCCAGAGATAGCTTCTCTCGCTATATTGACAACTGTTTGTATTGCATCTACGGTGGATCTTGATTTGCGAAATCCATATTGATTATTCGATAAGCCACCTAGTATTTCTAGAGTCAGCTGTAGGCGCTCACTAACTATAGGTTCGAAAATTTTTCATAGGGAATCCAGCATACAAAGTGGCCTATATGAGGGTGGTTGCTCAGGCTGTTTACCACGTTTCAGCAATAGGACAAGTCCTTGTCGTTTTCACGGTCGAGGGAACACGCCTTCTTGCATACAGGCATTAAAAAGATCAGTAAATAGTGTAGCCCTAGTTGTGATCGCGGTTTTAAGGGCTATGTTTGGCACTCCATCGGGTCCTGCGGATTTGTTATCAGCAACTCTTTTTGCAGCGTCCAGCACCTCTTGCTCTGTAATTTGCGGAATTTACGTTCTTTCAAGGTCCTCGCTTGGATAAGTCCAGCGATCTTGCGCCGGGAAAAGTGTTTCAACAATAGTATTCATCAGCATCGGGCACGTAGGTTGCTGTGATATCGGTCCTTTAACTTTGGCCATCACAGTTCTGTAGGCTGATCCCCAAGGATCTAGGTCGACATTATCCAGCAGTTCCCTAAAGCATAACTTCTTGCTCTTTTTTATGGCATTTTTATGTGCCTTTCTTTGTGCGACATAGGTGCTGTGTAACTCCGCATATCGTGGTGATGAGCGTGCCCTCTGCGCTATTCTTCGTGCTTTGTGACATTTTCTACGCTCTTCCGCAATTTCGTCATTCCACCAATATACCGGAGTGCGCTGGGCTTCTCCGCGACTTCTGGGCATGGCAGCATCACATGCCATACATAGCGACTTAGTGATTTGAACCGACTGGTCTTCCGCATGCGATCCTCGTACTATGGCGGCCTTCCAGATAATACCAAATATTTGTGAGTCGAAAAGGTGCTGTTTCCATTTCCTACTTTGTCGATATTTTGCTGCTACCGTTCGTGGAGTTTCGAGCAGCTCTACGCCAATAGCTTTATGGTCTCTATGTGTGTAGACGCTGCTTATGGACCATTTTATTCGTCTTGCTATTTCGCTGCCAGCGAAAGTAAGATCTATAACGGATCATCTGGTACCTGTATCGAAGGTATATATCCCTGGTTCATTTAGGAGTTCTAGTCTCAAAGAAGTAAGGCTTTCGAGAAGAACTTTCCCTCTTTCGTTGGTTCGTCTACTTCCCCACACAGATGATCATGCATTGAAGTCTCCACACACTAAAAGCGGGTGCTTCCTCGTGCTTCAATGGTGATCCCGTATATCATGTCTTCGAACTCGGCGATGGTCATGCTCGGAGGGGCATAGTAACTGAAGACGTATATACCGTTAATTTTGCCCACGTGAATCCTGCTACCGTTGGCGTCATATTTTCCTGTGGGAGAAATTTCCCTGGTGCCCAAATTGAGGCTTTCCCTGCCGAATCTGAGTGCCAACCCTGCTCCTGGCGATTTTTGTATTGTTCAGAAAGTACCACTATGTCATATCCTCCTTCACAGACTGTTTGGGATAATAGCTCTTGGGCTTCCTCGCAATGGTTTAAATTGGGCTGCAATACCCTCATGAGACAGTCATTTTGCTGCCCTCTCGTTGTGGGCATTTAAAACTGCCTGCTGAGTGTTGTCTCCCACCTAGCGCGCATTTCGGTGCGTTTTCGCAACATGCAGCCTTATGACTTTTCAGACCGCATTTCCTGCATAGGCTAGACCTATCTACAGTCTCCTTAAATTTCTGAGCTATATGCCCGTAGCCCCAGCACCTATAACAGCGTTTCTCTTGCTTGAGCTCTCTAATTCGGCATGAAACACATACTACACGGATTCTTTGCGAACAGCCTTGTCATCATCAGCTGTAAGGCTTATAAGTGCCGACTTCGTGCCACTGTACCATGTGCGTATGCTTTTTATGGCACTCACATCTGGAAGTTTGATGTTGCATTGCTGGTGGAGGGCGTTGCAAATTTCCTCGGGCGTAGTAATCTCATCGAGATCTCTGCTCTGTAGTGTGACCATTTGGGACTTTGTTATAACTTTAGCCGAGTCCTTTTGAACCGCTTAAATTTCTGCTTGGTACGCGCTTGTTTTCCCATCTTGCGATTTTTTCAGCTCTAGTAACAGCTCTCCTTTCGCTGTTGTTCTAATCGTTTTGACGTCATCACCCAGGGATTTTAATTCATCACATCTTCTCACTTTACGCAATATGTCGGCGTACGTCGCATCCCCCGCCTTGGAAATGATGATTGCATCCGGCCTAGCCTTAAGTGGTTTTGTCTTGCTCTTCTTGTTAGCTAACTGCCGCTCTCCCGTCTTTTGGGCTGCAGTGTCCTCTTTCCGCTCCTTCTTCTCTGGCGTTTCTGGCCTTTGTTTTTGACCACCCACGTGCCCTGGCAAGACGTCTCTTGGTGTAGCAGTGGGTTTTACCACGTTGTTCTCCTTGGTCGAGTACGAATTGTTCCTCGGTCGGTTTCCTGGGGGTGATGGACTTCTATCCTTGGCACTTTCGCTTGCACACAATTCATGTTCTAAATTCTTTACCTCTAGGGTCGACTCGATGTACAGCACTTTTATTACGGAGGCCTAGCGCTTGATTTCCTCGTGTATATTATTACGCCCTATGAAGAACTGCATCAAGTCCTCAATCGCCTTGCCTAGCTTGGTCATCTTTTTTTTCCAGGGGGTTTTGCTGATATAACGCAGTTGACGCCTGCTTAATTAGCTCACTTAATGTTGGTGTGCCTGTTTGAGCCTTGCTGTCGGAGCTCTTTTTGCAAAGCTTCGGTGTAGCACCCGGCGACAACGCTTTCGGCTTCCGCTCCTTTGGGTTTCGTACCCCAAGGCCTGCCAAGGTTTTAACGGGACGGAGACGAATGGGACATTAACCGGAAAATCATTTCGACGGTGTGTCAAGCCGTGTACTGATATTTCCGAATGTGACCCCCTTGGCCTGAGCTCAGCCGGTTCAACTATTCACCGCAACCGATTCAGCTATAAGTTATACACTATGAACTCCAGTGGTGTGTGTCTCTGCTTTTCGGCACAACATGTTCTGTAGCTAGTTGCCGCTAGATGGGTCTCCTAAACATTATCTAAGTAAGGATAAGCGATTTTTTACCCGAAAACGTAGACGTATATAAGTGTAAATAATATTTGGTATTTCATTACCAAATACATATGCTGCAAAATTCAGAGTGTACATAAACCTGGAAAAAGTCATCTGTTGCGTAGAATAGAAGCATTTCTATCGTACCATTAACGACATCATAATTTGCATGTACATACGGGAGTAAGAGTAAATGTCATAATAAAAGGTAATGAAAGTGTAACCCATTCCTTTAGTTTGCTCGGAATATCAGAATAAAAACAAAAAGAGAAAAAATGGAGTCACGCAGAGAACGGTTATACAATTTGTAACTTTCAGGACGCTCACAATTCGATTTTAAATTTTGATGTAAATACCTGTTGTTTTTGTAGGGTTATATTTATATTCAACTTTAAATGTACCTACTTTAAATAAATTTTCAATATTCATTTTTCATTACATAACAGTTTATTTTCGTTCCAAGCATTTGGCAACGGCAAATGATTCATCTATACAACAAGCTGAAATAAACGCAGCCAAACAGGCATTAGAAAATTAGCGTGATTTATTTCCTCAATCGGATCATCAAAAATGTGTTATTGCAAAAAGTATTTAAAAAGCAAAAATTAGATACAAACAATAAGCACTGCGATTTATTAATAACATCCTGTATATAATTAAAATTTTTAAAAATAAAATCTAAATTTAACTAAAAGATTAATTTGAAAAAAGAGCAGAAAATTTACAAATGCTCAGTGCTTATTAGTATTTTTTGAGATACTGAACGCTGAATATATTAAAGCTAGAAAGCAACCAAACAAACATTAAGCAATAACACCACAAAATCGTGTAAGAGAACAAGCAGCAACAAAAATAACTACAATAGAAAGCAAGAACAAACCACAACAAATGTAATAGGAACAACAGCTCACTTGCGAGTACAGAGAACGTGTGGAGAAGGAACTTAAGAATTTGTTATGAAATTTTGGATCTTCTGGACAAACATATTATGTATTTCGAAAAATATACAATTGCGACAAAAATTTGGTGAGCTGTATCTAGCAGTAATATTATTTATATGTATATGTATAATACATATATATACATGTATACATATATATATATATGTATAATACATACATATACATTGTATATGTATCAAAACAGATTAAACAGTTTGGTTTTGTAAACGCTCCTTTCCGGACATTTTTTATTTCTTCCTATAATATAATTTTTGTAATTATTTTTATTAACAACGTTTCATTCACCACGAAATCAAGTAAACGATTCGCTTATTGATTTGGATAATGAAAATTATCAAAATGATTTACCAAATCCATATGCGAATCAAAACAACGAAATTTTTGCTACATCGGTAAAACTTCCCCAATTTTTGACTAATTGCCCTGAAGCATGGTTCATCCATGCTGAAATGCAATTTAGTCGAAAGAACATTACTTAGGAACGGACAAAATATGAATATGTCATAACTGCACTTCCGCAGGATATAATTATGACAATTATTGATTTTATTGAAAATCCTCCTGAAGATGACAAATTTTCTGCATTAAAGAAAATTTTAATTGAACGGCACTCATTAAGTGAGAATGCCAAATTAGATCGAGGATTATCCGATTCAGAAATAAGAGATCGTAATCCTTCTGAGTTTTATCGGTCTCTAGTGCTACTCTCTGGAAACAATTTTAGCAAGGAAATTCTTAAAAAGCTTTGAATAAGGAAATTGCCAAAAAATTTAAGTATTATTCTTGCTAGTTGGAATTCGACTGAAATAAGTGAATTAGTTAAATTAGCCGATAATATTTGGGAAGCTTATAATAAAAATGAAATAGCTTCAGTGAGTAATTTTCCAAATTCTAAAAGCGAAAATGCAATTATTTCAAATTTGGTTCAAACAACTAACATTATTTGTAAAAATTTTGAAAAATTATTATTAGAGATCAGTTAAATTAAAAATCAGATGAATCAAAATTATTCAAGGTCCCGATCTTTTAGTCGGAATCGTTTTAGAAGTCCCTCTAGATATCGATCAAAGTCTCGTGACAATCCAAATTGGCTCTGTAGGTACCATTATAAGTTTGGTAATCAAGCTTTGAAACACTATACACACTAAACACTATTTTGAAAAACAATAGTTCGACAAACTAAAATATTCCGTTGTTGCAGCGACGAACAACGGAAATTTAGATATTTCAACTCGTCGCTTATTTGTATTTGACAGAGAGAACATATTGAATTTTTTAATAGATAGTGGAGCAGAAATTTCAGTGCTTCCGGCTTCAAAATTTTCATGTTCGAAAAAGTCAAACAGCAGCTAACGGTTCAACGGTTTCAACATACTCTTAGTTGATGTTAAACGCAAATGCTTAGTAGATCTGGTAACAAGTCTTTCAGTTAACACAAATTCATGTGCTTGTAATGTTTCGCTGCCAAAAGTTTTCGCTGTTGATAACAAATTTACAAAGTTATTGAAAGAATTTCCTTCTTTATTTTCTGAACCAGATTATTCACAACCAGTTAGACATACAACAGTTCACAGACTAGTCACTGAAGGAAATTTGCCATTTTCTAAACCAAGGCGTTTAGACCCTATTAAATTCAAAGTAGCTAAAACTGAATTCTATTTTTTAGTAAAGACAGGGATATGTAGGCCTTCTAATTCAGCGGTAGCATCTCCTTTGCATCTTGTACCCAAGAAAGAGTTATATGACTTGTGTCCTTGTGGAGATTTTAGAAGATTAAACGCCGTAACAGTCCCTGATCGTTATCCTTTGCCCCATGTTCATGACTTTAACATGAATCTCAGAAATAAGAAAGTATTTTCGAAGCTAGATTTGGTAAGAGCTTATCACCAAATTCCAATGGCAGAAGAGGATATCTATAAAACTGCAATCACTACGCCTTTTGGCATGTTTGAATTTGTACAAATGCCTTTCTGGCTTAGAAACTCCGCGCAAACTTTTCAACGGTTTATTAATGAAGTAGTTAATGGTTTACACTTTGTTTTTACATATATTGATGATCTCTTAGTGGCAAGCGAAAATGAGGAACAACATTTCAAAGATCTTCGCGTACTATTTCAGCGCCTCACAGAGTACGGTTTAAATATAAAACCAAGTAAATGTACTTTTGGCGAAACAAATGTTGACTTCTAGGACATAATATTTTTGAAACGGGAATTAGGCCCTCGGAAGAAAAAGTTTTAGCGATTCTAAATTTTGATCGTCCAAAATCTATTAAGCAGGCACAAAAACTTATTGGTATGGTTAATTATTACCATCGATATATACCAAAATTAGCAGAGTTTACCACAGTTATCTATTATTTAATTAATAGAACAAATAAGAAGCGAAACAAGATTTTAATTTGAGACGATACATCTAATAAAGCTTTCGAATGCATTAAAGAAAAGTTTGCATCTGCGATATTGTTAAATCATTTTAACAAAGATGCAAAACTTCCTTTAAATGTAGATGCATCCAATACGGCAATAAGTGGTGTCATACATCAAACATTTAATAATAAATCAGAACCACTTGCACTCTTTTCAAAGAAATTGTCTCCATCCTAAATTAAATATAGTGCATTTGATAGGGAACTATTAGCTATTTATTTGAACATTAAAAATTTATTTATTTTATTTATTATTTGAAGCAATTTTTTAATTTTTATAATTTATTTAATAATTTGGGAAAAATTTAAACAACGTAACATCAGGACGGACAAGGCGACAGCTGTTTCGATTATACCTTGTAAATCTCTTCAAATTTTCGTTACCTTCTAGAAGGACGTCAATTTACAGTTTTCACAGATCACAAGCCTCTAGTATTTGCTTTAAATTCAAAACCAGAACGCAGTCCTAGACAAACTAGACATATGGAATTCATTGCACAGTTTACGAATGACATTGGGTATATTAAAGGACATGAAAATGTTGTAGCTGATACATTATTTCGTGCGTTTGAAGTAGAAGCGATTAATAATTCGGACATTAATTTAAAAATTTTACAAAGTGAACAACAACAAGACAGTGAAAACTGGGAAAACTTACCTCAGAGCAAACATTTTTAAATTTGAAACCAATAAAAATTCCTGTTCTTAACTTTAATATATGGTCATTCCAAACAATTTAAGAAAAATAATATTTCATATGTTACATGGGATTTCACATCCTGGTAGTAGAGCTACACGTCGTTTGATAGTTAAGAAATATTTTTGTCCAAAAATGAATAAGGACGACAATAATTGGTCCAAAGCATGTATAAGTTGTCAAAAATCGAAAGTACATCTTCATACAAAATCTCCAGTTGAAAAACTAGATTTGAACACATTCACTTAGATATTGTCGGACCCTTGCCTGTTTCAAAGGGATATCGTTACAAGTTAACTATAATTGATAGATTTACACGTTGGCCAGAGGCATTCGCGCTAAGAGATATTTCTATAGTTACGGTTGTAAATAAATTTTTTAAGGAATATATTTCACGTTTTGGGGTTCCATTGGAAATAACAACGGATCAGGGATCTTAGTTTACTTCAAACTTGTTTTCAGAATTAACGAAACTTCTTGGAAGTCATCAAATAACGACTTCTTCCTATCATCCCCAAGCTAATGGAATGATGGAACGTTTCCATAGACAGCTTAAATCTTCAATAATGGCTAGGAATGGGTCCAGGGATTGGTATGAAGAGTTACCAATAGTGCTTATGGGTTTGCGATCGATTTTTAAGGAAGATATTTCGGCAACACCAGCTGAAATGGTCTATGGCCAAAATTTAAGATTACCTGGTGAATTATTTGTTTCAACTACAGAAAATGTAACTTCAGCGGATGTTTTAAGTAGTTTGCGTGAAGATTTTAAAAATCTTAAATCAAATTTGGAACATCATCAAAATTCTAGCGGTATTTTTGCTCCAATTGATTTAAAAGATTGTCATTTTGTTATTGTACGTGTGATAAACAAACATTCCTTGCAGCATCCGTATGAGGGTCCTTATAGATTTATTGAAAAAGATATTAAAAACTTTAAAATTGAGATAAATAATGGAATTAAATCTATTCCTATTGATGGTTTAAAACCAGCAATGATTAATAAAGTACAGATACCTAACACAAAAACAAAAAAGAAAGTAACTTTTAATTTATTTAACGTTAAATCTCCGGAAGGCGGAGTGTTGTAGGGTTATATTTATATTCAACTTTAAATGTACCTACTTTAAATAAATTGAATTTTTGTTCTTGTTAATACATGTGGCATTACCACAATACAAGATATTTGTATTTATGTAAATTCCAGAATAAGTCCAGCTTGTAATGCACAAGCAAATGAATATCACTTTCGACCACACACGAATAACTCATAGCGACATAGTCATAGCGGCATAGATAAGTTATATTGAACCCAGCGGGGAGCCGTATCCGTTTACAGTTGTTTAACACATAAGCGTCACACTCACCAACCCACGTAACGATCAGCATGCCTGATCACCAGCGTCGCTTTGTCAGCGCGACCGACCAAACATTATTACATAGCTAGGTAATAAGAATATTATGTTGACTAGGTACTTATATAGAAATAGGATGTAGTTATTTTTAGTGTGTAAGTATTGTATGTAAATATTGTAATAGTATTGTAAGTAATTTTTCTATAAAAGAGAAAGTATTCAGTAATGAAGAACATTCCGATGTCAGCGCTGAGCATTCGCGCACAACCAAAATCTTTTGTATTTTATTCTAAATAGAAGTTATTACATGGCGATCCTGCCAAACTAGATTAAACTTGGCAAAACTGCTAAACAATATAGTTGGAGGAAAATCCTGCCATCTCCGAAAACTTATTAGAATTAGCACCGGTTTAACATATAACCAGATATTAAATGGACAGCTTGGTCAAAAAATAGCAAAACTGCGAAGACTTTGCTGATGAAAATCCTGGATATAAACCAAGCAGGATTCCCCTTCGATCCTGCCAGCTCAGACAATAAAGAGAACACAAATTAAATTGGAATAGTTACAAATAAAGCCCTTTCGTTCGGATTTTTTGGCAAATATCACAGTGAAGGAGAATCACCAGAGGACAAATTAATTATTCCATAAAAAGATCAACATTATTAGTACACGGAAAAGATTAAGTAAAGAAGTGACTAAACATGGACATTGGCAACCAATAATTCAAGTGGAATATAGAAGAAGAAGATATTACATGGCATGCATAGAAGACACCACAAAGGAGAATTTCGAATGGCCATTAATAACGTTAAGTATGTTTAAAAATTTAGAATAAATTGAGCGGCACTGTGACGCTTCACCATTAGCAAAAGTTCTATTTTTGCTTAGGATTTTTTTATATACTACGAGATTTCATAAAATAATTTAAGCAGAAGAAAAAAAATTATATATGTAAAAATTAAAAAAAAAGGAATTAATTAAATGTAAAATAAATAACAATTCAAAATTTAAATAAGTAACTTGGAATGTTTAGGACGTTTCTTAAAATATTCAGTTAACTTTCGACATATATAAGTTCAGTTATCCCTTTGTTAGGAATAAAATAACCACAGAGAAGGAACTCCATAAGACATTTTTATAAATTTTTTAAAATATTCTGTTAGTAATACATTAAAATGCAAAAGGGACTCTTCAGATTTTCCCCTCCAATGGTGGGACGAAAACACCCTACACACTAGAGAACTAAAAAAGGAGTTAGAAGGATTAAAGAAATGGTGGAAGATAATAGGAATGGAAAGGGAACCTACAATAGAAGACATAGTAAACCCCACAACCAGGGTGGAGGAAATAATGCGAATGGTTAGAAGTGTGTTCCCCGAAGACGCCAAATGTTAAGTTATAATAGCTTTTAAAAAAAATTTTTTTTGAATATGAATAGATAAAAATAATTTTAAATATTTATAAATTACACTAAGCTAATAAATCATTAAATTGTTGGAAGATTAAAAATTTTACCCTAAATAAAAATATTTTTAGGAAATATTTTGGAACAATTTTTACAATAAAAAGGTTATAAATAAAACAAAATATTTAACATTTTATTAAAATTAGAGAAGTTTTAAAATGTCTTGGTGGACAAAAAAAGCCCAAGGCATTATGATAGCCATAGCTGGTGGCTACGAAGTAGGAAAAGAAAATTCTGAAGCATCAAAAAACAAATTGATAAAATATGAGCCACAAGCCCAAGTGGACACAAAAACCACAGACATTTTGCAAGGTGCTTTAATATGCACGATAGGGCTATTAATCATAGCGATAACCGCTATACTTAAATACTATATGAAATTTAAATATAGGCAATTAAATAACGTGCAAGAGCGCGTCTAAAATTTTTTTTTCTCTCAGTCCAAATTTCCAAACTCAAAGTTGAGGAAGGGCAATAAACAAGTCAAGTAAAAGTAACCTTCAAATGTCCCAATTGACAGTAAAGTCAGCTTTATTAGCCCCGCCTAAATTCAATGGCAAATAAAGAATTTGCATAATTTCTATGAATGCTCCTGATATCTTTAAAAACAAAGATAATCAGGAAGCAATACCAAAAATCCACAGTAGTTCATATGGAAATACCAACCACAAAAGCTATCACGGTAGAAAATTTATACCAAAAATAACAATTCTTTCAAATTATATTTGAAAAGAAACTTCGTGTCAGTGGAAGTATGCAAAATTAAAAAATAAAATAATAATATTATCCACAACGGCAAAAATGAAGAAAAAGTCACAAAGGGAACATATATATATATATGGTAAAGCGCTATATAAATTTGCAACAAAAGACTATGTGCGCTTCATCTTAGGATAGAAAAATTTTAGCGTAGAAAAATTTTCAAGCAACCAGATTGTTGAGGAAGTTATTGACTTAGGAAAATATTCGACCAGGCTGAAATAAGCCGGCAATCTAGGACTTGAAAATAGGGAAAAACACAGTTGTCTTGAGGGACAAATTGATGAAAAATTAATTGAATAAGTATTTACTGCAGTAGGCGAATTTATAAAATAATAATTGGTACCCAAGTTGTCAAAGATCAAATAATTGCACTAACCCAAGAGGTTGTGTATGTGACAATCCCGGTAATAAAAGTCATGACGATTCTGTCTTGGTGTCCGCCGCAAAAATCGCGTGACAAATAAGATCAAAGAAATTGCTGGAATATAGAGAAAATATCAAAAGAAAATTCAAAAATACGAAACATTTTTGCATTTACTGACCCTCCCTTCTGCTCACTAGATGAACTACAACTTCTAATACTCAACCGCATGGCTCTTCCATCAATTACAGCCCCTAAATTTCCTGTATAATTAATTGCATTATCTTAGTTAAGTATAACTCGATAAACAATGAAAATCGATGTTAATACAAAAATCATTCATCTTTAGTTATAAGAAATAAATATAAATATTTAGGCACCTGGGTCTCCTTTAAGAAAACCTCACAATTCAAGAGGTCATAAGTTTACATAATAGAGAAAATTGTTTACTCTAGCCAAAGGTAGAATAGGAAATACTAATAGGAAAATATCTTTTATTCTAAATAGCATAGAATATAGTAATAACAAATATTTTTAATTCAAACCCCCCTGCAGAGTAGAAAATAATAATAGGAAACATTTTTACTTTAACCTACACATATAAAAATAGGCCAGTATAGAACATTTACTAGTAACCCATATGATTCAAAAAAAAAAATCAAAACAATCGTACTATAAGCATTCCAATTTACTCAACACCATAGATATGTAAGAAAGAAAATGCAAATAAACAAAAGAAATAATAAATACAAACCCATGTTGGCATCATGTGACTGTTACTTCATAATAAATTTGTAAACATAAACAGATTTTAAGTGGGTCGACACACATCAAATTCTAATATGTAAAAACAAATGTCAATAACACTTGATGCAAAACATTATTCATAATCATAAGCACTCAACCATAGAAAATTAATACAAAGAAAAATGTACAAGCAAAAGAACAACAGAAAGAAAAAAAATGTCAGCAAAAGTCACACATGTCAAGCAAATGTAAACGGATATCAAAATAAATAAACACTCTTCACGCTCAATATCAAATTACCGCAATACAATAAATAACAATGGAAGACAAAAAGCAATTAAAATTTTGTAAACCATAAATGGGTATTTAAGTCACTCTAAGGATCACATACAATTGTTCTCAAGTGTATGTGAACCTTCTTAAAGGTGGATGGTGTGGCATTACCACTATATAAGATATTTGTATTTATGTAAATCCAGAACAAGTCCAGCTTGAAATGCACAAGCAAATGAATTTCACTTTCGACCACACACGAATAACTCATAGCGGCATAGATAAGTTATATTGAACCCAGCGGGGAGCCGTATCCAATTACAGTTGTTTAACCCATAAGCGTCACACTCACCAACCCACGTATCGATCAGCATGCCTGATCGACAGCGTCGGTTTGTCAGCGCGACCGACCAAACATTATTACATAGCTAGGTAATAAGAATATTATGCTGACTAGGTATATAAATAGAATGTAGTTATTTTTTTGTTTTTTTTAAGTATTGTATGTAAATATTGTAATACTATTGTAAGTAATTTTTCTATAAAAGAGAAAGTATTCAGTAATAAAGAACATTCTGATGTCAGTGCTGAACATTCGCGCACAACCAAAATCTTTTGTATTTTATTCTAAATATAAGTTATTACAACTCGCGTTTCCCTGGGGAGTGTGCGATCATCTTCCGCAAGTTCTTTGAGTACTGGATTCACCGGGCAATTCCTGGCATAAATGTCCTGGCTGAGTTCTCAGGTGCCGTGTTTCCTCATAATGCTTGCGGAGATGACTCCTTAAGCCCCTGGGCGGTGCTGGCTCATCAATCAGATGTCTGTTGTGATGCCCAGGTTTCATATATATGAATATAAATGCAAAGGTACCCTAAAGGTGTGGCGTTACTTCTGTATTGTAGATTGTGGATTGGAATAGATCAATTTGCAGCTGATGCAACTGAATGCTAATTTGTCCCTTCATTTTGTATAAACCAAGTAAAATTGTACATATAATTGTGGACCCAACTAAAGAAAAATGGCATCGATCTACGACAAGGAAATGTGTCATATGATAAGGAGTTAAATTTTTCCACACAAAATTATATTCACTTGCATTCAAAAATTTTATTTTCATTATCTTCCATATTTAGTCTGTGAGTGTTAAATCCTTCTAAATCCAATGGAAGCACCACTCACAATGAAACACGCTCGTTTTATTATTATAGCTACCCATCGCGTTAAAGAAGCGAACTCGCTTTGGACAATTTTCACACGCCAACCCTTAATGGAGAAAAGATTTACTGCATGGACATTTTGTCATCTACTACATAAGGTGTTGCGTGAAGGATATACCAGCACTATTAAATATTCGAACACATAAGAATATGATATTGAAAATGGGTAAATTATTTTTTCATTTTTATAATTGTAGAACTAGTTTCTGTTTTTTGCAGGTTGGGGCCTTTGGATCTAGCGTTTCAAACCCGTTCAACTATTAATTGGGATTTTTCGACCATTTTCGTGAATTTTTGGTAAGTTTAAAGCAAAATTTTTCATTTTTATAATTGGGGATCTAATTTCTGTTTTCTGCAGCTTGGTACCTTTGGATCTAGCGTTTTAAACCCGTTCAACTATTAATTGGGATTTTTCGACGGTTTTTGTAATTTTTTGGTAAGTTTCAAATTCCATTTCCCACTTTTATAATCATACAACAGTTAAGTTGAAAATTTTCATGTGGCCGCCAAAGCAGTAAAGTTCTGTGCAGTTTTTAATACACGCAAACACATAAGAAAACAAGTAAGGAAGGCTAAGTTCGGGTGTAACCGAACATTACATACTCAGTTGAGAGCTATGGAGACAAAATAAGGGAAAATCACCATATAGGAAAATGAACCTCGGGTAACCCTGGAATGTGTTTGTATGACATGCGTATCAAATGGCAGGTATTAAAGAGTATTTTAGAGGGAGTGGGCCATAGTTCTATAGGTGGACACCTTTTCGAGATATCGCCATAAAGGTGGACCAAGGCTGACTCTAGAATTTGTTTGTACGATATGGGTATCAAATGAAAGGTGTTAATGAGTATTTTAAAACGAAGTGGGCCTTAGTTCTATAGGTGGACGGCTTTTCGAGATATCGCCAAAAAGGTGGACCATGGGTGGCTATAGAATTTGTTTGTACGATATGGGTATCAAATGAAAGGTGTTAATGAGTATTTTAAAAGGGAGTCGGCCTTAGTTCTATGGGTGGACGCCTTTTCGAGTATTGCCATAAAGGTGAACCAGGGGTGACTCTAGAATTAATTTGTACGATATGGGTATCAAATGAAAGGTGTTAATGAGTATTTTAAAAGTGGGTGGGCCTTAGTTCTATGGGTGGACCTTTTCGAGATATCGCCATAAAGGTGGACCAGGGATGACTCTAGAATTTGTTTGTACGATATGGGTATCAAATGAAAGGTGTTAATGAGTATTTTAAAAGGGAGTGGGCCTTAGTTCTATGGGTGGACGCCTTTTCGAGATATTGCCATAAAGGTGAACCAGGGATGACTCTAGATTTTGTTTGTACGATATGGGTATCAAATGAAAGGTGTTAATGAGTGTTTTAAAAGGAAGTGGGCCTTAGTTCTATGGGTTGACGCCTTTTCGAGATATTGCCATAAATTGGACCAGGGGTGACTCTAGAATTTGTTTGTACGATATGGGTATCAAATGAAAGGTGTTAATGAGTATTTTAAAACGAAGCGGGCCTTAGTTCTATAGGTGGACGGCTTTTCGAGATATCGCCAAAAGGTGGACCATGGGTGACTCTAGAATTTGTTTGTACGATATGGGTATCAAATGAAAGGTGTTAATGAGTATTTTAAAAGGGAGTCGGCCTTAGTTCTATGGGTGGACGCCTTTTCGAGATATTGCCATAAAGGTGAACCAGGGGTGACTCTAGAATTAATTTGTACGATATGGGTATCAAATGAAAGGTGTTAATGAGTATTTTAAAAGTGGGTGGGCCTTAGTTCTATGGGTGGACGCCTTTTAGAGATATTGCCATAAAGGTGAACCAGGGATGACTCTAGAATTTGTTTGTACGATATGGGTATCAAATGAAAGGTGTTAATGAGTGTTTTAAAAGGAAGTGGGCCTTAGTTCTATGGGTTGACGCCTTTTCGAGATATTGGCATAAATTGGACCAGGGGTGACTCTAGAATTTGTTTGTACGATATGGGTATCAAATGAAAGGTGTTAATGAGTATTTTAAAAGGGAGTGGGCCTTAGTTCTATAGGTGGACGCCTTTTCGGAATATCGTTATAAAGGTGGACCAGGGGTGACTCTAGAATTAGTTTGTACGATATGGGTATCAAATGAAAGGTGTTAATGAGTATTTTAAAAGTGGGTGGGCCTTAGTTCTATGGGTGGACCTTTTCGAGATATCGCCATTAAGGTGGACCAGGGATGACTCTAGAATTTGTTTGTACGATATGGGTATCAAATGAAAGGTGTTAATGAGTATTTTAAAAGGGAGTGGGCCTTAGTTCTATAGGTGGACGCCTTTTCGGAATATCGTTATAAAGGTGGACCAGGGGTGACTCTAGAATTAGTTTGTACGATATGGGTACCAAATAAAAGGTGTTAATGAGTATTTTAAAAGGGAGTCGGCCTTAGTTCTATGGGTGGACGCCTTTTCGAGATACTGCCATAAAGGTGAACCAGGGGTGACTCTAGAATTAATTTGTACGATATGGGTATCAAATGAAAGGTGTTAATGAGTATTTTAAAAGTGGGTGGGCCTTAGTTCTACAAGGTGGACCAGGGGTGACTCTTGAATTTATTTGTACGATACGGGTATCAAATGAAAGGTGTTAATGAGTATTTTAAAAGGGAGTGAGCCTTAGTTCTATAGGTGGACGCCTTTTCGGGATATCGCTATAAAGGTGGACCAGGGGTGACTCTAGAATTCGTTTGTACAATAAGAGTATCAAACGAAAGGTGTTAATGAGTGTTTTAAAAGGAAGTGGGCCTTATTTCTATGGGTTGACGCCTTTTCGAGATATTGCCATAAAGGTGGACCAGGGGTGACTCTAGAATTTGTTTGTACGATATGGGTATCAAATGAAAGGTGTTAATGAGTATTTTAAAAGGGAGTGGGCCTTAGTTCTATAGGTGGACGCCTTTTCGGAATATCGTTATAAAGGTGGACCAGGGGTGACACTATCTACCCGGTTAAAAGGGGAATAGCTCAAGAGTTATATATTATCGCACGACCTCATATTCAACCTAGTATATCGCAAAGTCAAAGCATGTAATTAAACAAATGAATGGGAGTACCCATAGGTACACTGAGGGGTCTTAATTCAAAGATAATCGGAAAGGTGTTCTGTTATGCGCTGATGTATAAGTAGTATACCAAACTTCAAAAATATTACCTTTTAACCTTTATACCATTTCTATATATATAAAGATAAGTTCACATTTTTGGTGTTACTTTATAACTTGAGACCGGCTCCACCAAATTCAACCAAATTTCTACGGTACATTTGGCTATCCTGTAGATGGTTTCTGTAAAGTTTGATTGAATTTGGTCAAGCGGTTCATGAGATATATCACATCAAAACCCGACATTCCGCAAATTTCAACTGGTTCTTTTCAAATGGTCGCTTCCTTACTGAAAATTTAAAATATCTCTTCATTACACAACTGTCCCAACAAATAACGGTTCGGCGCAACGTGTTCAATCTTTCACGACGAGAAATCACTTATTGGGAAAACGAATATACAGAATCGTTGACTGTTACCATTCAACTTGCAAATTTACGAGTACCAAATCTTATAGCCATAAGATTTACATATACAATGTTTCGTCGAAATACGGATCAAGTCAACATTAGAAACATTCGCCCACCTGTTTTCGAATCAATATCGCTACAACTATTTGGTAACCTAACTCATGGATCCCTCGAATTCAACGAATATATTCACCAGCGTCCACAAAATTGTTGTTCCTGCACACTTACTAACTTTTTTACTCTGATGCCTTAAGAATACAAAAATTAAAAAAAAAAGTTAATGAAGAAATGTATTTAGAATGTGTTGTACTGATTCATCTGCATGTGATCGAGTTTTCTTAGAAACGAGTATGAACAATGAACATGGCTGCCATTTTGGTAATAGGGATTTTTCAGATACAATGGAAAGAGATACACCACAACACAACATATCTGTCACATCGTACTTTCGGTGTATATTGACATTAGGTCTTTTTGTTATGAACTATGGAGAATCAACACGTGTGTTCAATATTTATCTAGTTTTCGATTCATAATTGAGTATTTCTTCATTTTCTATTGAATTCATATCAATATTTATAATATATTGAGAATTCCTTCTGTAAGTATGTCGTATCGTTGAACAAAAACATAGTAGAAAATTGTGGCAATGATGTATCATGTTTTTCTCCTCAAATTTATTTTTTCAAATGTCCTTTCTTCGTTAGTTTAAAGAATACATTTAGTGATTTCAACTGTATCTAATCTTGCGCACGTGTTTTATTGTATTTTTCATATTTTTTGCACGGTTTGTATTTTCTTTTTGTCTTTTGGACATATACGTATGGGTGTACTTCGACCGCGCATTTATTGTTTGCAAATGTGCTTTTCTTAAATTAAATTTCTTGCGTTGAACATGGAGTTTTAGTGAATCTTTTTTCTTTCTCTTGAAGAAAATGCCTCGAGCCAGACGTCAAAATATCTGTCGACGTACGCGTAGTGCTAACAGAATGTTACTTCAAAGAAGAGCGCAAAGTATTGATGACCTGTCACAACAAAATTAAAGACGACGTGATCGATATGCACGAAATAGATCTGCAGAACCACAGCGGCAAGAATTCCAGCACGACCAAGGCAAATACGACGTCGTGTTCTAGAAAACATGTATCATGCTGCTTTTAATTACGATCCACAAATTGATTACAGTATGCATGGAAATATTGTATTAATGAGTGCGATATGTCCACATTGTGAAGCAGCTAAGTTTCTGGGTGAAACGGCTAGCATGTGTTGTGCTAATGGCAAAGTGAAATTGCCGGCATTTGAAACTCCACCTGATCCATTGCACTCATTGATTTTTGGAGGATCACCAATGTCGAAGTATTTTATGAATCATATACAAGAATACAATTCATCATTTCAAATGACTTCTCTTGGTGCTTCAAAAATTATAAGAGACAATTTTTTACCGACATTTAAGGTGATTACTTCATGTGGAATATCTAATTGTTCTGTATATCTAAGTAACAGTGTTTAGGTCACAGACTTAAATATATCTGCTCCCCCCTCGTAACAGAATTCACTGCCATCCACACATGTTTGCAGTCACTAGCACACATGAATGTGTGAGTGGTATTACATATGTGTATTTATACTTTTACCGCTGTGAGCGCACAGTATAGCAACTTTGTTGCCGGGAAACCCAACGAAGGAGCTGTATCGTGGGTTCGTCGTTTTATATTGCAAAGAGGCTCGTCCTCTTTGAATCCAGCCGTCAGCCAAAGTACACGTTATCTCACGTTCACGTAAGTGCTAACAATTATTTCTGAATATAATTTCCACAACATTTGTTAATTTTCCTAACACTTGTAGCTTTCTTTAATACATTTAATAAAACCTATTGTACTTCAGTGAATTAATCGAAACCCTTCTTTGGTGTTTTTATTTTCTCTCATTTTTTCCGCCTAAACTATTCTTTTGCAATTACGTGGGTGCGCGCCGTTGCCACCACGCATTTGTACATGGTCCTTACCACGCCGGCAAAGAGAACCGCACAAAAGAAAATACAGTCCACTTCACTCCTTCAGATAAGATCAAGGAAGCAGATAAAATACTCGTTATAATACACAAAGATCAACATCAGCAATTGGCACACAAAAAAAAGTGATAACTACAATTTCTTGGTGATACAAGCAAAATTCGAGGAAGACACAATACCAAACGTCAACAACAACACCAAATCACATTTTTTAATTCTGGATCATTAACAATTTATTGAAAGGTACGTGGTTTATAAATATTCCGTGCTAGGTAGGCTTTTCTTTTCCTTTTTAATAAAAATTTCAAATAAAATAATAAATTATTGTAAAGTGTTTATTTATATTAAACCGTGCAAGTGATTTTTGTGAAGTGAAAAATTTATATTTCGTGAAAAAGGCGCTTAACGCAGTTATTTAAAGTTTGTGCATCACGCCTTGTGACTATCTGGAACAATCCCCCCGCGGTAAGATTGTCCGGATACAGCTCAAGGTAGCACAACACTGCTTCAAAGGTTACCATAACCTCAAACACCGCTTTGCGCCACTTTTCTATCTCCATTTTAGCATAATTTTCATTTTTAAAAAATATTCACATAATTAAATTTTGATTTGTTAAGGTTATTTAGCCAAAACAAAAAAAATTTTGTTAACTGTAATTTACGCGCACATTCAATTAAACAAATTTTCCACATACAAATCAATTGACCTTATTTACACGGGCAATACGATCGCAATTTATTTTGTTGCTATAATACGAAGTGCACTTAGTTCACACACACATATTGTTGTCGTTATTTGGGTGGCCAATAGGCTCATTTCTTGACCAATTTTTTTTAATTTTGCAGTTTTGTTTTATTTTTGTTTCACTTGCGGCAATACACAAATCAGTTTGACTGATCTATCTACTACATAAGGTGTTGCGTGAAGGATATACCAGCACTATTAAATATTCGAACACATAAGAAAATGATATTGAAAATGGGTAAATTATTTTTTCATTTTTATAATTGTGGAACTAGTTTCTGTTTTTTGCAGGTTGTGGCCTTTGGATCTAGCGTTTCAAACCCGTTCAACTATTAATTGGGATTTTTCGACCGTTTTCGTGAATTTTTGGTAAGTTTAAAGCAACATTTTTCATTTTTATAATTGTGGAACTAATTTCTATTTTCTGCAGCTTGGTACCTTTGGATCTAGCGTTTTAAACCCGTTCAACTATTAATTGGGATTTTTCGACCGTTTTTGTGATTTTTTGGTAAGTTTCAAATTTCATTTCCCACTTTTATAATCATACAACAGTTAAGTTGAAAATATTCATGTGGCCGCCAAAGCAGTAAAGTTTCTGTGCAAAAATACTATACATCCCACCCCAGTTTTTAATACACGCAAACACATAAGAAAACAAGTAAGGATGGCTAAGTTCGGGTGTAACCGAACATTACATACTCAGTTGAGAGCTATGGAGACAAAATAAGGGAAAATCACCATGTAGGAAAATGAACCTCGGGTAACCTTGGAATGTGTTTGTATGACATGCGTATCAAATGGCAGGTATTAAAGAGTATTTTAAGAGGGAGTGGGCCATAGTTCTATAGGTGGACACCTTTTCAAGATGTCGCCATAAAGGTGGACCAGGGCTGACTCTAGAATTTGTTTGTACGATATGGGTATCAAATGAAAGGTGTTAATGAGTATTTTAAAACGGAGTGGGCCTTAATTCTATAGGTGGACGGCTTTTCGAGATATCGCCAAAAAGGTGGACCATGGGTGGCTCTAGAATTTGTTTGTACGATATGGGTATCAAATGAAAGGTGTTAATGAGTATTTTAAAAGGGAGTGGGGCTTAGTTCTATAGGTGGACGCCTTTTCGACATATCGCCATAAAGGTGGACCAGGGGTGACTCTGGAATTTATTTGTACGATATGGGTATCAAATGAAAGGTGCTAATGAGTATTTTAAAAGTGGGTGGGCCTTAGTTCTATAGGTGGACGCCTTTTCGGGATATCGTTATAAAGGTGGACCAGGGGTGACTCTAGAATGCGTTTGTACAATAAGGCTATCAAACGAAAGGTGTTAATGAGTGTTTTAAAAGGAAGTGGGCCTTAGTTCTATGGGTCGAGATATTGCCGTAAAGGTGGACCAGGGGTGACTCTAGAATTTGTTTGTACGATATGGGTATCAAATGAATGGTGTTAATGAGTATTTTAAAAGGGAGTGGGCCTTAGTTCTATAGGTGGACGCCTTTTCGGAATATCGTTATAAAGGTGGACCACGGGTGACTCTAGAATTAGTTTGTACGATATGGGTACCAAATAAAAGGTGTTAATGAGTATTTTAAAAGGGAGTGGGCCTTAGTTCTATGGGTGGACGCCTTTTCGAGATATTGCCATAAAGGTGAACCAGGGGTGACTCTAGAATTAATGTAATGTATTTATTTATTACGGCGTTCCTAAGCCTAACTTAAATCTATTTTACATGTTTATAATTGTCTTCTGGACTATGCAATCTAGAATAGTTACATCTATGTCCTACCTTGGAGTACTATGGATGGGAGACTTCCAGATCATGCGAACAAAGCGTTGTGCTTGTGTAGTATGTAGGCATTTTACGCATGTTAGTAAAGCGCGAAGGCAACATATGCACGGCGATGCACTGAGTTAATCGAGTGATGCGTTTCAGTATGTGCTTCGGCAACCTTTTTTGTATTTGTACGATATGGGTATCAAATGAAAGGTGTTAATGAGTATTTTAAAAGTGGGTGGGCCTTAGTTTAGGGGTGGACGCCTTTTCGAGATATCGCCATAAAGGTGGACCAGGGATGACTCTAGAATGCGTTTGTACAATATGGGTATCAAACGAAAGGTGTTAATGAGTAAAAGGGAGTGGGCCTTAGTTCCATAGGTGGACGTCTTTTCGAGATATCGCCATAAAGATGGACCAGGGGTGACTAGAATTAATTTGTACGATATGGGTATCAAATGAAAGGTGTCAATGAGTATTTTAAAAGTGGGTGGGCCTTAGTTTATGGGTGGACGCCTTTTCGAGATATCGCCATAAAGGTGGACCAGGGGTGACTTTAGAATTTTTTTACGATATGGGTATCAAATGAAAGGTATTAATAAGAATTTTAAAAGAGAGTGGTGGTAGTTGTATATGTGAAGGCGTTTTCGAGATATCGACCAAAATGTGGACCAGGGTGATCCAGAACATCATCTGTTGGGTACCGCTAATTTATTTATATATGTAATACCACGAAAAGTATTCCTGCCATGATTCCAAGGGCTTTTGATTTCGCCCTGCAGAACTTTTTCATTTTCTTTTACTTAATATGGTAGGTGTCACACCTATTTTACAAAGTTTTTTTCTGAAGTTATATTTTGCGTCAATAAACCAATCCAATTACCATGTTTCAACCCTTTTTTCGTATTTGGTATAGAATTATGGCACTTTTTTCATTTTTCGTAATTTTCGATATCGAAAAAGTGGGCGTGGTCATAGTCAGATTTCGGCCATTTTTTATACCAATAGAAAGTGAGTTCAGATAATTATGTGAACTGCGTTTAGTAAAGATATATCGATTTTTGCTCAAGTTATCGTGTTAATGGCCGCGCGGAAGGACAGACGGTCGAGTGTGTATAAAAACTGGGCGTGGCTTCAACCGATTTCGCCCTTTTTCACAGAAAATAGTTATCGTCCTAGAGTCTAAGCCGCTACCAAATTTCACAAGGATTGGTAAATTTTTGTTCGACTTATGGCATTAAATGTATCCTAGACAAATCAAATGAAAAAGGGCGGAGCCACGCCCATTTTGAAATTTTCTTTTATTTTTATATTTTGTTGCACCATATCATTACTGGAGTTGAATGTTGACATAATTTACTTATATACTGTAAAGATATTAAATTTTTTGTAAAAATTTCACTTTAAAAAAATTTTTGTTTTAAAAGTGGGCGTGGTCGTTCTCCGATTTTGCTAATTTTTATTAAGCACACATATAGTAATAGGGGTAAAGTTCCTGCCAAATTTCATCATGATATCTTCAACGACTGCCAAATTACAGCTTGCAAAACTTCGGACGAACATGGCTTAATCAAATTTTTTTTCGATACTGATGATTTTGATATATGGAAGTCTATATCTATCTCGATTCCTTGATACCTGTACAACCAACCGTTCTCCAATCAAAGTTAATATACTCTGTGAGCTCTGCTAAACTGAGTATAATGATATTGAAAATGGGTAAATTATGGGGACATATGCAAGATGGCGCTGGTAATTGCATACAGGCTTACAGCAAATTGATCGTGACTAAATTAGACTTCCACGAGAAAAATTTATTGTTTCCGGGTTCGCTGTTGATGAATTTCAAAGAAATTGAATCGGCGACAAGTGATGATATCAGCATTTACTAAGTTTTAAAACGTTTATTATGTTTGAAGTAGGTAGGTATGTTAATAAAAAGTATTTGGCAAATGACGGCGCTTTCTATTAACTAATCACTTATCCCCTGCCAAATTTGAAACTAATAAACCACAGTATTTACACACTATCAAAAATAAGACACAAACACTACTACCCGGCTAAAAGTGGAATAGCTCAAGAGTTATATATTATCGCACGACCTCATATTCAACCTAGTATATCGCAAAGTCAAAGCATGTAATTAAACAAATGAATGGGAGTACCCATAGGTACACTGAGGGGTCTTAATTCAAAGATAATCGGAAAGGTGTTCTGTTATGCGCTGATGTATATGTAGTATACCAAACTTCAAAAATATTACCTTTTAACGATTATAACATATCTATATATATAAAAATAAGTACACATTTTTGGTGTTACTTTATAACTTTAGACCGGCTCCACCTAATTCTACGGTACATTTGGGCTATCATGTAGATGGTTTCTGTAAAGTTTGATTGAATTTGGTCAAGCGGTTCATGAGATATATCACACCAAGCTACGGCTACGTTTCATACCAATAGATGGTGTTTGTTTGCATATTTGCATTATGGAAATGGAATAGGTGGTGCTTATTTCCATTTTGCATTATTCAATCATGTAGATGGTTTCTGTAAAGTTTGATTGAATTTGGTCAAGCGGTTCATGAGATATATCGCACCAAGCTACGGCTACGTTTCATACCAATAGATGGTGTTTGTTTGCATATTTGCATTATGGAAATGGAATAGGTGGTGCTTATTTCCATTTTGCATTATTCAATGGAATTGATGTTTTTAGAATTTTAGTGTGACGTTCGGCATTTCTCAAGTGAAAACCAAACGAAAAAAAGAAGTCATTTGTTTAGTTTTTTTTTCATAAATACTGTGAAAAAAAAAATAAATGACTGGATTTAAGTAAATTCGGTATATTCTGTGCTTCAGTTTGGTGAGTAATGTCCCACTAAATTTATTAAGTGTGATTTTTTTGTGTCAAAGAAACAACATTGTAATAGAATTGCGATGCTTTTCTTCAGAAACAACCATGAATACAGTTGAAGTAATCTTGGAAATTGCTGACCGACTGCATTCTGATGAAGATGTGATACATTTCGCACCGGCAAATTCATTTTTGGCTGGGATTTTGGCAACAAGAATTCAAGAGTATCGTGTTCATCGCATTTATTACGACGAAGCGCTGATGCATTATTTCGGTCAATATTTTAGATTTATAGAAATCAAAACCCGACATTCCGCAAATTTCAACTGGTTCTTTTCAAATGATCGCTTCCTTACTGAAAATTTACAATATCCCTTCACTGCACAACTGTGTCAGCAGTCCAGAAAATTGTTGTTCCTGCACACTTACTAACTTTTTTACTCTGGCGCCTTAAGAATAAAAAAATTAAAAAAAAGGTAATGAAGAAATGTATTTATGATGGGTTGTACTGATTCATCTGCATGTGATCGAGTTTTCTTAGACAAGAGTATGAACAATGTACGCGGCTGCCATTTTGGCAATAGGGATTTTTCAGATACAATGGAAAGAGATACACCACAAGACAACTTATCTGTCACATCGTACTTTCGGTGTATATTGACATTAGGTAATTTTGTTATTAACTATGGAGAATCAACACGTGTGTTCAATATTTATCTAGTTTTCGATTCATAATTGAGCATTTCTTCATTTTCAATTGAATTCATATCAATATTTATAATACATTGGGAATTCCTTCTGTAAGTATGTCGTATCGTTGAACAAAAACATAGTAGAAAATTGTGGCAATGATGTATCATATTTCTCTCTTCAAATTTATTTTTTCAAATGTTCTTCGTTAATTTTACAGAATCATTTAGTGATTTCAACTGTATCTAATCGTGCGCACGTGTTTTATTGTATTTTTCATATTTTTTGCACGGTTTGTTTTTTTCTTTTGTGTTTTGGACATATACGTATGGGTATATTTCGACCGCGCATTTTTTGTTTGCACATGTGCTTTTCTTAAATTAAATTTCTTGCGTTGAACATGGAGGTTTAGTGAATTTTTTTTCTTTCTCTTGTAACGTAACGTTACAATAACGTAACTCCCCCTGTATTTCCTTATTCACCTAAACCTGAACCTCCCTGTACATATTTTGCTATAGCATAGCCAACAACCACTTCTTTTATAGCATATTCAACAACCAACTAAATTGCGAACCAATGAAAATCACAATAATGGTGCGTTGAATTCTCAACCAGTTTGCGTCACCACCCATATAAACACTGAATTTGCATTTTCGCAATTCAGTCCTCGCAGGTGAGCCAGCGGGAGTGGATGTCTTTTTAAAGACATATTTTTCCCTCCTGCTAGCTGGCTGAGTGGAAGGGGCGCCGTCATGGCGCGAGTCACCCTTCATTTAGGTAAGGACGACGGGGAGGATGCCTTGTGCTACTTTGCCCCCCGCGCCCTCCTAGGTGTTGAGTGGCCCGACGCCCTCATGGCCATTTAACCCCTCCCCCTCAGTTCTAGCTTAGGCTGGCTGAGTGGAAGGGGCGCTGTCATGGCGCGGGTCACCCTTCACTTAGGTAAGGACGACGGGGAGGATGCCTTGTGCTACTTTGCCCCCCGCGCCCTCCTAGGTATTGTGTGGCCCGATGCCTTAATGACCACACAACCCCTCCCCCTCAGTCCTAGCTTTGGCTGGCTGAGTGGTAGGGGCGCCGTCATGGCGCGGGTCACCCTTCACTTAGGTAAGGACGACGGGGAGGATGCCTTGTGCTACTTTGCCCCCCGCGCCCTCCTAGGTGTTGAGTGGCCCGATGCCTTCATGACATTTCACCCGATGCGTGCGCACAGGGGCTACCGCTGTGCCGTTAAGGTGCACTTCCCCTCCGCCCACGGGTCGACCCACGGTGTATCGGCTGGTACAACCCCGCCCCCCTTACGCACCTTCTACTAGCGTGCATGTAGGGAGGCGGGGGTGTCCAGCGGTGAAACCAGCACTAACGAGTCCTCGCAGTCTCTTCCGCAGGTGACTGACCCCGCGACTACCACAGCTGCCGAAGAAGAGCGACTAGAGATCCCGTTGCAGCCGACCGACCAATACTAGCCCGTTGGTACGCCTATCCGACCCCGCCCGGAACACGCAGCCGCTGTCCAGGTAAACCCCGTCGCCGGCCTATTCTCTCTCTCTCTCTCTCTGCCCTGGTACGCGCTCCGTAGCCCACCGCCGCTGCCGTCGCCCCTCTGGTGCCGCCGCCGCTACGACGACCGTAGGCCGTTCGCCATCCTACCGCCGTTGAGCCGCTGTATCCGTCCCGCCGCTGCTACGACGACCGTTGGCCGTTCGCCATCCTACCGCCGTTAAGCCGCTGCATCCGTCACGCCGATGCTACGACGACCGTTGGCCGTTCGCCATCCTACCGCCGTTGAGCCGCTGTATCCGTCCCGCCGCTGCTACAACGACCGTTGGCCGCTCGCCATCCTACCGCCGTTAAGCCGCTGCATCACCGTCCATCCAGTTCGCTGGTGCCGTCACTTCGTCTATACCGCTACACCCATCCGTCCGCTAATACTGTCCGCCTTCCAGCCACTGCGCTCATACTACTGTACCAATCCGTCCGCTAATACTGTCCGCCGTCCGGCCGCCGCGCTGATCCCGCCGCTGCTCCCGGACAACCGTACCATCCCGCCCGCTACTGCACGGCCGCTAAACCACCGTACCGACCTCTCCGCTACTACTACGCCTATTAGCCACCGCCTCCATCTTTGTACGGAAAGCTGCTGTCCGCCTAATATCCCCAGCCGTGTGTGCGTGCGTTCGTAACACATAAATATCGTGTATTTATTCAGTAGGGGTTTGTGGGACCTTTACTCGACTCTGGATTGACTGAGTGTTACCCCAGCCTTAGGCAAAACCCACCTCATAAATGGCGCCCGAGCAGGGACCCTCCTCCGCAGATGACCGTGGAAAAACAACTACAACCACCACCAACACTGCCGGGGCGGGTTCGACGAACGCACCGCTAGAAACAACACACACACAGGCTCCGGAAGGCACGCTGCTGAACACCGACTCGCTCCATTGGATCTACCTACTTAGGAAGGAGAAGCTGATCGAGGAGTGCAAGGAACACCGAATCGACGTGGAAGGCCAAACCGTAGCCGAGCTGCGCCGCGCACTGAGTACTTACGTGCGAGCGAAACGCGCCAGGAAATCCAGTGAAGACCTGTTGAAAGAGCTGGAACGAGAAGTGAACGAGGAAGAGGGGAAGTTCGCTACGCTACCCCAGCCAACAACAAAGCCGATCCCTCCAATCCAGATCCACAGCCCACAGCCGCACGGAGGAAAGGGAAAGAACGCATTACCAAAACGAGACGAAATGAGCGACGGTGAACTTATGAATACCGTTCGCCGCTGGGACTTGCACTGCAATGGTACCGCGTCCGTAAGCAACACATACACCGCTGGAGCGATCTGCGGAGGGAGGTGCAAAATTTTTTTCTACCTAAGCGACACATACGACATTTGGAAGAGGCCATCCGACAACGCAAACAGCAAGGCCGAGAGAAGGCCAAGGACTACATCCTCGCACTGGAAACGCTGATCCGCCAACACCCGACGATGTGCGAAGAGAATCACCTCGAACGGATCTATGATGGTCTACGCGTGGAATACCGCCTTTTTGTCAAACGCAGCGAGTTTAGGACGATCGAGGAACTCCTGGGGCTAACGGAAGAGTATGAGCTGTTAAGAGGCGATGAAGCGAAACAGGGAAAAATGGTGGCCCACAGCCTATACCACCTACCCATGGAATACGACAGCAAAGAGTGCTGTTGGCGCTGCAAGGAACGCGGACACCACCGCTTCCAATGTAAGGGCCCCTGGAGGAAGTTCTGCTCCCGGTGTGGCCAAGACAACATCCTCTCCAGGGACTGCCCATGCCCTCCGACTAGCCCAACTACCGAGAACGCACCCCGAACGCCGTCCAACGCTATTAAAGGAAGCCGCCAAGCACCGTACGTCCGACCAGAGAAGCCGAAGGAACCACCCGCCAGCAAATCGACCGCAAAAACACAAGTAGATGGCCGATTCTATATACCAGTGCTCATCGAGGACATGAGCGTGCGCGCACTAGTGGACACTGGCGCCACCCTATCCTATGTAGATGACACCGTACGGAAACACCTAGAAAAGAACAACATCAAGGCGCGCCCCAACAAGCGAAGCATCCAGCTGGCAGACCAAACGTGTGTCTTTACCTCGAACTCCTACCCGGCAAGGATTGTGTATCAAGGACGAACCACAGACGCGATGCTATCCGTTATCCCAAACTTGGCCGAACAGGTAATCCTCGGAATGGACTTCCTAAGACAGAGGGGAATCATCCTCACGCTGGATGGTCAGCCGCTAGAGGCCACCGTGACCAAGAGAGCACCCGAACTGGATACGCTATGTGCATTGACGAGCCGAGAACACCTGAGCGACGAACAAAACACGGAACTGGGAAACTTCCTGGCGCATCACCAAAAGCGGTTTGGAGAAATCATCGGACCAAGCACTGCAGCCGAGCATACGATTCGTCTCAAACACAACCGACCGCTGAAGCAACGATACTACCCCCGCAACCCGGCCATGCAACAAGTCATCAACGAAGAGGTAGACGAGCTATTAGCAGGAGGAAGGATAGAACCATCGCGAAGCGCGTACAGCTCGCCAATCGTGCTAGTCCGCAAAAAACAGGGCACGTGGAGGATGTGCATCGATTACCGTCAACTCAACGCCGCCAGCGAACCAGACGCTTACCCGTTGCCGCAAATTGGAGCCATTCTCGACCAGCTGAAAGAGGCGAAATTCATCTCGACCATTGACTTGAAGAACGGCTACTGGCAAATCCCGCTCGCCAGAGCATCCCGACCATACACCGCATTTACAGTTCCTGGCAGAGGGTTGTTCCAGTGGAAAGTCATGCCATTTGGCCTACACTCTGCTCCGGCTACCTTTCAACGCGCTCTGGATTCGATACTTGGACCCGAACTCCAACCAAAAGTTTTCGCCTACCTGGACGATATCATCGTATTGGGAGATACCTTCGCAGAACACTTGGCGATCTTGAGGGAAGTGTTCGAGCGCCTACAAAGACACAGGATGCAAGTAAACTTCGAAAAATGCAGCTTCGTCCAGCAACAACTCCATTACCTAGGACATATCATCAGTTCGAAAGGAATTCACACCGATCCAGCAAAAGTATCCGCTGTACAGGAGATGCCCGCACCGAAAACGCTCAAAGAGCTCCGCCGTTTTCTTGGACTCGCGTCATGGTACCGCCGCTTCGTGGCAGACTTCTCTACGCTCGCTGCGCCGCTTAACCAACTGCTGAAAAAGGGACAAGTCTGGAAATGGGAGGCGCAACAAAATCACGCTTTCAAAGCTCTCAAGGATAAGCTCTCCAGCGCGCCAATACTTTGTTGTCCGGACTTCTCTCGACCGTTTTTTCTCCAGACCGACGCGAGCGGAGAGGGCCTGGGCGTCGTGCTCTATCAACGCCATTCCGACCACGAGAATGTAGTAGCCTACGCCAGCCGAAGCCTAACCCAGCTGGAAAAGCGATACTCGGCCACCGAACAAGAATGCCTCGCCGTGCTATGGGGTATCCGTAAGATGAGACCGTACCTGGAGGGGTATCACTTCACCGTCATCACCGACCACCACTCACTAAAATGGCTGCACTCACTCCAAAACCCCTCTGGACGTCTGGCAAGATGGGCACTGGAATTGCAACAATATAACTTCGAGATAGAATACCGAAAAGGAGCACAGAACGTGGTAGCCGACGCACTCTCCCGCTGCCCGCTACGACACGCCGATGACGACATTTTGTACACCATAACCAACGGAACAAACGACTGGCACGAGAGGAAAGCAAGACAGGTGCGGGAAAAACCCCAAGCACATCCAGATTACCAGATCGTCGATAACCGACTCTTCCGCCACATTTCCCCGAGAAATCAACTTTCGCGGTCACCGCAATGGAAGCTGTGCATCCCAGCCGACCGACGAAAGGACGTACTACAGGAAGTCCACGACGCCGCCGCCGCCGGACATCTCGGGGTGAAGAAGACGCTTAAGAGAGCACAACAGAACTATTACTGGCCCGGGATGTTCCGCGATGTCCTCAAACACGTACGGAAGTGTATCAGATGCGCAGAATACAAAGTCGAGCAAAGACGCCCAGCAGGATTGATGGCAACCATGCAATCATCACGACCGTGGGAAATAGTAACCGCTGACTTCGTAGGGCCACTACCTCGTTCCAAGCAAGGAAATACTTGCCTCCTCGTAATGGTGGACAAATTCTCCAAGTGGGTGGAGTTGATCCCAGTGCGCCAAGCGACAACGGCAAGCGTAATCAAAGCACTCCAAGAAAGAGTCATATACCGATTTGGCTGCCCGAAAACCCTCCTCACAGACAATGGCAAACAATTCGTCGGGAAGGCATTAGCAACGTTTTTGAACGACCACCGCATCGATCACAAGTTTACGGCAGCCTACGCCCCGCACGAAAACCCCACCGAGCGAACCAACCGAGTCGTGAAAACCATGATGGCTCAGCGATGCAAGGACGACCACCGCACCTGGGACCAGGAGATACCGCAAATAGCATTCGCGATAAACACGGCCAGCCACGAATCTACAACAGCATCAGCAGCAGAAATCAACTTCCTAACAACCTTACAGCACCGCAGCAAGTGCGCACGGAGGGAGCAGTACCAGCAGAGCCACCAACCTTACCACCGTCCATCACCAAGTTGTGGGACGAGATAAAAGGGCATCTAGCCAAAGCTTCAAAGCAACAGAAAAAACACTACGACTTACGCAGACGGCAATGGAAGCCACGTATAGGTGAGCAGGTGATGAAAAGGGATCACCCACTCTCATCCGCGGCAGACAAATTCGCCCAGAAGTTAGCACCAAATTTTTCCGGCCCGTACTTGGTGATGGAATACGTTTCGACGAACACGGTAAAATTAGGCCACCCGGAGCAACCAAAGCGGCAACACGCACACGCACACTTGCAAGACTTAAAGCCGTACGAATCATAAACAACCCGTTTATCTCTCCATTCCAGGAACCAGACCATCCAACATGAGTCAAAAACACCGGCAACCCATACCACCGGACTCACCAAAACCAATACGGCCGTGGCACCCACCGTTTGAGGCAACATTATGGCCGGCAAACAAACCAAGGATACAACGCATACAAATTTTTCATGGGCCGCCAATAAACCACCTAATGGCCATCCGGGAGAAGGAGTCGCCGACAGAGCCGCAAGAACGGCGCGCCGCCGAAACCAACGAAACAACAAAAACAGCGCAAAAAAAAATTACCGGATCCCGAGGAATTTTTTAGAGAACTAAGGCTAAAACGCCCGGCCAACCAATCCAAGAAAACCTGGACATTCCGGTGGAAAGCACAGCGGGTGAGGGTGGAAGTGATAAATGACAAACACGCAAAGGTGTCACTCATGGGAACGAAACGAATCGTACCAATCGAATAAGGCACTGAAGAAGGAAGACGAGACCAATCAAAATTTTCTATTTTTATATATATATGCACCCTCTGTTAATGTCTGTGAAATGTGAATTATTTTTCAAATTACAAAAAAAAAAAAAAAAAAAAAAAAACCTGAAATAGTAACATTAACTCTGTTAGACTTAAGTAGAATAACTCTGTATATTTTTGGAAAAAATATTTTTTTTTTAAATAAAGTGCTTCGCCCACACGCACACCGGAATAATACCTAGGCCATGCCTGGAGATCCACCTTTCCCCCACCGCAGCTTTCCGTCAACCGAAGTGGGAGGGGGACTGTAACGTAACGTTACAATAACGTAACCCCCCCCCCCCCCCCCTGTATTTCCTTATTCACCTAAACCTGAACCTCCCTGTACTTATTTTGCTATAGCATAGCCAACAACCACTTCTTTTATAGCATATTCAACAACCAACTAAATTGCGAACCAATGAAAATCACAACAATGGTGCGTTGAATTCTCAACCAGTTTGCGTCACCACCCATATAAACACTGAATTTGCATTTTTGCAATTCAGTCCTCGCAGGTGAGCCAGCGGGAGTGGATGTCTTTTTAAAGACATATTTTTCCCTCCTGCTAGCTAGCTGAGTGGAAGGGGCGCCGTCATGGCGCGGGTCACCCTTCACTTAGGTAAGGACGACGGGGAGGATGCCTTGTGCTACTTTGCCCCCCGCGCCCTCCTAGGTGTTGAGTGGTCCGACGCCTTCATGGCCATTTAACCCCTCCCCCTCAGTTCTAGCTTAGGCTGGCTGAGTGGAGGGGGCGCTGTCATTGCGCGGGTCACCCTTCACTTAGGTAAGGACGACGGGGAGGATGCCTTGTGCTACTTTGCCCCCCGCGCCCTCCTAGGTGTTGAGCGGCCCGACGCCTTCATGACATTCCACCCCTTCCCCTCAGCTCTGGTTTCGGCCGTGAGCCGATGCGTGCGCACAGGGGCTACCGCTGTGCCGTTAAGGTGCACTTCCCCTCCGCCCACGGGTCGACCCACGGTGTATCGGCTGGTACAACCCCGCCCCCCTTACGCACCTTCTACTAGTGTGCAAGTAGGGAGGCGGAGGTGTCCAGCGGTGAAACCAGCACTAACGAGTCCTCGCAGTCTCTTCCGCAGGTGACTGACCCCGCGACTACCACAGCTGCCGAAGAAGAGCGACTAGAGATCCCGTTGCAGCCGACCGACCAATACCAGCCCGTTGGCACGCCTATCCGACCCCGCCCGGAACACGCAGCCGCTGTCCAGGTAAACCCCGTCGCCGGCCTATTTTCTCTCTCTCTCTCTGCCCTGGTACGCGCTCCGTAGCCCACCTCCGCTGCCGTCGCACCGTCGCCCCTCTGGTGCCACCGCTGCTACGACGACCGTTGGCCGTTCGCCATCCTACCGCCGTTAAGCCGCTGTATCCGTCCCGCCGCTGCAACGACGACCGTTGGCCGTTCGCCATCCTACTGCCGTTAAGCCGCTGCATCCGTCACGCCGCTGCTACGACGACCGTTGGCCGTTCGCCATCCTACCGCCGTTGAGCCGCTGTATCCGTCCCGCCGCTGCTACGACGACCGTTGGCCGTTCGCCATCCTACCGCCGTTGAGCCGCTGTATCCGTCCCGCCGCTGCTACGACGACCGTTGGCCGTTCGCCATCCTACCGCCGTTGAGCCGCTGCATCCGTCACGCCGCTGCTACGACGACCGTTGGCCGCACGCCATCCTACCGCCGTTAAGCCGCTGCACCCGTCACGTCGCTGCTACAACGACCGTTGGCCGCTCGCCATCCTACCGCCGTTAAGCCGCTGCATCACCGTCCATCCAGTTCGCTGGTGCCGTCACTTCGTCTATACCGCTACACCCATCCGTCCGCTAATACTGTCCGCCGTCCAGCCACTGCGCTCATACTACTGTACCAATCCGTCCGCTAATACTGTCCGCCGTCCGGCCGCCGCGCTGATCCCGCCGCTGCTCCCGGACAACCGTACCATCCCGCCCGCTACTGCACCGCCACTAAACCACCGTACCGACCCCTCCGCTACTACTACGCCTATTAGCCACCGCCTCCATCTTTGCACGGAAAGCTGCTGTCCGCCTAATATCCCCAGCCGTGTGTGTGCGTGCGTTCGTAACACATAAATATCGTGTATTTATTCAGTAGGGGTTTGTGGGACCTTTACTCGACTCTGGATTGACTGAGTGTTACCCCAGCCTTAGACAAAACCCACCTCATAAATGGCGCCGAAGCCAAAGCTTCAAAGCAACAGAAAAAACACTACGACTTACGCAGACGGCAATGGAAGCCACGTATAGGTGAGCAGGTGATGAAAAGGGACCACCCACTCTCATCCGCGGCAGACAAATTCGCCCAGAAGTTAGCACCAAAATTTTCCGGCCCGTACTTGGTGATGGAATACGTTTCGACGAACACGGTAAAATTAGGCCACCCGGAGCAACCAAAGCGGCAACACGCACACGCACACTTGCAAGACTTAAAGCCGTACGAATCATAAACAACCCGTTTATCTCTCCATTCCAGGAACCAGACCATCCAACATGAGTCAAAAACACCGGCAACCCATACCACCGGACTCACCAAAACCAATACGGCCGTGGCACCCACCGTTTGAGGCAACATTATGGCCGGCAAACAAACCAAGGATACAACGCATACAAATTTTTCATGGGCCGCCAATAAACCACCTAATGGCCATCCGGGAGAAGGAGTCGCCGACAGAGCCGCAAGAACGGCGCGCCGCCGAAACCAACGAAACAACAAAAACAGCGCAAAAAAAAATTACCGGATCCCGAGGAATTTTTTAGAGAACTAAGGCTAAAACGCCCGGCCAACCAATCCAAGAAAACCTGGACATTCCGGTGGAAAGCACAGCGGGTGAGGGTAGAAGTGATAAATGACAAACACGCAAAGGTGTCACTCATGGGAACGAAACGAATCGTACCAATCGAATAAGGCACTGAAGAAGGAAGACGAGACCAATCAAAATTTTCTATTTTTATATATATATGCACCCTCTGTTAATTTTAAGAGAAAATGAAATGTGAATTATTTTTCAAATTACAAAAAAAAAAAAAAAAAAAAAAATTTTAATTTTCATATATACATCTACATAACATCAAAAGGGAACGAGAGAAGTATGACAACGGATACAGTTCAGTACAACTCTACCCCCGACAAAAAAAAAAAAAAAAAAAAAATTTTTTTTTTTTAATTAATTAGAATGATGTTTTTTGCAATTGAACCTGAAATAGTAACATTAACTCTGTTAGACTTAAGTAGAATGACTCTGTATATTTTTGGAAAAAATATTTTTTTTAAATAAAGTGCTTCGCCCACACGCACACCGGCATAATACCTAGGCCATGCCTGGAGATCCACCTTTCCCCCACCGCAGCTTTCCGTCAACCGAAGTGGGAGGGGGACTGTAACGTAACGTTACAATAACGTAACTCCCCCTGTATTTCCTTATTCACCTAAACCTGAACCTCCCTGTACTTATTTTGCTATAGCATAGCCAACAACCACTTCTTTTATAGCATATTCAACAACCAACTAAATTGCGAACCAATGAAAATCACAATAATGGTGCGTTGAATTCTCAACCAGTTTGCGTCACCACCCATATAAACACTGAATTTGCATTTTCGCAATTCAGTCCTCGCAGGTGAGCCAGCGGGAGTGGATGTCTTTTTAAAGACATATTTTTCCCTCCTGCTAGCTGGCTGAGTGGAAGGGGCGCCGTCATGGCGCGAGTCACCCTTCATTTAGGTAAGGACGACGGGGAGGATGCCTTGTGCTACTTTGCCCCCCGCGCCCTCCTAGGTGTTGAGTGGCCCGACGCCCTCATGGCCATTTAACCCCTCCCCCTCAGTTCTAGCTTAGGCTGGCTGAGTGGAAGGGGCGCTGTCATGGCGCGGGTCACCCTTCACTTAGGTAAGGACGACGGGGAGGATGCCTTGTGCTACTTTGCCCCCCGCGCCCTCCTAGGTATTGTGTGGCCCGATGCCTTAATGACCATACAACCCCTCCCCCCCAGTCCTAGCTTTGGCTGGCTGAGTGGTAGGGGCACCGTCATGGCGCGGGTCACCCTTCACTTAGGTAAGGACGACGGGGAGGATGCCTTGTGCTACTTTGCCCCCCGCGCCCTCCTAGGTGTTGAGCGGCCCGATGCCTTCATGACATTTCACCCCTTCCCCTCAGCTCTGGTTTCGGCCGTGAGCCGATGCGTGCGCACAGGGGTTACCGCTGTGCCGTTAAGGTGCACTTCCCCTCCGCCCACGGGTCGACCCACGGTGTATCGGCTGGTACAACCCCGCCCCCCTTACGCACCTTCTACTAGCGTGCAAGTAGGGAGGCGGGGGTGTCCAGCGGTGAAACCAGCACTAACGAGTCCTCGCAGTCTCTTCCGCAGGTGACTGACCCCGCGACTACCACAGCTGCCGAAGAAGAGCGACTAGAGATCCCGTTGCAGCCGACCGACCAATACCAGCCCGTTGGTACGCCTATCCGACCCCGCCCGGAACACGCAGCCGCTGTCCAGGTAAACCCCGTCGCCGGCCTATTCTCTCTCTCTCTCTCTCTGCCCTGGTACGCGCTCCGTAGCCCACCGCCGCTGCCGTCGCCCCTCTGGTGCCGCCGCTGCTACGACGACCGTAGGCCGTTCGCCATCCTACCGCCGTTAAGCCGCTGCATCCGTCACGCCGCTGCTACGACGACCGTTGGCCGTTCGCCATCCTACCGCCGTTGAGCCGCTGTATCCGTCCCGCCGCTGCTACAACGACCGTTGGCCGCTCGCCATCCTACCGCCGTTAAGCCGCTGCATCACCGTCCATCCAGTTCGCTGGTGCCGTCACTTCGTCTATACCGCTACACCCATCCGTCCGCTAATACTGTCCGCCGTCCAGCCACTGCGCTCATACTACTGTACCAATCCGTCCGCTAATACTGTCCGCCGTCCGGCCGCCGCTGCTCCCGGACAACCGTACCATCCCGCCCGCTACTGCACCGCCGCTAAACCACCGTACCGACCTCTCCGCTACTACTACGCCTATTAGCCACCGCCTCCATCTTTGTACGGAAAGCTGCTGTCCGCCTAATATACCCAGCCGTGTGTGCGTGCGTTCGTAACACATAAATATCGTGTATTTATTCAGTAGGGGTTTGTGGGACCTTTACTCGACTCTGGATTGACTGAGTGTTACCCCAGCCTTAGACAAAACCCACCTCATACTCTTGAAAAAAAATGCCTCGAGCCAGACGTCAAAATATCGGCCGACGTACGCGTAGTGCTTACAGAATGTTACTTCAAAGAAGAGCGCAAAGTATTGATGACCTGTCACAACAAAATTAAAGACGACGTGATCGATATGCACGAAATAGATCTGCAGAACCACAGCGGCACGAAATCCACACGACCAAGGCAAATACAATGTCGGGTTCTAGAAAACATATATCGTGCTGCTTTTAATTACGATCCACAAATTGATGACAGTATGATTGGAAATATTGGATTAATGAGTGCGATATGTCCACATTGTGAAGCAGCTAAGTTTCTGGGTGAAACGGCTGGCATATGTTGTGCTAATGGCAAAGTGAAATTGCCGACATTTGAAACTCCACCTGATCCATTGCACTCATTGATTTTTGGAGGATCACCAATGTCGAAGAATTTTATGAATCATATACAAGAATACAATTCATCTTTCAAATGACTTCTCTTGGTGCTACAAAAATTATAAGAGACAATTTTATGCCGACATTTAAGGTGATTACTTCATGTAGAATATCTAATTGTTCTGTAGATCTAAGTAAAAGTGTTTAGGTCACAGACCTAAATATATCTGCTCCCCCCTCGTAACAGAATTCACTGCCACCCACACATGTTTGCAGTCACTAGCACACATGCATGTGTACGAGTATTTTATCTGCTTCCTTGATCTTATCTAAAGGAGTGAAGTGGACTGTATTTTCTTTTGTGCGGTTCTCTTTGCCGGCGTGGTAAGGACCATGTACAAATGCGTGGTGGCAACGGCGCGCACCCACGTAATTGCAAAAGAATAGTTTAGGCGGAAAAAAGGAGAGAAAATAAAAACACCAAAGAAGGGTTTCGATTAATTCACTGAAGTACAATAGGTTTTATTAAATGTATTAAAGAAAGCAACAAGTGTTAGGAAAATTAACAAAGGTTGTGGAAATTATATTCAGAAACAATTTTTAGCACTTACGTGAACGTGAGGTAACGTGTACCTAGGCTGACGGCTGGATTCAAAGAGGACGAGCCTCTTTGCAATATAAAACGACGAACCCACGATACAGCTCCTTCGTTAGGTTTCCCGGCAACAAAGTTGCTATACTGTGGGCTCACAGCGGTAAATGTATAAATACACATATGTACTACCACAGTTCACGTTCACAAATAGTTTGTTGCATTAATTTATTGCAAATTTACCGTGACGATTTGATCGAGTGCAAAGGCAATTTTTTTAAACTTTTATGTCGACGACGATGAATAAAAGGCGAGAGGTTTTTAATATGTATTTAAGTTACATTTAATTAAAACACGGTAAAATTTAAAATAACATTCAAAAAATTTAAAGGCAAATTAATTTGACATGGCGCGTTAAAAAAATTGCTGCCCTTGCTGGCCACTCGATTCGTCTTCTTTTCGATAACTGTGCTGCTGTTCAATTTGGTCCCTGTATAAATACAAATGTGTGCACAATGAAAGAACGGCAAAATCATACGATTATGCCGCCATGTATTGAAAGTGCAGTAATGTTCAAAGCAATAAACAACATTTGCATGTATTTTTATTGTATGGTTTTCTATGTTGGAAAGTGCACCGTAAATTGTATTAAAATAACTGAGCAAACCCAGCAGACAATTAGATCAGCTCAGTAGCCCAGTAATATATTTTAATTTGCGTTGTTTGCTAAATTTATTGTGAAATGACACCGACCTTTTCTATTTTATTGCTAAACCTTTTGAACACAGCGATGCCATCACAAAAGGGATATACTTTCTGCGATTGTAAAGCTTTTCGACCCTCTTGGCTGGCTGGCACCAGTGATAATTGTAGTCAAGATTATAATGCAAAACATTTGGTTGGAAGGCACGGGATGGGACGAAGAAGTATCACAAATAACTCTAGATCGTTGGACAGCATTTATGCAGGAATACGGAAAAATCAACGATATCCGCATACCGCGATGGGTTCATTTTACTACAAAGGACAGCGTCAAAGTACATGGATTCAGTGATGCTTCGGAACAAGCATATACCGCCACTGTTTTCCTGAGGGTTCAGACAAAGGATCGAGTATTCACCAATCTGTTAATTGCAAAGACACGAGTAGCCCCGGTCAAAACTATATCATTGCCACGACTGGAACTCTGTGGCGCAGTCCTACTTGCAGAAATTATAGAGTGCCATTGAAAATATGCAACTTTCTAATATTAAAGTCACCCTATGGACAGATTCGACTATCGTGCTGGCTTGGATCCGAAAGCCACCATGTTCATGGTCAACCTTCGTAGCACACCGAATAACAAAAATTGTTGATAAAGTAGGAAGTAAAGTATGGCGACACGTAGACTCAACGTCAAATCTGGCAGATTTGGCGAGCAGAGGATTTCTCGCTCCGGACCTAATCCACAATTCTTTGTGGTGGCAGGGACCTTCTTGGTTACAAGAAGACAACGAAAATTGGCCAACATAAGAAGGAGATTATAACACGAATATTGAGGAAAAGAGGGTAGAGGTTCACGCAGTGTCTGCTAATAATAATTCTAACATCCTTGATAAGTTCTCTGACCTTTCAAGTGCTTTGCGGGTTATAGTATACATTCTTCGTTTTTTCCAAAGAACACATCCGAAAACTAAAGTTTCTTTCAAAAGGCACTCTCATTTAGTAACACCTGATGAAATAAAATCAACGACAGAACGATTTATAGCAATATGCCAAAGGCAATACTATCAAGAGGATTACGCAAATTTGAAGTCAGGGAAATTAATTCATGGGAAGAGTGAGATTTTACACTTAAACCCATTTATTGATACTGAAGGTATAATCAGAACTGGAGGGCGGGTCGACGAATCCCAAAACACGTCCTACAATGAGCGTCAACCTATTATCCTTCCATAAAATTGTAGGTTAACCAGACTCCTAGTCGAATTCATACATAAGATCTTCCTCCATGAAGAAAACCAGCTGATGCTGCGCCTTTTTCGCACTCAGTACTGGATTCCGCGTGCTAAAAACATGATTAAGTCTGTCATCCACAACTGCAAAGTCTGCACTATTTACAAAAAGCGGGCGCAAACTCAACTTATGGGAATCCTCCAAAGGAGCGGACCACCTTTACTAGGTCCATCACCAACACAGGGGTAGATTTCGCCGGACCATTCCACATAAAGTCGTACCGAGGGAGAGGATGTCGGACCTCAAATGGATATGGCTTTTTTGATCGTCTGCTTTTCGACGAAAGCTATTCATCTCGAAGCGACAAACGACCTTAGCACTGGGTGTTTCCTGGCTGCCTTCGACAGATTTGTATCCAGACGAGGATGCCCGAAAAACGTATACTCCGACAATGGTACGAACTTTGTCGGAGCTTCGCGATCTATACGATCCCAGTTCAAGGCCTTTCCGCGTGAAGCAGGGGACGACACAACGAACAAATATAGCCATTAAACTCTCGCATGGCCTTTTATACCGCCACGCGCTCCTCACATGGGAGGCTTGTGGGAAGCAGGGGTAAAAAGTTTAAAAAGTTTTAAAACCCATTATAAGAAAATCGCGTCCGAACACAAATATGCATTTGAAAAGTTTATGACTCTTCTATGCCGAATTGAAACCTGCCTCAACTCTAGGCCTCTCACTCCCTCATCAAATGACACCTCCCACCTGGAGCCGCTTACAGCAGGCCACTTTCTCGTGGGACATCTTTTAGCTCCACCTGAACTCGATTGTAATGAGAATCCTTCCCCAATAGTTAATCGATGGCAGAAAATGAAGGCCCTGCACCAGACATTTTGTAAAAGATGGAAATCGGAATATCTCACCCAGATCCAGAAACGGTACAAGTAGAAACATCCACGATCCAACTTAAAACCCGGGGACCTAGTGGTCATAAAGGAGGATAACCTCCAACCAAACGAGTGGAGAATGGGGAGAGTCGTCAACACACACCCAGGTTCCGATAACCGCGTACCTGTCGTTGACGTCCATACAATGAAGGGATAAATTACGAAACCAATCGCGAAATTGGTACTACTTCCGCCCAACGACGAGAAAAATTAGCTTTAAAAGTCCATATTCCTCTATCCCAAATAACCCAGCTCTCGTTCACCCCGAACGAGGCCAATAACCCAACACAGATCCGACATCTGCCACAGAATCTAAGGGCTTTCGGCCCATTATATTTTAAAATTCCACAAGTCAACCCAAATTCACTCGCTCCCAGAGCGAGGACACCAATTTTCCCACAATTCACTCACTAACCTATAGCGAGGACACCAGAACGATAACCCAGTTCTCGTCCACCCCGAACGAGGCCAACACACCGATATCCCAGCTCACGTTCTCCTAAACGAGGCCAACATACCCTAACGCAGATTCATTATCTGCCACAGAATCCGCAATTACATTAGCAATATCATCACCCCATATGAACTAAACGTCCAAATCTAAAAGTATTTTTTCGATTAAAAAATGAATGTATCGTCGGGAGGCAAATGTATCTTAAGTGTGATTATTCTTAAATAATCATTTATGATTCACATTTCGAAACGCTTTATGCACAATCGATATCATTATCAAGGTGAGCTTTAATTGTTTGGCAGTGATATTTGACTGTTCTTCACAGGCATTTTCAGATCATGTTCATGATATTTTACTCGTTCTGGTAAAGATGTATGAATGATTTTCGGATACGATTATCATGTATTTATTCTTCATATCTCATACCAAATAAGATCTTCAATGGAAAGTTAAATTCCAACAAGTTAATATTCATTATTCATTCAACAGAGAGTAAGCGATATTTGTAAAAAAAAAATTCATATGACAGACAGTTATTGTTAATATCCGCTTCTGTATTCAGTTACAAAGGTGTTCAGTTACAGAGGTCTTTTTTTCGCCATTGCTTAGAAAGTTAAGTCATTACTGATCATGGCATGAGCTATGTACATAATATCTTTATACATATTTATAATTGTTCCTTAGCTATAATCATAGTAAATGCTTAATGAATTAAACGCAACTAATTTTTCAAATTCCATACAATTACAATTAGAAGGTGGAAATATTTTACTGATTTCGAACATTCTGCTGCGTCAAATGCGGGCCCAGCCCACCAACTGCAGCACTATTTGACCAGTTGCCAACTCAGCCAAAGTCCAACCAGTTAGCATAAATGTTGCAAGGCCTGATAACCATATTTTCATATTCTAACCAAAGCGTAATGCAGTCGACTTAACACCAATGTGTATATCACCTACGTTATCCTGAGGTATATAAAAAGTATCATAAACAATAGTCCAACAAATGCCCGACATTTATAGAGGTGAGCAAGCTGTCCAACTGACAGCGCTTTGTGTCGCACCCCAATTAAACGCCTTACCTAGGTACATGGTCAAACTAGTAAGTAGGTACCTATCGGTCGGATGCATAACCCGTATTTCTGTGCTCATGAATATAGGTGTGTATGTAAGTTAGAGTAAGCCGCGCTAAATACTAAATACGTACTCGTATTGTACTCGTATCGTTGTAAGAGAATTGTGTTAAATAATGCATACGATATTCACAAACGCTGTGATAGAAGGTAGCGTAGACAAACAGCAAAATACCGTGAGTAAATACAGTTCAAAAGTCGCTTACAAATATTTTGTAACTACAAACAGCTTCAATTTAAAGGTCGAAACCACCAACTAATCCTCTAAAATCTCCTTATCCGATTCATGACACAAACGTAAAGGCGATGAGCTGATCAATTCTAAGAACTCTTTCATATGATCTTCTATATCGTTCTCGCCACATATAGTAAACAGTGCGTCTTTACTTGTGACTATAAGCTGCAGGAAGAGGCTCAGCGTATGATTGCACAAAAATCGGTACCACCAAATCCAAATATACCACAAGGCTATTATCCTAACGGCGCACTTGATGCCTATCAAGGCGCTGCAACTATTCACATCAACAAAAATGCATGCTTTCAAAACCTTACAAAAGGACCCATCAGCCGGTAGATTGGCAGAAACCACGAAAAAATAACACGTAACTTTATGAACCGAAAAGTTTTTAGTCGGTTAGAAATATTGGGAAAGCCATACAGATTGTTTATGCATATTAATAACTTATTTAATTCTTACCACCAACTACATTCACGTCCATATCCATTGTCCACGATATCACCAAACCATTCGGTTCCATACGCATACATGTACAAATTCCGGCCAGTTTTAAATAACCACGACGATCGAGTAGTACATTATCTGTTTTAACATCACGATGCGCAAAACCCATATTTTGTATTGTGCCAAGTGCGAGTACGGCTTCCATTGTTAGGGTGGCCCATTCTTCTGGTCTTTCCTACATGGACCTGGGCGAGGCGTCGGTGCGCCGCCATGCGGGTGCATATTCGGACTCAGCTATCCCAGTTATTGTTTCACTATCAATGCTATGATATTAATTTATGTATATACCCAGAATTAAAAATTAATTATTTACCTTAGGCAAAAGGGCGTTTGTTCAGAAGCGAACAAATTTGTTTTGGGGTAAAATACACATCATCGCGTATTGGAATCACAGTGCGTAGAGTTTCATTAATTTTCTTCATCCCCTTAAAACCCACAGCCTTTCAGACGTGTTTTTTTGTTGTTGAAACGCTTTAGACGCTATTAAGGACTCAATTGCTTGGTATATGTTGTATATATCTATTATTATTACAAATCTTTTCTTGGTTCCTTAAATATCGAAGGTTCCTCCCGCAACAAGGTGCTCAGCCATTGCTATGTAGATTTCTCATATGATATCTAAGTCCATTTTTTGTTGTAAAACGTCAATAGGAGCACGGGATAACACTGCGTTACCGTGTCATTTTGTGAACTATTGCATCATGGCATTCCCATTAATCATAAACTTTAAGGTATTTATTACAATCGATGCAATGGTGGCATGCAGTGGTTTGCTCTGTATGTGTAGTGACGAAATGACGCCTTTTAGCGAACAAGCAAACGGATGTCATCTACACGGACTTCAGCAAAGCATTTGATACCGTCAACCATGATTTTCTTATTCATAAGATAATGATTTACTGGGCTTT
Organism: Eurosta solidaginis; assembly: GCF_040869045.1. Taxonomy (NCBI): domain Eukaryota; kingdom Metazoa; phylum Arthropoda; class Insecta; order Diptera; family Tephritidae; genus Eurosta; species Eurosta solidaginis. The sequence continues at coordinate 89,010,617 of NC_090323.1, read as the reverse complement.
CCGTTTCACCGATTAATGTGTCTGAAAAGCTATCTTTCTAACCGGATCCAAAAAGTCCTGTTCAAGTGCAATCTGTCGGAATCGTTCGGAGTTTCCTCCGGCGTACCCCAGGGAAGTCATCTAGGCCCTTTGCTCTTTGCCCTTTTCATTAATGACTTGCCACAGACAATATTATATTCCCATACTATAATGTATGCGGATGATTTAAAACTTTGCTACACTTACTGTCCTACCGATTTGAGTTCCTTGGATCTTCTTCAGGCCGACTTAGACTCGTTCCAATGTTGGTGTTTAGGCCATCAAGCTAAACCCAAGAACGAGCACGGCCAATAGTGACCCAGCCTAATGTAAACTATCTGTGTTTGCTTCTATCTACTTTCGCGCACTAACACCAACGGCTATATATATCCGTGCAGACGTATGTGTATGTGTTGGTGCGCGACTTTCAAATTTAACTTTCCAATTTAACTTACTTTCGTTCAATTACCTCTCAAAACCGCTTTTCGACGGAATTGAGGGCTGAACGCGTTTTATAAGAAAGAAACTCTTTCACTTCTTTTTTGGAAACATCCGTGACAACTGCAGCAATCAGCCCTGTTATAGGTAAGATTTTCTTTCGTTTGCATAACTTAATATATATATAATTAATTAAAGTGTGAATTAACCTTTGAATTACATATTGTGAGTTAGCTTTGCAGTGAAAATTATTAAATTGTTAAATTCTTGAATTTAATCTGCTGTGTGTTCTTTTCCGTTTTTTTCTCTTTTTTTCACCGAGCGCAAAAACCCCTTGGGAAATTACCACAGAGCTATCGAAGCCCCAAGAGGTTTTTTCATGGTCCTGCTACACCGGAATAATTATAGAAACCATTGAATTACCAGCGACCAACTGGATAACCACAGCAAACAAAAGCATTTCAAAAGTCAACCAATAATATAACCACACAAAAGCGTTTCAAAAGCAACCATTAATATAATCACACAAAAGCGTTTCAAAAGCCAGCCGTTAGCAGCACCACACAAAAGCGTTTCAAAAGCTAGCCATTAGCAGCATCTGAGCGTTTCAAAAGCGACAAGCACTACACCAGCAAACAAACACGAGCGGTCAAACAAAGGCACAAAGGTACGTGGTTTGAGTTCAACTTTTTTTTGTTCTTTGCACTATTAGGGAAATTACAATTACTTTAACTTCCCGGCGTACCAATATCGCGATTTTATTAATAAAAACAAATTATACGTATGTGTGGCAATTAAGTTACACAGATTTACATAAAGTCTTTGATTTAGTAGTTTGTTTGCTGTAACCATATTTACGAGGAATATCGCAGCCAGCTGCACAAATTCAACATAACCCCACTTTTCACTGTAGTGTGGCAATTTATTTGCAACAACACTTTAACGCACTTTATCGCAAGTCACTGCCAATATTTTAGAACCATTAAACACTTAAGTGTAATAAATTTAACCAGTTCTTTAAGTTCTGACATAAATCAGCGTTACTGCCATCAAATCAAAGTCACTTAACCTTATATTCTTATACACACAACACTAACACTGCGGTGAGTTGGGTGACAAGAGTGTTCGCATAAAGCATAACTAGCTGAAAAAATTAAAGGCAATATACACAGAGAATAATTTGCGTGTTTACCCCTTGGCGGCAATCCATTATATTGGGCATATACCCACTAGCTACATCGTCCTATCTTAAGCTGAACGTGCCTTCGTGATCTACCCTATTAACAAGTTAGATCCATTTTGCCCTTAATCTCAGTACTGATACCATGTCGAAAGCGATGGAAAATTACATCAGGGTGGCTGACGAAATCATAGAATTTGAAGCTGACTTCAACAACACACCCGACTCCGAGCATACCAAGTATACTCTGGCTATCCAGCAAGAAGAGTTAAAGGCAAAGTGGAAAAAAGCAAAAACAGCCCATGACGAAATATTAGCTGTGGACACTCTAGAGGGAAAAAATATATCAGCTGTTAAGATAAAACACAAGAGTGCTTACGCAGTCTACTTGCGTTGCATGTCAAACATATCAACGCGACAGGCCACATTCAACAAACCCGACCCTAATCCCGAAGAACAGCACGAAATGGATACAAATATGCGTCTACCCCCGTGTGACACTGATGTATTCAAGGGAGATTACTTATCTTGGCCTACATTCAGAGACCTCTTTACGGCCATATATATTTCAAATAAGCGACTCACCCCGGTAGAGAGATTGTACCACTTGATACAAAAGACCCAGGGTGAGGCTAAAGAGATAGTGCAAAAGTGACCACTCACAAACGAAGGTTTAGGTATAGCGTGGCAAAATCTGGTAGACAGATACGAAAACAAACGCATACTAGTGAATACTCAGCTGAAGACACTGTTCAGCTTAGAGGCGGTCGAAAAGGAATGCGGCACTTCAATTAAAAAGCTGCAGCGAGACATCAACAACTGTATCGCCTCCTTAAAGACACATCAAATCGATGTGTCAAATTGGGATGCGATTATAACTTATTTGTGCTCAACGAAATTACCAAAAAGCACACTAGCCTTATGGGAGCAAACGGTTCAAAATAAAACAGAAATATCCAAGTGGGAAGACATGGATAAATTCTTACAGAACCGTTTCCAGACACTTGAGACAGTCTCTGGCATAACTGAGGATAGCCTCGAAACCAAGAACCCGAAAACCCATAATGGTAGACAATCTACTGAGAACTCTCACAGAAAGCTAGGTGCTTTTCAGACGAGTGTAACCAAAGGTGCGTGCAAGATGTGTAAATCCACTGAGCACAAACTACAACATTGCCGACGGTTCCGCACATTGGCGGTTTCCGATAGAATCACCTTCATTAAAAACAAGAAAGGGTGTATTAACTGCCTATCCTCAGATCATACTGTGTCTAGGTGTTCAAGCTCCTACAATTGCGCCACCTGCAAGCAAACACACAATACGCTGCTACATATTCAGGCAACGAATATCAACCAAAACGCAAACAACAATAATAACCATCCTGGCCCATCAGCCCAAACGCAACAGAGACGCACCTATTCCAATAACCAAAGCAGTGGAAATAACCAAAGCAGTGGAAATAACCAAAGCAATGGAACTAACCACTTCAAGGCCTGCTTTACAAATACAAGTAAAGGGGTTTTACTAGGTACGGCCCGCATCGATATATTCTACAAAAACACCAACTTCTCAGCGCGGGCACATAGATTCTGGGTCAGAATGTACTTTCATAACTGAGAGACTTAAACGTCGCATAAACTTGCCATCTCAGCGGATGTCTGCGCATGTGTCAGGCATCACCAATCAAGTGTCAGCACAAGTAAAGGAGGCGTGTCATATACAACTGCGGTCTCCAATTGATCCGACAATAAATATCGCCACCACCGCGCTTGTGCTGCCGCAACTAACTGGCAATCTACCAACATGCAAGGTGGATGCCATGGCCATGCAGGCCTTCCCGAACTTAGTATTAGCTGACAAACACTTTTTTGTCAATGAGCAAGTCGACCTGATATTAGGAGGCGACATCTATGCACATGTGATCTTAGGGGGAATAAAAAAGACGTGTTAGGAACACTGCTAGCCCAAGAGACGGTATTCGACTGGATATTGACCGGCCAAACCGAAACAATCTCACCCAGCGAGAAATATGTGTCCTTTGTCAGTGAAGTGCAAACAGAGGAAGTCCCCAAGGACAAAACGTACAACCATGATGACAAGTGTTGTGAAGAATTGTATAAGAACACAACGATTCGAAATGATGAGGGTAAATATATTGTATCCTTGCCTTTTAAACAGGAATTTCCAAAATATAAACAATTAGGTCCCTCATTAAAAATTGCGTGTTCACAATTTTTCCGAATGGAAACGCGTTTAGCTAAAGACCCACCATTACAGTCAGAATACAATAGGGTCTTAGCAGAGTATGAAACCTTGTGGCATATATCCCGGGTACCAACACACATCCCCGCTGAATACTGTGATACCTATTTTTTACCACATCATGCCGTCAAAAAGGAAGAAAGCACAACAATCAAAGTAAGAGTGCTGTTCAATGCGTCATCATCAACTGCAAACGGAGTCAGCCTCAATGACATCCTCCATCCGGGGCCAGTTCTACAGAATGATTTAACCATTCTCACATTAAGTTGGCGTTTCTTCAAATATGTTTTCAACAGCGACATAGAAAAAATGTACAGACAGATTCTGTTGCACGATGATCACACTAAGTATCAACGGATTGTATTCCGAACAGAAAGTACGCAGCCCATACAACTATATGATTTGAAAACGGTCACCTTCGGAGTTAACTGTGCACCGTACCTTGCAATACGAACACTGCTCCAGTTAGCGGACGACGTGGAGCACAGCCACCCTATAGCATCAGATATACTACGAAATGCAATGTATGTTGACGACGTGCAAGCAGGAGGCCACTCTATTACCGACACCATTAAAGCAAGGGATCAAATAACTACAGCCCTGGGGACAGCAGGATTCTCGCTGAGGAAATGGACCGCCAACTCGAACAAACTACTCAAAGGCCTGCCAAAGACTCATCTTAAACGAAGATTTCCTAGACTTCGAGGATACCAGTATGGTTAAAGCACTTGGCATTAGGTGGAACGCCCACTCAGATACCTTTTACTTCAAAACGAAACCCATAGAGGAACAGTCTAGCTTTACAAAGCGGAAAATTCTGTCGGCCATAGCAAAATTATTTGACCCCTTAGGGTGGCTGGCACCATTCGTGGTTGCCGCCAAAATGTTGATGCAAGGCATCTGGTTAGAGGGAACAGGATGGGATGAAACCGTGTCGCCAGTCTCGCTGGATCGGTGGCAAAGTTTCATTGAAATTTACTAGCACATAGAAAAAATTAAGATCCCACGCTGGTTACACTTTTCACCAACAGCCACAGTGGAGATCCACGGATTCTGTGACGCGTCAGAAAAAGCATACGCAGCCACCGTTTACCTGGGTGTCAATATTAATGAGCAAATATTTGTAAGCCTGCTATTAGCCAAATCAAGAGTCGTGCCCGTAAAAACCATCTCCTTACCAAGACTAGAACTTTGTGGAGCAGTTCTCCTTGCAGAAACCCTAGAATCTATCAACAAGAACCTTAATTTAGGCAAACATAAAACCTTATTATGGACTGACTCAACTATTGTCTTAGCTTGGTTACGGAAACCTCCGTGTTCATGGTCAACCTTCGTGGCCCACCATGTGACAAAGATAATAGACCAAGTTGGCAACACGGACTGGCGTCACGTGGACTCAGCGTCAAACCCTGCAGACTTAGCCAGTAGAGGGCTATTAGCGCAAGAGCTAGTAAACAATTCCTTGTGGTGGGAAGGCCCATCTTGGCTGCAGCAAGATGGCAAAGAATGGCCAAACCAGGAAATAAGCTACACCACAACCATGGAAGAAAAAAGGTTACAAGTCCACACTACCTCGGTTAACCGTAAAGACGAAGATATTGTAGACAGGTTTTCCGACCTTTACCGGGCTTTAAGAGTTGTGTCCTACGTCCTTCGGTTCTACAAAAGGACTCATCTCAAAACCTCCTTCAATGAAACATCACTGACGATTTCACCCATTGAGATCAAAGCAACGATGTGTCGACTGATCGTCAATGCTCAACGAAACCATTATGCGGAGGAGTACATAACACTCAAAGAAAAAGGGTCAATCAAGCCAAAGAGCGATTTACAATCCTTGCCCTCATTTCTCGATGAGGACGAGACAATCAGAGTCGAGGGGCGGCTCGCGGCGTCCAAGGACCTCTCGTATAACGAACGCCACCCCATAATTCTGCCCTATCATAGTGGACTGTCTCGTCTCATCACACGATTTGTCCATAAAATCTCGTTACATGGGGGGAATCAGATTATGCTGCGCCTGATCCGAACACAGTACTGGATACCTCGCGTGAAAAATGTGATAAGATCAGAAATTCACAAGTGCAAGGTATGCGCAGTGCATAGGAAACAGGCACAAACACAATTGATGGGCATTCTACCGACCGAGCGAACCAACTATACCCGGGCATTCACTAACACCGGGGTAGATTTTGCCGACCCCTTTGAGATAAACAATTATCAAGGGCGAGGCTGTCGCGTGTCCAAGGGATATGTCTGCCTTTTTGTGTGTTTCTCCACTAAGGCCATCCACTTGGAGCTCCCGGGCATTCTTGGCGGCTTTTGCCAGATTCGTCGCGCGACGAGGCTGCCCGAAGAATGTGTATTCCGACAACGGAACCAATTTTCTCGGGGCATCAAGAGCCCTCAGGGCGGAGTTCAAAACCTTCATGGCGGACTGACGCACCGAGTTAGTAACAACCTATACATACCAAAATCTGAACTGGCATTTTATTCCTGCGTCTGCTCCTCACATGGGGGGATTGTGGGAAGCGGGAGTGAAAAGTTTTAAATTTCACTTCAAAAGGGTAGTATCCAACCTTAAATACACCTTTGAGGAATTCTCTACCCTGCTTTGCAGGATAGAATCATGCCTCAACTCCCGCCCCTTAACGCCCTCTTCAAATCAACCGTCCGACCTAGAACCATTAACCCCGGGCACTTTTTAATAGGGGGACACCTATTAGCACCCCCGGAGCCAGACGCGGATGAAAACCCCGCATCAATTATCAATCGATGGCAGCGACTAAAGGCCCTACACTACACCTTTTGTCGACGATGGAAGACGGAATACCTCGTCGAACTTCAAAAAAGGAATAAATGGCGCCAACCTAAAGCAAACATGAAGCTTGACGATCTAGTTGTCATAAAAGAAGACAACCTGCAACCCAATGAGTGGAGGCTCGGGAGGGTCATGAACCTCCATCCGGGAGCGGATGGACGAGTACGAGTAGTGGATCTCATGACGGCAAAGGGAAAGGTCACAAGACCCCTCACTAAACTAGTGCTACTCCCATCCAGCGAAGAGGATCAGGGATCTAGAGAGCCGTAACCGAACCCACGACCCAGGCCCGAAACATATAACCTACGACCCCCCCCCCCCCCCCCCCCCCCATCCCCTTCCTTTTCAAAGATATATCTATCTGTTGTAATGCATGCTAGTTATCAACTGGCATGCGGAGAGAAGATACGCTATACTAAACATGCAACCTACGATCACACCCTCCCCCCCCCCCCCCCCCTTTTTCAAAGAAATTTCTATCTGTTGTGCTGCATGCTAGTTATCAACTTTCATGCAGATAAAAGATAATACTTTATATCAAAAAAAAAAACAGATGCAACTTAATGTGGATATGTAATATTTATTTATGCTTACATAATGCATTTTTAATGGGAAATTGGCAAACATATTACGGGCACTCGGATGTTCACTGTCGGCGGCAAGTACTAGCGATAGACCAGGTAAACCTTCTACAAAAACTTCACTTTGTCCCGCTTTGGCACCTTTTAGGTGATATTTCGTCAAACGCATTCCTCCAGTTTCGGCAACAACAACGAAATCTTATTCTGGACTGATCACTATACCATTTGCAAAAAATAATTCGTCCAGTAAGACTTTGCTAACGTTGTAATATTCCTCGGCAGAGTCTTTATATGTGATTCACTCAAAAATTTGTATGCTCGGATACTGCTGCATTGTTGTTGCCGCTGTTATTGGTAGCGGCTGCGGCGACAGACAACTGAAAAGTGCCACAAGAAAAAAATGCAAATTTGTATTATCTAAAACATACTGAATATCTACACACTATAGTATGCAAACTTCTATTTCTAGCTGCTGCTTAGCACAATTGCACCCAGTTGATAATAAAATTTGATGGCTGATTTCACCTTGCTACATAAGATCCGGTTTTTTTTAATTTTTCTTTCACTAAAGGTCGAGCCGGACCAATTTGAATAGAGTGATGAAGGAATGCTGTTTTTACATAGAAGTTACTCATTTTCACTCCCCCAACATAAATTTTTTTCCAATTTAATTATTCTAATTTTGGAGATCGCTAAATAATTCAAATTTTCTGTATCAAGATTTTCGAATCACCCTTATACATTTTTTGTTATACGATAAGCGTATTTTTTGCTCAGTGTACAATAGATTTTCCTTAAGCGCACTGCAGCAACTTTTTATTTGTATACATTTGTATTATGTATGACTGTATGTACAAATATGAATTTAACAACACAATGCAGCTGTCTGTTACTATAGCTCTTTATGCGTTTTTGCAATTTCTTGTGTTAAATTACCATTATTAAAAATAAATTCACAAACAGTTCTTACCTTTTTCAACAATTCAATGTTTTGCAATACTTTGTGCCATTTCCTTAACGCTGTTTCATGACCAGATTTCTTGTTGACGTAAAAGCTCGACCCAATCTTGATTTGAATTTTGCAATGTTTGCCATTGCGCCAAATTCGGGATGCGAGCGCGATGGCTCATATCATTCGCAATACGCACCTCCAATGACCGCAACTTAATAGCACATAACTGTGTAGTATTTAAAACGCAAATATTTGTGCATCATACTTTTAAATGTAATTTTTTTTTCTTTTCTTCCACCTTTAACTGCTACCACTAAGTTGTGTGGGTCGAAACCACACACAAGTCGTTATAAAACAAGTATAATTGTCTTTGTTGATTTTCATAAACAACTTGTGCACGTTTTAGTTGCTCCAGTGCGGAAACCCATAGTTGAAGCTCAAAATGTAACGTCCCATGCATCCAGGCAACATCAGCTTCGCATTCCAATTTTGTGCGCGTGTCAAATGCCTCAGAATGACACAACTACTGTAGCTGTAATGCATAAAAACAAGCCTTACGCAGATTTTTTTAACAGGAACAGCAAATAAGCGGCAGCAACAGCAGCAGTCACAAATGGCAATTCAAAGACGCTTGAACCCAATGCTATGAACGGTAATCGTACAACAATTGCTGGTAATGGTAATAATGGTGGTAGTGGTGGCAACAATCGAAGACTAAAAGCTATGCAATTTGCCACACAAATAAGCAAATTATTATTTACCTTTTCTTGGCTCAGTATTGGCTTCGTGTTTCAAGTGCATCGCATATGACCATGCCCTTTCGGCATTTCTCAATGGAATATGGATGAAACGTTCGTCAGCTCGCTTTCCAGTAAGTTGTGCCAATGTCACGTCACGCCTTTTAAAATGACGTTTATCAACCTGGGGATACTTCAGGGTATTCCGCAGACGACGTATATGACGTGTACAATAGACTCGGTAGCGTTGGTAGTCACCATGTCTTAATCTATGTTGTTGTTGCGCATCCTTTACCATATGGAGTATTTCCACAGTGAACACCTTTAGGGTTTCCGCCGTTTGCGTAGCTGCTTCTCCTTCTGTTTTTTCAACATTAACAGCATTTAGAGTTTCTTCGACCATAATTATTATAGAAAAGTTCAATTTCACAATTGGCATAACCTTCTTCCAATTGAGCAATAACAGCGGCCTCAACCATGATGTTTAATTTTTTTTTCTTTAACGACGATCATATTCATATACGCAAACAGACCTAGTAGCTATAGCTGATTCAGGAAGCTCGTAAATCATTCGAAAGCGCAAAAGCAATGTAATTTGCTTTTCCACCCATCTATTAATTCCGTCCTCACCTGAAAAGAAAGAAAATGAAAATTAACAATGTGTGTAAAAAATACAATTGATGCGTACCTCGTTTTTCTCATCAATGACAGGAAATTCATTGAAGGGTAACACAATCCACTTTCACAATAACACAATGTACACTACAAAAATTCATATGGTGTTGCCAGATGCTAAGGCGGCAAAACCGGGAAAAACGCGATCACATTTATTTATTTTTTTTTTCCCTTGCCTTCTTTTTTTGGGCCGTGTTTTACGAATTTATAACCTGAAATAAATGATCTTCTCCAAATATCCTATTACCACCCAGATCAAATACACCTGATTTCTTATAATGGGGTTAATGTACAATTTATTTATCACACTTTACAATATTTTTTGTTAATTACACTGTTCGGCCTGGGTGCGTCTGAAACCGGCAGTGGGTAAGCGCACACGGGTCGATCTCGGAAGGGATGGTTCACTCAAAATAGACAGAGAAGAAAAAAACGCAAAGAGGATTTCCTCGTTATAATAGAGTATTTAATTAAATTGAAAGGAAATATACAATGCAAAGGTGACAAGTGAGATTTTACCTGTATAACAAAGTGCGGCATTGATCCTTGGACGATGCGTATCGTTCGGCGGTTGATCGAGAAAGATTCCGGTTGTGCCGTTGATGACAACCGCTAAGCCGCGAAAAAATCCTCTGGTATTAAGGAGGGGAAAAGCCACACACACAGCCACCCTTACGTATACGTGCATGGGTGCTGACAACCTGCACACACACACATGCATGTGTATGCAACGCATGCATGTGCATGCATGCACACAAATGCGGCGTGAGTGTGGGTGGCTGGAAATATTATTAAAACAATAGGGAGGGGCGCCGTCAATCACGTGAAAGTTAGGCATTGGGCCTAAACATGCCGCCCCCCTTGCGGTACGCAACCTCACAGTCCTCCAAGGATCACCGACCGTAAAGAAGAGGAGAAAAAATAAAAACCTTATAACTAACTTAACCTAACAACGACCAGTCCGCCGGCTTGGCAGCACGCACGATGAGTTGCGTAGTGTGCGAGCTTGGTTGCGGATGCCTCGGTCATTCGCCACTTTCCCGTCATGATTAGAGGCCTGAGCCATGTTTGCCTAGAGCTAGGGATTGGAAAAAAGTAAAAAGATATACATGTTCATATTTCTTGCCGTTTAAAGAAAGACTCCATTTATTTCGAAAAAAAACGTACTATTTAAGTGCACAACCTTAAATAAAATAAAAAGTAAGAAAAAATAAATAACTCTTAAGGTATCCTAGATCGCGTGGGTCCCCGAAAGTACCCACCCGAAGATTGTACTTTGCGCGAGCAGCGCTCCGAAAGATGGTGGCAAAACTCCCGGTGTTATCACCTCGGCATAGACGTCGGCACCGAGAACAAGACGGATCGGTGTAGAAGCATAAAAGTGTGGGTCAGCCAGGCGGACATGCTCGTAGGGAGTCGCAAGGCTGGCGTCGACACTATGTGAAGGGCTGACACGCTGAAAGTCGCGTACGTATACCGCATGGGTCGTCACCGTCCTGCTGTCTCCATGTTTCCCGCGGAGTCGCACAAAACAGCCGACCTCTCCGGCAGCGTGGGTGGTCGCAAGCGCTAAATCTTGCGCCAGCCTGCGGTCGATCGTTGTGCGGGGGGAACATGCGTCAATAAGCGCTCGAGTGAGATGCAATCGCCCCCGGCTTCCACCTTCACGATCGCAGTCGGCGCAAGACTTGCCATCGGTCGCAGAGTTGGGCCCAAGGTAGTGTTAGTTATCGTAATACCGTTACGAAATGCCGAATAGATAGGTAGCTGGCGCGGCCGTGGGGCCAGTCTACGCTCGTGGTTGCCGTCGTTGTGGGAGGAGTCCGTCGTGCGGTGCAGCTGGCGTGGCCGAGTAGCCAGTCTGCGATCATGGCGGATGGGATGATTCTGACGTTTATTTGAGGAGCGGAAAGGCCGTGATTCCGCGCCCCTCTGGTTTCGTTGCTCATGGGCTAACAGGGGTCGGAACGGCCGTGGGTCCGATCCCCCGATATCCTGTTGTGGCGACTGTGTAATTGCTTCCGCCTGGCGGTTTTCCGGTGCATCGCGATAAAATGCTGACTCTGAAGCGTGAATGGATAGCACTTCATCCGTCTCTTCTCCTGCGTGGTGGGACCTACTCTCTTTGGATGCCCGTATTATTTCGCGCTCTTCCTCTTCCTCCTCTTCCACTTGCTTTGCCCAACTCTTTTAGGGCTGTGGTTGTCGTGGAAGATCTTCCATGGGTAGAGGTAGTGTGGTGTGGTGCGGTCGGCCACTTCGTCGACACCTGCCATCGCTGGAGCAATTTTTAGCGCGATGTACCATCGATAAACAATTTTCGCAATAGTTAAGGCGTATGATCTCGCGCAACCGCCGAGCCGGCCTGGCGCTCGGTTCTTTGGCGCAACGATGCGTAGCGAGTCATTCTGTGTAGAGTGTGAAAGAAAACAAAAGGAAACTCATTTATTTATAATGACTGTCACGCGTTTGGTGGCGAGTAGGCCCTAATTTTATTATCGAGGTTGGGAAATTTTATTAGCGCGTGTGTAGGGGGAAAATCATCTGTTGCTGAAAAAAAAAATGTTTGGCGCACATTATGTGCATGGCCTCTTTCCCTGCACGTTATGTGCCTGGGTCTTTAGTCCTTATTTTGTTTATTTTGTGTCACCCGGTAGCGTTTTAGTTAACCACGGGCACACTAGTGCTGCAGAAAAATTTGCATTTACGATTTCCGGTTCGCACATTCTGGTACCGAACCGGGTAGAAAGTGTATAGCGTGGGTTCTTTTGACTCGCTGTTATTTGTGTTGTTGGTGAAAAACCAACAACTTTCCTGCCAGCCACAAAAAAACGTTTGGACAGCAAAATTGTATGCTATATAAGGAAAAAAATAAATATTCGGTTTGGAAGCGGGGAGAAATTCATAAAGAGTATAATTTTTGTATTGCCCTTCGATTATTTGTTCAACTTTTCTCCGGTTTAATTGACGGGATTTAGCAAACGACACGGTTTCCGAAGTGTATTTGGTTCCGATACCGATTTGTCAGAACCGGGTTTTTGGTTACCCGTTTGCATCTTTTAAAGCATCCCTAATATAATGTGCATTTAACAACTCGGCATGTATATGTACATACGTTGGTATAAGTATATGGACAGTCAGTGCAAGGACTTTACCGAATTGGTAGATTTACTAACTTTTCTGACCCAATTTCATTTTCTACTACTCCGAGCACCAAATCCCAAAATACTAGCAACATTTCAATCTATTCGCATTGGTACTAAAATACTTGATCATTTGGTACTAAATACGTGTACCAAGCCATCGCCGATCCCACCCGAATAACATTTAGGGGTGACACTAACCAATTTTGAAAAAATTTTTGTACAAATTCGGAGATAACTGTCGCAAATGAGTTCGCAAATACTTCCATACGCTATTTTCATCACTTTTTGTGATTTAATTTGAACGAAAAATCCACGTTTTAAGAAAATGCAATGCCAAAAAGGTGAGTATTATATTGGCATAAGCTCTGGAGGTATTTACCAATGTACACGAAATTTGTCTTTGTCCGTGTTTTAAAAAGTGTCATTTCCTTGAAATGCGCGTTATTTGTTTTACAGTACATTATTAACTGTTGGGTATAAATATGAACAGTAGCTATGGTTTTCTTGGTACAAAAAAAAAAACCTGCCGCCTACTACTCTTTTCATTTTTGGAATTCCGCTCACTGGTACCAGCATACCAACGGCAAAGACAAAAAACGCAAATACATACATACCCGTGTATAGAATGTAAAATTCTTATGAATTGAAACAACGGGAAATGTATCAAGTGATTTTCCGTTCTTTCACTCTCTACTATGGCGTGGCCTGGCGTACAACCTATATATTTGTAGTAATTACTAAAAAAATTAATTTTTGAACAGTTGTGGCCCAGAAAAAAATTTTTGATTTAAAAATACGCCCGCCCGGTCACAGTGAGCATTATTTTAAGGCAAGACCATCAATTTCGATAATATCGCCAGGAAAGGGAGCACGCATATCATTTGCACGGCTCATTGTAATTACATCTTCAAAGGAATATTCTGACGCAATATTCTACGCATCGGATTTTTCCTCTTCTGACGGCGTATAAGCAGGTAAATACTCAATTTCACAACGATTATAAAATTGTGCCATTGTTACCCAAATGCTTGAATATGCCTGGACCTTGCCAAGTCCGTGTGAATATGTCATACTTGTTGGGATACTTTAGCAATACCGGATGCACTGGTACGCCCGGATAGAAGCGCCAGACTTAAAATTAATCAATGCCTTACGATTTGTGCAGGTACCCTCATAAAAAATTACCACCTGTGGCCATTCTTCCTCCGAACGTACACGCTGTACAATCTGACGTATCGTATTTGCACATAAATCGGTTGAGCGAAGTTGATGAATTTGCCCAATAGAGGTATATCAGCGGTATCACGCTTTGCTACAATTGATGGCGGCCCAGTTGTTACAACAATAATCGAGTCGACGTAGGAAGAGTGCGGTGCTACCACCAGAATTGGAGCTTGTTTAGGTGAGGCACGTTGCCCAACCATTTTGACATGATAAAAGACCCTGAAGCGTATAACATGCGCAGAGCAGCGGGTGTTACTCGTTTAAAATGTCTACGCCAACCACTAATTGTTTTGGACATCATATCATCAACTGTAAGACCATATAGACCAATGCAGGCAAACCTCCACACAGATAAAAGTGATAAAAAACAGCCAACAACGCGAATGGGAAGCAAAAGCACGGTGAGCATATAAATCTTTGCCAAATCAATTCTGTTGTCGATCTGCAAATTATGCACAAATGGATTAATGTAATTATATCCTGTTGATGACCAAGTATCATCTTCGGAATCCGTCTTTTCAAGAGAATTATTTCGATTCGTGGCATTAATTTCGATTGTTTCTTGACTTGCAATGTATGCATCACTGTGCGAAGCGTTTTTACGTTGATTATTAAATATTGATGTTATCATTTTGGTTATTTGGCTTGGTGGGTTGAACGGTGGGGCAGACTTACGCCATATGCGAGGCGTTGCCTTTAAATTGCGCTTTTCGATTATTTCACAATACGTGACGACATCAAGTGTATAGCCTTTTGTTTACTCCAAAATTTGGCGTTCTTATGTTGGTCACTTGGGATTTCAGGTGATCGAATCGAAATTGACCAAGTGTTACTTCCGTTTTAAAGAAAGGTTTTTCGATTATGTTTAGACGATATGTACGATACATAGGTGCTTCCAACATATCATTAGGAGTCATTAGACGTTCTTCATAATCATCATTGTTACATATAGTAAGACAGTTAGAGTCGCCTTCATCAACCCCTTCGCCATTTTTTTGATAAATTTTTTGTATAGAGCGTTCAGCTGCCGCTGCCACTCTCGTTTTGTCATCTTCAGATGTCATAGATTTTGTTGCTAAATTGTTGACATAATCAACGCGTATTACTTGAGCCACTGGCCCACGTTCTGCCAATTTTAGATAAGAAAAGCCAAACTTGGAACAAGGGGGACAGTCTTCCATACCATCTCTCGTTGTGTGTAAAGCATAATGCCTAATGGATTTTAACGGAATCTCGGGGTACTGTGTTGTTGCTTTGTAACATACAAGGCCAATTACCTCAATTATCTTTGCGCTGGCTAGTACCCAAATTCTTATTGGATAGTTACTATCTCTTTCCGGCAGCATACTTAGAAAAACATGTACGCTTTTCGTTTGTATTTCTGTCATATAAGTGCCATCAAATCATGCATATTCCATAAATTTATTTTGAGCTTGGTTGGGACTATTCGCTAATTGTAGAGCGAGTTTACTTTTTATTGTTGATGCGGTACCGCCACCACCTCCAGCATCATCAGTTACAAAAGAGGTGTGACCTTTTTCCGTCAGTGAAAAGGCAAACGTGCTGACCAAGAGGATTCCGTGAACAACAAATTACAAGAGGAAGAAGAGTAGTATGATCAGGTCCCAAGTTGAGCGATCAAGGGATTAAATGGTAAGTGGTTGAGAGCACAAATGTCACGAACATATTAGCGAGCTTACTCTTGAAACCCTTATTCGCCAAAATTGCATTATAGATTGGTAATGGTTGACGCCAATGCTTAAAACGCATTGAGAGTTATGATGATTTGAGGCATTACCGACTTTGAAGCAGATTCTCACACTGCCGAACATATTCTTAATAAATTAATTTGCATTTAAAAAATGAAATCCAGTGAGGTTCGGCGTGAATTCCTACAATCAAGGGAACGAAAACTGGAAAAAAGGCACACCTCTTTGGCCAACGATTATTATTATTATTATTTTTTTTCTCTTAGCTTAGTTCTTTTGTGGAGGTATAAGAGTTAGTTGTTAAAATATTCCGTGTGAAAGCTAATTTTGTATGCACAATTTAAATCAAATTATTGTGCTCATCAGATAAATTTTGTTTTTTTTTTATTAATGTCATTATAGTTACGAAAACTTGGGTTGAAGTTTTTCAAGATATAATTTTACAGTAGCATTAATTTGGGCGCTTTCGGTATTGATTTCGGTGCGCAATTCACGTAATTTTGCTTGAACCCCCATAGGAGCTTCTTGCTCTTCGACAAGGGCCTTTGCTTTCTCCACCAGCTGACGTTTCAACTTCTGACCTATGTCATCGGACCATTCAGAGTGTGTTGCTGGTGTATCTTGCTGTGTATTCAATAAATAATCGATGAGGATTTGTATTTCGGACCGATTAAGTTCAGCACGACGAAAGAGATTCATTTGCAATGAAACGTCAATTGTACCCGATTCGGAAAGTTTATCTAATGCCAAAATTAATTCTTTCGTAGCGGCAGTTTCTTTGTTTTGTTTTTTATTTTGTTGCATGGTTTTACTATTACCGCCGCTGATATTTTTGGCGTTGTTTGCATGTCTTCGGTGAACCATGACGTATCTTTTCCTCTTGCTGTTTCAATTCTTTAGCAACGTGCACACAGGCGACTGGTTCGACTACCGGTTGTTGTTGCTGTTGCGGTGGTGGTGGTTGTTCAACAACTGCTCCAACTATTGGCTTTTCAATAGTTAATTTTTTTTTTCTTTTTAAAATTTTTTTTCTTCTTGAGAGTGATCAACATCCTCTAGTGTAGGAATGGCGGGTTCGTTTAACGCCGTTTCGTTAAATCGTGCCATTAAATTACGACGACTTATGCCAAAAGCTGATGGCACAATCCTCCAAACATATCGAATATGATGAAAAAAAAACAAAAGTGGTTAAGAATATGAATCATAAATGATACCTTGGTGTTTCGATTAAAAAATACTTGTAAATTTGAACCTTTGCAATCATCTGTGGTATGGTATTTGAACATCCTTTTTTTTTTGAAGAGTCTAGCAATGTTCTTATCGTATTGAGTACATTAAGAGTTCTAAAATCTGAATACTTTAGTAATGGTGATATCTGGGGCAGATGGGTTTTCCATCTGCGTTAGGCTTGCGATGGGCCTCGTTGCACGCCAACGAGTGCAGCTGTTTTTTGTGGCAGAGCGGTTCGCCCTTCTGCGGTAGGTTTTTCTGTTGTCCTCGTTATGGTATAACGAGTGAATTGTGAGTTTGATTTTTTTTTTGTTTGGTGTCCTCGTTATGGGAGAACGAGTGAGTGGGAAGATTTCTGGTGTCCTCGCTCGGGGTGAGCGAGTGAATTTGTGGGATATTTTTTGAAAATGAAAAAAAAAACCAAAAAAATAGAATTTTGTGGCAGATGGGGATCTGCATTAGGGTGGTTTGGAATCCGTAGTGGGAGCCTCCCACGGTGAGTCTCGGCGTAGGGGTAGCGGAGTGGATAGATTATGCTCTTACGGTGACGAAATGAGTTCGGTGGGAATACCCCAACCGAAAGTCTGTTGAGAAAAGGGGGGGGGGGGGGGGTCGTGGATTCGCGATAAAAAGTTCGTTTTGGAAAGGAGGGCGACGAACGGAGGGATGGTTATGAGGAGCTCTTGGTCTTCTCGCAGTCCATCTCCTCCGTTGGAAGAAGGATCAGTTTGACCAAAGGTCGTCTGACTTGACCCTTCTCGGTTATGAGGTCGACTACACGAACTTAGTTGTCTTCGCCGGGGTGTATGTTGACGCCTCGACCTAACCTCCATTCGTTGGGAGATAAGTTGTCCTCCTTGATGACAACTAGATCATCCACTTTCAGATTTTGTTTTGTGTGTTTCCACTTCACTCGTTTTTGAAGCTCGGAAAGATATTCGGTTTTCCACCGCTGGCAGAAGGTTTGATGGAGGGCCTTGAGCTTCTGCCATCTGTTTATTATGGAGGCCGGGCTTTCGTTCACATCCGGTTCTGGCGGATCCAGAAGATGGCTGCCCGTTAGGAAATGTCCTGGCGTTAGTGGTTCCAGGTCCGTTGGGTCATTCGACCCGGACTGAGAGGGCGCGAGTTGAGGCACGCCTCAATCCGGCACAAAAGTGTTTGGAACTCCTCCATAGTATGTTTGTGGGGAGAAGCGATCTTTTTGAAGTGGCTCATGAAGCTCTTCACTCCAGCTTCCCACAGGCCGCCCATATGTGGAGCGGCGGCGGGAATAAAATGCCAGCTCAATGCTTGATGGCTATACTTTAAGACTGTTTTGTCTCGGCTTTCGGCCAGAAAGGCTTTAAATTCGGATCGTAAAGATCTTGATGCTCCGACAAAGTTTGTACCATTGTCGGAGTAGATATTTTTCGGACATCCTCTTCTCGCGATAAAACGCGAGAAGGCAGCAAGAAAGCATGGGGTGCTGAGGTCACTAGTGGCCTCTAAGTGGATGGCCTTAGTGGAGAAACAGACAAAAAGACATACGTAGCCTTTTGACAGTCGACATCCCCTACCGCGGTAGCTTTTGATGTCGAAAGGCCCCGCATAGTCTACCCCGGTATTGGTGAACGCGCGGGTAAAGGTAGTCCGTTCGCAGGGAAGGGTCCCCATAAGTTGGGACTGTGCCTGCTTTCGGTGAATAATGCAGGTTTTGCAATTGTGGATGACGGCTCTGATCATGGTCTTGACATTCGGTATCCAGTATTGGGTTCGGATAAGACGGAGCATGAGCTGGTTCTCGCCATAAAGGGAGTCATAATGAGTCATCATAACTGTAAGGCGAGACAGCCTACAATTGTAAGGCAAGATGATCGGATAACGCTCATTGTATGATATGTCCTTTGAAGCCCCTAGACGCCCCCCTGTTCTAATAATATCCTCTTTGTCGATGTATGGGTTGAGTGACAGTATTTCACTCTTTCGATCAATAGGTTCCCTATTTTTCAATTTTAAATATTCTGTCCCGTAGAATTGTTTCTGGCAGACTCGTATCAATGCTTGAATCGTTGCCTTAATCTCATCGGCTGAGATTATACACGCCTTTTCGTGGAACGCGGCTTTTGTTCTTGGGTGAGTTCTTTTATAAAACCTCCTAACATAGGATAGAACCTTCAAAGCACTGGGTAAATTTGAAAAACGGTCGAGAATATCTACCTGATCTACCCTTGTCGTGGCATATGATTGTGCCCTCTTCTCCTCAACGGACGTTTTGTATTCGGTCTCTTGTGCTGGCCAGTGGGAATTGTTTTCTTGCAGCCAAGAAGGTCCCTGCCACCGCAACGAATTGTCGACCAAATCTGATGCAAGTAGTCCTCTGCTTCCTAGATCCGCTGGATTAGATTCCGAGTCCACGTGAAGCCAGTCCTTGCTACCGACCATATCGATGATCTTAGTGATTCGGTGTGCGACGAAGGTTGACCAGGAACAGGGCGGCTTTCTTATCCATGCGTGTACGATGGTTGAATCCAGAGGTGAACTTTTGCTGGTCCCAGATGAATGTTTCGGAATATTGATTCCATGATTTCTGCAAGCAGCACGGCACCGCATAATTCTCAACGTAGTAGCGAGATGGTTTTCACTGGAGCTACTCTGGTTTTCGCTAAAAGTAAGTGTATGAAAACCTGATCGTTTCTTTTCACGCGGATGTATATCGCTGCCGCATATGCTTTCTCGGAAGCGTCACAGAAGCCGTGGATTTCTATGTCGTCTTCCGGTGAAAAATTTACCCACCGCGGTATCCTAATGTTATCTAGTTCGCTATAGTGTTGGGTGAAATTTTTTCACCGTTCTAAGGTAGTTGGGGAGACAGGTTCATCCCACCCGGTGCCCTCTAACCAGATGTTCTGCATTAGTATTTTTGCTACTATGACCATTGGTGCAATCCAGCCTAAAGGGTCGAAAAGTTTGGCTATAGCGGATAGGATTGCGCGTTTGGTGATGTTCTCGCCATTCTCTAAAACTCCTGCGGTGAAGTAAAACATGTCTGAATGCGCGTTCCATCGTATTCCAAGTGCCTTCACCGAGCTAGCCTCTTCAAACGCTAGGAAGTCCTCGCTGAGCAGATCCGTTTTGGGGATGTCCTGAAGGATTTCCTCACAATTTGATGTCCACTTGCGCAATGGAAAGCCAGCTGAGTGTAATGCTTCGCGAATCTCGTTCCTTGCTTTGATAGTTGACGCTATTGTATGCCCTCCAGATAAAACGTCGTCGACATATATACTTTCGCGTAATATACCCGATGCTATTGGGTGGGTATTTTCTACATCATCGGCCAATTGTAGAAGTGACCGTATCGCGAGGTAGGGGGCGCAGTTTACACCAAATGTGACAGTCTTTAGTTCGTAAAGACTGATGGGTTCGTTGGGGGATGTTCGATGGACAATTCTTTGAAATTTGGCGTGATTATCGGTCACCCAAATTTGCCTATACATCTTTTCTATGTCACTATTAAAGACAAAGCGGTACAGTCTCCAACGTAGAATTAAAATAGGCAAGTCTGCTTGGAGTACTGGACCTGGGTGGAGTATGTCGTTTAGACTAATGCCATTTGCCGTCGGGCTCGACGCGTTGAAGACGACGCGCACCTTGGTAGTGGTACTTTTCGCCTTTACAACAGCGTGGTGGGGCAGGAAATAATTATCCGAATCGTCGGATGGTATATTATTCTTAATTTTTCTCATATGTCCAAGTGTTTCGTATTCTGACAACACCCGAACATACTCTTTTCCTAAATCTTAGTTTTTCAGTAATCGCCCCTCTAATCGTTTCTGAAGAATTGTGAACATGCGCGCTTTAGGGACGGTCCTAATTTAATATTCTCAGGGTAATCCTGCCTGAATGGTAGCGAAACTGTATACCTCCCATTTTCATCACGATTTGTCGTTTCCTTAAATAGTTGTTCACAATACCTTTCTTCTTCTTTAAGCATTTTGTTTTTGGGAACATTTTCTACCTCCCAGAAAGCTTTTAATTGGTTGTCCAACGCAACCTCGTTGTAGAATGACATGATGCTTTTCGTTGCACTCGGTGCTTCGATGCGACCGGTTAGTATCCAACCGAACACTGTCTCTTGGGCCAAAAGTGTATTTAGTACATTCTTTTTCAGACCGCTTAGTATAATTTGGGGATATATGTCTCCTCCAAGTATGAGGTCTACGTCTTCATTGATGTAGAACCTTTTTTCTGCCAAAACCAAATCTGGGAATGCCTGCAGAGTCATGGCGTTGATATGGCAGGATGGAAGATTCCCAGTGAGTTTGGCTAGGACTAGAACGGGTGTAGTCAGGCTGAAGCAGGCATCCACTGGTGAACGTAATTCAATTTTGGATGCTTCTTTCACCTGAGCTGACGCCGCATTTGTGATGCCGGAAACTTGGGCATGCATTTTTCTCGCTGGCAAATTGATTCTGCGTTTCAGTCTTTCAGTTATGAAGGAACATTCAGACCCTGAATCAATTAATGCCCGTGCGGAGAAGTCGGTACCATTATGGCGAATGTGTACGCGAGCAGTTCCTAATAGCACACCTGTGCTGGAATTCGTATGACAGGATGTCACATTTTTGTTCCCGTTTGAACCTGGTTTTTCTGATTCCTGTCTCGCTAATGCCTGTCTAGAAGTAGAGGGCCTATTATCGTAGGAGTTTTGGGGCGGGTTGTAGGTGGTGTTTTTCTCTAGAGTATCCGCATGCAGGAGCGTATGGTGACGAGAGTGGCACGTATTGCAGTTGTAGGAACTGGTGCATCTGGTCACTGTGTGTCCTGGGGATAGACAATTCAGACAACCACTTGTAGATTTTATGAATTTAATCCTTTCTGGAGGGGTTAACTCGTAAAAGCGTGAACAGTTTCGTAATCTGTGCTCTGCGGACTTGCACATTTTACACATTGCCTTTGACGTCGGTCTGGATACCTTTGTTTGAAAGGCACTAAGTCTTTTCGTAGGGGGTTCCGTTGATTGTCGCGACGCGTTTGGTTTTTGCACTTTCGAAGTGGCATTGCCCTGTAAAACCAGACACTGTTTCAAGTGTCTGAAACCGATTAGACAGGAATTTATCCATATCCTCCCACTTGGATATGTCCATTTTATGATCTATACTTTGCTCCCATAGAGCCAACGTGCTCTCTGGTAGCTTGGTTGAGCAGAGATAAGTCAGGATTGCATCCCAATTGGAAGTGTCAATTTTGTGGCATTTGAGGGAAGAAATACAATTATTTATATAATTTTGCAGCTTTTTTATTGAACTGCCACACTCACTTTCTACCTTTTTTAAGTTAAATAAAATTTGTAGTTGTGTGTTAACTAAGATACGTTTGTTTTAGTATCTTTCAAGTTTTTCCAGGCCATCTCGAAACCTTCATTTGTGAGAGGGCATTTTTTAACGATGTCTTTTGCTTCGCCCTGCGTTTTGTTGTTGAGATGGAATAACTTTTCCACCCCTTTCAAGCTGGAATTGTTTATATAAATTGCCGTGAAAAGGTCGCGAAAAGTTGGCCAAGACAGATAATCCCCTTTAAAAACTTCCGTGTCGCAAGCAGGGAGGCGAATTTTATGCGCATGAGGTTCTTGCTCAGGGTTGACGTTCTTGTCCTCTTTCTTGTATTTTTCTGCCTCAGCAGATATAGACGCTAGGCATCGCATTTAGATTGCGTATGCTGCTTTTTGCTTTTTTCTTACCGCCATAACGTCATCCCCTGACACCTCCTCAGATCCTAGTAGCGAATCAAACGCAGACTTTACCTTCTTCCACAAGGACCGCAACTCTTCCTGCTGTATCGCAAGGGTGTGTTTGCTATGGTCGCTTTCCGGAATAAGGCTGTAATCTGTATCAAACTCTGCGATTAATTCTACCAGTCTGATGTAGGTTTCCATGGTCTTATTTGAATTTATTAAAGAAATAATTGCCGATTAGAGAAATGGAACGATTTTGAGTAAAAATACCTGCCCAGCCGAAAATAAACACTATTGAAATTCGAAGCTTTATTATTTATTTTTATATTGCAGACTTTTTGTCTCGGTAGCGACAACAAAAGAGGTTTATTTTTCACTTTTTTGTCACAACAGGGACAACAAAAAGGATTTATTTTTGGACTTTTTGTCTCGGTAGCGACAACAACAGAGGTTTATTTTTCAACTTTTTTGTCACAACAGCGACAACAAAAAAGGGTTTATTTTTGGACTTTTGCCTCGGCAGTAATAACAGAAAAAGGGGACCACTCGCCACCTAGACAGTTTAATGGGTGTATTGTGAACAAATGAAAAGTGCGTGCGGTATTGCTAATGAAAATCGAAAATAACTGGAAGAAAGTGAAGAAAGAAATAAATGTTTTACAAGAAGTGAGCGCCTGATTAATTAAATTGAAATTAATGTGTTTGTGATTTGCAAAAAAAACAACAACAAAGATTTATTCGGTATCGTGCGGAAAGTGAGGTTAGGTTAACCTCTTCCTTGTGTTGTGTCTGGAAAACCTTACCACTGGTGGGGGATAAACCAGATAATCACAAGGATCGAACTAAAATTAATAAATCAAGTGAATGAATTTTTGAAATTGGAAAGAAAAAAAATGGCGCTCACTAAATAACTTCACTTTTTTACACTCCCTTTCGATTTCAATTTTTCGCGCACAACACGGGTATTTATCTTTATTTGTCACTAATAATCACTCAAAGGAAAAAAAAGTGGCAAGAAATATAAACTTACTTCTTATGTTGTTTCTTTTGTTTGTGCTGGATTTATTGCTGTGATGGCTGTGGCTCCGGTGGCTGCTAATATCGTGTTGTATAATATGTAACTCCCAAACTTCTTTAGTGGGTCTGCTGGAATGTGCTTTGGTAAATAAATCTTTTTATGAGTTTTTGTGGCAATTCGTGCAAAGTTTTGTAGTAGGCAAAATCCTTCGGCAAAAGTTTATGAGGTTGATAAATTGTGCTGTGTTGTGGACTGTATAACAAAAGAGGCGCTTTTAGTTCCTGGTGAGGAGGACCATGTTCGGCCTGGGTGCGTCTGAAACCGGCAGTGGGTAGGCGCACACGGGTCGATCTCGGAAGGGATGGTTCACTCAAAATAGACAGAGAAGAAAAAAACGCAAAGAGGATTTCCTCGTTATAATAGAGTATTTAATTAAATTGAAAGGAAATATACAATGCAAAGGTGACAAGTGAGATTTTACCTGTATAACAAAATGCGGCGTTGATCCTTGGACGATGCATATCGTTCGGCGGTTGATCGAGAAAGAGGCCGGTTGTGCCGTTGATGACAACCGCTAAGCCGCGAAAAAATCCTCTGGTATTAAGGAGGGGAAAAGCCACACACACAGCCACCCTTACGTATACGTGCATGGGTGCTGACAACCTGCACACACACACATGCATGTGTATGCAACGCATGCATGTGCATGCATGCACACAAATGCGGCGTGAGTGTGGGTGGCTGGAAATATTATTAAAACAATATGGAGGGGCGCCGTCAATCACGTGAAAGTTAGGCATTGGGCCTAAACAACACTATACAAATGTAAACTTAGGGCGGAAGTGAATAGTTAGATGTAGCGGCGTATATGGGCGGAACGCCTCAACCGATGCCTCCCCGAGGACGGCGGCAGGCCAAGTAACCGTCGTTTTACACAAATAGGGCTCGGCTTTATAACCAAAGGCAACCAGTGCCGGATCTCCGGGCGAGTATAGTACTCGAAGAAATAATTCTTCAGGGTCCGCTCTTCCATCACCATGTCACCAAAAAAATTCAGACCAATCGCGTCACGAATGCCCCCCAATATCTTTCACACCACCTGGGTGCAATCAGTCATCGCCTGAAAGAACTCAAAGGCCACGGGACAACGCGATAGATCCAGTGGAGTC
This sequence comes from Eurosta solidaginis, assembly GCF_040869045.1. Lineage (NCBI taxonomy): Eukaryota > Metazoa > Arthropoda > Insecta > Diptera > Tephritidae > Eurosta > Eurosta solidaginis. Next base: position 88,985,743 of record NC_090323.1, on the reverse strand, counting down.
GGATCCCGAAGAAAAATCCCCCAATCCGAGAAATCCGGCACCAGAACCTTGCCTGGGCACGTGCGCCGACTCCGACCGTCAAGTGTCCCTGCCCCTCGTGCAGGCTCCGCAGCTCCCTTCCTCTGTCCAACTCGTGGTACTGGCTTCACAATCTATAGAAAACAAATGAAAAATAAGAGAGTTTCAATCAATGTTTATCTCAGATTAAGGAATAAATAAAACTTACCTCTGTTTTCTTTGGCACTTTCGGCATCCTCGATTGCTGCTTTAAAATGATTAATTAGCCACACAACCAAATACGTTCCACAAAAGTTACCCCCATGCGCCTTCTGTCGGCAAAATACTGACAACCGGCCAAAAGCTTACCGCGTGGCCACACTTAAAGCCAAATCTGTCAGATCGCACACTAAGCGCACCATCATAGAGAAGTAATTGCCTTCTTAAACAAATCGCGTGGACATTAAGATAATTTACATAAAAACCACGTTGTATATCGAATTTGTGTTAAAAAAAAAAAAAAAAAAACACAAAATCAAGGCTCTTGTGCAGCTAACTGCCTAAGTAATTGTAGCTTGGTGCCAACCTCTTGTGAATATCTTTTCAACACCCAACTCCCCTCAAGCCTGATGAAATCCCCTCAACTTGTAGACCCTGACCAATGACAATTACCCCTTTTCAGGTCCAGTATGACCCGGTATACGACTCTACGCAGGAGGGCGGAACGCATGGCCCAGCGGTACCCGAAACCATGCCACCTGTGCGACAAGCGACACCCGATCCGGTTATGCCCGGTCTACCGAGCCAAATCGCCCGAGGAAAGGCAAAGGGAAGCCGCATTAGGATGATGATGCGGCAACTGCCTCTCAGTAGCACACCGCACCGCCGACTGCACGAGCAAAGGACGTTGTCACCAGTGCCACGGGGACCATCACACCACGTTGCACCAGAGCTTCGACAATCCGGAGCCCCAGGAAGTTGATACAAGGCCATGGAGCGTTGAGATGGATAGCGAAGACGAACACATTCTGTCTCTTCAAGCATCAGAAATAGGAACTGACAGCGGGCCACGCGAGCTAGAAGAAGGAGAGTTGGACGAAGCCGGAGCGGAATCACGGCCTTTCCGCCCGGCCACCAGTAGGAAGGTGGAACCAAGGAAGTTTCGGCCCCCACTCGCACACGAACGCCGCAAAGATGGAGCGGAATCACGGACTTTCCGCCCATCAACTACACACCAACGTCATCAAAGAGCGAGGAAGCGGGGCTCAGATCGTCAAAAGGGAGTAGCGGAATCACGGACTTTCCGCCCCCGTCAAGGATACGAGTTGGAGAGAATAGGTTCGTAGGCCCAGCTTGAGCGACACTCTCGACGACTGCCAGCGGCCTACAGAACGGGGCAAATCACGCGGGAGGTCGTAGCACTTCGGCCCTTTACATCAATATCGCCAACTGCCGTGATCAAAATCGAGGCGCGAGGGTGATTGCGCTCATCGACGCGTGCGCCACAACTTCGATAATTTCACGCGACCTGGCTCGACAGTTATACCTCGAAGAGGAAAACTATGGATCACAACGACGGTGCCTCTTACGAATATGGGGTAAACATGGGCAGAACCGTAGGCTCACGATTCACGCTACGATCGTTCCCAACTACGTCCGTGTGAGTCCAAGCGCGAATGTCGACCCCTCGGTCGCGACACCGTATACCCATATGAAGCTCGCCGATCCAACATTTTTAGTGTCAAGTCCGGTTCGACTCGTGTTGGGAGCCGATATATATCCGGAGCTGATACTGCCGGGCACATTGCCATCTACGTTTGGCCCTTTTTTAGCGCAGAGCAGTATATTTGGCTGGCTCTTGTCTGGGGCATGCCGCTCCTAAATCTTCCTCAACATTCGAACTAGCTTCACGTCCCATTCGTGTGAGAAGAGGTGCAAAAATTTGAACTCAACCACGTACTATTTCCTAACGCTTATTTTTTCTTTACTACAGCTCCACGATTTACGGATGGAACCGAAATACTAATTACTGTGTCAAGCAAAAGACCGCCATGCCGCTGCCCTTATTGGGACATCCATGAATTTTGTTCATTTATTTAAGTTGATCAGGGAATATGGCCGCAGGAATCTACCGATGTTGCTTCTAGCAAGGGGGGCCGGCATGTTTAGGCCATCAAGCTAAACCCAAGAATGAGCACGACCAATAGTGACTCAGCCTAATGTAAACTATCTGTGTTTGCTTCTATCTACTTTCGCGCACTAACACCAACCGCTATATATATCCGTGCAGACGTATGTGTATGTGTTGGTGCGCGACTTTCCAATTTAACTTACTTTCGTTCAATTACCCCTCAAAACCGCTTTTCGACGGAATTGAGGGCTGAACGCGTTTTATAAGAAAGAAACTCTTTCACTTCTTTTTTGGAAACATCCGTGACAACTGCAGCCATCAGCCCTGTAATAGGTAAGATTTTCTTTCGTTTGCATAACTTAATATATATATAATTAATTAAAGTGTGAATTAGCTTTTGAATTACGTATTGTGAGTTAGCTTTGCAGTGAAAATTATTAAATTGTTAAATTCTTGAATTTAATCTGCTGTGTGTTCTTTTCCGTTTTTTCTCTTTTTTTCACCGAGCGCAAAAACCCCTTGGGAAATTACCACAGAGCTATCGAAGCCCCAAGAGGTTTTTTCAGTTGGTGCACAACAAATTTACTAGCTTTAATTTATTTAATAATTGCTTCAAATAAATGTTTTAATACATTGAAAAAAAAAAAAAACAATATGGGCAAACCCGCGATTATTAAAATAATTACTAGCTTTAAATTGCTCTAAATGTAAGCATATGACATTTCACCGAGTGAAGCCAGCATTGAAACCTTATGTAATAGATGTTACGCCTTTGGAGCGTATATCTATTGCAAATGATCTAGGTGTCCTTTTTGATCTGAAATTGAATTTTAACATGCATATTCATCTATTGCCAACAAAGCATTGGGTTTACTTGGATTTGTTAAAAGAGGGGCTAAAGAGTTCGATGATCCATACCTCCCTAAGGTGCTTTACACATCGCTGGTTCGTCCAATACTCGAGTATTGCTCATGCGTTTGGTCCACTATTTCTCAAAAGCATATAAAGCGTCTTGAGTCAGTTCAAAAGCAATTTTTGATATTTTCATTGCGCGGCCTGAATTGGGACTCAAGTCTCCACCTTCCTCCATACAGAAGTAGACTTCTTCTTATTAACTTACCCACTCTGGAAAATCGGAGAATTTTACTGGGGGTATTGTTCATCCATAAGCTCATTATTGGAGAAATTGATTCTGCGGACCTTCTCAGCAGCTTGCTTTTTGTGGTTCCCCTTAGAGTATCCAGACACTACGTTCCTTTCTATTTACCCCTTTGTCGACGAAACTTTGCTAAAAATAATCCTCTTCTTATCTGTTGCGCGGACTACAATGACTTGTATAGCTGTATCAGTCTTGAATGTACTTTTGCCACTATACATAATGCAATACTTGCCTATCTAATTTAAGAGATACAAGCTAATTTAATTTAATTTGCCGGCATTTTATTTCTTCCATAAAAAACAGGAACTATCTCGTTTAAGGATGGAGGAACATTTATCAACATGTATCATTAAGAAGGAACAAGACAGTACTGTCTTGATTGGAATGTGGTGCATTCCAGTAACGTAAAAAACATGCTTTTTCATGAGTCACTGACCGGAATCGTATGCATTCCGGCAGTATAATCTTATGGGTCAGGCATCGAGTTGATTGGAATCCGGTGCATTTCAACAACACAGGTCATGTTACTTTTTTATGCCTTGTGATGGCGTATCCTCATTACACTACTCTTAGCACTGCCGGATTCCCATGACATGCTGATTGGAATCTGGTTGCATTCCAACAGGAAGATTGGAATCCACTGCATTCCGAAATCATGCTGAGCGGAATCTGATGCATTCCGCCAGTATAAGATTTCGGTATAAGATCTTATTTCTGCTCATATTTCTTATTATTATTATATTCTGAAATTAAAGTGTTATGTTCATTAATATATTTTTGTTTGTAATATAACATTGTTGAAATCTCGATATATCTTAAATTAAAGACGCACGAAATGGTTTGAAACCCATACAACTATTCAACCAGAAGATATCGTCGTGATTCTGGACGAAAACGCGAAGCGTAACACTTGCACTAGAGGTCGTGTACTTGACGTGATACGCGGTTAGGTTAGGTTAGGTTGCAAGGGCTGAGCTGAATACTATGGTAACAGCTCACTACTTAGACCACCAATGGGCCCATTGTAATACCCTGTACGGTCTCAAAAGAGGACCCCTACCCTGCCTAAAGCGGGTCAAACCACCTTGTGGAAATTATAAATTTTGCCAGAGCCTTTACTTCATAGCAAGAGACCTCAGTTAGGTCATGTAGAAAAGGTTTACCGAGGATAGCCATCCTACGCCTACTAAGCGCTGGACAGTGACAGAGAAGGTGCTGGACGCTCTCTTCCTCCTCTGTACATCTGCAGCTGCGACAAAAGTCGAAGGTCGCTACCCCCATTCTAGCACCGTGCGTGCCTATTAAGCAATGCCCTGTTAGAACCCTTATCAGGGATGATAGAGCTGATTTGTTAAGAGTCAGAAGCGCTTCTGTGCGCCCCTTGTCATATGAGGGCCAGGTTTGCCTGGATGTCTCACATGAAGATATGACTGACCATAGTCCATTTGCGATTCTTAAAGTGCTTGTGCTCACACGAAGCCTGAAAGTGGCCATGGGTATGCCCACCGAATCATTTCCCGGAAGGATATGGTCGGTGGTGCCCCTTCTGGCCAGCTCGTCTGCTCTGCAATTGCCTTCGATATCACTGTGCCCAGGTACCCATATAAGGCTGATACTGAAGTGCTGAGCCATCTCGTTAAGAGATCTGCGGCATTCAGTGACCGACTTTGCGTTGTCGACGAATGAGTCCAGGGCCGTTAATGCGGCCTGGCTGTCTGAGAAAATAAACACCCGTTTACCATCCTTAGGCATAGACCCGAGATAGTTCACAGCCCTGTGTATTGCCAGCATTTCCGCTTGGTAAACACTACCGTGATCCGGTAGGCGAAAAGAGACCTCTAGACCCAGATCCGGCGAAAAAAGGCCTGCTCCCACCTTCCCGTCAAGCTTAGAATCATCCGTGAATATGTTGATGGCACCCGGTACCGTATGTTGTCTGGTATTCCAGTCCTGTCGCGATGGTATATATATACTGTAATTTTTAACGAAGACGTTATTTGGCGTGCAGTAGTCAGTGCGCGCCGGTATTGCGACTGGGGCGCTCGTGCCCAGGATTGTCGCGTGTCCACCAGATCCGTTTGACCAGAGACCTGTTTCCCTTATGCGTAGAGCGGCGATGACCGCTATTTCCTTCGCCACCAGGTCAAGAGGTGGAAGGTATAGCATTGTGTTAAGTGCTTCAGATGCAGTGGAGCCGAGAGCCCCGGTGATGCAGAGTTCCGAACTCCGTTGCACCTTTTGAAGCGTCTTAAGATAGGTAGTTTTAGCTAGTGCAGGCCACCAGACCAAGGCACCATAAAGAAGAATCGGGCGCACAATGGCTGTATAAATCCAGTATGTCACCTTGGGGGAGAATCCCCAGGAGGTGCCAATTGCCCTCTTGCAGGTGAACAGCGCTTCTGCTGCCTTTTTGCATCGCTCCACTATATGGTCATTCCACAATAGCTTCCTATCCAGAATTATACCCAAATACTTGACTCGATCGCTAAACGCTAAAACCGTACCCTCAACTCTTGGCGGTGTTAGATTTGGCACCTTATACCTCCTCGTGAAGAGGACAAGCTCGGTTTTGTCCGGGTTCACTTCCAAGCCTGTGGCTGTGGCCCAGTGCGAGATTTTGGATAGTGCCCCTTCCATTAGGTTGCAAAGACTTTGCGGAAATTTCCCCCGCATGGTGACGCAGATGTCATCTGCATACGCGATCACTTGGTGACCTTCCGATTCCATGAGGCGGAGTAGTTGGTTGACGGTAACCACCCAAAGAAGCGGAGAGAGAACACCTCCCTGCGGAGTCCCTCTGCCGACCGGTCTGCGGATCACACATCCACCTAGCTCAGTTTTAATCTGCCTACGCGTAAGCAGATTGTATATAAACTCCACCAGTCACGCGTCCACCCCCAGATCGGTCAGCGCCGAGGTGATGGACTCAGGGAGAACGTTGTTGAAAGCACCCGCTATATCTAGGAATGCCACCAATGTGTATTCCTTGAGGTCTAGCGACCTTTCGATAGCGGATACCAGTGAGTGCAAGGCCGTGTCAGTTGACATGCCCTTAGTATAGGCATGCTGTGCTTGCGAAAGAAGCGACGGCTCAATCCTCCTCCTGATGTGATCCTCTAGAAATCTTTCAAGTGCTTTAAGCAGAAAAGAAGATAGGCTTATAGGCCTATAATCATTTGGTTTAGAGTGGGAGGGTTTCCCTGCCTTGGGAATAAATACCACGTTGACTTCCCTCCATGATACTGGTACGTAATTTAGCCTAAGATAAGACAACCTATAAACATCCCTTTAATCCAGGGCCTTATAAGTTCGGCAGTATACTGAAGCTGAGCCGGAAAGATTCCATCCGGCCCGGCGATTTGTAGGGCTTGAAGGTCTGTAACGCCCAATCTATCCTTTTATCGTCTGTGATTTCGCTTATCAGCTGATCATTAGGTGACCCTCCGCTGACAAAACTTGAAGACACGCCCGTTCCTGCTGGGAAGTGCGTATCCATTAGCAGGTTTATGGTTTCAGCGCTGGAGTCCGTCCAGTGCCCATCCGGCTTTTGGACGTAATTTAGCTGAGTTGGAGATTTTGATAGCACCTTCCTTAACCGGGAGGCCGCGGATGCGGATTCAATCCTGCCACAGAAATCCCTCCAGGAGGATCGCTTTCCATTCCGGATTGCTTTCTTATATATATTTATCTTCGCTTTATAAGCAGCCCATAAGGATTCATGTCCATCATGCTTTGCTTTATTGAAGGCCGCCCTACATGACTTTCTAAGTTTATCAAGATCAGCCGACCACCATGGTGGTTTGTGTGTTTCCAAAACCTTTTTAGCCGGGCAAGCCCTATCTAAAGCATTCCTACAATTTTGACTGAAATTGTTTACAAACAAGTCCAGCTCCTCCTCGCTTTCTGGGACTCGTACCTCCTCAGATAGCTTTTTACCTACAATCTTCTTATAGTAGCCCCAGTTAGTTCTTCTAATGTTTTGTATATACTTAGGACTTGCGTGCGCCTGCGATATAGAAAAACTTATATATCTATGGTCAGAAAAGGAGTGCTCCTTTAGAACCCTCCAAGAAACGATAAGGTCACTGAAAGAGTCTGCGACCAGTGTTATGTCAAGGACCTCTTTGCGGTTCCTCGTAATGAAAGTGGGATCATTTCCCCTATTACATATACTCAGGTTAGTGCCTAACAGATAGTTGAATAGAGACTCACCTCGGTCATTTGTATCTCTGCTGCCCCAATGGGCGTGATGTGCATTGGCGTCGCCTCCGAGCAACATAAAATCGTTTCTAGGATTTGCCGGTGGTAATGAGCCTTGGTGATCGTGCGTTAGGTAGAAGGAGGCGAGTTTAAAGCTCCTCCCTAGCCCCTCGAACTTGCCGAAGCATAGCCCCCAGCTACTTCGCCCTCGTCTACCTCCATCTCGTCTTCACGGGGGGGGGGGGGGGGGGGGGGGGGGTTCAGCCACCTCCGCACGAGATGCAAGGCTTCGACATCAGCCTTATAAACCTTAAGGCTTATATTTTTGAAGCCGTAGCTTACCCTGAAATCCTGCCTTTTCAACGCTTCGACGCTTGCGCTGTCGAGCAGCAGGACTATCTGCATCGTGGCCCGTTCAGTCTTCTCAACGTTAACCACCTTCCAGTTTTGGGTCGGTAGACCCGGGTTGTACTCCTGGAGAAGTTCCAGGATATCAGCGGGGTCCGTTGGCGTCACTGGAACCCAGGCTCGCGCCCTTGGTCGTGAGGGGATATCACACGCCTCCACTACCTTGAGGCGCGCGCCCGGATACACCTCCCCTATCAGCGAAACGGCGGCTTTATAAAGCTTCGCCGACCTGGCGTCGTCACACGCAATTAGTTTTATATTGCCCTGGAACCACCCCGCATCGGTATAAGAAGGCGGCGGACTAGGGTTATCTTTCTTGACCTTAACGGCCACAGTAGCGAGCGCTGCCTCGATCCACTTCCACTGCTGTTTCGGGATCCTGCCATCTTCGCTGCTCTCATCCATCACACCAATGATCTACCGATCCTTGGCTATTTCGGCGAAAGACCGAGTCCAGCCTCCCTGCACCTTGGCCCTTTTCGGCGCCGTAGGGTTGGCTTCATCTATGGACCGCTGGCGCTTCGAGGCTTCATCGCTCTCGACCCAGTCCGATCTGAACTCCGGCAACATTTGCTTCGCCCAAACAAGATCACGCTGATCCTTTGCCCAGTCCTCCGCGGAAACTTCCCCCTACCTAACCGGTGAGGAGGCATTCCTACGCAGGATCCGGGCAGCCCAGCGCTTGTCCTGATGACTGGGCTTTTTGCCTCCCTTGACCCTGGAGCCTGAGGCCCCCAGCAGTTGACCCACCAGACACTTGTCGCTGGGTGGAGGGCTTGCTGGTGGGGCCCAAGGGACGGGCGGTAGTAGCACTGATGACCTCCCGGTCAGTACCCCCTCCATGAGAGGTACTGGCCATCGGACTGCTCGAACCGGATAAACTCTCGTCCCTTTTCTGCCTATCTGGCGCTGCAGCAGCTAACCTCTGAGGAGTTCTCTCAGCTAATTTTAGGCCCGGCTGAGCCGTAGCCTTAGCGGAGCAAGCTCCTAACGACTTCTTCTTTGGAGAGTCGCCCTCCTTACAATTGATACGCGTGACGCGGTAGTGATGGTAAAATCAGGAGTGCGGTGGTGAAAACATCTAGCGGCTTGATGACTCGGCCGGTGGTGAAGCTCGCGCGACTGGATATCAATGAAGCAAACCCCGTTGCGGGGCAAGAAGGTTGCGAGAGGGGTGTTAGATCGCTGCATAAAGCAATGAAACGTTCGAATTCATGAAACACTTCTGCTTGATGGGTGCAATTATCTGCCTTTGCTAAATGTCGTTTGTATCTACAGCTATTGGCGCTCTTGCTCTCTTTAATATTCCTTTTACTTTTGAGACGTTGACGGGGAAGGCAGCATAACCCTACTAGCTCAGGCACATGTATTTTAGCGCTACTTTATGAACAAATGCTCAAAATACGTGTACAAAACATAGCTGTTCGATATATTTTACTTCTCCAGTCTACAGGTACGACGCATTAAAATATCCAATTCTACATTGGAAAGGTGATGATGGTTATCACATTAATATTCCAATGATAGATCCAAGAACCGGTAAATACTATAGTAATTATATTAATCAGATATTAAATAAAAACTAAAATTTAAAATCGAATGAACATATTTTTTACAGGTCGAGATTTTCAAAAGAAAGTGCGATCAATTATTATTCTTATCGATTAATGATTCGTGCACAAGGACAAAATTACATTCTGAGATGTGGTAAATTTTTCACATTGTAGACATGTTTTACATTGTAAACATGTATGCAAAAATTGAATCTGAGCGTCTCAATTTCATCCGATTCAATCAAGCCAAATTGCGATCTAAAGAGTACATACATGTGAATGATATCGGACGTCTGACGATATTACCAGCTTCTTATATTGGTAGTTCACGCCACGTGCGCGAATATGCACAAGATGCTATGTCATACGACACGATGTTACAGCACGTGTATTCCGGCAAAAATTTAAGGCACTGATGGATTTAATTGTGAAATGGTAAGTTACAATGTTGGATGTAAGGAGGTTTGCCACACGCACACATAGTGTCTGGTACGTCAAATAACACCGGACGAGATTGATAGCGTCATATCAGCCAAAATACCAGATCAAACCATCGATCCAGAAATATTGGAAGTGGTAGCAAAAAACATGATTCACGGTCCATGCGGTGAAATAAATATGAATTCACCATGTATGGTCGATGGGAAATGTTCAAAGCGGTATCCGAGAGCATTAATTTCCGATACCATAAGAGGCAATGACGGATATCCATTGTATCGACGTCGATCATTTGAAAATAATGGTGAAACGGAGATGATAAGAGTGCGCAATGAAGACATCGAAGTTGACAATCGTTGGGTCGGGCCATATTCACCGATACTGTCAAAAGTGTTTCTCAGTAAAGTCTATCAAATACATTTGTAAATATATGAATAAAGGAAGTGCTGCGGCTGTTTTTAGAGTAGATGGTGAAAATAGAAATGATGAAATCACTCAATATCAAATGGGACGACACATAAGCAGCAATGAAGCAGTTTGGCGTATCTTTTCGTTTCCTTTGCCCGAAAGACATCCTGTTGTTGTCCATTTGGCAGTTCATCTGGAGAATGGTCAACGAGTTTATTTCACTACTGAGAATGTACAGCAGAGAGCAGCACAACCACCAGCAACTACTTTAACTGCTTTTTTTTTCAATTATGTGAAATCGACACATTTGCCAGGAATTTGATATATGTTGGTATACCGTAATAATACACCTGGAATGCATCATCGAAAAAATTTCAACGCCGTAAACAAGGAACACCAGCTGATGATCATCCAGGTATTTTCCAAACAGATGCCTTGGCAGGATGTATATGGTACATCCCAAAAAGCTGAATGTTTCTATTAGCGAATGTTTTTGGCAAACGTTAGAGGACGAAAATCATTTCAGGATTTAAGAACAGTTCACGGTAATTTTTGTCAGACATATCGCGAAGCATGTCAGCTCTTGCATTTGTTAGAAGATGACACTCATTGGGATGCAACACTTCATGGTGCATCGATTTCATCTCATCCACAGCAAATACGAATGCTATTTTCGATTATAATATCAACATGCATGCCATCGAATCCAATTGAATTGTGGAATAAATATAAAGATTACTTGACTGAAGAAGCAATTGTTAGAGATCGGAAATGGCAAAATTCAAATCGATAAAACAAATAGTTTGATTACATTGTCAGTGTTTGACAATTATCCAATCAAAAGAAGAATTAATTGAACGAGTGTTTCCAAATATTGTTCAAAATTACATGAATCACGATTGGTTGAGAGAACGCGCAATACTGGCACCAAAAAATGTACACGCCAATAAATCAATCATCACATTCTGAAAAAATTGCCAGGTGTGGTGACAACATACAAGTCAGTGGATAGCGCAATGAATCAAAATGACGCAGTGAATTATCCAGTTGAATTTTTGAATTCATTGGAACCGTCTGATTTGCCACCGCATTGTTTAAATTTGAAGGCCGGCTGATCAGTTATTTTATTACGGAGTTTGAATGCACCAAAATTGTGTAATGGAACAAGGCTGAATGTAAAAAAGTTGATGACGAATTTAATTGAAGCAACAATACTGACCGGCAAAGCGAAAGGTGAAATTGTGCTTACACTGCGAATCCCACTGATCCAACAGACACGCCATTTTAATTCAAGCGTTTGCAATTTCCAGTGCGCCTGTCATTTGCTATGTCAGGTGCAAGGACAAACGCTTCGAGTATGCGGATTGAATTTGGAACCGTGCTTTTCGCACGGACAGCTATACGTTGCCTGTTCCAGGGTAGGTGTAGGGTTCTAATTATTTTTATTTAACTTTGTATTTTAGTTACTTTGAACTTTGTAATTTTTAAATGTATTATCAATATTTTAAGTTTCAATGTTGATTTTTGAATTATCAAAAATTTTCATTATGAAAAGAAATTTGTAAAACAAAAAGTTAAAAAGATCAAAATAAAACATAAATTTAATTTATTTATAACCTACAATTGGCGATATCTGCCTATTTTAAAAATTTGTGTTGTGTGCAAATTAAAAAAAAAAGTTCGCAACAATTCAGTTTTCGCAATATTCAACGAAATAAACCAAAGTTGTTTACAAAATAGCAAAATCTGATCTGAGGAAAATTAACAAAACAGCCAACAGACAGCAGACAAAAGGTGACAGCAACAATAAAGCAGCACCAGCCGTAAACCAAAAGCAGACATAAAGCAAAAACCAACGCGACTTTGGAAGTTAGACGGAGACAAGTGAAAAATAGAAAAATACAAAAGTGAAAGTAGAAAATTCACAAAAGAAAAACTTGAATCAGTGCAGTGTGCTGTTGGAAGAACTCAATTAAAAGAAAAGTGTTTTTAATGTAAAACCAACCAAAGGCCACATAAAAAGCTTACAACACAGAAGCAACTTGATGAAACCCAAATAAAACGTCGAAAATTTGGCGAATAAAAAAAAAAATGAAATATTAAACGATTTGACAATTTGTGATAAATTCTACTTGCAATTTAACAGAAGTAGAAAATGAAGAAGTAAATAAATATGCAACTGAATCCAATAACAACAACGATAAATAAAATCTGACATAATCAAATCAATCAGATTTATTGCGTGAAGCTACTTATTATATATAAGTAGTGAGCGAAGTACTTGGTTGACATCCTCATCAGCTGACCAAAGGAATTGTGATTAAATGGTTACTAATAAACCACTCAAAAAAATAACCATCTACAAAAATTTAATATATTACAAGCATATACATAAAAAACTGGTAAAACACATAGAGATCTCACCACAATATCGGTTCATATATAGACTAAATAGTCAATAGACTAGACAATAAAAGACAATCAAGCATCACATCAAATACGGAGTGTGTTACCCAACACTGCCTATTATCTGTGCTATTTGTGCTGCAACTCTAAGACGTATTATTTTGAAGTCTGTTGGTGTGTAGAAACGCAGCGTGAGAAAAGTGGAACAAATAAACAAAAACAACAAGAAACGTAAGTCGCAACAATAACAACAAATCAAAATAACAAAGAAATGGTGAGCTGTATCATATTATTCAAAACTATTTATATAAATTTTCATATATTTTAAATATATATATACATAGCTATATTAATCAAAATTTATCTGAAATTAAAATTTAATATATTTTAAATAGTTGTAAACTCTCTCTTCAGGAGATTTAAAAGAATATTTTGCATTTAATAACGTTGAATTTTAAACGTAAATAAATTTCTGACAGTCCATTTTAATTATGCTTCGCACGCGACCAAACGATAGAAACATGTCTATACCAACACATCGGGTTAACGATTCGCTTAATGATTTAGAAGGGGTTTCTTCGCAAAATGACCTAATAAATCCATATGCGAATCCTAACAATAACGAAATTTTTTCCACTTCAGTGCAACTTCCACAATTTTGGACAAATTGTCCGGAAGCATGGTTTATTCATGCAGAAACACAATTTAGTACTAAAAGCATTACACAAGAAAACACTAAATACGAACACATCAGTACAGCACTTCCGCAGGAAGTGATAAAAACTATTTTGGATTTTATCAAAAATCCTCCTATTAATAACAAATTTACTGAACTTAAAAAAGTGTTAATAGAAAGAGACTCGCTTAGCGAAAATTCGAAACTTGATAAAATTTTAAACGACTCTGAGTTGGGTGATCGTAAGCCAACAGAATTTTATCGTTCATTAATTATATTAGCCGGGTCAAATTTTAGTGAAAATATTTTAAAGAAAATTTGGATGCGTAAACTTCCTAAAAATTTGAGTATGATTTTGGTTAGTTCGAGTTCTAATAATATTACCGAATTAACAAAATTGGCAGATAATATTTGGGAAGTGATAAACAGAAATGAAGTATTTTCGGTTAATAATTTTTCGGATACAAAAGCACAAAATTCTGTTGTTGAAAACTTGGTTAAAATGACCTCTTTGATATGTGAGAATTTGCAGAAACTATCTTTAGAGTTATCTGAAGTCAAAACCCAAATTTATAGAAATCAACCTAGATCGCGGTCCAGGTCGAGAAACAAATTTAGGAATACATTTAGGGATAGATCGAATTCACGAAATAATCAAAATTGGTTGTGTACATTCCACTACAAATTTGGAAGTAATGCCAGGAAATGTGAACAACCTTGTTCGTATAACAAAAAAAAAAAAGATTCAACAAACTAAATTCTTCCGTTGTTGCAGCGACGAACAACGGAAATTTAGAATTTTCGACGCGTCGCTTATTTATTTTTGATAGAGAAAACAAACAAAATTTTTTAATTGATAGTGGAGTAGAAATTTCGGTATTACCGGCGTCTAAATTTCCTCATACGAAACGTTCAGACATAATTCTCACTTCAGCTAATGGCTCAACAATTGCCACTTATGGGAAAAGGCTTTTAAACGTAAATTTGGGTTTAAGAAGTGAATTTCCCTTTACATTTTTGATTGCGGATATAGCCAAGCCAATAATTGGCGCTGATTTTCTGTGTAAATATGGTCTTCTTATAGACATTAAACATAAACGTTTAGTAGATCCATTAACCAATCTCTCTGTTAATACAGTATCCTACTTTTGTGATATTCCATTACCTAAATTATTTGTGGTTGACAATAAATTTAAAAAATTATTAAAAGAGTTTCCGTCACTTATTTCAGAACCAGATTATACTAAGCCTGTTAAACATACAACAGTACATCGACTTGTAACAGAAGGTAGTCTTCCATTTTCTAAGCCCAGGCGCTTAGATCCGGTAAAATACAAAGTCGCGAAACCGGAGTTTGATTTCTTAGTTAAAACAGGCATTTGTCGGCCTTCAAATTCTTCAGTAGCATCACCACTTCACCTTGTACCTAAAAAAGAGTTGAACGATTGGCGTCCATGTGGTGATTTTAGAAGATTGAATATTGTAACTGTTCCCGATCGTTATCCCTTACCTCACATTCAAGATTTTAATATGAACCTTCATAATAAAAATATATTTTCAAAATTAGATTTAGTTAGGGCATATCACCAAATTCCTATGGCTGAAGAAGATATTTATAAAACTGATATTACAACTCCTTTCGGTATGTTTGAATTCATGAGAATGCCTTTCGGACTTAGAAATTCTGCACAAAACTTTCAAAAGTTCCAAAAATGAGGTAGTAGGTGACTTAGATTTTGTATATGCTTACATCGACGACTTACTTATTGCAAGTAAAGACGAAGAACAACATTTAAAAGATTTATGTATCCTTTTTCAACGCCTTACAGAGTACGGTTTAAACATTAAACCAAGTAAATGTACTTTTGGTGTGACAAATATAGATTTTTTAGGACATAACATTTCTGGAACAGGTATTCGACCTTCCGATGAAAAGGTATCAGCAATTCGCAATTTCGAACGTCCAAAATCAGTTAAGCGAGCACAGAAATTTATTATTATGGTAAATTATTATCATAGATACATTCCAAAACTAGCAGAATTTACAAACAAAGTTTATGATCTAATTAACAAAGTAAGTAAGAAGCGTGACAAAACTTTGGTATGGGATGAGAATTCGAATGAATCTTTTGAATGCATTAAAGATAAATTTGCATCTACGATACTGTTAAATCATTTTGACAAAGATGCTAAATTATCTTTAACAGTAGATGCATCTAATACAGCAATTGGGGGCGTTATACAACAAAATTACAATAATAAAATTGGACCCATTGCATTCTTTTCTAAAAAACTTTCTCCAACTGAAATTAAATATAGTGCTTTTGATAGGGAGTTATTGGCGATTTACTTAAATATAAAACATTTTAGATATCTTTTGGAAGGACGACAATTTACAGTTTATACGGACCATAAACCTTTGACTACTGCTTTAAATTCAAAAACAGAACGATGTCCTAGACAAACGACACACATGGAATTTATAGCACAATTTACTGATGACATACAATACATTAAAGGACAATCCAATGTTGTAGCAGATACGCTATCTAGAGCTTTTGAGGGTAATGCAATATATAATACAGAACTGAATTTTAAAATTTTACAAACTGAACAACAAAAAGATGATTATTTAAATCAACTTGTATCTGATTCTCAATATCTAAATTTAAAACTAATTAGTATTCCCATTTTAAATTTTAATATTTGGTGTGAAATTTCAGGAGAAACTCCTAGGCCATTTGTACCGAGTAATTTGCGAAAGACAGTATTTGATATTTTACATGGAATAGCACATCCGGGTACAAGAGCTACACGATGGCTCATAGTTAAAAAATATTGTTGGCCTAATATGAATAAGGATATTAATATTTGGTCAAAAGAGTGTCTTAATTGTCAAAAGTCTAAAGTTTATCGTCATACAAAATCCCCTGTTGTCAAAATTTAAATTCCCAAGAATAGATTTGAACACATCCATTTAGATATAGTTGGACCATTACCTATTTCAAAAGGGCATCGCTATATTTTAACGATTATTGAACGATTTACCCATTGGCCTGAGGCATATGCATTAAAAGATATTTCAGCAGCTACAATTGCAAATAAGTTTTTTAGAGAATATATTTCACGGTTTGGAGTTCCGTTAAAAATAACAACTGATCAAGGTAGCCAATTTACATCGAAATTGTTTTCAGAGTTAACTAAATTACTTGGTAGTCACCAAATTACAACATCCGCATATCACCCTCAAGGAAATGGTATGGTTGAAAGGTTTCAAAGACAATTAAAGACTACTATAATAGCTAGAGAGGACACAAATAATTGGTATGACGAGTTACCTGTCATATTACTTGGTTTGCGATCTATTTACAAAGAAGATATTTCGGCTACACCAGCGAAAATGGTTTTCGGTCAGAATTTACGTTTGCCAGGGGAACTTGTTGTGACATCAGCTAAAAATTTCTCATCAACTGAAGTTTTAAGTAATTTGCGTGAACATTTTCGAAATTTTAGATCAAATTTAAGTCATCATAAAGATGCTGATACTGGAATTTATGTTCCAAAAGATCTTCAAACTTGTAAATTTGCATTTGTTCGAGTCATTAATAAACATTCATTACAACAACCATATGAAGGACCTTACAAAATTGTGGAGAAAAACCAAAAATGTTTTAAACTTGAAATAGATAATAATATTGAAACTATTCCTATTAATAGATTAAAACATGTAATAATTGAAACAACAGACACAAACAACACCAAAAATTTAAATAAAAAGAGAGTTACATTCAATTTGTTTAATGATAAATTTTCTTGAAGGGGGAGTAATGTAGGGTTCTTATTATTTTTATTTAACTTTGTATTTTAGTTACTTTGAACTTTGTAATTTTTAAATGTATTATCAATATTTCAAGTTTCAATGTTGATTTGTGAATTATCAAAAATTTTCATTATGAAAAGAAATTTGTAAAACAAAAGGTTAAAAAGATCAAAATAAAACATAAATTTAATTTATTTATAACCTACAGTAGGCACTCTAAATTGTTTGTTTATTCATATCTCAGATGGAAAGACGAAAAATGTAATGTGAAATAAAGATTAAAAAAATTCTATGATATATATTTTATTCTTTTTCCAATATTTCTATTGGTATAGTGAAGCACACCGGGGTCCCGCTAGTTTGCAATAAATAATTTGTCTTCTGCACTGAAGGTGCGTGGGGTAGAACGTTTATTGTTCAACCTAACGTTCCTGACCTCCTGCTCCCTTTCTAAAAAAAAAAAAAAATAATAAATGTAAGGCGCGATAACCTCCGAAGAGATCTGAGGCCGAGCTTCTCTTCCAATTTGCGTCGTGCTCCTATTGATTTTCCCTACAAATCGGCCGGACGGGACCTACATGTTTTATGCCGACTCCGAACGGCATCTGCAAAGCAGATGAGTTTTCACTGAGAGCTTTTCATGGCAGAAATACACCCGGAGCGCTTGCCAAACACTGCCGAGGGGCGACCCCGCTTAGAAAAATTTTCTTCTAATTGAAAAACCTTATTTCTAAAATTTTGTTGTTGCTTTGCCCGGGGTGTGAACCCGGGCATACGGTGTGGTAGGCGGAGCACGCTACCATCACACCACGGTGGCCTGCTCCCCTTCTAATAAAGCTTAAAAGAGCTTAGACGTTCATCAATACAGGAGAGTATTGAAGTCAGATTTTAAATGAGGGGCCACAAACTTTTAAAGAGCTTCAAATTTTTAGATAGCCTCTCATATTTCTAAAGTGTATAAGTGGGGGAATGGTTAAAAATTATTTTTTATATCCAACTATGCTTCACCTGACTGTGCTTAACATATAAAAAGCCTATCATTAAAAAGATAATTCATATTTAATTTTCTGAAGCAATTTGAACATATTTTACCCGTAGAGCAGAAGAAAAGATATTTCGAAGCTCATTCAAAAATGTAATATAGTAATAAGTTAAGTAAAATAAAGAATCATTCCGGGGAACATTATGAAAACTGTGTTTGGTCGAATTCTAATAGCATAGATGGCCCAGACACTTGCAATTGCTCACACCTAGAGCATTTGGACGAGGAAGCCTACAAAATTATGGACACTTATACAAAAATTTATAATCAACTTGGTTGTAAATATTGTAAATAAATTCTACCTGTAAATGCTTACTTCTTTCAAATAAACTTTTTTAAATAAATAAATACAATTTTTATTTTAATGTTTATATATTCACATAAATATATTATTTCAAATTTAAAATATTTGTACATTTATAAATAAAACATTGCTTTTGACTAAATTTTATAAATCCACTAGCAGCCCGTGTGCGATGTTGCTCGCAAAACGGATGTGTATTGTTGCACAAAATAATAACAAATTATACGTGAGATATGTTATTGATATTAGAAAAGAGAATTACTCTAAATATACATATGTATGTGGTATTTATTTAATTCTATAACTTAAAGTACTTCCGAATACACTACCTTTTTAGTTTTATTATCTGAAGGTAGCAGTATAGTTTGATTCTGAGGGTTCCCAATTCTCGATATTGCAACATACAACTGTCTAAGGGTGAAACATTCTGCACGCAAGTCAATACCAACATTGTAGAAAGTATGGCCTTGTGATTTTTTGATTGTCACTGCAAAGGAAAACTTCACAGGAAATTGTAACCGTTTATATTGGAAAGGCATATCCGTTGAAATCATAGGTATTCGAGGTATGAACGATATCTCTCCGCCCGCAGGACCCGTGAGGATCATTGCCTCGAGGATATTGTTATGCGCTCGTTTTATTTGTAATCTCGTTCCATTGCATAGATTTGGTGGCTTGAGGTTACGTAGCAAAATAACAGGAATATTGTTTTTTAACTTCAAATTTTGGGGCGGTATGCCAGAAGGATTAACCGAATTTAAAAATTCAATTGGATAGTGTACGGCATCTTCATTATTAATGACAGTGTGTATTTTAACTAAAACTTATCCATGTCTTATACATTGTTTAAGGGTTCTATAGTGTATTATATATTTTTCTATTTTGGATAAGTCTGTTATCAGCTAGTATATTTCATATTTTAATTTTTTTTGTTTGTTTTCTGAATAGAATGGAAAATCATTATGATAATGATGTAAACTAGATGGATATTCTAAATCCACTTCTAATATATAGCCAATTTCCGAATCATCTGCAATATTGTTTACATTAAAGCCTTCATTATTTTCAACCCATTCAAATTTTCTGAATGGAAGATATTGTGACATAGCAAAACCATAAAAATTGTTTACATCTAAATAAATGAGATAATTTGATTCTTTATTACAGTCATAATCACTCATATATTTATTATTTGCTATTGAATATCGCTTACTGCACGGAACAATTCCTCCTCTGATACCCCGCTTTATAAAACTATACATATTATTATCGGTTATTAGTTCTAAATTTATTTTTGTTGTCTTCAACATAGCATCCCAAGATAAACCTGGGGTGGTATAATATTGAAATGGATCTAAGTTATAGATATCTTTTCATACTTTTCTAAAATTTTCGAAAATGTCACATAATAGTAAGACATCTACTTTCAGATATAACAATAAATAAACCATCAAGTTTTTGCATTTGAATATATTACACACTTTTTGAGCATGTTCGTAATCAGCTGCACTACACGATTCATTATTTAATTTTTTAAAGAAAAATTAACGAGCAGGTAGTTAGTTCTGTTTCTTTTAAACGGTCTATCGAGTTCATAAGGAAATACACCTTTACGCTTCATTAATGTAAATTCATCATTATTTTTATAAACTGATTTTACAATATGTAAATCTTCATCGGTTAAGTAACTTGCTAAACTTTGTAAGCTAGATGGCATAAATCTGTATGAATCCAAAAAACGAAGTTCGATAGAATCTTTTTCAGTTATATATATTCTCATAGATATGGATATATATAACTCTTTATTTAAGACAATAACTTTAATGTCACCTTGTGTTGTCGAAAGTTCTCTAACAAACAAATGACAGTCGTAGGACGAAAGATTATGAAATAATATTGGCACGAAGCGGAAAATTTGATATTCTACGTTGCATTTGTTATGATCAGGATCTCTATATTAACCAGTTAAATGACAATGATCTGCAACTCTGTCATTCTTTATGAAATTGAGGGAGTTAAAGGGATCATCGATATTTTTTTACTTATAATATCATAGATTTTCAAAACATCTTCAATTAAATTTTTGAAAAAATGGTTTGTACAATCCTCACCACTATATATTCTAAAACTGTCTAAACTGTTGTCATAAGAACATTTGATTTAGTAAGGAATATGTTTTTGAACTGATTTAACTTTGCAAGAATTTGGAATATCTATAGGTTCTAGAATACACTCAAAGTCTGCATAAATAATAAAGGGCACATGCAATTGTTTTTTAAAATTACTAAAGTTTAATACTTTATCATTTTCCGAAGACATCTCTGTTACTATTTTATTGCAATGATCCTTGTGGTATGCTAAAGCGTCGTTTGTATGGAAGTGCATTAAACATGTGTTGCATGCGAACACTTTCCATTTACATTTTGTTAATTGCCTACATATTAGTCCGAAATTATATAAAAATAAAAGCTCTTTTAATGAATTTTGGTTGATTTAAGAGTTTTTCTTAGTGTCTTACCTCGAAATGTTCTTTATCCAAACGTAATGGATGTTGTTAATGTCCTCTAACAACAATAAATTTATATTATGTTCTCGTTCCTCTTTTGTAAAATAATATGGACCCACTATAGTGGTATTATCCAGACCGAAAACGTTGACACTAATGCCAGGATTGTTTTCTTCAAATATTTTGATTTGTTTAGCCGCAAGTGGAAAATTTAGATTTTGGAAGTTGATTGTAATATTGTTTCGCAGTTCTATCACATCTGCTTTTATATCATAAACTTCATATGATGAACATCTATTTGTGCGACAACGTCTAGGATATAGAGCTCATATAATTGCTCACTTGAAAGATTATTCATCTGTGTTTTGAATATTTACACACGAATGTTTGTTCTGAATTGTTGGTGGTAAAGGGATATATTTTGAGCCGTTAGTAAGCTCATATTTATTTATATTTGCTTCTAGATGTGAAATCTCAATTAGTGACCAACCACTATCTCTTTCTTGAATTTTCTTCGTGTATATTAGTCCGTATGTAATATGACCACAGTTTTTTGCGATATTAATTGCACAAACATCACAATAAATAGTTTCATCTGCGTTAGGTATATGTTGTAAACGTTTATATGTTAACAACATTTGAATGTCATTAAACTTTCGTTTGCATACATTGCAACTCACTTCTTTCACATGATAGTTTTTAATATGTCGTCTTAAACTGCGATCATATTTAAATTCTTTGTTACAATACTCGCACACAAATGAAGGCATACTATTTTTTTATTTTCTTTTTTCTAGAGTTTTTACATTATGTTTTACAAACATTGGTTCCTTTTTTGATGCTTTTGTCGACTCGAGATCTAAATCTTAATAAAAACTTCTGTTTTTTGTTTTTTCTTCTCCGATTTTTGAAGCGCAGGCTAAAGTTCAACTGAACGGGAAGCTAGTTTTAGAATTGTTGTAAAGCTCAACTAAATGGGAAGTGATCGGTGTTCTATGTTTTATACTTACGGAAAATCTGATAACCAATTTAATTAAATGCAATACAGCATGTGGATTTATTTACTTATATACATGTAAATATGTTTCAAAGTTGTACGGTTAAGATTCAGCGTAGCTTAAGTTTTTCTCTTGTACATACATATGTGTCACTATTTACATACAAACTTACAACCTAATAAGATGGTAAAATGGTGAGTCTCCATATTTGAAAATTTTTTTATAATTTATATGCTGTCAAATGGTCGCAATCAGTGTAAGAACATGTTTTATTAAAATAAAAAGCAAAAACCGCAAAACTGTGTGATAAAGAAACCACAATTCCATGATAAAGACTAATGCTTTGACTTCAAATTCTCCATATGTTGCCTCCTTTTAAAATTTTCTAGGAGTTCCACTAGTTAAAAGTGAAAATGATAAAAAGAATAGTAATTTTATGGAACCGCACCACTATAAAGGCATGAGACAAGTAGATTACACATTGCTAACCACACTTTTTCTTATCACACACAAAAAAAATTTCGCAAAGTACTTTATTGTTCCATTCTGCTACTATAAAATTTCAGCTCAGCTCTACTTAAGATTGATTTACGTGTAAAATCTAAAAAATGATGATTAATGCACACATTGAGAGGGATACTCTCCCTCTTAATGATTTTGCGCGAGGGCGCCTAATTGTAAAGAATCAACAGCAGCGTCAAGAGCTGCTTGATGAGATCACAGAAGGGCTGGCGCATTACCTGCGACTGCAGTCGGATTTCTACTACATTCCCGACCTTGTACCGGATGTAGATTTATCCGATACTGAGGCAGGAAATTTTTCTGCCTTAGTGCATCTCTGCGAAGGAGATATGAGGTCTTTATGGACCCTAGCAGAAGGTGAAATTCTGTTTATGGAGGGTGACATAATAAGATACTGTAATGTGACAAATTGATAAAAGAGTGTTTAGACTTTGGAAGTCTGATCAGTAATCATTTTATTAAAGAAATTCATTACTATTTATACAGAACTTCTTAACCTATGCATATATACATACTTACATTAATATTTACATACTAAAGGTGCATGACTCAATAGTGACCTACATACTGTCAATATGATTCCCGCTTGAGAAGTTTGGTATGACGCATAAATGCATTAGGTGACTTTGTGAAAGCGAATGAACTTATGGTAGTTACCTGTGTCAATGAACGAGCGTTTGTAATGTTAAGCGTGTTTGAAATGGGGTGAATTCCACGCGATACTACACCATCGGCCTTTTAAGTGAGCGTATATAATTTTATGCTTAATTATAGACGGTCACTCCAATGTCACTGTGATAAGTGTGCCGTGTTGTTTCATTTTTCGTTGAATGACCCAGTCAACTTACTTGGTGTTACCAAATAATTTTTTGCATTCAGTTGTAATTTATGTCATAGTAGTAACTTGGTATTATAAGTTTATATGTTTTCTTTTTGCTTTTATTCGTTTGCATTTGCTTTACATACCATGCCCGTTATGCTCATGCTCGCTTTTTCATAATAAGCTGACTTTTGCTATATTTTTTTTTGTGTTTTCGTATATTTGCTATAATGAGTAATTTTGACTATATTTTTTCTGTGAGCAAAATTTTGTGTTTTGGTTTGTGGTTGAGTGCTTACGACTATGAGAAATGTTTTGTTTTAAGTGGTTTTTTTTATTTATTTACTTATACTTATTACACAGTCGGCTTTAAATGTGTGCACCCACTTAAAATCCGCTTGTCTTCTAGAAAGTATTTTCTAATATTTATATACAAATATGAAACTGAGAGAAAAAAAAATTTTGTTTTTTTTTTCACTTGACATTAGAAGGGCAATAGAAGGGTTGCCGACGGAAGAGCGGGGTAGTTATGTATTGGTAGTAGTTCTATTAATGGATAAGTGGAAGGTACATTGGATGCAAACATTTTTCATATCTTTAAATGTTCTTTTTATATTTTCGATAATTCCCTATTTTCCAGCAATTTATTTGATCTTATTTGTCATGCGATTTCTGCGGCGGCCATCAAGACGGAATCGTCATGACTTTTATG
This sequence comes from Eurosta solidaginis, assembly GCF_040869045.1. Taxonomy (NCBI): domain Eukaryota; kingdom Metazoa; phylum Arthropoda; class Insecta; order Diptera; family Tephritidae; genus Eurosta; species Eurosta solidaginis. The sequence continues at coordinate 88,961,643 of NC_090323.1, read as the reverse complement.
AAGAATAATTTTTATTTTTATACAGGGATTTTCACATGCACAACCTCTTTGGTTAGTGCAATTATTTGATCTTAGAGAACTTGAGTACCAATTAATACTTTATAAATTCGTCTACTGCAGTAAATATTCAATTCTTAGTCACCAATTTGTCCCTCAGGACAACTGTGTTTTTCCTTATAAATTTCAAGTCCTGGATTGCCGGCATTTCTTTTATGCCTGGTCGAATATTGTCCTAAGTCAATAACTTCCTCAACAATCTGGTCGCTTGAAAATTGTCTACGCTACTATTTTTCTATCCTAAGATGAAAACTTATATAGCGCTTCACATTTATTTCTATATGTTTTCTTTGTGACTGTTCTTCATTATTTTTTTGTTGACTGGTTTGTAAAATTTTTGTATTATTTTTTTTTTAGGTTTTGCTTATTTCCACTGTCCAGAATTTCCTATTGCTTCATGACTATTTTTGTCAGAAGCAATCGAAGGAATTATGCGAATTTTGGATTTGCTGTCGATTGTGACATTTTGAGACTTACTATTTGAGATTTTAATTGAATTGTTTATTGCTCTTCCTCAGTTTGAGTTTGGAAATTTGGTAGAAGAAAAAAAAATTTTAGATGCGCTGTTGCACGTTATTCAATTGCCTATATTTAAATTTCATATAGTTTTTAAGAATAGCGGCTATCGCTATTATTAATAGCCCTATCGTGCATATTAAAGCACCTAGTCAAATGTATGTAGTTTTTGTGTCCACTTGGGCTTGTGGCTCATATTTTAGTAATTTGTTGTCAACTTTTTCTTCTTCAGAGGTTTCTTTGCCGAATTCATTATGCCTTGGGCTATTTTTGTCCACCAAGACATTTCGATTGAAAGAGGAAATTCAAGAAAAAAATTATTGCTGATTCCTTAGGAAAAAAAAATTTGCTAATTTACGCTTTAATTTTAATCTTTATTCAAACATTCATTTTACTCTTGAACTTCATTGGTTTTTAATAAAGTTACCTTATTTATTTAATAGGTATTTTAACAATATTATTCTAAAATTGTAATTTTTGTTTTACTTTAGTATTGTTTCATTTCTAATTTACATATTTAAAATTTTTCCTTAAAAAAATTTTTTAATTTTATTTTTTCACATTAATAGGTAAGTACACTTTTATTTTCTTTTGTTTAATTAATTCTACAAAGTAATTAAGATTTGATTCCTATGCTATTTCCACTTTATTTTTTGTGCCATTTTGGGCTAAAAAAAAAATGTTCTGTTTTTGAAAAGCATCGGTTAACGTATCAAAAAAAAAAAATTTTTCGAATTTAAAGAGTTGAATATGGACTACTTACACATTCCGATTTACTAACTTGAATTTTGAATAATTTTTTTTTTGAAATTTCTTTAAATTAAATTCTACGCAAAATGTTTATGTTCATTTGTACTGAGAATTTTCTCTATATTTATTTTTTATTTCTTAAGTCTCTAGTTTTCTTTTTTAATTTCAACCTATCCTCGGTATTTGTTGTTAAATTTAATTGTTTAAAGGTCTCAGCTATCTCTTTCTTTATTTTAAATTGTTTACCTCCCCGTTTTCTTTTTCGGATTTATGGGGTAGGTATTTTGGGTATTTCTTCCGATTTTTAGACTGGCTCCGTCGCCAATACTCTTCTATAGTAATTGGTGTCGGACCTTGTTTAGTGGTGTTACGGGTTTTAAAGACTTCCTCAGAAATTTTTATGAATTCTCTTATAGTGTCTTTACACTTTTTAAAAATTCTGTGAAATTCTTCTTCCGTTTCTATTTCTTGCATACTAGAGAGATAACTGAGCTTCTTTATTATTATTTTTTTTTCAAATTAAAAAAAAAATGTTCAACGTTTAACACATAAATTCTTGCTACTTCTATATATATTTTTTTTTGAAACGAAGCGTTTTACATATTATCCAATTCCTAACTAAAAAAAATCATAAGCAAAAACTTTCGTTTTTGCTAATAGTTTAGCGTCCGTAAAGGCCGCCCAATTTGTTTCTAAAATTATTATATACTTATATTAATTGCCCCGAGCGGTACGCCTCCGATCTCATTTTGTTGTTAACTTATGCCAATTGAAAGGTGTCCTCCGATCCCGTTTTGTTACCACCAACTTAGTTTTCTATTTCCGCCAAATCCTTGCCAAAGAAGGCTTTCTTTGTTAAGATCTTTATTGATGCCACATAGTAGTACATTTTGTTTAAATGCAAGAGTTTAACTGTATTGCAATGGTGTTAATATTGTTAATTTCCATGTGATATTTATTCCTTATTATATTCCACCTCTATATATGCTCGCATGCTGCCAGTCAAAATTGTTACCAATGTCCGTATTTCATGCCATCTAAACGCTGCTTAATTTCTTGATTGTACTGCTGTTGCTAACATCGTTTTTTTTTGTTTTTTAACAAAACTTTTTTTTAACTTAAAAAAAAAAACAAAACTGGGCAGGATCTCTGTTCAGCAAGATCTAGCGAATTTTGCTTATGAGAAAATTTTCAGCTAATTAAAAATCAGGCTGGCAGGATCGCCATGTAATGTTAAAAGGCGGATCCTGCTTAGTTTATATCCAGGATTTTCCTCCAGCCAGGTCTTCAGTAGTTTTGCTAATTCTTGACCCTCATGGCAGGATCGCCATGTAATGTGACAAATTGATAAAAGAGTGTTTAGACTTTGGAAGTCTGATCAGCAATCATTTTATTAAAGAAATTCATTACTATTTATACAGAACTTCTTAACCTGTGCATATATACATACTTACATTAATATTTACATACTAAAGGTGCATGACTCAATAGTGACGAATGCTTGTCAGCAATTATTGACCTACATATTGTCAATATGATTCCCGCTTGAGCAGTTCGGTATGACGCATAAATGCATTAGGTGACTTTGTGAAAGCGAATGAACTTATGGTAGTTACCTGGGTCAATGAACAAGCGTTTGTAATGTTAAGCGTGTTTGAAATGGGGTGAACTCGACGCGATACTACAATACTAAAAAAAATTTTAATAAAAATTGTGTTTATTTATTTAAAAAGAATTATTTGAAAAAAAGTAAGTATTTACAGGTAGAATTTATTTACAATGTTTGCAATGGAGTTGATTATAAATTTTTGTATAAGTGTCCATAATTTTGTAGGCTTCCTCATCCATATGCTCTAGGTGTGAGCAATTACAAGTGTCTGGACCATCTGTGCTATTGGAATTGGACAAATCACAGTTTTCAAAATGTTCACCGAAATGATTATTTATTTTCCTTAATTTATCTCTGTACTCAATTTTTGAATGAATTTCGAAAACTCTATTCTTCTGTTCTTCAGGTAAAATATGTTCAAACTATTTCAGAAAATTAAATATGTCTACTGCTGACGACGACGATGACGATGCCATATTTGTGATTACTGAACCTTCATATGCAATGTTTGATAATAACGCTCAACACGAATTATTTTTGGATTTATATCGCGTGTGCTCATATAATGCTTCTTGTTTATGTAATGTCTCCGTATTGTTTTCCGGAAATTCAAAGCAAATAGATATTTAAAGTACGCTGTATATAATTACTGTAATAAGAGCATTTAATTCGTATTTCACAATTGTCGTAAACTAAATTGAAATGTCTATACAAAACCTCTGGTCTTTCAAGAATGCCTCCTATTCTCTTTTCCTTTTCAACTAGTAATTCTTTAAAATTGTCAATAGCCTCTAGAATGGTGTATTCACTTTTTTCGCACCATGCGACTCAGTCCTTTGATCATGGTTAGTTGCTCTAAAAGATCCCCAGGATTCTGCGTTGTTGCTGTTGTTGATGATATTGTTTTTAATAATGATGGATTGAGCTCAGGAAAACTCTGATCTTACAATTGAATTGTTACATTTATTTTTAAACGTAATGAAGTGTTTGGGATATTGTATTCAAAACTAGTCTGTTTACTATTTTCAAAATTTCTAAAGCTGTTTATATTTTCTTCTTGATTTATAAATTGATTATAGGGATAACTTGTTCCATAACTTAAATAAAGCAGGTAAATAAGTAAAATTCTTATTAAATTAGTTAATTTCATATCGGTTTTTTTATTTTTTTATTTTTCTCTATACACGTGTGATTCACATTATACAATGACCATATTATATGTTTTTCTATAGTTTTTCACATCAATTATTTCTATATGTGATCTTTTAAATGAAGTATCCTGGACTAGAATCTTTTCAATATCACCATTACTAAGAATTCGTTCAGTTTCAATTTCAACATATTCAAAGCAATTGATGATGCTCAACATTTTTTCCACGTATCTACTATCCTAAGCACAACGAATTGGTATATCAAAATTATGATATTCGAATTTAAAATGTCAATAAAATGCTTGTTTTGCATCAATGATTCCTCCAATATCAGATTCCTTTTCAATGAGCTCTCTACGAAATGCCTCTATAGCTTCATCTATAGTAAAAATTCTCATAGCCTTCCCTTCCGTTGAAAAGTCAACTTTAGACGATGGTGTGATTGTTGTGGATGGTGAAAATAATGGCGTCGTTGATAACACTTCAATTTCTTCTTCAACATTCATTAAAAGAGGCTTACTTTGTTTTAATAATAATAATGAAATATTGATTGATAAAATATCATTACTATTTGGTAATGTTAAATTAAATTGAATACTTTTCGAGTTTTGGTTTATCGCAACCGCATTACTATCTAGATTTTCCCAAAATGGTGCTACGTAGGTAGTTTTGAAAACAAATAATAATAATAATAATGAGATATAAAATTTAAAATTCATTGTGATATATCCCTTTGTTTAGGGCACCGGCCTAAATATTCCCTACCAACCTAATGCACATTTTTGGCAATATTATTATTTACCGGTAACGGCCCACCCCTGCCGAGCGCTAAATTCAAAGGGGAAAAACTCGACGAAAGTTAGCTATCGGCAGGTGGTACGGACCTTTTTTCGTTTTAAATTTTTTCTTCTATTTTGGAACGTTCACGAGCCAGCAGCTAGCCCCAGGTGAGTAATATAAACCAACCATTTTGTACGCTTTAACAATTTGTATTTGAAGTGATTTGCAAATAATTATTTTCATCCTTTGTGCCTTGAATTAATTCCCATCTTTGAATTCCGTGAATTAATATTGCAAGTAATTATTTGTGTAACGTTGAATTGCCCAGTGCATAGTGGAGTGTGCATTTAATTAATTCTTTCTTTAACCAATATTTTGAGTTGGAATTAGTTAAGCCCCTTCATTACATACAGCGAGTGTACACTTGCACACACTTTGCGTTTGAACTTTAACCTTAACGAACCTTTGTTAATCAATAATCACATCTTCTTTACACAGTGAATAAATTGTTATTGTTTTGATACTAATTCGGTGTTTTATTTCTTTTTATTGCGACGCACACGCCCGACTTCCCCGGGTTCACACTGCCCCGCAAAACATTGGTCCTTACGCGCCGAGGAAAATAAGATTTCGAGCACATTTTTTGAGAAATCAGAACTTTTGGAAAATTTGAGAATTTGGAATTTATAATTTACTGTGAAGAAAGGTATTATCGACATACATCACAAACCAGCGAGGGAGCAAAAAACGAGACAAGCAAGCAACTCGTTGACTCACACATACATTAAAATCGTCACATCCATTCAGCATCACATACAGTCCGCTACAACCAACAGCACATCATATCATCATCACAGTATTGCTATCACTCATACAGTCCATTCGTATCACATCGAAAACACATTATCATCACATACAATCCATTATAAATCATACAGTCCATTAGCTTAATCACGCAACATCACATCATCATCCAACTACAAGTCACCACAATATACAGGTCCCACAATCTTATCAACGTCGCATCATCACACTAACAGCAAAGCATACAGTCCATAATAATCATCACAGCATACAACATACCATTATCATCACCTCACATCAACACATCGCTGCCCATCGATCAACTAAAAACACAAGGTACGTGGTTGCTTGGTTACACCAAATTTTTTTCCTATTTACGTGATTTTACGTACGGAAGGTGCATTCCGTGATAGTTACAAAAAAGGCAAAGCAAGTAAAATTGTTAAATTTCGTGTTTTTAAACACACCAATCGCCTTTTGACGATCGGGTAATTCCCCCCACCAGTGGTAAGGGTTACTCGACACCGCTCAAGGCAGACAGTCAGTGAATTTTTTTTTTTTAGTTTTTTTTTTTCACATTCATCACTGCACTATGTTGTACCCCCCGTCGTCACATACGTTGACAAAAACTTGCTACAGGAACCATATTTTCACTTGGTTGATAGCCTTAGCCTATCTATCACAGAATTCACTTTATTAATCAGTTTGCGAGCTGAAATAATACCAAAAGCCAAAATAGTATCACTACGTTGGGTGGCTAGTGGCTTGATCACACAAATAAACTATGTCACTTTATATTATATAGCTGTATTTTTCTCACTTTTTTTTAATAAATATTTTAAATTGTACGTTTTCCACGTCAAGTTGAATATACAAAATTTCTATCTGTGGCTTACATAATCCTCGTGAGGATCTCTATAAGTGGTTCATATCACTGGCTACACATTACATTCACTTTAAGATTTACATCTGATTAAAATTTTTGCTTATCACTAAATTCACATAAGACTGCTATCTGCGTTAACACATTCAATCAGACCAGAATTTCAATCCGTGTGTTTTTAAAGATTTTACTTAAACAGCACAATCACAACAGGATTGATAGCTGAACTACGTTCAAAAAACAAAACACACTTATAATTTCTGCTGCGGTTGAATACACACCAATGCCACTAAGTCTTTTGCCTTCAATCTCGAACCCTTGAAAAAAAAAACAAAATAATCAAATTAATAAAATCAATGGAGACTTATATTAGATTGGCTGATTCCATAGTCGAGTTTGAACAAGAGTTGAACTCCGCCCCGGCCGAATCCCGGAACAAGCAGACCCTTGCACTACTGCAAGAGGAGCTAAGGGCACTATTGAAGAAGACCAAGTCCACATATGAGAGTCTTCTCAGCAATCCTGAGCTGTCCAAAGACGAACTCAGCTCGCTAAGAAGGAAGAATAAAAGCTGATTCGCATGCTACCTGCAATGCATGTCTGCTGTGGCGGATGAAGTCGAAGCTATCACCCCACAGCCAGCAAAAGATGAATCAAAGGATGAAGACTCTTCGCGCCGTGGACATAAAATGCGGCTGCCGCCTTGTGTATTTAAAGGCGACTACCTTTCCTGGCCAGCCTTTAGAGACATGTTCACGGCCATTTACATCCACAATATCGATCTGAAAGATTTCGAGAAATTATATTATCTGAAACAAAAAACTCAAGGGGAGGCAAAAGAAATAGTGGGCAAGTGCTTGTTAACAAACGAGGGGTTTGCAACCGCCTGGAAGAATCTAGTCGACAGGTACGAAAATAAACGTATCCTCGTCAATACACAACTAAAACTTTTATTTAATCTGACGGCAGTCGAGCAGGAGTGTGGAATATCAATTAAAAAAATTGCAACGTGAGATCAACAATTGCATTTCTGCGCTACAATGTCACAATATTGACATCACAAATTGGGATGCAATTATAATCTACTTGTGCTACACAAAACTCCCTGAATCTACATTGGCTCTTTGGGAACAGACCCTAGAACGAAAGACAGATATACCAAAATGGGAGGATATGGACAAATTCCTGTCCAATCGCTTCCAAACATTAGAAACAGTTTCTGATCTTAGGGGTAACAAAACTACAAAAGCACCCAAAAGTCAAAATTCGAACTCTAGGGAAAATTCTACAAAACTTGGGGTTTACCAAGCCAGCGTACCAAAATCGGCATGTAAGATGTGCAACAGTGCGGAGCACAAATTACGAAACTGCCAAAAATTCCGTAGGTTGTCTACGTCAGGGAAAATAGAGTTTGTAAAAATCAATAGTTATTGTCTGAATTGTCTGTCGGGTGGACACACCGTGACACGATGCACCAGCCCATTCAACTGCAGCACGTGCCACGCAAGGCACAACACCTTGCTCCATCTCCCGACAGCACAACCAAAGACAAATCCTCAAAGGTGGACTCAAAACTCCACCGACAACACACCTTCAACCTCACAACAGGCTAGAGCAAGACTGGAAACTGAGAAGAGGCAATACAACGTCACTTCGTGTCTTGCTAACACAACAAAAGGGGTGTTATTAGGAACAGCGCGGGTTAATATAATCTACAACGGAGTGAAATTTTCCGCCAGAGCGCTGATAGACTCTGGGTCCGAATGCTCTTTCATAACAGAAAGACTGAAGAAGCGAATAAACCTTCCGTCCAAACGTTTGCATGTGCAAGTGTCAGGAATAAATAATACGCTATCTGCACAGGTACTGGAATCATGCTCGATTAACTTATGTTCGCTTACAGATCCCTTAGTAACCATCAATACAGTGGCCTTAGTCCTGCCTCAATTAACAGGGGACCTTCCGACTTGCCAAGTTAGCGCAACGACTCGGCAAGCGTTCCCTGATTTGATTCTGGCGGATAAGAGATTCTTCATTAATGAACCAGTCGACCTCATACTTGGAGGGGACATTTATCCCCAGATAATACTAAACGGTATACGGAAGAACGTTCTAAATACGCTTCTCGCCCAAGAAACCGTCTTCGGTTGGATTTCAACCGGTCGTGCAGATGCACCTCACCCAACCAATACACGGGTATCCTTTTTCAATGAAATAAGCTTAGACAAGCAATTAACCGCTTTCTGGGAAATTGAAAACATACCAACAAAAAAAGCCCTGACTGAAGATAATGCCTATTGCGAGGCACTATATAAAAACACGACGGAAAGGAATTCAGATGGAAGATATACCGTCGCCCTTCCATTCAAACAATACTTCCCAAAAACCCTCTGTTTGGGCCCATCTCTTAAGAGCGTCTGCTCTCAGTTCTATCGGAACGAGACACGCCTAGCCAAGACACCGGCCCTACAAATGGAATACAACAGGGTACTGACAGAATACCTCACGTTAGGGCACATGTCCAAGGTACACACCGTAGTACCACCACAATCATCTGATTGCTACTTCTTGCTGCATCATGCGGTTATCAAAGAGGAAAGCAAAACGACTAAAGTGAGGTTTGTGTTCAACGCGTCGTGCCCGACATCCAACGGCACGAGCCTGAACTATGTTCTACACACCGGCCCAGTATTTCAATCCGACTTAACAATACTACTTCTCCGATGGAGATTCTACAAGTACGTCCTCAACAGCGACATTGAGAAGATGTACAGGCAGATCTGGATAAAGGAAAACCAAACCCAATACGAAAGAATAGTTTTTAGTCTCAAAGTAGGTGACCCTATCAGTATTTACGAACTCAACACGGTAAAGTTGGGGTCAACTGTGCCCCCTATCTAGCGATCAGAACCCTACATCAACTTGCAGATGACGTCGAGGCATCGCTGCCAATCGCAGCGCACATATTGCGAAACAGTATGTACGTCGATGACGTCCTGGCAGGGGGGCATAGCATCGAGGCAACAATCACTGCTAGCGATGAAATCACAGCTGCATTAAACTCAGCAGGATTCCGTCTGCGAAAATGGACCTCTAATTGCAGTAGGATACTACAGGGAATACCCAAACCTCACAGGCTTACGGAAGACTTTCTGGAGTTCGACGACGCGAGCATGGTAAAAACCCTAGGCATCCGTTGGAACGCGCATTCCGACTGCTTTTATTTCACAGCGAAGCTAATCGAAAACCACGACATCTTAACAAAGAGAGCGATCCTATCTGCCATCGCCAAACTCTTCGAACCTTTAGGCTGGCTTGCCCCAGTTATCATCGTAGCCAAGATATTAATGCAGAACATTTGGTTGGAGGGGACGGATTGGGATGAACCGGTATCCTCAATCACTTTAGATCGGTGGCAAACCTTTATGCAGGAGTACCCCGCCATTAACCGGATTCGTATACCTCGGTGGGTGCACTTCACTCCAATCAACGATATAGAAATTCACGGCTTCTGTGACGCGTCCGAAAAAGCCTACGCGGCTACGGTTTACGTGCGAGCTAAGATCAACGATATGATCTACGTTAGTCTACTTATGGCAAAAACGAGGGTGGCACCAGTGAAAACAATTTCATTACCACGATTGGAGTTATGCGGTGCCGTCTTGCTGGCAGAAACTTTGGAAACTGTGATGGAGAACCTGAACTTAGGTACATTCAACATGCACTTATGGACAGATTCGACCATCGTCCTAGCATGGATTCGAAAACCCTCGTGTTCCTGGTCAACATTTGTAGCTCACAGGGTGACAAAAATCGTGGAGAAGGTAGGAACTAAAGCATGGCATCATGTCGAGTCCGCATCAAATCCAGCCAGCAGAGGACTTCCAGCCACGGATCTAGTCGACAACTCTTTGTGGTGGCAGGGACCTTCTTGGCTGCAAGAAGACAAAGCGAAATGGCCATCTCAAGGCGAACAGGAGACCACACAAACATCGAGAAAAACGAGTAAAAGTGCATGCAGCGACAAACATCAACAATAGCGATGATATTCTGGATCGGTTTTCCGGTCTATCAAGGGCATTGCGGGTAATCTACTACATTATAAGATTCTCGAAGAGAACACATCCAAAAACTAAAGCGTCCTTTAAAGCAGAGTCTCACAGGATCTCGCCCGACGAAATCAAAATTAAGACTAGCCGTCTCATACGGATATCCCAAACTCGCTACTATGCCGAGGAAATGAAGGCTCTGAGAACTAGGAAACCCATCGCGGCCAAAAGCGAGATCCTCTCTCTAGACCCCTTTGTCGACGAAAATAATGTCCTTCCGGTGGGGGGGGGGGGGGGGGGTCGTCTCAACGCATCCAGGGACGTTCCCGTCGACGAGCGCCCCCCGATAATCTTCCCTTATGCCTGCCGACTCACCCGTCTCCTAGTCAAGTTTGTCAACACCATTTCTATATATGGCGGAAACCAACTAATGCTGCGCCTCCTACGCACGCAGTATTGGATACCAAACATGATCCGCTGCGTTTCTCGCAGCATTTAGCCGGTTTGTTGGCAGACGAGGATGCCCGAAAAACCTCTATTCCGACAACAGGACGAACTTTGTCGGTGCGTCGAGTGCTCTCCGCTCAGAGTTCAAGGCATTCCTCGTTGAAGCGCGCGACCAAACCCTCTCTAAATACGCCCACCACACCCTGACATGGCATTTCATACCAGCAGCTGCTCCTCATATGGGCGGGCTGTGGGAAGCGGGAGTTAAGAGTTTCAAAATTCATTTCAAAAAGATCGCATCGGATCATAAATTTACTCTAGAGGAGTTTAGCAACCTTCTGTGTAGGATTGAATCCTGTCTCAACTCCCGACCCCTAAGCCCATCGTCAAATTACCCGTCCAACCTGGAGCCACTTACCCCCGGAAACTTCCTAGTCAGGGGCCATCTACTAGCGCCACCCGAGATTGACGTCAGCGAGGATCGCGCATCACTCGTCAATCGATGGGAAAAGCTCAAGGCGCTTCATCAAACCTTCTGCAAACGGTGGAAAACGGAGTATCTCACCGAATTTCAAAAGCGCGTTAAGTGGAAGCATCCACAATCAAACCTTAAACAGGGAGACCTAGTCTTCATTAAGGAGGATAATCTGCCCCCCAACGAATGGAGACTAGGTCGGATAGCCAACCTTCACTATGGCCCCGATAACCGAGTTCGAGTCGTCGAACTGGATACGGCAAGGGGACAAACCACCAGACAAATCACGAAATTGGTCCTACTACCACCCTCCAGTGAGGGTGAGGGAGACTTGTAACTCCCACCCATTATAGCCACCCGCATATCCCAGCTCTCGCTCACCTCGAACGAGGCCAACAAACCGATCACCCCGCTCTTCCAACCGTTATAACAACCCGCTTAACCCCGCTCTCGTTCACCCCGAACGAGGCCAACAAACCGCTTAACCCCGCTCTCGTTCACCTCAAACGAGGCCAACAGAACCCTACCGCAAATCTACTGTCTGCCACAGAACATAAACGCCCTCGGCCAACAGAATTTAGTAGTAGAAATACAAAGCAATCAGTTAACAAATACCGGACAAGTACTGAACTGCATGATTGCTTAGAACCGTTTTTGATTTCTCATGAATTTACCAACTATGCCATGATCTATCAGTGTGGATGAACACAAGTAATTGTATGAAAGGTACGGACACATATACACATCGGAAACCTAATTCAAAATTCATCGCTCAACATCAACTGGACCAGCAAAGCGATTCGCACAAAAAATGTCATTAAAAAACAATGGAGATGCCATAACGACATGCATTCATTGAGTACGTGAACGTACTCGCTCCGTATGTTCGGAGCCTACGTCCCATTTAAGAATCTGTGGAATCGTTTTATATATTATATATTTGGAATATTATGTGCATGCATACTTATTTGGAATGTTCGGACCTCTAAGCATTTCAAAGTTTTCTCACTCAACTTCCAATGCAACAGTCGCAGAAAGCTCTACCGTCACCTTTAGTATGATTATTGAAACCTACTCCCGGACTGTATATGTATATAGAATGTGTCCCTACCAGATTTGAGGCGATAGGTCAATGTATTCAACATGAATGTAAGACTCGCACACAAAAAAACAAAAATTCACAGTTTTTTTGTGGAATTCCCCACAATATTTATTTTAATACATACATCAGGTGATCTAGTATACATTGCGGTTATACCGTTCTAATACATAAATCAGGCGATCCAGCATGCCCAATTATGAGAAACAATTTTAAGAACAAAAGCATAAAAGGAATACATAATCACCTAACAGTTTTTCAACAACAGGTTTTTCGGTCGCTATAAAAGTCTTCGCGCAATTTCTGCACATGAAGTTAAGTCAGTAATTTATAATACTTTGTAATGTTCGGATAACTTAAATAAAGAACTAAGAACCTAGTTTTCGTTGTTTAGTTATTGGATACCCAAAGCCACCACAACTGGTGACCCCGACGTGATCGTGTGATTAGTTTTTAGCAGTTTTGGAAGTAAATTATATTGCGTTAACTATTCCGCGAAATTGCAAGTGCATTTTTTAGTGCACTTTGTGGTCTGGTTTTGTAAAACGCACGCAAACGTAGTTCTATCGTCCACGTACAAAGTTCGAACTTCCTTTGGAATTTTTGAGAATTAATATCTTTTTATGGTGGTGTGATTCACTGATATCGTCATGTCAAACAACACTGATACACCGCCTGATAGTACGGCGCCACTTTAACGTGTTTCGATACGGTGCCCCGCTTCAATGCGGAACGCCCAGCTTTATGGTTCGCCCAACTTGAAGGGCAGTTTCATCTTGGCGGAATCACTGACGAACTAACAAGGTATCACTACGCTTCATCGCAGCTAGACGCCAAAGCCGCCGCTGATGTTGAAGATATCCTCTCAAGCGTGCCAGCAGATACGCCTTACAGTCGCCTCAAGGAAACGTTAGTTGAACGCCTTACACTTTCTCGAGAGGCACGCCTGCAGGTGCTGCTCGATAAAGAGACATTGGGCGACAGGAAACCATCACAGTTTCTCCGGCATCTCAAGAACCTAGATGACTCCGTGCCTGAACATATTTTACGTACCAAGTGCCTCAGCAGATTGCCGATGACATCGCAGTCTATACTCGCATCACAAGCAGATATTAATCTAGAAAAGCTGGCAAGCCTTGCTGACAAAATCCACGAAATCGCTTTGCCGACAGCACACATAAACACCGTACGGGAGCCAACGACAACAGCATTAGAGGCACGATTTTCCCGTCTGGAAGTTTTAATTAATGAATTAGCCTCTGCGTTCAAGGGCCACATGCTCGGTGCACGGTCTCGCTCTCGCTCCAGACCTCGTTCGAATTCTCGAGCAGCCTCACCTGCACCAGAAAATAATATGTGTTGGTATGATCAACGCTATGGTAGCAAAGCCAAACATTGTAGAACTCCTTGCTCGTTCCAGGGAAACGCTACAACGCACCGTTAGCGGCGGTTAGCGGCCCCTCATTTAAATCAAACCGCCTTTTCGTAACTGATCGTGTCACCAAAGTCCAATATCTGGTAGACACTGGCGCTGACCTCTGCACATTCCCGAAATCTCTTTCTCCTGGTGTATTAAAACGAACAAACTAATCCGGCTAACGGCTCAACTATCAACACATATGGCTGTATAACCCTATCGCTGAACTTGGGCCTGAGACGCGATTTCAAATGGCGCTTCGTTGTAGCTGACACGACCAATCCTATAATTGGCGCAGATTTTTTAGCGCATTTCGGCATTTTACCTGACCTGTAGAACAGCTGCCTCATCGACTCAACAACTGGCTTAACGACCTCATGCAAAATGTCGATATCTAAAATTGTATCAGAAATCAAAGTCGAACCACTCGATTCTTCATGGTCGGATCTTCTCAAAGATTTCCCAAATTTGATGAAACCTGAATGTATATGCTTACCAGCGAAGCACGGTACAGTTCATCACATAGCCACTACACCTGGACCTCCCATATCTAGCAAAGCGCTGCGTCTCCCTCCTAACAAACTAAAAATTGCCAAGGCGGAGTTCGATAAAATGATGCGACTGGGAATTACTCAACGTTCGAAGAGCCCCTGGTTATCCCCGCTCCATCTTGTTCCCAAAAAGTCAGGTGAATGGCATCCATGCGGGGACTATCGACAACTGAACGCACGAACAATACCAGATCGATATCCTGTTCGCGTTCTGGAGGACTTCACCGCCAATCTCTCTGCAAAAACGATATTCTCGACCATCGACCTGGTACGCGCCTTTAATCAAATTCCAGTGGCCACGGACGACATCAACAAAACAGCTATAATTACGCCATTTGGGCTTTTCGAGTTCACGTTCATGACGTTCAGACTACGGAATGCCGCACAAACATTCCAGCGGTTTATCGACGAGGTTACACGCGGCCTAGACGACTTCACTTTCCCTTATATTGATGACATTCTCATCGCATCTGAAGACGAGGAAGAACACCGTAAACATCTTCGAGTTCTACTTGAGCAATTTGCGAAATTCGGTGTCGTAATCAACACTGCTAAATGCCGTTTTGGGCAGGCAGAAATAGACTTCCTTGGGCATCGCATTTCTGCACAGGGAATTTTACCGCTCCCTGCGAAAGTGGAGGCGATTGTCAACTTTCCTCGCCCTACAACGATACGTAAACTGCGTGAGTTCCTTGGTATGATTAATTTTTATCGTAAATTTCTTAAAAATGCCGCCAAGTTTCAGAGTCCGCTTCACGAGTACACTCAACGGGCATCTATTAAAGGTTCTAATCCGGTAGAATGGACACCGGAGGGCGAAGCTGCTTTTGTCGCATGCAAGGAGGAATTACGAAAAGCCACGTTACTGGTATATCCGGATACAACGCTTCCGTGGGCTATTTTCACTGATGCATCTGAGTACGCTATCGGAGCTGTCCTCCAGCAACGGCGAGGACAAAACTGTGAGCCACTCGCGTTTTTCACCCAAAAACTACAACCCGCACTTCGGAAGCACTGCCCATGCGATCGTGAGCTCCACGCTATCTACGCTGCATTACGAAAATTTTGTTATATTTGTGAGGCTCGGCACATCACGATCTTTACGGATCATAAACCATTGCTTCACGCTTTTGCCCAGGATCCCGACCGAGCGACGCTGTGGCAGTTTCATCGCTTAGACTTTATTGGTCAATTCACCACCGACATCCAACACATAGCTGGCAAAGATAATATCGTTGCTGATGCCCTTTCCCGCATTGAAGAAATCTAAGCAGCAGTGTCTGTCAATGAGCTTGCCGATGCACAAGCAGGCGATGACGAACTCCAACGACGTATACAAGGCCAACAAGACGATGCACTTGCCCTGCGTCCTGTCATTATTCAAGGACGTGATAAACCTATATACTGCGAAGTTTCCGGTGACTTAATTCGCCCATTTGTTCCTGAACCTCTGAGAAAGAGAATTTTTGACGCCCTTCATAGTGTCAGTCATCCTGGGGTACGACCTTCTACAAAACTGGTAACACAACGCTATGTATGGTCCAACATTAATCGAGACTGTAGACTGTGGGCTCGCACGTGCATATCCTGCCAGCGAAATAAGGTAACGCGCCATGTCTTATCACCTATTCAAGATTTTCCAGGACGCACACGCCGCTTCGAACATATTCACATAGACCATATCGGACCATATGCCCCATCTAGAGGCTACCGTAATTGCCTTACGATCATCGATCGATTCACGAGGTTCCCAGAGGCGTTCCCTATCGATAACATTGGAGCTGAATGTGTTGCCCGCACGCTTTTTGCGGGGTGGATATGCCGCTGTGGAGTACCACTGCGAATTACTACCGACCAAGGAACACAATTTGAAAGTCAACTTTTTAACTCTCTCGCTCGTCTCCTGGGCAGCAAACACATACACACCACCACTTTCCATCCACAGTCCAACGGAATGATGGAACGCCTACACAGCCATTTGAAGGATGCGATACGATGTCATGAAAATAATTCATGGGTGGACATGCTACCTATCGTGCTACTCGGAATACGCGCTTCTTGGAAGGAAGACCTTCGAGCAACTCCAGCCGATCTCCTTCACGGTGAGCCGCTTCGTCTACCCGGAGAATTTCTTTCTCCTTCGCCTCGTCCTGGGCTGCCACCTTCAAATATCGCAGAACTTTTGAGAGATCACTTCGCTTACCTCGCTCCTCAACCCGTCACCCGACATGCTCAGAGAAAAACATTCATTTTCAAGGAATTAGCGAACAGTTCACACGTTTTCGTTCGTCGGGACGCCCCGCACCATGCGTTTACTTCCCCATATGAGGGGCTTCACCGAGTTATTTCAATGATAAATATTTCGTGGTAGAGATCCGAGGCGAAAACACTGTAATTTCTATCGACCGCCTGAAACCTTTGCTAGCAGAACATGATCATCCTGCTAGTGAAAACAGCAATAATTCGGACGACAGCGATAGAACACTTACCGAACCATCTTCACCTGAGTCACCTCAATTCGGAAGATCTGGCCTTTCTTCATCTTATCGTCCATCTGAATCCGATTCCAGCTCTACTACGCCGGCAACTCCAAAACGCGTCAGATTTCAATAAGCTAAATCAATTGTTCCCAACATGTAATACTATTAATACTTTTTTCGAAGAAAGGGAGTACTTGTGGAATGCCCCACAATATTTATTTTAATACATACATCAGGTGATCTAGTATACATTGCGGTAATACCGTTCTAATACATAAATCAGGCGATCCAGCATGCCCAATCATGAGAAACAATTTTAAGAACAAAAGCATAAAAGGAATACATAATCACCTAACAGTTTTTCAACAACAGGTTTTTCGGCCGCTATAAAAGTCTTCGCGCAATTTCTGCACATTAAGTTAAGTCAGTAATTTATAATACTTTGTAATGGTCGGATCACATAAATAAAGAACTAAGAACCTAGTTTTCGTTGTTTAGTTATTGGATACCCAAAGCCACCACATTTTTCTTATGAAAGATAGTTCCCTGATGGCAAATAATAGATCTATGAGACAATAGACCAACTTATAATTTATGTACCGCTACTAACGTCGGTTGGCTGGAAGATCGATCGACTCGTGTGCGGACTGACCAGACTATTTAGATGAGGTTATCCGAAAATGATATCGTGGCTCAGTGTGCAGAGGCAATCTTCCAGCCGGCCCATGGGCTATTTCGAAAATTTAGCAAAATTTGTATAGAATGTTTCACTCACGCCATTTGACCAGAGGTCGACTTCGCTTCCGTAGCCGCGACAGCAGACGTAACCGCTCAAAACATTTCACCATAAGGTGTGGGTAATCACAGGTTTGGACCAACCGTCCAGGCCTAGCAATACGAGCTCCAAAGGTTTGCGAATACTGGTCAGCTTTGGGTGAAAGCTATCTCGACAGGTTACTAAATTAAATATAGACATATGTACAAAGATATAGGTTTCGTCAATAAAAATTGGGGTTTATACTTTTTTTACAGAAGTATATCCATCTATACTCTTAGTGTCCTTTTCAACGTCCTGAATTGGTTGGGATTATGTGTTTTGAAAACGACTACTGTGCCGTAAATCCTTGGGGTCTTGCTCACTGCGGGTTTATGACGCGTCAATATTTGTTTGGACTGGCAGCGTTTCGAGATGGCTAAAGTCACCTTCACTACTATGTACCAAGTCAGAAAGCCAGGGCATTGATTTAGTTGTGCCTTGCGCTGGATTATATCAAGAAGCAAGTCTGGACGCCGGCATCTACATAAAAGATAACCAAGTTTCAAGCTCCTGTTGAGACTCTTTACTTGCTCTAAAAAATTGTTTGGGATTTTGCGAACCGGCCCCATTGGATCCATAAGTATCAACTGCGACATCAAAACCAGCTGCGGCTCTTCTTTCTTCCTCTATACCCCACGCTTTCTTCCTTTTATAATGAAAATAAATACTAATGAAAATTTCAACAAATAAATAAATAAATAAAATGAGAAAAGTGCTGTCTATGTAGATGTGTTGTCTTAATTAAATGATTGCTCTGGATGTTTTTTTTTTTTGTTTTCATATTGAAGAATAGTAGAGTTTGAAAATCAGTTAAGGACCGATTGCTATGGTTTGCAAATTTACTGTTTTGGAAAAAATTTGAAATAATATGTGAAGTTACACCATCGAAAACTGTTTCACGATTTTTATTATTTTAGTTTCGTTAAAGGCTAACATATATGTATGCATGTAAGACGGTGTCTATTTACGTAGCTGAATGCAATCTTTGTCAGGCACTTTCTATAGCAATAGCTTGCCACGTTCGTACAAATGCGTTAGAGCGCTAGTAAATCTCGATTCTGCCATGCTGTTCGATCTGCTACAACATGTTCAAAATTTGGATAAGGAATATTACATGTCAAGCAACTATATAAGGATTATATTTTCTGCCTTTATCCTTAAGATGGGCACGTGGTGGCGTAAATGTAGCTTTAGATTTCAATAAAATAAATTCACCCAACAATTCTGCAAGAAAATTGTCGGAGATAATCTGAGCAAAATCATCATGAATACAAACAGGCTCATTCTGTACACCATCCCAATGCTTAGTAATATTACGAGTAAAAAATAATTGATCATATGTTGTAAAATTAACTGCCTTTAAACAACGAGCAGCTAAATCTTTAGTAATAAGTTTTCCCTATTTGTGATGAACCATGAATACAAAAACAAAATGGTTCAATACCTATATTGCCTGTGGCACTTTATTCGTTTGCAATGGCTTATAATAATGTCCATGTTGATTGGCGCTTTCGCTCGCTGTACAGGATTAGTTATATCTTGTATAAATGGATTATAATGGGACAATTCCATGTCCATGTTGTTTTTTTTGATTATCATCTTTAGTGGTGATTTTTTTGAATATCATCTTTAGTAGTTGAAGTATAAACATTTGTATTGCAGCTCACAGGCAAATCCAAATTTGCGCTTCTGTAAAAAAGTACACAAGGCACTTCCCAATCAAGTGTAAACCTACGGACTCTTGTATTGAAACGGAATTTACTCGGCCACCGGTCTATCGGTAGAAAACGCCTTGTTTAATAATCACCTGAAATGAAATAAAAGAATAAAAAAATTATGAAAATTTATAAAAATATTAAAAGGGAACGATACTAGTATACTTACCAACTACAAGTTTTTCTTCATAATGAAAATTCATTCAAAAATGTCTCTATACTCATTTCCATGAATGAATGACATTTTGAATGAACGTAACAAGGTTGCCGCTCGTATGATATTCCCCCTTTTTTGTTTCTTAAGCGGTGAACACATTATAGGCGATACCATGGGACCACAATTCGGATCCATGAGATCCGACAAGTACGACAAGTCATACGCGAGCTAGGTAGGTGCCCGACACACCCTACCAACAACTATGGTTCGAGACACACCAAAAACAAAAAAAAAAAAAACAAACAACCAAATGAGAAAAAAGGGGAGGAAGAGAGAAAGAAAAACTTTTTTCCATTCATCGTCCAAATAAGTATATTTTACAAAAGAGAAATAGGCACATTTTAAGCACAATTTATTTGTTAAATATATATATTTACCAACTGAAAAAGCAGAGATCGACGTAATCCCGCTTAATGCGAGCTATGCTTTCGCTGGCGATGCAACCCCGCTTCCCGCAGCTGCACTAATAGGGTGCACTTATAGGGTGCGAAACCCATGTGGAGATTGAGATGGGCCTTCAATGAGCGTGTGCCCACACACTCGGCACACAAATTCCTGGCCGCCCGCGGAGTCTGGGCGCACCCAAAAGACCCCCTCATAACCCCGATAAAAACGGGTGTACCACGAGGGTCCCTCGTCATAATATCGAACTGTCAACCTTATGCGGTTTAAGTTCCGTGGCACATTTAAAAACGTAATGAGAAGATTGAGGCGAAAGAAAGTGGTATCATTATATTATGGAAAATGATCCCATAACCAAAAAAAGGGCTAAAACCAGTATACACACATGTTTTTTTTCCTTGGATGAAACTTGCCACTTCGCTTGTCACGCTACAAATGCCAGTTGTGTGCACAGACTCAGCGAACATAACAACACTAAAGTACAGTGCTGCCAGACAGACATCAGCAAATGGGTAAAACCAAAAGCGCTGATCATATGAACATCGGTCGACGACAGGCTGAACTTCACAAAACAAAATATGAGAAAAAAATAAAAAAAAAACAACCTAACTCACTTTCCATTATTATTTCATTTGGAAAAGTGAAGCCTTCTTCTAAACTCCAACTTGGCTCACGACTGTCTCTTAAACTACGAAGGAATAACTTTCGAAGGAGACCTTTCAAGTTTTATTAGCCTAAACTTAACTGCGGAAAAGCTAATTGGAGATTATGATATAATTTTCAAGATTAATAAAATAACTAAAGGAAAGTTCAGAAACTTTTATGAAATAATAATTCAACCAAATGAACTTTATGAGAAAAAACCCACAAAAAATAAATGAAACATTTCAGAATTCAGGTCGCGTCAGAACTCAAACGTGAATGTCCTCAAACACTTTCGCGACATGACCATTAGGTATAGTTACGCTGCCAAATTGGCAGCACCGCACAGCTGTCTGACTCCAATGAGTGGAAGAGTTATCAGGTGACAGCTCTACAAATTGCCACACTCGATAGTGTAGGCTCTTTCCGCCATGGTTGTGTTGATTTCAACAAAAACACCACAATTTTTGATTCTCACACAACATGGCCCAAATCAACACAAAGAGTGTTCCAAGGCAGCGAATAAAGGCCACTTTAAATTTGTCGCAAATTTATTTGCACGACGTCGCTTAAACGACAATCTCACTCACCAGCTCTGAATTATAAGGAGCCGTGAAAATACAAGGGGGTAACCCGTGATACCATATTTTACACAAATATAGCGTATATTACCGCGTATTGCCTGCATTAGGCAAACACCGAAGCATATAGTTTGTCTTCAGTCTATATTTAATAATTTGTTACTTTTTATTTTTTCCACCGTTTTTTTGATTGTTTTCAATATCAAAATTTTCACTATGTTGAAAATATTCAACAAAATAGAATATACGTTTGGCCGTACTATCTAAATAAAGTTTTTTTATAAAGTCTAATAGTTGGTTCAACCACCACAAGCATATCATAATCACTGCAGAATAACCTAATAAGATTATGCATTCCAATTTGTGGGAGGGATGAAACAAATTAAATGGGGTCACACTGAAATGACAGTCCTTGGTCGGGAAAAATCCCGAGTCGCTCCGGTACATAGAACCGACTGCCTTGGGAAGCGGCATTGAACATCCACGTCGATGGCACTACGCTACCGACTGTCCTACACCCCAAAATCTTGGGTGTGACGTTTGATCAGGATCTACGTTTTGGTGCGCACGCAACCGCAATTGTTCCAAGAATTCAGAGCCGTAATAAAATCCTCAAATCCCTTGCTGGCAGTACCTGGGGAAAAGATAAAGAAACGCTCTTGACCACATACAAAGCAATTAGCCAGCCGATTACGTGCTACGCGTCACCCATATGGTCGCCAAGCCTAAAAACCACCCACTGGAAGAAACTACAGGCCTGCCAAAATACTGCTCTCAGAATGGCCACGGGCTGTCTTCTTATGTCCCCAGAACACCATCTGCATAATGAGGCGAGAATACTCCCCATCAGGGAGAGAAATGAGATGCTGACCAAACAGTTTCTGTTGAATACCCAGAAACCTGGGCATCCCAACAGACATCTGATTGACGAACCAGCACCGCCTAGGGGCCTAAGGAGTCATCTCCGTAAGCATTTTGAGGAAATACGGCACCTGAGAACCCAGCCGTATGAAGCAGAAAAACACAAGCAGGTCCTTGGTGAACTCCATAGACAGGCGTCGGACCTTTATGTCGGGAATTGCCCGGTGAATCCAGTACTTGAAGAAAAATATCCAGAACTCGCAGAAGAGGAACGCATACTCCCCAGGGAAACGCGTGTCACTCTTGCTCAACTTCGTTCTGGATACTGTAACAGGTTAAACTCTTACCTATCCAGAATCAACCCCGACATACAAAATGTATGCCCTGCTTGCAATGTGTCCCCACATGACACCAACCATCTCTTTAATTGTAATGTGGAACCAACGCCTCTAACACCCCTTTCCTTATGGTCCACCCCTGTTGAAACGGCAAGTTTCCTTGGACTCTCGTTAGAGGATATTGATGACAATTTGCGATCGGTCGCGGCTATTAGGTGGGGCGAGCATTGCTACAACAACAACAACAACAACAACATTATGCATTCCACATGAATCCATTATCCCGAGTACGCCAACCAATATGTCAGCCAGAATCGACCCCTGGTCTCCGTCCATTAGCCACCCAACCAACCTATGCAGCGATATTGCTAAACGCTACCACTTCCAGACATGCCTGGATTTGCATTCAAACGCTCCAAAACCGAGGCACGCCCCAATGCGTTCACCATCGCCTGCCGTCTGTGCACCAAACCGCACGGAGTGAGATTGTGCCCAATTTACCGGGGTATGTCGACTGAGGAGCGACTACGCGCAATACTCATTCACCGTTATTGTCCCAACTGCCTATCCCCGTTCCACCGCCTGGAAATATGCCCCAGCCAAGACCGATGCCGACGTTGCCGTGAACCACATCACACAACGCTACATATGGACGAGGATCAGCCGTCGCCACCTCAAAGCAAGCACGACGACGACGATGTGAGCTCGGATGGGGTCCTCTCCATCCACGACACGGAGCAAACAAAATCATGGGCCCAGCAAGTCAAGGAAGAAGAGGAAGAAGAGAGGCTGGCCAATGCAGCAGAGGTAGCCCAATCGGAGACGCCGCGATTCCGGCCACCACTAAGCCACGAGAGACCCGAGAATCGCTTTCGCGCGCTTACAAATCGGAGATGGCGCGGACACACGTCCTTTCCGCTCATCGCAGCCCCCTACGGGTAAACAGCGTGACGACGCGGAACCGCCAAGGTGGCCAAGGTGGTCCCGCTACTAAAGCCTGGTAAACCAGCTAACATAGGAGAGTCGTATCGTCCGATATCTCTCCTATCGCCAGTAGCAAAGACGCTCGAAGCCATTTTGCTCCCTTATTTCCAAGCAAATTTGCAACTAGCCTCCCATCAGCATGGCTTCAGAAAACTCCATAGCACTACCTCCGCGCTAAATGCCATCAGCACCCAGATAAATTGCGGTTTAAATCAAAACCCCCACCATAGAACAGTACTCGTAGCGCTAGACCTATCAAAAGCTTTTGATACGGTCAACCATGGCTCGTTACTGCAAGACCTGGAAGGGTCTACCCTTCCCCCATGTCTTAAAAGGTGGACCGCAAATTATCTGGGTGGTCGGCAGGCATCGGTGCTATTTAGAAACGAAACATCAAAGCCAAGGAGAATTAAACAAGGGGTGCCACAGGGTGGTGTCCTATCCCCACTTTTGTTTAATTTCTACATATCTAAGCTACCTTCACCACCGGAAGGAGTCACAATCGTTTCCTACGCCGATGACTGCACAGTAATGGCCACAGGCCCAGGCCCACAGATCGATGAGCTATGCAATAAAATAAACGGCTACCTCCCTGATCTCTCCAGTTTTTTCGCCTCGCGAAACCTGGCATTATCACCGACTAAATCTTCCGCGACCATATTTACAACATGGACGTCCCAAATGTCGACCATTTTGAACATCCACGTCGATGGCTCTACGCTACCGACTGTCCTACACCCCAAAATCTTGGGTGTGACGTTTGATCAGGATCTACATTTTGGTGAGCACGCAGCCGCAATTGTTCCGAGAATTCAGAGCCGTAACAAAATCCTCAAATCCCTTGCTGGCAGTACCTGGGGAAAAGATAAAGAAATGCTCATGACTACATACAAAGCAATTAGCCAGCCGATTACGTGCTACGCGTCACCCATATGGTCGCCAAGCCTAAAAATTACCCACTGGAAGAAGCTACAGGCCTGCCAAAATACTGCTCTCAGAATTGCCACGGGCTGTCTTCTTATGTCCCCAGAACACCATCTACATAATGAGGCGAGAATACTCCCCATCAGGGAAAGAAACGAGATGCTGACCAAACAGTTCCTGTTGAATACCCAGAAACCTGGGCATCCCAACAGACATCGGATTGACGAGCCAGCACCGCCTAGGGGCTTAAGGAGTCATCTCCGTAAGCATTTTGAGGAAATACGGCATCTGAGAACACAGTCGTATGAAGCGAAAAAACATAAGCAGGTCCTTGGTGAACTCTACAAACAGGCGTCGGACCTTTATGCCGGGAATTGCCCGGTGAACCCAGTACTCAAAGTAAAGTATCCAAAACTTGCGGAAGAGGAACGCATACTCCCCAGGGAAACGCGTGTCACTCTGGCTCAACTTCGTTCTGGATACTGTAACAGGTTAAACTCTTACCTATCCAGAATCAACCCCGACATACAAAATGTATGCCCCGCTTGTAATGTGTCCCCACATGACACCAACCATCTCTTTAATTGTAATGTGGAACCAACGCCTCTAACACCCCTTTCCCTATGGTCCACCCCTGTTGAAACAGCAAGTTTCCTTGGACTCCCGTTAGAGGATATTGATGACAGTTTGTGATCGGTCGCGTCTGTTAGGTGGGGCGAAGCACTGCTACAACAACAACAACAACAACGCGGAACCGCGTCCGTCCCGCTCGTCACGACAGTTCACTGGGAGGGCGGCCCCTAATAAGATGCGCAATAACCATAGAGCTATCGTGAGGCAACAAGAAACTCCTACTGGCTTCAGGACAGGCACACCCGCGTCGACTGTCGGCGGGCTCCTCACCCAAGCCACAATTTTCGGCCTCGTTGTGTCTGGAGCCCACCCACTATAAAAACTTTAAGTATACCAAAAGGTGCACTTTAAACCAAGCAACCCCACGCACTTGAACACTAACGCTTTTCTCTTTCATCCATAGTTCAGCGAGGCTGCAGTATTGGAAGCACGGATGTCCACCGGAGATCACACTTACCATACAACCATACATACATATCATATTTTTTAAATTTATTTAGTTTATCCTGCCTTGGGAAGGTTGCTGGCGTACTCGTCAGTTTGTTTTTGTTCTTTCGAGTTGCTCGCCGCAAGGGGGCCGGCATGTTTAGGCCACCGGCCTAAATATTCCATACCACCCTAATTAATGCACATTTTTGGCAATATTATTATTTACCGTTAACGGCCCACCCCTGCCGAGCGCTAACTCAAAGGGGAAAAACTCGACGAAAGTTAGCTATCAGCAGGTGGTACGGACCTTTCTTCGTTTTAAACTTTTTCTTTTATTTTGGAACGTTCACGAGCCAGCAGCTAGCCCCAGGTGAGTAATATAAACCATTTTGTTCGCTTTAACAATTTGTATTTGAAGTGATTTGCAAATAATTATTTTCATCCTTTGTGCCTTGAATTAATTCCCATCTTTGAATTCCGTGAATTAATATTGCAAGTAATTATTTGTGTAACGTTGAATTGCCCAGTGCATAGTGGAGTGTGCATTTAATTAATTCTTTCTTTAATCAACACTTTGAGTTGGAATTAATTAAGCCCCTTCATTACATACAGCGAGTGTACCCTTGCACATACTTTACACAGTGAATAAATTGTTATTGTTTTGATACTAATTCGGTGTTTTCTTTTTATTGCGACGCACGCGCCCGACTTCCCCGGGTTCACACTGCCCCGCAAGACACCCTTTGTTCACGTCAATTTAAAATGAGGTTGGTATTAGAAAAAATGTATTTATATCCTTACTTTTCTTCTTCTTATTCTCACCCTTCAAAAATAAAAAACACTAAATCTAAGATTTCTAATTATATTTTATTTCATTATAAATTTAAATTACTATCCGATATGTATTTGAAAAAAAAAAAATATGCTTATTTCAAAGCACAACGAATTTGTTGTTGGTTGATTTTCACATTACAATGCGGAAACAGTGGAATTCTTCATTGTTGAGGACCACAGTTATTTCCTTTACAATAAATCTATCATGCTTTAAAGCCTTGAACATCTACTGTCGCAAACATTATGAAAATTAATAATGAAATATCTTTTTAATGGTAGGCTTTTTATACGTTAAGCGCAGACAGGTGAAGCATAGTTGGACATAAAAGGAATTTTTAATAATTCCCTCACACTTGTGCATTTTAGAAATATGAAGGGGCATTTAAAAATTTGGTGGCTCCTTTTAAAATCTGAGCCCCTTTAAAAATCTGAACTCGATAATCTCCTGTATTGATGAACGTATGCGCTTAAATGTAAGCATACAAACTTATAATATAATAAGAAGATAAACAAAATGTTCAGCCTTCATATTTGTTTGCGGCTTTATGAAATTCTCATGTATTTATATGTGTCAGTAAGTGTCATACAAACTTATAACCTTATACAAAGACAAATAAACTGTTCAATCTTCATATTTAAAAAAATTTATAATTTATATGCTGTCATGTTTAAGGAGCCCAAATGGTTGTAATCAATGTGAGAACACGTTTTATTATAATACAAAACTTTGTGATAAACAAATCACAAGTTCATTATAAAGATGCCCTTTAGTTAATTATGAAATTCTCATGTACTTATATGTGTCAGTATGTAAATATAAACTTACAACCTAATAAAAAGACATAAAATATTCAATCTTCATATATAAGAAAAAAATTTATAATTTATATGCTGTCATGTATAAGGAGCCCAAATGGTTGTAATCAATGTGAGAACACGTTTTATTAAAATACAAAACTTTGTGATAAACAAATCACAAGTTCTTTATAAAGATGCCCTTTAGTTAACTATGAAATTCTCATGTACTTATATGTGTCAGTATGTAAATATAAACTTACAACCTAATAAAAAGACAAATAAAATGT
Source organism: Eurosta solidaginis (assembly GCF_040869045.1). Lineage (NCBI taxonomy): Eukaryota > Metazoa > Arthropoda > Insecta > Diptera > Tephritidae > Eurosta > Eurosta solidaginis. The sequence goes on along the minus strand of NC_090323.1, from coordinate 88,934,113 downwards.
TCAATCTTCATATTAAAAAAAAAAAATAATAATATAATTTATATGCTGTCATGTTTAGGGAGCCCAAATGGTTGTAATTAATGTGAGAACACGTTTTATTAAAATACAAACTTTGTGATAAAGAAATCACAAGTTCATTATAAAGATGCCCTTTAGTTAATTATGAAATTCTCATGTACTTATATGTGTCAGTATGTACATACAAACTTACAACCTAATAAAAAGACAAATAAAATGTTCAATCTTCATATTTAAAAAAAATTTTATAATTTATATGCTATCATGTTTAAGGAGCTCAAATGTTTGTAATCAATGTGAGAACACGTTTTATTACAATACAAAACTTTGTGATAAAGAAATCACAAGTTCATTATAAAGATGCCCTTTAGTTAATTTTTTAAAATCTCATGAATTTATACGTGTCAGTATGTACATACAAACTTACAACCTAATAAAAAGACAAATAAAATGTTCAATCTTCATATTTAAAATTTTTTTTTATAATTTATATGCTGTCATGGTTAAGGATACCAAATGGTTGTAATCAATGTGAGAACACGTTTTATTAAAATACAAAACTTCGGCCGTTTTTGTAGACGAAAGGTATTCATCAAAAATTGCTTACTATGGGATGAGTTCGGGATGAGTCGCTTTTGTGGCCCTACAGGTGCCCAACTGGGGGTGGGGGATGGGGTGGGCGGTATATCGGAGCACCAAGACAAAGTCGAGGGGCTCTGTAAAAATTTGGGCCCTTTAAAAATTTGGAGCCCTCTTTTAAAATCTGAGCTCGATACTCTCCTGCATTGATGAACGTATGCGCCTAAATTTAGGCAACGAAATTGTTGAATGATCTTGAGAGGTGACATAAATTTCAGGTAAAGATAAATATACAACTGGGCTCATTCCTACGATCAGACTCATCCCAGACTGCGCCGAAATAAGGAGTTGTTAGGGTGAGACATGCTCCGAGTTTTCCATACAAAATGCAAAACGCTCTAAGCTTTTTCTTACAGATCAGCCAGAACACAAACCGGAAGAATGTAGAATGAGTTGTTAGGGTGAGTTATGCTCCGAGTTTTCATACAAAATGCTAAAAAATGCAGAAGTGTGTGATAACGAAACCACAATACCATGATAAAGATGCACTTTAGTTAAAAATCTAATAACTAATTATGCGGCTTCACGAAATTCTCACGTACATATGTATATATGTGCCAGTGTGTATACAAGACAAAGTCAAGGGGCTCTTTAGAAATCTAAGGGACTCTTTAAAAACGCTCGGGCGAAGTCTAGGGCTCATTAGAAATATGAGGGGTCATTTAAAAATTTGGGACCCTTTACAAATTAGGGCTCCCTTTTAAAATCTGAGCTCGATACTCTCCTGTATTGAAAACGTCCTAGCTCTTTTTTTCTTGCAGGCAGAACAGAAACAAAAAGCTCTGCTTTTTCTTATAGATCAGCCAGAACACAAACCGGAAGAACGTATAATGAGTTGGTAGGATGAGCCGTTCTCCTAGTTTTTCCATACAAATGCAAAAAGCTCTAAGCTTAAGAACGTTTGCGCCTAAATGTAGGCAACGAAATTGTTGAATGATCTTGAGAGGTGGTAAAAATTTCAGGTCAAGATAAATACAGAACTGGACTCATTCCTATGGTCAGACTCTCCCAGACTGAACCGAAAATATAGAAGTGGTCTCATTCCTAGGGCCAGACTGGCGACAGACTGTTTGAAAAGTATAGAGTTTTTCGGGTGAGAAATGCACCGAGTTTTCCATACAAAATGTTGTCCAGAAGCCTCATTAACATACTATTGAGTGTCAGCCGATAACAAAACTATGAAATAAAAGATTTATTTTTATGTGTGTATATCATTTTTCATAGCAGGGCAATAGGATCACTTAACACACGTTCTCAGATTTTTTAGCACCAAGAAATAATTATCACAGCATTTTAAGACGGAGCCAGACATTGCTAAATTGACAAATAATATATACTTGGCGCGATTTATCTCAGAAAATATTTAGGCTGAGCTTCTCTTCAAGTTTGCATCTTGCCTCTTTTTAGTTTTTCCTACAAATATACGGGACTGGGCTTTAATTTTTTATGCCGACTTCGAATGGTACCTGGAAGGCAGATGAATTTTGCACTGAGAAGGTTTTTAATGACAGAAACTTTTCGGAGTGTTTGCCAAACCACTGTCGAGGGCAACTTCGCTTAGAAATGCTTTTTTGTAATTGAATGAACTTTTTTCTTAAATTTTGATGTTGCTTTTGCGCGAGTCTTAAACCCAGTACCCTCGGTGTGGTAGGCGGTGTACGCTACCACTACACCACGGCGCACAGTGGACTGGATTTGGCTTTCAGTGGACTTGGGGAAATGAAAAAAATATTAGTTAATAACACAAAAACTTTCATGCAGATCGATTTTAAGTCTCATTACAAGACCATTTTATATGTGAGTATTTTTTCATAAAGTCTTAAACAAAAAAGTTATAGCAAATAAAAAAAAACGTATGTATGGGAAATATCACATTTTTACCGTTAACTCATTTTCCTTACAAAACTTGATTAGTTAATTTATATAGTTAGGGTTATATACTATGCAATGTACTCGGTTTCATTGTTCGAAAAGGTTAGAGTTTTTTTCTTTTTTAATTTTAGTATTGAGAATCACTTTCTCAGTTTGGGTAGAATTTAAAAACAAAAATATTTTTTTTTGTTTTTTTGTTTTTTTGATTTTTTTTAATGTTAGTATTTTTTAATTCTGGGTAATACTTAAAAAAAATATTTGATAATTCATATTATGCATTTAATTTTTTTATATTGAATTTGCATTTAACAATCTGTGAGGTTCCATTCTGGAACCTCTGAAAAATTGATGTGCGCTTTGCACGCCCAACTCACTCCACATTAAACACCAAACACAGTATTTGTGGTTTATTAGTTTTAGTTCTTTTATTTAATTCAGTTGTTGTATACTAAATGTCTTTTAATTATTTTACACTTATTTTTATTTATTAACTTTAGTTTGTACAACTCGATTATTTTAGTTTTAGTTTTTGCCAACGTTCGTGCGCTTTTTCTTTCCTTGTCCAAATTTATAATTGCCGGTCTTTTTCTTCCGATACAAATTGCTCTGTTTCCAAGTTGTTCCAACACCTGTTGTCCGTTCACAGTAGACAACGGGTATTGCAGCAATTTGGAAACAGGGTGACATTTTTATTATTTGTTAGGCTGCTGTTACATCATCCCTCTTTGGGAAAAGGTTGAAGTCGACAAGTTGATCAAGTTTTTCGGCTTCAACTTTTTTTTTTGTGGTACGAGTTTTAAATAATACCTTCCGAATGGGAAATTGAAAATGAAAAAAATAGATATACTTAAGTTAACTTAGTTCATATAATTAATTACATTTGTATTTTGACCTACATATTTACGTATATGAATATTTGTAATTTATATATATATATTTTTTTTTTGTAAGTTAGCTTGGTTAATTCAATTAATTACATTGGTGTTAGTTTATTTAAAAATAAGGTAACTATTTTACTCTATTAAAATTTTACTAGTGCAATGTTTTGTTTTTGTATTTTCGGATGCATAATATTTCTTCTTGTTTTAGGTTAGTTATTTCATTTTTGTACAATTTTCTTCTTGGTTTAGGTATTGTGTGTTAAATATTTTGATGTTACACAAAAAAAAATTGATTTTAAAAATATGATTATTTTTATTTATTTATTTTTTTTTTGAGTTTAAATATGATTGGTTTTTCTACGGTAATATAAAATGTTATTTTACTTTTATAAGTCTATTTTTGTGTACTTCTCTTTCTTTTTTTTTGTATTTTATAAAAAATAGTTACATTAGGTTCGTTAATTTTGATTATAGTAAACGGACCTTGATATATACTTTCGTGTTTGTGATGTGGTTCTTTCTGTAAAAGTACTTTATCTCCGATTTTGACAATTAACGGACGTGCCGTTTTATTATACAGATTTTTACTTTGTAACTTATTTTTATTTATTATGTTTTGTGTGCTTTCTGTATTCTTAGCTTAATTTCTTTAGCATAGTTTTCAACATTATAAATTGGGTAAATTTTTCCTTTTGTTAACTCATTAGGCAAAGTTGCCTTTTTTCCAAAAACTAACTCGAAAGGAGAAAATTGATTGTCAAAAACTGTGCTTGTAGTAGTATTGTGTAAAAATGCGAAATATTTTAAGCATACATCCCAGTCTGAAAAGGATTCGTTTAAATATGCACGTAAGTATTCATTAAAGACTCTATGATTACGTTCAATTGTACCAACAGTTTCGTGATGGTATGCTGTTGAAAAATTATGTTTAATATTTAAAAGTTTAGTTAATTCTTCAAATAATTCATTTTTAAATTCTGTACCCAAATCTGATTTTATGGCATTCATTGTGCCTTATGTTAAAATAAATCCTCCAAAAAGTGCAGATGCAATTGTTTTTGCTGATTTGTCTGGCACAGCGACTGTTACCAGGTATTTAGTCATGTCGCAAATCATGGTAAGTGCGAACTTGTTACCATATTTGGAATCACGTAAGGGTCCTATTGTGTCAATTACTGGTATATCGAATGGTTTACAAGGAGTTGGTGTTAAAACAAGTTTTTCTTTTGTTTTAGGTCTAACCTTGTTTAAAAGACAATCATTACAATTTCTGATATATTTCGATATATCACGAGTCATATATTTCCAATAAAATTTTGTTCGTAGTTTTGCGTATAATTTTTTCATTCCGCAATGTCCACCAGAAATTGGGTCGTTATGATATATTTTCAATAGTTTTAGTTTTGTGTTCTTGTCTGTTACTGTCTCCACTGGATCTGTTAAAATAATTTCTAATGATTTTAAAATTTTATTTCTAATATTTTTGAAATTTGTAATAGTGTAATGTTCGAACAAAATATCGTTTTTAGGCCATTCAATCTGCTTAATTTTGCGTTTGCCGGCTTCTGATTCAAGCCTCGAAAGTAGTTTGAAAATTTGTCGTAGAAAAAGTAAGTTGTAGTAAAGTAAGTTCTTTTTCGTCGTTTTTGTCTGTTTTCCTAGGAAGGTTATTATCGTTTGCCTGTTTTGTCATTGATCTTGTCTGTACTGCTAAAATTTGTTTGTTCGATACCTTGATCTCATCGATTGTAATACGCGATAGTGCATCAGCACCAACGTTTGATTTACCCTTAATATATACAATAGTGAAATTATATTCAGCTAGTTCTAGCCTTATTTTCGAAAGTTTTGAAGAGGGGTCTTTCGTTTTGAACAGCTAGTATACCTGAGGTCTATGATCTGATTTTACCGTAAAATGGGTGCCATAAACGTATGGTCGAAAGTGCTTTATTGCGAAATAGATAGCCAAAAGCTCCAATTCTATACTTGGCTTTTTCTGCTCTGCTTTATTAAATGCTTTAGAAGCGAAACAAACTGGTAAATCGCTGCCTTGCTGTTCTTGACTTAAAATAGCGCCACATCCAGTTGTTGAAGCAACAACGGTAATAATGAATTGTTTAGTAGAATTGGTGAAAGTAACGCTGCTTTCAAAGATAAAAATCCTCTTTCGCACTCAACGTCCCAAACGAATTCGACTCTTTTTCTGCTTAATCGGTTTAGAGACGCAAAATTAGGTATAAACCGTCTGCAATAGTTTGCAAACGCGACGAATCGTCGTACCGCGTCTTTATCAGTCGGTTTTGTATACTTTTTAACTGCGTTTATTTTGGAGTCGTTTGGCAACAAACCTTTGGCTGAACATTTGTGACCTAAAAATGTAACTTCTGGTCGTAAAAAGTTGCATTTATTTGGGTTAAGTTTGATATTGAAAGATCTACAAGCATTGAAATCTTTTTAAAGATTTTTAATATGGTGTGCTTCCCTACAACCTATGACGATAATATCGTCGACGTACAAAAACGCGACATTGGGTGGTATACCCGAAAAAGCTATTGTCATCATTCGTGAGAATGAATTTGGTGCTATGTTTAAGCCGAATGGAAGCACTTTCAATCTAAATGCACCTCGGTCAGTGCTGAAAGAAGTAATGTCACGTGAGTCAGGATGCAAGGGGATTTGATGAAATCCAGAAAAAAGATCTAATGTGGAAAAATATTTTGCTCTACCGAGATTATCTAAAATATCGTCAACTCTAGCTAGTGAAAATGTATCAGCAATGATTTTTTTGTTTACCGCGCGGAAATCTACGCACATACGATAAGCTTTTTGACCATTAGTATCCTTCTTTGGGACTACAATCAAAGGACTATTGTAATTAGAGTAACTCTGTTCAATCAAATCGTTTACTAACCGTTTGTTTACTGGGTGATTTATTTCTTCGCGTTGAGAGTATGGCAATCGATAGTTTTTAACATATACCGGGTCCGTGTCTGTCAATCTTAGTTTTTGCTCATAGAAGTTGTTTAAAGTCATTTTGTCTGTGTCAAGAACGAAAATGTCGGCATAATCTATGCAAAGGTCAATTAATTTACTTTGAGCATATTGCGGTATTTGATTTTTTAAAATCGAAATTAGTTTTTTCATACGTTTTTCTTCTGTTTCTGTCTTTTTAATTGTATAAACATTATAATTTGAAAGTTTTTCTGTCCGAATACTGTTTCTTTTCACATACTTGACATCATCCGTGGTGTTTATGACGTTAATTATTGGGTTACTGGAATTAACAATGTACCTAGCTATGAAAACGCCTTTTTCAATTTCCTGCGAGTCCACGAAAAGTAGATCGGGTGAATCTCCTAAATCAAAAAGTCTGAATATTTCACATCTGGGAGGAATGATACAACTGTCGCTTTCTGTTCCGTGCAGGATTGATGTCGCGACTTTTTCATTACCTACCCAAAAGGAAATACTATTTCTTTCATAATTAATAATGCATTTGTTAATTTTCAGAAAATCTTTACCCAGTATGCCATCGGATGGAATATTAAAGTCTTCATTTACTACATGTAAAGTATGTTTAAGAGAAAAGTTTGAAAAATTTAAGTTTACGGTAATTTTACCTAAGGCGAAACTGAATTTGAAGTGACACCGGTAATGTTGATAACGTCGTTTGTATTTAAGGAAATATTACTGTCTAGACATGATATCTTTATTAAAGAAATGTCTGCTTGAGTATCTACTAAGAAAGAACAAAATTTTTGGGACTCGTTAAGTTGTAATTCTATGAAATCTGAGTAATTTAAATTTAAACAATAGATGTCTATTGGTGAGGGAAGTCCGCTTACTCGCTTAGTTCGTCCTCCCCCAGTGTTCGCTCCTGAGGGGCGCTCGCATTTAAAGCGCGGACGTTTGTGTTTCTACCTCTACCGTTTGACGATCTAGAATTGTTACCACTATTGTTACTATTATTTGAATTAGAATTTGTATTTGAACGTGTATTACTATTGTTATTATTTTGGTATCTATTTCTGTTATCATATCGATACCGCTGACTGTTGTTACCGTTATCGTTGCTATTGTATGAAAATGAACTATTATTTTTATAACCAGTATAGCTGCGATTTGGGTAAAAACCTCGATAACTACCACGTGAATTTCTGAATGTATTGTTACCACGTGATCGAAAAGCTAAAACCTGACGCTCTGTTACTTCGTTGTTTTGCTCTACAATTAATTTCGCGACTACGTCTTTCGGATCAGTAAATGCCGTTGAGGCTAAAATGGTTTTGACTAAATTAGATTTTGCGTTTAAACGACAATGGTTAACCGTTTGTTCGACTGCCATTTCATGAGCTTTAGCATGAGTGATCCCTTCAATAATAAGAGACCGCTCAAGTGAGTCAGCTAAATCTTCAACTTTTTTGGAAAAATTTATATAATTATTACTGTTAACGTGCAACGCTGCAATTTTCCCTGCTATAACTTACGAATTGTCTGGTTTGATTCTGCTACGTAGAGCTACTTTAATTTCATTAACTGAATTTACTTGCGTTGGTATTGCTTCACGAGCCTTTACTCTCTAGTTTTGATTTTAAAATTGCTATAAAGGTATTAGTTACATCTTCAGTAGTGAACTGTTTAAGTAATTCAATTTTTTCTATAAAAGTCTCAAGTGATAGAGGAGCACCGCTGTAGTTTTCTCTAATAGAATTAGCACATGTGTTAATGAAAGTTTTCTTTTCCTCAAGTGTTACCATGATTTGATCGTTAAGATCTGAAGCTGAATTAGAAGAAGGTGAGGAAACGTTTGTACTAATTGGATCGTTAAGATTTGAAGCTAAATTAGAAGTTAAATTTTTGCTGGAAGAATCTTCGAATCCTGGAAAATCTATTGACAAAGATAATCTATTTTCCTGGTTTGTGACTTTTTCGGTCGAAGATGAAGTTAAACTTTTGTAGCATGAGGCTGAATTATCGTAATCGGATTCTGAATCTGAAGTTTTTTGCACTTGCTTACCACTTCTAAGGTTGTAAATATGTGGTTACCAGAATAGCAAAAAGAATTCAGTTCAAACTATGAAATTAATAAAGCACTTGTTTGAATGTCTGAATATATATCTGAAGCTGAGGTGTTGAGGAAAAAGGAAAAAAAAAAATTTGTAAAAGGGAACTTATTTAAGCGTGGTACGCAGATCACAAGACAGTAAAAATTCCATATAAAAAACGCTCAAGAAATGCTCAAGAAAATTACTTGTGGTAAATTTTCTTGAAGTAGTACGCAGTTTACAAGAAATTTAGTACAATACTTTACTACTATTTTTCCATTAAATTTACATACGGCAACACCGGTTTCCGCAAGAGATATGTCAAGTGCCATATATTTCTTGAAGAAAAAAAGGTAAACAACTGGAAAAATTAGGTAAGCAAATGGTTTTTTAATTTTTCTGCAATAACTAATTATTATTTTATTTCAGAAATGGAAATAAATATTGCTGCAGCACCAAAACGCAAAAAGCGCGTATTAAATTTCACGGCGGAGGAGAAACGGGCTCTGATAAGGGAAGTGAAAGAGTGGCCCAGGATATGGGATACTTCTGATCCATTGCATTGCAACAAAAATGCAGTGGATCAGGCCTGGGTCCACTTAAGTAGCTCCCTTGGGAAAGGAGGTATGTTAATAAAACTTTTTGTATATATATTTGTGGTAATTGTTTACTTTAGCTCACAACTGCTAAAACTCGTCCAAAAATATCGGGAGAGGAGTAAAAAGACGCGCATTGCACCCAGGATCACGAATCCGAAGGCGGAAATTCAAAATTTTATTTCGTTTCGGAGATATTTGGGTAATAGTATAGTTGAGGGGTCGACTGCTAATACGCGTCAAAAAATATCGAGAGAAGTGTCAAAAGACGCGTATTAATCTCGAGAACAATAATCCGAAGGCGGAAAAGAAAAATTTTGTCTCTGTCCGGAGATATTTGCAGTTGAAGTTGGCGATTTTCATGTGGTTGTTGTTGTGTTAGTACCCCCCAAAAAATTGTGCATCACCGTGGCGGTAGCCACGGTTATACCACACACTCGGACTTGGCATGGCGTAGCCCAGGGTTATTTTTTATAAGCGCGGCCGAAGGCCGCCAACGCAGAAAGGTGTTCTGCGCAAAAATACTATGGATCCCACCCCCGGTTTCGGAGGTACCCGCAAGTCTTTTTTCGGTTTTTCGTTAATATCTTTTGAACGAGTTGAAATTTTTATTTTCCGCCTTCGGATTATTAATACTGATGTCAAGACGCGTCGTAGCGTATTAGCAGTCGACCCCTCAACTAGACTATTACCGATATTTGTAAACAAAATTTAAAATTTTCATGTGGTTGTTATTTTGATGATTTTGTGGTACCCACAAGAAAAACTGTGGGTAAAAGTGTGTTGCGCGGATATAGTTTTGGTCTCCAAACCGGTTTTGGACCCACCCAGGGTAATTTTTTATAAGCGTGGTCGAAAGCCGCCAATGCAGAAAGGTGTTCTGCGCAAGAAAACTATGGATCCCACCCCCGGTTTCGGAGCGCTCCGGGGCCATTTTTCGGTTTTTTGGAAATAACTTTTGACAGAAATAAAATGTTGAGTTTCCGCTCTCGGAGTCGTGGTCCTGGGATCAAAACTCGTCTTTTGACGAGCTAAAGTAAACAATTACCATATTTGTGTATTTTAATTGGTAATTATTTACTTTAGCTCAAAACTGTTAAACCACGTCCAAAAATATATGGAGGAGTGTCAAATGACGCGTTTTGTCTTTTATAAATAGGTATTTGCAAGCAAAGTTGGAAATTTTCTGTAATTTCCATTTGGTTCGTGTACGCACAAGTATTGCGTGTTCCGAAAACTGAAAGTGTGTTATTGGTACGGAAGTCAAAACGTATCTTTATATACCTCTCGCGACATTTTTGGACAAGTTTTAACAATTGTGAGCAAATGCAAAGTATCACATTTAATTGTATGTGTTATTTACATTAGTGATTGAAAGCAAAGACGCGTGGACCAGCCTTCGGGAAAGCTATCGCCACCACGCCAGAGCATCCAAGCGGCAAAAGAGTGGCAGTAGCGGCGGCGCTGCGTTGGATGCGGCTATATTGGGAGTTTGCCGGGGAAATGGCATTCTTGCCAAACGTTTCACAAAAACGAAGGTAATTTTGCAATCCACTTTTAACTAACTTCCCGATGACCTTCTCCCCCTCCCCACATTTTGTTTGTGTTGGGGATTGACCTCATATAACTCCTTACTGAATTTCAATAGTCTAGCATGAATATATTCAGAGTTATGTAGTACTAAATATTCATTTTGCATGGGAGGTGCCACGCCCCTTTTATATATCGATATTATTTTTAACCTATGACCATCCTTGGAAGGTTTCTAGTGGGTTGTGCAAATTTGGTTGTGATCGGTCGATACGTTTAGGACGCAACTCGATCTATACCTACATACATACATACATAATTTGATTTTTATATATATAGATAGATGTGTAAGTTAGAAGTACCTCATAAGTTTCTCCGAAATTTCAGAATTTTTTTTTGTCGAGAGTGTTGAGTATTTTTTCCATATGTTTTGATTGAAAAATCACTTTTTGTGCATGAGTTGTATGGAAGAAAACAAGGCTGCACAACCAAATAAACAAATATTTTTTTTTCGACAACGAAGTCGAAAAAAAATTTTTTAAATTCGTTATCTTGGCACCTGAAACAAAATCAAAAACTTAGAATTTTTTATTAATTTTTTGAGCGTTTTTTGTTTGAAAAAACATACTCAAACTCTAAAAATCATTTTTTTTTTACTTTGATATCAACGAAATGAAACTTTGCATATCGAATAAAAAACGAAATATTTTTATTTTTTTTTTAAGAAAATAACCAACACTGTCTACAAAAAAAGTTCTGAAAATTCGGGGAAACTTCTGAGAAACTTCTAACTTGGACATTACAAAACTGCATATTCGAAAAATTTTTTGAAATTCGGATAAAAAAAATTCAAGTTTTGTTAAAAAATTTTTGAAGTTTGATCCATTGTCATAAATTCTGCGTGTATACTTCAAAAAATGTTAACATTGTACATGTACTCCCTTGCAGGACATTTACATCTTCATCGAATTTCAGTGAGGAATCAAGCCAATCTCCCTTAAATCCCTCAGAGGACTTAAACAGCACGCAAATTAGTGACAAGGATTCCCAATACGACTATGTGAGTATGGGTGCAGATGGTAATATCGACAGCAGTATTGCGAATTTGCACCAGCATCACATTCTGCGTGGATGTCTGGCAATATGCGCAACAGCATGACGTTCTATAAATAATAAATAAATAAAATATATAAATAGACCTATCATTTTGTATTTACAGAATCCAAAGCGTTCGAAACCGTATACGTTATCTCAAAGTCCAGATGAGAAGTGGGGGCGCTTCAATAGAATTTTAAAAAAGCAAGAGGAGTTTTTGGAGGATCGTAAGAAATCTCCATACGCCCAGGCATTATCGACTTTTGACTGGCTCCTAAATAAGCTGCCACGTTCTGTCGGAGATGACATGTGTCTTCACATAAACAGTATCCTTCTACAGAAAATCGTGGAACACAAATCCAGCCAGACCACAGAATAAATTGGTCTGTACGTCAGTGCACCACCTGTGATCACATATCGTCCTCATGAAAAATTGTTATAAATTATATTTAAGTAAGCAGGCTAGACCGCGCCGTCGAAATTATGATTCCTTATGTTGGTACGAACAAAAAATTGGTCTACAACATACACTCATTGCCAAATTAATAGGTACATAATTGATCGGTCAACTACACCTTTCAGAATAGTTAATTGAATTTCAAAATTTGTCATTTGGATTAAGAATAGTTATCTGGATTTTAGAATATGTTAATTTGATTTCAGAATAGGTAATTGGAATTCAGAATGTGTGAATTGGATTTCAGAAATCGTTAAGTAGATTTCAGAAAATACCTTTCGAACCATTTTACATTTAAATGAATTTATGAAATGCCTTGAACTTACAAATTATTTTCCTACTTTGCGTAATAAATTGTTTGATATCTGAAATCCAATTGATGCCTTCCGAAATTGAATTGTCTATTTTTGAAATCCACTTCACACATTCTGAATTTCAATTGCCTATTCTGAAATCCAATTACCTATTCTGAAATTCAGTTAACGTTTTCTGAATTCAAAATGGAGAAGTTTTAGATTTGCGAATGATTTCTTCTAAGTTTTTAATTTTTTTTATAACAACATTAAATTTTTGGTTCGTACGAACATGAGGAACTATAATTTCGACGGTACGGTATAAATTGCCAAATCGCCTCAGCCTAATACAGGCCCTTATTGAAAGTATACATTTAATGAATTTAATAAGCTCTTAAAGCGTCCAAATATTGAAGTCTATTAGCAAATTCTTTTGTTCATATTACCCAATATATTATTAGATAAAAAGACATGTTATTTTATGGTTGTTATAGATTATACCCCTTATTCATAAAAAAAATAAAATAGGTTTATTAAGCTCTTATAATTGGAAATTTGTATGGAAATGTCATTTTAAAAATCTTTATAAACCTTCATGATTTTTTATGTATAAGGGGGTATATTTATTTAATCCCATTATTCATATAAAATATTGAAGGTTTATAAAGCATTTTAAAATGACATTTTCATACAAATTTCCAATTATAAGAGCTTAATAAACCTATTTTATTTTTTTATGGATAAGAGGGGAAGTTTATAGGCGCTTATTGAAAGCATGCCTTTATTATTTTTTTTTGTATTGTATTATTAATGAGCTCTCCAAGAGTAAATATTGAAGTCTGTTGGTGAAATTTATGATATATAGTGTGCGACATAAATAAAGCACCGAAATTCCTTTCAGAACATCTATGTACATAGCTCAACAAAAGTCAAATTATAAGTTCTAGGATGTTAAGTCTCTTTTATTAAGGAAGAAGATATACTCAATATAATATATAAATGTTTAGTATATTGACGGCTGAGTGGAAGATCACCCTGTTTCAAAACATTTAAAAAAAAATGCCCTTTCTCAGAAATTGTTTCAAGAACGCCTTAACTTAGAATTTTTTCCTAAAACGCCCTATTTTATAACTTAGTTCCAAAACGCCGTATCTTAGAATGAGTTTACAAAAGGTCATATTTGAACGAAAACTAAATACACTTGCAGCTGAGATAGGGCGTTTCTGAAACTCATTCTGAGATAGGACGTTCTTGAACCAAGTTTTGAAATAGGGCATTTTTGAAACAAGTTCTAATTTAAGGCGCTCGTGAAACAATTTCTGAGAAAGGGAATTTTCGAAAAATGTTTTGAAATACGGTGATGTTTCACTCAGCCGTCGATGTGGTCTTCACAAATAAAAGCAAAATATTGGGGCATATTCATAGTCAGAATTAAGTGGGTACTTAAAGTTAGTTGTAGCTTTTTGACAAAACTTCCAATGGGCTATCTGTCGAAAAAGTTGCAACTAATTTAGAGTATACGCCCCATTGAATTAAGAACTTGCATTTAAGATTTTACATATCGTCACTTGATTGCCAGAAGCGTGAGTGTGCCATTTTTTAAACTTTGATCTAATCAGGTCATTAGATGAACCACTAAATATTCTATATTGTATCAAAATCTCGATTAAAATGCATCACAGGAAGGCTGTATAATTTGCATAACAAAAAGGCACTCTAATTTGCAAAATATAGCTAAATCTATAATAGAAGCCACCTAAACAAAAGTTGCAAAAGTTACAGAGAGTTAATCAAACTTTGAAAAACGGACATCAAAGTTTGCACCTTTTTTGGCAGAGGCGTAGTGCGTATAGCGTCCACAATTGATTGCGAGGCATTGATGTTGGATATAAGTTGAGGTTTACCTTGAGAGCTACCGGTACCCAAACATTTTTTACACAAAAACTCATACGTACCCAATACAAGTTCAGGACATTCATATTTATCTACACGCTGTCCGGTGTGGCCCAAATATTGGAAATATTCAGTTGGCACTGTTGAGAAAAAATATGGATCAATGAACACAAGCAAAATTTACAGATTTTTTTACCATCTGTTGTTACTTTACACACAAGACTTTGGAAACGACGACCAGCATCTACAAATTGTATATATGAGCCTTGCAAAGATTACATCTAATTGCACCCAATTCACCAAAATTTATAATGGGTGGCTCATATTCACCCTCAACCGTGCGTGCCATTGGTGAGACGGTAAGTGTAATGGACAAAGCTGCCAAACAAAACATTAATTTCGATTATCGATACCTAACGTAACGTGGCGAGGAGTTACCCTAATTTTCTACCACATATTTTGTGGTCACCAATGGTTGTAATAAACCCTGTTCATTAGTAATAAAAGCACGACCAGCGCTATTTTGATTTTCAATGATAACGCTTATCGGATTTGGCATCTGATCGGGATCTAAACGGCGTTGGGCTTGATCATACTGATGCGGCTGTTGATATTTACCAGTAACAGTTGCAGGTGGTTGCTAAAGAAAATAACACAAAAATAATCATCAGCAAATTTGTAAATTATTAGTTGTATTAGCATACATTATAACCAGAACGTCCGGACGTGTCCGGGTATTGGGGCTTGACCCGGCTTGGGTGGTTGACTGAGCATTGGCGTCTGTCCAGGTTGTGTTGGTGGCATCATTTGACCTATGTAACCACGTGGTGCACCTGGTTGTTGTAGAAGATAACCCGGATTTTGAGGTTGTGGTGGATAGCCTGGATTTAGTGGCATTGGCAGATAGCCATCCTGGGGAGGTTGTTGCTGCTGTTATCGTGACATTGCATTACCCGGTTGCTGTTGTGGTATATACCTTGGCATAACTGGATGTGGTGTCATTGCCCCACCTGGTCCAGTAAATGCGGGCGGCATACCTGGAGGACCTTGTTGCTCATGGCCACCAAATGACTGGCGCATAGGGTGTTGAGGTGGCATTTGACCGGATTTTGACTGCATTAGACCAGGCTGTCGTGGCATTGGACCCAGTTGCGGTGGCATTTGCTGTTCATCTGTTTGCTGGTATGGAGATTTAACACTGCCGGCAATTGATGTTGGTGGTGTAGCTGACCAATTTGAAGACCACTCTAGAAAAATAACATTTATTAGACAGAAAATTACCAAAAATATATGTTTGCGAATACTTTCCCTAATAAGGAAGTGACATTCTTTATATTTCTTTTGTTTATGTGCTCTTCTTCTTGCTTGTTTCACTATTCACCGTAGATTTTAAACGTCAAAATTACTTCCATACTACTATTTTTCACGCAAGAAAAAAGGCAACATTTTTCTTGAGCAATTACTTGTGATCTGCGTACCAAGCTATAAAGTGAAAAAATTGTGCACCACAGCAACACTTTTGCGCCTACATAAACCCTGTTTCAGTGTTTTGCGTTTTTGCACAAAACACTTTTTTACCGTTTTCAACCAAACCAACGACGACAACCCAGAATTTCCCGTTATGTTTTTCCGAAGTCCACCAATCGTCCCGACTTTTTCAATCATTCGGCGCATTCGGTAATGGTATCCATTTTGAATTCGCTGTCATTTTCGGTCTGCCGAATCCAGCGAGTGCCTGTCAGAATGCTTGACAGATAAGTTAGTGTAGAAATGAGAAAAACTGAATTAAGCATGAAAACAAATACCAGCAGGATGGCCTAGTGGTTAAAGGCTACTGCAGTTTCACCATGTGATTCACGGTTCGAATACCGGTGAAACCTTTGATAACATTACAAAATTGCCTGATGATGATTACGTTGGCGGTTTTCGAAATGGGTCCATCGCAATATGCCAGTAAATGTTTCTTTCTTTTCAGTTTCTCTTAGAAAACATAATAATTGAAATTCAATTATTATAAGCCGGTGTTAAGCTCATGAATTCTTAAATATAAGTATAAACTGAACACACCATTAAACAAACATACATAAATATGTACAACTGAGCCCGATTTTACCAAGCTTCTCATTCGCAACGAAGAAGAACTTTACAAAAACAAACCTACATGTCACACAAATCAATATTGAGACAAAAGGTCTCAATTGTGTTGTTAGTGTATAAGTGAGAAAAACTGAATTAAGCATGAAAACAAATACCAGCAGGATGGCCTAGTGGTTAAAGGCTACTGCAGTTTCACCATGTGATTCACGGTTCGAATCTCGGTGTAACCTTTGATAACATTACAAAATTGCCTGATGATGATTACGTTGGCGGTTTTCGAAATGGGTCCATCGCAATATGCCAGTAAATGTTTCTTTCTTTTCAGTTTCTCTTAGAAAACATAATAATTGAAATTCATTTATTATAAGCCGGTGTTAAGCTCAATTTTTATTATTTTAAGTAAATGTTACTTTTCATATGTAGTATGTATATTCGTACCCAATTAAAATTGAGTTTTCTGTATCATAGTCGAGTTTTTGCGGTAGGAGTAGTAGAGATTGCACTTCTTCGGATATTTCCTCATGCTTGCTAGATAATTTCGTCTCCTCGATGAAATAAATGGGTCAGAAGTAACTAAAAAATTATTTAAAATGTCCTCATTTGTGGCTTTGCGGCTAATTTTTCTTGCATGATCTCGACGATATGCTCTAAAATCTTTATTTCTTGATTCAGCGGCTTCTTCGGACAACTTTCCAATAGGAATGGAACCAAAATGCTCTATCATTGAAGCTCCGTGTACTAAAATTTTATGCACTCTTGAAGGCATGTAATACCATCCATATAGTTCGACGTAAACTCGAATGGTTTCTCTGGCGTACATGTTGAACTTTTGTACATCTATTGGACACCCACATGAAAGTGCCCCTAATATTTTAGATAATCTTTGAATGAGATTTTCACTAACAGCAGTTTTAGAGGCGGTAGTTTTAATGTCAACGAAAAATCGTCTAGCGGTATTTCCATCATTCGTTGTACCGTGTCCTTGCTTTACCACGTCTACCAATAAATTCGTCTGATTTCTGAAAGAATTCTGTACTGCTCTCCGCTTCTCTTCCAATTTAGATTTATTATCTCCTTTCGCTATCCAAGATTTAAATTCTAATCGGTAAGCTATATGAAGAATACACTCCATAAACCAAATTCTCGTATGCAGAGTTGCATCCCATATTTGTAAATGTCAGTATCAACGTCTATGTTAAAAATTAAAGTGAGGTCATTCATCTCTTTTGGGGTAGCCTTACATATGTCACAACGTTCCGTGGATGTATCACTCAAAATTGATGAAGCTTTTCCATCAGTCATGGTTAGTATTAATGAGTGACTGACTTTAACTTTTTCACATTTTGCTTCCGTTAAATTTTGGATTTCGAATTGAAATGCACTCATTTCTTGAGTGATAGTATATTTGTTTTCTTGAACAAATTTGAAAAAAAATGGGACGACATAAATATGTCGAATTCGGAAATTCATTTTCCCAAACAACCTTCTCCTCAGAAGATAATTTAATCGGTACCAAACTTCCCATTAAAATGCAAGAATCGTTTTCAATATCATCACAAGTGCTAATTTTTTGCTTGTAATTGGCTTCACTGGAAGCACCATCAAAGCCCCATTTGCTTGTTAATGTTAAATTTTGGTATTCATTACCCACCAACTTTATCGGTTTCAATAGCCTTATTACTGTTAGATCCAAAAGTGACTGCAACCAAACTTTAGCACCACCATCTGTTAATGTTATATCGTTTTTAGCAGGGATGCACCTTAACGTTAAGCTAATCGTTTATCAAAAAATTTCCACCGTTTCCGTTGAAACACTTCGAAATATTATCGATAAAGAAATTATCAAGATAAATTGTATCGTTTTTAACCGAAACGAAAAGCTTTCGTTAAGGTTAAAAACGTTAACAAAAACGTGATACTTTATGTTTGAATTGTGTTGGCAATGCTATAGCCATGGTGAAGCCGTAAGGTGGTAACAACGAGCGCACATACACACACAAACTCTATGTAATTTGTTTGTGTAATTTGTTGGTGGTAATGTCAAAAATACTCTGAGAAATGTTCGTACTGTCAAAATTCATGAGAAAAGTTGCAATCAGCTTAGCTAATGCTTTCACCTTTAATGACTCCGCCATCAATCAGCTTTGCCAGCATAGTTTGAAATTAATAATCAACATAAACGATTTGATTTCGTTTTGATATGGCAGAAAACGAAACGAAATCATTTCGTTAATTTGACGTTCTTAACGTTAATAAACGAAACGAAATGACTTTGTTTCGTTTATTAACGTTAACTAACGTAACGAAATGATATCGGTTCGTTGGTTAAGCATGCCTGGTTTTTAGGCACATAACATTCTTGCTTTTTCCTTGGATTTTATAATATGAAGGAAGTATATCCTCAGCCTTTTCATGCATACGTTTTCTTAAAATGTTGTATTGCCATTTAGACAACTTCAGTGATAAAGCTAAGCCCAAAGCTTCATCCGATGAAAATGAGACTTGTTTTTTGTTTTGGAAAAGTAAATTTTTTTCCTTAAGACACTCTTATTTCCTGCTGCTTTTAACTGCGCGGCATTTGCATATGATATTTCATCATTTGAATAATTACACTGGACCACGAATTTCAACTTTTTCTCTTTACCAGAATCGCCGTTATGAAATTCGTATGAAAAATCACCCCCTGATTTTGAAAATTGAGTTCATTTTTGATTCTATGGTACAATTTTTGAGATATTTGCAATTTACAGTTATTCGAAAAAACCAAAAAGATGGCTCCCTTTAATTACGTATATCTCACGAACGGGACGAGCAAAAAAAATTTACAGAATCGGAAAGACGATAAAATTTTCTATAAATGCATCATACATTGTTTTTTGCTCAACCAGATAGTTTTCGAGATATTAGCGTATCATTTAAGATTTTTGTTTTTTTTTATGAAAAATATGAAAAAAATTACTTTTGGCGGGGGCAGAATTCCAAAACCTCAACTTTTTTTCAAGATATTTTTTCTTTACGTATAGCTTTGTTTAATTAGTAAAATGATAAGCTATCACCGAAGAAAATCGATGGAAAACTACATAAGTTATAAGCGTTTAAATAAAAATACCCAGGTTGCGCAACTTCAATGTATGTATACATACATATATTAAAGGTATAAAGTGCGAATGGGATATTATCCGGATAAGCGAATAACACCATAACAATGATAATACTTTTTCTTTAAATAAATCAAATAGTACTTTTAATACTCGAATTGTTTTATAATATGCAGAGTGGTTGCATCGAAATGAAGAGTGGTTGGGTTCGAAACCTGCTGTAGGCATGTAGTTATAAACATGTATTTCCGTCACTTATGGGTAAGTATGCAGGTAGATTTTCAAAATTATAAGACACAGAAAATTTTTAAAGCCTACATCTAAAGCAGGTAGTATTTTCTTTTCCCGGCTTCGTATAAAAAGGAACCTTTCTGTCTAGGTAAGATTTGATTTTTTCAATTTTATTCTTGTTCCGAGTATAAATATAAGTTAATGCGCCTTGAAACTTCATAACATCTGCAACGCTCGCTGGAGATATTTCAGTTCATAAGTCAAATTTCAAAACCGTGATTTATTAAAAAAAAAAAAAAATGAGTAAAAGGACGCGAGAATTTGAGTGTAATAACGATCCAGATGTGTTCTGTTTCATGTGTGGCCAGTATATTATGATAAGGCGACGACGAGTGTTCACAGATCATATCAAAACTTTATACTCAAAGTATTTTGGCATTGAGCCTAAAAATGCTGAAAAACCATGGAAACCGAACACTTTGTGTACATCGTGTCGAGTAGAATTGATTCAATCGGAATCAGGACAGCAAATAATATTTGATACACCAGTGATATGGAGAGAACCTACTTGCCATTCAATAGAGTGGTATATTTGTCAAACAAAAGTACTTGGCGTTGGAAGATCAAGAAGAGTAACCTATGCCAGCGTACCTACCGTGACATTACCAGTACTATATTCAACGGCAGTTGCGGATCCAATTCCATTGTCTGAGTACGGGGAATCAAGTTGTACTGAATTTCACATGAGAAACGAGAGAAACGTTTTGTCACAAGCACAATTTAATGATTGGATAAGAGATTTGGAACTATCCAAGGAAAAGGCTGAGAGCCACACTTCTCGTATGCAACAATTTAAATTTTTGTCATCCGATGTTAAGGTGATATATTGTAGAACTCGTCACGAACCATTTTCCAAACACTATACCAAGAAAGACAGTATATGCTACTGTAACGACATTCCTGGTTTATTCAAAGAGTTTGGTCAAACATATGATTCAAAAGAGTCGCGATTGTTCATAGACAGCAATAAACTGGGTTTGAAGACTGTATTATTTTATATTGGTAACAAAAAGCCTTCTATCCCGATCGCACATGCAGTAACTACAAAGGGAACCTACGAGGAAATGCAAATTTATCAAATATGAAGAGCATGATTGGAAAATATGTTCTGATCTCAAAGTCGTTGCAATGCTATGCGGTCTACAAAGTGGCTACACCAAGCACTGCTGCTTCCTCTGCAAGTGGGATAGCCGAGCTCGAGTTTACCGTTGGTGTGGATAACATCAAATACACCCCTCTTGTCAAGAAAGAGAAAATCATACTTCCACCCTTACACTTCAAGCTCGGTCTCATTAAAAACTTTGTTAAGGCTTTGGACAAAGAAGGCGAAGCATTCGACTTTTTGAAAACAATTTTTCCAGATATTTCTCAAGCCAAGATAAAGGAAGGTATTTTTGTTGGACCACAAATAAAAAAGTTGATCAACAATAATCAATTCAAAGGACTACTCTCATCAGTTCAGGCAGCAGCGTGGGAATCCTTTGAAATGATTTTTACAGGAAATTTTCTATGATATATTAGAATATATATCACCAAGGTTCACGTTTTTATATTGGAAACTAAGGGAGAAATGGCAAAAAATCTTTCTATCTGAACGATCGGTTGTATGGGATAGGTATATACATATAGCTCGGATCAAAGTGATTTTTTTAGGAAATCTTCTATGATATATTAGAATAAATATCACCAAGTTTAACGTTTTTATATTGGAAATTAAGGGAGAAATGGCAAAAATCTTTCTATCTGAACGATCGGTTGTATGGGATATATATTATATATAGCTCCGATCGAAATGATTTTTTAAAAAAAAATCGTCTATGATATATTAGAATAAATATCACCAAGTTTAACATTTTTGTATTGGAAATTAAGGGAGAAATTGCCAAAAATCTTTCTATATGAACGAGGTCGATACCCGTGATTAAAACACTGTTTTTTTATTCTTTTTTTATATATATTTCGGTTACACTTCGGTAACCGTCTTCAAGGAACTACAAGCAAACATTTTTTATTTTACATTTTACATATTAAAAATATATACCTACATTAATTTTGTTAATTTTTCTTAATTACATTTGCATGTCCGTTTGTTTGTTCCGTAGTAAGTGTTCATAAATATGTGCGCAATTGTCCGTGTCAATTTTGTAGTTCAGTCTAATGTCTGCAGGTATATTTGTTATGTGCAGTATTTCCAGTGCCATTCGTTTTCTGTAATTTTGTTCTTGTGGAATAATTTTTGCTTTTTCGAAATCAGCTGTGTGTCCGCTAGACGCACAGTGGGTCATGAGTGCTGTTTTGTGCGATATTGAATTTTGGCAATATTTTAAATCTGATTTGTGTTGTGTCAATCTAGTTCTTAGTTTAGCTTTAGTAGTTCCTACATAGATATTGTTACAAAGTACGTTGTTTTTACCGCTACACTGTATTTGGTAGGTAAATTACGTTGCTCTTTTCCGTATTTTGGTCAAATTAAAGATATTTTTTGAAGTATTTGCAGGCTTCTGAGCTATTTTTACTTTGCCTCTGTCATAACAGCCTGATTTGGTTAGCCGTTCTGACAATTTTGGTACGTACGAAACCGATTTAAAAGCCGTTGGTTTTTTTGTTATACTATGTTGCCCCACATTCATGGAGTTTTTTATTAACGTTTTTATAATATTCTCAGGGAAATCATTGTTTTTTAGGATATCTCGTATTTAATTTTTAATTTCATTATGGTAAATTTCGTCCGATATTTCAGACTAACGTCTTATACAGCCCGTTGCTGTATTCATTATCATCGTCTTTGGATGTTTGGAGTAGTAGTTGATCCTATTTTCAGCAATTTATAATATATGACAATTTTTATAGAAGTTTTTGAAATCTGTCGTCAAAATGTAATAAATATTTTACATGTTGAATAATAATTTATTAGAATTATTTCCATTTCAATTTATCAATTTAACAGGTAAAGGTCGTTGTTAGGCCACCATTGCATGATTTTGAAACCAATTAATAGCTGATTTCTCTTAATTCACTAAAAGTGACTAACTTTTCGGAATCCCACCAAATAGTCAGCTAATAGTTAGCTTGCTTTTGCCAATTGGCTTTTTTTCTGCAGGGATACTATACACGTGTATATGGATGGTTTCAAATTAATGGAAGGGGTTGAGTCTGATGTTTACTGTGTCCATCCAGAAATAAGTAGATCCTACAGGCTGCCACATTAATTCAGCGTCATTTAGGCGGAAAGTAATAATAATAATAAACCCAACGGATTAGTACCCTTCAAAGTCCACCCAACCGACACGAGAGGCTGAACCGCATGGCGGAAGAGTTTTGTTTTTACCGAGTTGTTAATAAACGGAGGTTTATTAAGAGTCCAGATCTAAAACTGCTGAGCTGCAGAATAAAGAATATAGTTAAAAAACAAAAAAAAAAACTAAAAAACACGCTTTTGAATAATATCGAACTAAAAAGTTAAAAACAATTATGTATATGTTTGTATGTGTAATGGTGTGTTTAATTTTACTTACGATTTTAAGAATTAATGAGCTTAACACCGGTAAATAATAATTGTTATTCAATTATTGTTTTTGGTTTTATTGAGAAAAACTGAAAAGAAGGAAACATTTACTGGAATATTGCCATGGTACCATTTCCAAAACCCCCACGTCATTATCATCAGGCAATAACGTAATGTTTTTATTTATTTCAACAGGTTTCACCGGTAGGTAGGCATGCGGGATTAGAAATTTGACGGCTGGAGTTCGATTCTCAGCTCGGGAGAATATAATTTCTAATTTAAAAATACAAAGACATTTGATGAAACCTTTGGCAGGATGGAAATAATTGCAATGCCGGCCAGTATGTTTAATTATTTTCAGCTTTTCCGTCATAATAAAGCATAACAATTTGATAAAAACAAATTTTTGTGAAAGGCGTCTATTACTCATTAAAATTTACAAATTTATAATTTTTCGCAGGATGGAAATAGCTGTAATGTTAGCCGGTATATTTAATTCCTTTCATATTTATATATTTTGTGTGTCCTCTTTCTTGTTTATCGTATTTGACCTTTTTTCCAATATTCTCAGACTTTCCAATGTATATCTGGCTCTCCCGTGTTTGTTCCTATTTATTATTTTTGTATTTGCCAGATCAGCTGAGTGTCCATTTGTTGTGATATGCTGCGCTAAGCAGGATTCCCAGTGCACGTTTGGTAGTCCCTATATATACCCTGCTGCAGCTTTCATTTTCTTTATCTTTACACGTTATTTCATATACCACATTGTTTTGTTCTAATTTTTCGGTTGGGCTTTTTGTGTTAGTAAATATAGTTGCTCTTGTGTAGTTTGATTTATATGATAAAGATATGTTTTGTTTATCGTGGAATATAGTTTTGTTGAGGTTTTGGCTAAGTTTAGGTTACACTGAAGTATTGTTTTGACTTACTTTCCTTATGTACCGTTGTGTTGTTTTGTGCGTTATTTATTTCTCTTATTATTTGTTTTATTAGATTTTTAATTAGGGTGGATGGGTAGCTATTGCTTTTAAGCATTTTATCAATTTTTTGCAAGTTTGTGTTCCAGTATTGCTTGTCACTTATAGTTAGCACTTTCTTTATAAAATTTTTTCGCCGTGCGTATATTGTATTTCATTGGCTGGGACGAATGAAAATTTATCAATCTGCCGAAGGATAAAGGCTTTGCGTACCACTCAAATGAGAGGCTTCCATTATTTATATTTTTATATATTCTTACGTCCAGGTAATGTATGCTGTCATCTCTTTCCATTTCAATCGTAAACTGAATTTTGTTGTGATATTTGTTAAGTGTTTCTAATATTAAATCCACGTCCTTACGTTTTACAATCACCAGAATGTCGTCCACATATTTTACTAAAAATTTTATGTCGATGTCATGTTTTTGTTTCAACTCATTTAGAGTTTTATCAATAAGGTCATCTAGAATTATATCCGCTATTGTAGGTGAGAGCGGATTGTCCACTGGCATACCAAAAGTTTGAGCGTAAATGTCGTTGTCATAAATAAAATAATTATTATTGAGGAAACAAAATCTTAAAATTTCTTGGAACTGCATTTGGGTATATTTGTTAAAGAGTTGATTTTGTCAAATTTTTCCATTATTATCCGTATGGCGAGATTGGTGGGAATGTTCGTGAATAGTGATACGACGTCGAACGATACAAGAGATTCTTCTTTGTCGATTTTCATATTTTGTAGTCTCTCTTTCAGCCTAAATACATTTTTAATGTTGTACTCTTCTGAGGTTATATTCTTTGTTATGTCTCCTACATATTTCGATGATGCAATTGGGCGTAGGGGTGTATTGGGCTTGTGTATTTTTGGTAACACATAAAGTTTTGGTGCAATCGCTGCCGAGCAAGTTAACTTGTGTTTTTCTTTAATGTTTATGTATTTTTGTTTGTATAGATCGTTGACTATTCTGTTGTTTTTCTTTTGTAGTGTATTTGTTGGGTCTGTTCTCAGTTTTCTGTAAGTGTTTTTGTGTTCCAGTAGCTCTTCCATTTTCTCTTTGTAGTCTCTTTTGTATATAACCACAGTTTGGTTTCCCTTGTCTGCGTCTGTTATAACTATGTTGTTTTTGTGTAGGTATAGAAATGCTTTGCTTTTGTTGTATGTTTCTAATATAAATTTTTCCAATGAATTGTTTTTTATGTTTCTTTTAAATTAGAGAATTCCGGTGCTCACTTTGTTTCTCGCCATTTCTTTCATATTTTCATCGCCCAATGCTTGGATTGCTTGCTCAATTTCTGTTATTGTATGTATTGCGGAGAAGTTTTTTCTTGTCGTCGGAAAAGTAAATTTTTTCCCTAACGATAGGAGCCATTTAACTTCTTCAGGAAAGTTTATATCGGTTTTGTTCACAAACCAGTCATTGTTTGTACATATCCCCATGTTTCGTAGTTGTTGGGCTTTCAGATTGTTAATTTTTGTTGTATGTACTTCATTTACTTCTTTCGCCACTCTCTGGCCATAAAAATTTTGTTTATTTTTGAAAGTTTTTAACTCACCTTTGTTGAGATTGCATTCTAGTTGCTTTTCTGTGTGGTAATTGTAACCCTTGGTAATTTTTATGTCTAAATTAGTTTGGGTTATTTCCATGTGCATTACTTTACGCAAAAAGTGAAATTTAGTTTTATAAAGTTGTTGTTGTAATTTTTGGGATGTTGTGGTTATTTTAACTTTTTCAACTGCGTTCATTAAATGATTTCGGATAATGTCATACCTTTTGCACTCTAATAAGAATTTTAGACGTTCCATTTGCTTGGATTATTTTTGCGTTAGCTTACTAAAGTGTCTTAGTGTTATGCACGTATGTTCGTCGTACTTGTACCGCATGTGTTTGTAATCCTTCCGAGATGATTAATTTTATGATTTTTCCGGTCAATTTATTTTTGTTGGTAATAGGCTTTTTTGACCAATCGTTCCTTAATTGCAAATAAAGATATTTATTTCAATTTTTCTACCTAACGTTTCGCTAGACTTCCTAGTATCTTCAGAGGTGATCTAATTTATTAACAACAATAAAGATAAAAATATTAAATTAATTTGTTGTATAAAGATTACATTAATTTATATATATAAATTTACTTTATATATGTAACAAGAACAACACTAACATTGATTTACATACGTACAAACATAGACAACACTTACGTAATATATTTGTTATTTAACTATTAAAACTAAAAGCATTAGTACTATTTAACACTGGTATCACTGTCATACTGATTCTTAACTATAAACAGCTGCTATATTTTGTGTGTCCTCTTTCTTGTTTATCGTATTTTCCCTTTTTTCCAATATTCTCAGACTTTCCAATGTATATCTGGTTCTCCCGTGTTTGTTCCTATCTATTATTTTTGCTTTTGCCAGATCAGCTGAGTGTCCACTTGTTGTGATATGCTGCGCTAAGGCGGTGGTGGTTTTTCTATTTTGTATACCATCTTCATGTTCTTTCAGTCGGATTCCCAGTGCACGTTTGGTAGTCCCTATATATACCCTGCTGCAGCTTTCATTTTCTTTATCTTTACACGTTATTTCATATACCACATTGTTTTGTTCTAATTTTTCGGTTGGGCTTTTTGTGTTAGTAAATATACTTGCTAGTGTGTAGTTTGATTTATATGATAAAGATATGTTTTGTTTGTCGTGTAATATAGTTTCGCTGAGGGTTTGGGTAAGTTTAGGTACATAGGTTACACTGAAGTAGGTAGGTAGGTTGAACTGGCCGGTCCATGAGGACCTCACATAGACTGATTGAGTCCGTAGTGTTACCAGAAGTTTGTTTTAACGACCAAACTGAAAAACCCTATCAAAAACCAGGACCTATGTTATAAAATAACTCCGTCCTCTTGGCAAATACTAGAAGCTTCCTAGGACTTAAGCCACTTGCTGCTTCTAGATCTGACAGCTGTATCACTCCTAATATCTGGAGTCTTAGCCTGGCAAGTGCAGGGCACGAGCACAGAACGTGCTCGATCGTTTCCTCCTCCAACCCGCACTTCCTACACCTGCTATCACTGACCAAGCCTAATTTAAAGGCATGTGACGCCAGAAGGCAGTGTCCAGTCAGAATACCCGTCATGAGTCTACAGTCCTCTCTTTTTAATGATAGAAGCAACTGTGTTAGTCTAAGGTTGAAAGACCTACACATAATCTTCGACACTTTACAGCCCCGCGCTTGAACCCACGCCTTTTCTGCTTGGTCGATCATGTGCACCTCTCGAATTCGCTTAATATCGCCCAATCTAATTGGGACGTCTACGGAGCAAGCTTCAAGGGATGCGCCCTTTTTAGCTAATTCGTCCGCTTTTTCATTCCCATCTATTCCCATATGCCCTGGGACCCAATATAGATGTATGCTTCTCCCTGTCCCGATTCTCTCCAGAGACTGCTTACACTCTAACACGCATTTAGATGCTGTGCTATGCGAGATTATTGCCTTAATTGCTGCTTGACTGTCAATATAAAAGTTAACACGGTTGCAGCTTAAGCTATTCTCTTCCAGGGTTTCTACTGCTTTGGTTACGGCTAATATTTCCGCTTGGAAAACGCTACAGTAATCCGGCAGCCTGTAGGATCTGCTTAATTCCGGATCAGCGCAGTATACCGCAGACCCTACTCCTTCCACTATTTTGGAACCATCGGTGTACACATGTATCGCCTCGTCCGCCATTTGCGCACCCTTGCGCCAACCGTCCACCTCTATTGTGGCCTTAAGATCTCCCTCAAAGTGCAGGTAGGGAATCATGTAGTCTGTTCGTCTTGTGACTGAGGACGCTATACTACTATGGCCATATGGTCGGCGCTCAAGCTGCCCCGAAGCATCGAGCCTGGTTGCGGTCGTTAACGCTTTGTTCTTTGCTACCAGGTCTACAGGTGGAATGTGCAGAATGGCATACAGTGCAGCCGTCGGGGTTGTTTTCAGGGCTCCCGTAATGCAAAGCATCGATAGTCTGCATACCCCCTCTAATTTTTTGAGGTATGTTGTTTTTTGTGTGGCTTTCCACCAAACAAGAACTCCATAGTATAGAATAGGGCTTACAATCGCTGTAAAAACCCAATGAGAAAGAGAGGGCGATAGGCCCCACGTACACCCCAGCATTCTTTTACATGCATAGAGTGCCGTTGAGGCCTTCTTGACCCTCTCCTCCAAGTTGAGCTTCCATGACAGCTTACTGTCTAGGATGATTCCTAGATATTTTGTGCAAGGTTTCTCCTGTAAGGTCACCGCTCCTAACTTAGGCCTGGTCCAATTTGGGACCTTGTACCTCTTTGTAAACAAGACCATATCCGTCTTCTCCGCATTGACTTTCAGCCCGACATTAGATGCCCAGGTATGAATATCCCGAAGCGCCCGATCCATCAAAGAACTAATCGTTGGAAGGCATTTTCCACTTATGACAATTGCAACGTCATCTGCGTAAGCCGTAAGTTTTACGGGTCCCTCATCGAATTGCCTGAGCAGTTGGTTGATGACCAGTGTCCACAGCAGAGGTGATAGCACCCCTCCCTGCGGCGTGCCCCTGTCCACTGATTTCGTGGCCTCGTACAATCCCCATTGTGATGTAATCTTTCTGCAATTTAACATGCAGCCGATCCATCTGATTAAGGCAGGATGTACTTTAATGTAATTAAGACCATCCATAATCACCCATTTTTCAACATTATTGAAAGCCCCGGCAATGTCCAAGAAGACTCCTAGAGCATACTCCTTATATTCCAGGGATTTCTCTATGCTTATTACCACCCTATGCAATGCGGTGTCTACCGACTTGCCTTTGGTGTACGCATGCTGTGTTGTGGAGAGCAGCTTTTCATCCACGTTGGACTTTATGTACACATCTATCAGCCTCTCAAAGGTTTTGAGCCGAAATGATGTTAAGCTAATGGATCTATAGTCTTTGGGATACACGTGACCGATCTTCCCCGCCTTTGGTAGAAAAGCTACACGAGCAGTTCTCCAAGAGTGCGGTACATGATTCAGTCTTATGCACCCATCGAATATTATTTTAAGCCATTCCACGACCGCCCTACTTGAGACTTGTAGCATGGCCGGGAATATACCATCTGGGCCCGGCGATTTAAACTTAGAAAACGTCTTCACTGCCCACTCGATCTTGGTATCGGTCACCAAGCCCGGCACCACTAGCTCCGTGATCGAAGTGTGAGTGATGTCTGCTGGTTCTTCTAAACCGTCTCCCGATGGGAAATGTGTATCGAGAAGCACCTCAAGGGATTTCTCACTATCACGTGACTATTCACTGAAGTATTTTCTTGACTTATTTTCCTTATGTGCCATTGTGTTGTTTTGTGCGTAATTTATTTCTCTATTAGATTTTTAATTAGGGTGTGTGGGTAGCTATTGCTTTTAAACTTTTTATCAATTTTTTGCAAGTTTGTGTTCCAGTATTGCTTGTCACTTATAGTTAGTACTTTCTTTATCAAATTTTTCGCCGTGTTCATTTTGTATTTCATTGGTTGGGACGAATGAAAATTTATCAATCTGCCGGAGGATAAAGGCTTTGCGTACCACTCAAATGAGAGGCTTCCATTATTTTTATTTTTATATATTCTTACAGCCAGGTAATGTATGCTGTCATCTCTCTCCATTTCAATCTAAACTGAATTTTGTTGTGATATTTGTTAAGTGTTTCTAATATTAAATCCACGTCCTTGCGTTTTACAATCGCCAGAATGTCGTCCACATATTTTACTAAAAATTTTATGTCGATGTCATGTTTTTGTTTCAGCTCATATAGAGTTTTATCAATAAGGTCATCTAGAATTATATCTGCTATTGTAGGTGAGAGCGCATTGCCTATTGGCATACCAAAAGCTTGAGCGTATATGTCGTTGTCATAAATAAAATAATTATTATCGAGTAAACAAAATCTTAAAATTTCTTGGAATTTGCATTTGGGTATATTTGCTAAAGAGTTGATTTTGTAAAATTTTTCTATTATTATCCGTATGGCGAGATTGGCGGGAATGTTCGTGAATAGTGACACGACGTCGAAAGATACAAGAGCTTCTTCTTTGTCGATTTTCATATTTTGTAGCCTCTCTTTCAGCCTAAATACATTTTTAATGTTGTACTCTTCTGAGGTTATATTATTTATTATGTTTCCTACATGTTTCGATAGCTGGTAGCATGGTACATTCACGGATGATGCAACTGGGCGTAGGGGTGTATTGGGCTTGTGTATTTTTGGTAACACATAAAGTTTTGGTGCAATCGCTGCCGAGCAAGTTAACTTGTGTTTTTCTTTAATGTTTATGTATTCTTGTTTGTATAGATCGCTGACTATTCTGTTGTTTTTCTTTTGTACTGTATTTGTTGGGTCTGTTCTCAGTTTTCTGTAAGTGTTTTTGTGTTCCAGTAGCTCTTCCATTTTCTCTTTGTAGTCTCTTTTGTATATAACCACAGTTTTGTTTCCCTTGTCTGCGTCTGTTATAACTATGTTGTTTTTGTGTAAGTATGCTTTGCTTTTGTTGTATGTTTCTAATATAAATTTTTCCAATGAATTCTTTATTATGTTTCGTTTAAATTGGAAAATTCTGTTGCTCACTTTGTTTCTCGCCATTTCTTTCGTATTTTCATCGCCCAATGCTTGGATTGCTTGCTCAATTTCTGATATTTATGTATTGCGGAGAAGTTTTTTCTTGTCGTCGGAAGAGTAAATTTTTTCCCTAACGATAGGAGCCATTTAACTTCTCCAGGAAAGTTTATATCGGTTTTGTTCACAAACCAGTCATTGTTTGTACATATCCCCATGTTTCTTAGTTGTTGGGCTTTCAGATTGTTCATTTTTGTTGTATGTATTTCATTTACTTCTTTCGCCACTCTGTTTGTTTATTGATAAACTCTAAATGAGCTGAAACAAAAACATGAGATCGACATACAATTTTTAGTAAAATATGTGGACGACATTCTGGCGATTGTAAAACGTAAGGACGTGGATTTAATATTAGAAACACTTAACAAATATCACAACAAAATTCAGTTTACGATTGAAATGGAGAGAGATGACAGCATACATTACCTCGACGTAAGAATATATAAAAATAAAAATAATGGAAGCCTCTCATTTGAGTGGTACGCAAAGCCTTTATCCTCCGGCAGATTGATAAATTTTCATTCGTCCTAGCCAATGAAATACAAAATAAACACGGCGAAAAATTTGATAAAGAAAGTACTAACTATAAGTGACAAGCAATGCTGGAACACAAACTTGCAAAAAATTGATAGAATGCTTAAAAGCAATAGCTACCCACACACACTAATTAAATTTCTAATAGAACAAATAATAAGAGAAATAAATAACGCACAAAACAACACCTCGGCACATAAGGCAAATAAGTCAAAACAATACTTCAGTGTAACCTATGTACCTAAACTTACCCACAACCTCAGCAAAACTATATTCCACGAAAAAAAAAACATATCTTTATCATATAAATCAAACTACACACTAGCAAGTATATTTACTAACACAAAAAGCCCAACCGAAAAATTAGAACAAAACAATGTGGTATATAAAATAACCTGTAAAGGTAAAGAAAATGAAAGCTGCAGCAGGGTATATATAGGGACTACCAAACGTGCACTGGGAATCCGACTGAAAGAACACGAAGCTGATATACAAAATAAAAAAACCACCACCGCCTTAGCGCATCATATCACAACAAGTGGACGTTCAGCTGATCTGTCAAATACAAAAAAAATAGTTAGGAACAAACACGGGAGAGCCAGATATACATTGGAAAGTCTGCGAATATTGGATACGATAAACAAGAAAGAGGACGCACAAAATATAACAGCTGTTTACCTTTTATGTTTATAGTTAAGAATCAGTATGACAATAATACCAGTGTTAAATGGTACTAATGCTTTTAGTTTTAATAGTTAAATAACAAATATATTACGTAAGTGTTGTCTATGTTTGTACGTATGTAAATCAATGTTAGTGTTGTTCTTGTTACATATATAAAGTAAATTTATATATATAAATTAATGTTAGCTTTATACCACAAATTAATTTAACATTTTTATCTTTATTGTTGTTAATAAATTAGATAACCTCTGAAGTTGCTAGGAAGTCTAGCGAAACGTTAGGTGGAAAATTTTAAATAAATATCTTTATTTGCAATTAAGAAATGATTGGTCAAAAAAGCCTATTACCAACAAAAAAAAAAAAAAACAATATAATTTTTAGTTTATCTGATACATTAAAAATCGTATATTAATCTGGAGTATTTATATTAATATCTGTACTTTTACGGCAGTTCCTTGTTAAGAGTATATTTGATAAGTTTCTGGAAGTTAATCTGCTTCTTTACTTGGAACAGATTAATTTCATATTAAAAAAATGTTTGGTGAAAAAGAAAAACACAAAAGACTCCTTTTCGCCACTTAATATATTTTTATTGTATTATAAAAACAATAATACTTTACAATACAAAATTGTTTCGGCACTCGCGTGGTGCCATGCTCAGTTGGTAGTGTTCAACTAATGGGTACTAACAACATCATACAGCTAATTAAGGGATACCAAATAAAAAAGGAAAGAAGATAATGTGCAAATAATAATAAATAAATAATAATATTAAAAAAATTTTGCAATAAAGCACACGTTAAGGTTGTTCTAAAAACAAAGACAAAGCTGAAGACTTTGCTTAAATCGACGAAGGACAAGTGTGACAGTTTAGATAAGCCGGGCGCTTATTCGGTCACATGCTCACAAATCAATAACGACATAGATTTACACTATGGAGCAAAAGTGAACACTTAAAAATCAATTTTGCAGGCACTGCCATTGTTTTTGGAGCAAAAATGAATTAATAAACAAAAACAACAACAAATACATTTTGTCTATCAGATGAATGCGTCTCCAGTCATTAATAGTCCAATTTGTATGACGTGCTGCAAACATGAGCTTGTCGGTTTTTTGCTGAAAGCTTAGGCTTCTTGGGCATTTTTTGCAGGAAAACAGCCAACTCCTTTAAGCGCACGCTGGACAGTCCACACATTAGCTCCGCAATTAATACTTTGCGCTGCCTCTTTTGTTAGTTTTGCTTTCCCGGTCATTAAGGAACGTGCCAGAAGCTTCGCTTCGCTACTCCTTATCTTCTACGATCGGCCATTTTTGCAATACTGAGTGGCCAAATTTTTTAATTTCTTCACTTTCATCACTTGTGATTAAGAGGGTTTAAGTTGTTTTGCAACTTCCGGTGTAGACTCGCCCAGTTGAAGCAGCTTTTCTAACTCCGCAATCATTTTGTTGTTACGCGGCTTCATTTTGTAAAGAAAGGTTAATATTTCCACTTTTCACAGCGAACTATGACAAACTGATCATAGCTGGAATAGCAAATACAAAGTCAACCTCTTATATTATTAAAATACTCAATAACGGTATTAAACGACGCTCCTACTTTATTCAAGTGCAAAAAATTTCAATGAGTGCAAAATTGAACCCTATACCTATCCTTACCTAAAGGCGAATTGTGTTAAATGTATTTGTTGTTGTTTTTGTTTACTAATTTACTTTAGCTCCGAAAACAATGGGAATGCCAATAACCTGCTTGATTTCTATCATATTATAACACTACGTTTTGTGCATGACATAACCTGTAAAATTGATTCTTAAGTGTTCACTTTTGCTCCATAGTGTGGCGCAAAATACATAGGACAGTCGTTTCGCACTGTACGTATCAGGTAGAACGAACATTTGAAGTACATCAAATATATCGAACCGAAAAGTGGAATCGCGGAGCACGCGGCGGCTGGATGCGAAAATCACCATGTAGGAAAATGAACCTCGGGTAACCCTGGAATGTGTTTGTATGACATGTGTATCAAATGAAAGGCATTAAAGAGTATTTTAAGAGGGAGTGGGCCATAGTTTTATAGGTGGACACTTTTTCGAGATATCGGCATAAAGGTGGACCAGGGCTGATTCTAGAATTTGTTTGTACGATATGGGTATCAAATGAAAGGTGTTAATGAGTATTTTAAAAGGGAGTGGGGCTTAGTTCTATAGGTGGACGCCTTTTCGAAATATCGCCATAAGGTGGACCAGGGGTGACTCTGGAATTTATTTGTACGATATGGGTATCAAATGAAAGGTGTTAATAAGTATTTTAAAAGGGAGTGGGCCTTAGTTCTATAGGTGGACGCATTTTCGGGATATCGTTATAAAGGTGGACCATGCGTTTGTACAATAAGGGTATCAAACGAAAGGTGTTAATGAGTGGTTTAAAAGGGAGTGGGCCTTAGTTCTATGGGTTGACGCCTTTTCGAGATATTGCCATAAAGGTGGACCAGGGGTGACTCTAGAATTTTTTTGTACGATATGGGTGTCAAATGAAAGGTTTTAATGAGTATTTTAAAAGGGAGTCGGCCTTAGTTCTATAGGTGGATGCCTTTTCGAGATATCGCCATAAAGGTGGACCAGGGGTGACTTTAGAATTTTTTTACGATATGGGTATCAAATGAAAGGTGTTAACGAGTATTTTAAAAGGGAGTGGGCCTTAATTCTATAGGTGGACGCCTTTTCGGGATATCGTTATAAAGGTGGACCATGCGTTTGTACAATAAGGGTATCAAACGAAAGGTGCTAATGAGTGTTTTAAAAGGTAGTGGGCCTTAGTTCTATGGGTGACGCCTTTTCGAGATATTGCCATAAAGGTGGA
The DNA here is from genome assembly GCF_040869045.1 of Eurosta solidaginis. NCBI lineage: Eukaryota > Metazoa > Arthropoda > Insecta > Diptera > Tephritidae > Eurosta > Eurosta solidaginis. The sequence continues at coordinate 88,899,085 of NC_090323.1, read as the reverse complement.
CCAGGGGTGACTCTAGAATTTGTTTGTACGATATGGGTATCAAATGAAGGTGTGAATGAGTATTTTAAAAGGGAGTGGGCCTTAGTTCTATAGGTGGACGCCTTTTCGATATATCGTCATAAAGGTGGACCAGGGGTGGCTCTATAATTTGTTTGTACAATATGGGTGTCAAATTAAAGGTATTAATAAGAATTTTAAAAGGGAGTGGTGGTAGTTGTATATGTGAAGGCGTTTTCGAGATATCGACCAAAATGTGGACCAGGGTGACCCAGAACATCATCTGTCGGGTACCGCTAATTTATTTATATATATAATACCACGAACAGTATTCCGGCCATGATTCCAAGGGCTTTTGATTTCGCGCTGCAGAACTTTTTCATTTTCTTTTACTTAATATGGTAGGTGTCACACCTATTTTACAAAGTTTTTTTCTAAAGTTATATTTTACGTCAATAAACCAATCCAATTACCATGTTTCAACCCTTTTTTCGTATTTGGTATAGAATTATGGCACTTTTTCCATTTTTCGTAATTTTCGATATCGAAAAAGTGGGCGTGGTCATAGTCAGATTTCGGCCATTTTTTATGCCAATAGAAAGTGAGTTCAGATAATTATGTGAACTGAGTTTAGTAAAGATATATCGATTTTTGCTCAAGTTATCGTGTTAATGGCCGAGCGGAAGGACAGACGGTCGACTGTGTATAAAAACTGGGCGTGGCTTCAACCGATTTCGCCCTTTTTCACAGAAAACAGTTATCGTCCTAGAATCTAAGCCGCTACCAAATTTCACAAGGATTGGTAATTTTTTGTTCGACTTATGGCATTAAATGTATCCTAGACAAATCAAATGAAAAAGGGCGGAGCCACGCCCATTTTGAAATTTTCTTTTATTTTTATATTTTGTTGCACCATATCATTACTGGAGTTGAATGTTGACATAATTTACTTATATAATGTAAAGATATTAAATTTTTTGTAAAAATTTCATTTTAAAAAAATTTTTGTTTTAAAAGTGGGCGTGGTCGTTCTCGGATTTGCTAATTTTTATTAAGCACACATATAGTAATAGGGGTAAAGTTCCTGCCAAATTTCATCATGATATCTTCAACGACTGCCAAATTACAGCTTTTAAAACTTCTAAATGACCTTCTTTTAAAAGTGGGCGGTGCCACGCCCATTGTCCAAAATTTTACTTATTTTCTATTCTGCGTCATAAGTTCATCGCACCTACCAAGTTTCATCGCTTTATCCCTCTTTGGTAATGAATTATCGCATTTTTCGATTTTTCGAAATTTTCGATATCGAAAAAGTGGGCGTGGTTATAGTCCGATATCGTTCATTTTAAATGGCGATCTGAGATGAGAGCCCAGGAATCTACGTACCAAATTTCGTCAAGATATCTCAAAATTTACTCAAGTTATCGTATTAACGGACAGACGGACGGACGGACATGGCTTAATCAAATTTTTTTTCGATACTGATGATTTTGATATATGGAAGTCTATATCTATCTCGATTATCGGTTATCCAATCAAAGTTAATATACTCTGTGAGCTCTGCTCAACTGAGTATAAAAACGTGCGCGTGAACGAACGTTAATTCGCGGTGCTTGTTGTGTGGGCGAAAAATGTTACTTCGGGAGTGTCGGAAGGGTGGTGTTAGTGTATAAGAAAATAGAAGAAATGAATTTAAAGTGAAGAATATAAATAATTATTCATAATATTTCCTCATAAAAGTTAAATGATACAAGAGATGGTGTTAAGAGATGGTGTTGTTGTGCTTTTGGCTACTTTACAACGGCATCGCATTTTGCATTAGGGCGTCGAATTGCTGGAGGAAAAAATTTAATGTGCTGTGTTTTGCAGAGAAAAGTTTTAACACGAGTTAAAACTCAAAAGCGAATGCCGATATTTCTCTAGCTTTCTGGTGATAGGGTGTCCCCATTTTTTATTTAAACGGTGTCCGAAATTTTCGGACTTATTTGTTATTTTTCCCCTTTTGAAAAAAATATATATATACATGGCATTGTGTGTTATACGGCTTGGCAAATTTGGTGAATAATGAAAAAAAATATGTGTTTTATTTTTTTTCCTTTAATACTTTTTGTTTAGTAGGGGTTAATGCATGGAATTGGTAGCGAATGAATTTTCCTTTTACGTACCGCTACCTTTGCCATTGTGATATCCCTCTTTTAAATTCTTCAAGTTTCGGGTGAAAATGTATTTAAAAAAATGTGATCGGCTGATTGTCTGGCTCTAGATAGCATTAGGTACGCTGTAAAATACAAAAATGTGAGAAAAATAAGAAAAAACAAAATTTTGAAAAATCTTTCCAACAAAAAATTTTTTGTTTGTTGGGTATTTATTTCTTATTCTTTCAGTGTCCCATTTTAGAAAACAAGCTTCAAAACAATCAGCCTTCGCACTTATTGAAATACGTTGAGAATTTAGACATAAACAAAAAAATGAAAAAAAAAATCCGGTGACAAAAAAAAATTAGTGAACTGTTATTCAGCCTAATCTTCATGTCTGTTTGTACAAATGGAGGCGTCATGCGCCTACCCAGCAGTAAAGACGGTCTCCATAGGAGCATGAAAAAGGCTTCTAACAGTGAACGCACGTATTGAAAGGTGGTTTTTGTATGAAACAAAAACAAAAATATGAGTATGCACGAAAATCACGCCACCATTTGTGCAACTATACATATGTACATTAGGCCGGTTAACAAATTTTTTTTTTGTCGAATTGAAGTTAAGAAAAGTGCTGAAAAAAGTGCTTATACCCTTTTTAATATGAATTTGCAGTAGGGTGTCTATGTTAGGCTGGGTCGACAAAAAAATAAAAAATTTTGCTTTGAGTTTTTTCTTGTTGAAGGATTTTATATTTTATTTTGTTGGTTTTGAGTCTGATATTATTGTTTCTGAGAAGTAGTTGGAATCGTGTCTTAAGTTTCGGAAGCAAATGGTGGTAATAGTACTAGTTTGACGAGTGGTCTGGTCACTTGGCCCCTTTCCGTCCGAAGGTGTACGACCCGAACGTGGTGGTTGTCGGAACCGGGATGAACGTTCACCACTCGTCCCAGTCTCCACTCGTTGGGCGGTAAATTATCCTCTTTAATAACCACCATATCTCCTACCCTGATATTTGTTTTAGGATGTTTCCACTTTATCCTCTTTTGTAGTTCCGTTAGATATTCTGTTTTCCATCTTTGGCAAAAGTTCTGATGCAAGGCCTTGAGTTTTTGCCATCGATTCACGATAGATGCTGGGTTTTCGTTAACTTCTAGCTCTGGTGGAGCTAATAAATGTCCACCGACTAAAAATGGCCTGGAGTCAGGTGCTCATATCCAAAGGTTCATTTGAGGCTGGGCTGAGGGGAAGAGAGTTAAGGCAAGATTCGATGCGACAAAGCAGCGTGCTGAACTCTTCGAAAGCAAATTTCGAACTCAATGCGATCTTTTTTAAATGGGTTTTAAAACTTTTCACACCGGCTTCCCACAGGCCGCCCATATGCGGAGCACCTGCTGGTATGAAATGCCAAGATAATTCCTGATGTGCAAATTTTGAAAGAGTTTGTACTCGGGAATCGGCGAGAAATGCTTTAAATTCTGCTTTTAATGCGCGTGAGGCTCCGACGAAGTTGGTCCCGTTATCTTAATAGATATTCCTGGGGCATCCTCGTCTGGCTGCGAACCTAGAAAAGGCTGCTAAAAAGGATTTCGTGCTCAAATCGCTAGTGGCCTCGAAATGCATGGCCTTAGTAGAAAAGCAGACGAACAGACAGACGTAACCTTTCGAGATACGACAACCGCGCCCCCTGTAACTCTTTATATCAAATGGCCCTGTAAAATCTACGCCTGTATTAGTAAAAGCACGCGAAAAGGTTGTACGCTCTTGTGGTAGAATTCCCATAAGCTGGCTCTGAACACGTTTCTTATAAATGGTGCAGGTCTGATAATTATGGATTATGAACCTCACCATGATTTTCACCTTCGAGATCCAGTATTGGGTTCTAATAATCCGCAGTATTAGTTGGTTTTCGCCGTGGAGAGAAACGTTATGGACAAACTGGACAAACAGACGCGAAAACCTACAATTATATGGAAGTATTATTGGGCGCCGTTCGCCATATGCCAGATCGGTGGATGCACCAAGGCGCCCCCAGTCCTAAAGACTCCGGTGTCGTCGAGGAATGGATTTAGGGAGAGTATCTCGCTCACAGTCAAGTGGCTTTTGACTTTTAATTTCGCGATCTCCTTACCGTAATGATTCTCCTGAGCGAATTATATTATACGGGTAGTTGTTGCCTTAATTTCGTCCGATGAAATGAAGTAAGAACCTGGTTGACTAGGAGCTTTCGTTTTCAAGTGAGTTTTCTGAATAAATCGGAAAATGTATGATATCACACACAAAGCTCGTGGTAAACTCGAAAACCTCTCGAGAATGTCATTGCTGTTGCTAGTAGTGGTTCCTGCATGTACATGCACCCTTTCTTCCTCGACGTTAGTTCAGAAGTCCGTTTCTTGGGTTGGCCAATTTCCTCTGTCTTGTTGGAGCCAAGAAGGTCCCTGCCACCACAGAGAATTTTCGACCAAGTCCTGCGCTAATATGCCTCTGCTGGCTAAATATGCTGGGTTTGTACCTGAGTCGACGTGGCACCAAGATGAATTCTCTACCTTGTCGATGATTTTAGTGATTCGGTGCGCAACGAAGGTGGACCATGAGCATAGGGGTTTGCGTATCCAAGCCAGCACTATCGTCGAGTCAGTCCACAGATGGATGTTTAAATGACCCAATTCCAGATTTCTACAAATAGATTCGACGATTTCGGCCAATAATACCGCCCCGCAGAGTTCCAGTCGGGGAAGTGAAATTGTTTTAACTGGAGCTACTCTTGGTTTGGCCAAAAGCAGATTGACAAGTACGTCGTCATCCTTTTCTACACGTAAATAGACTGCTGCAGCGTAGGCCTTTTCTGAAGCATCTCAAAACCCGTGAATTTCTACCTTTTCTGAAGGAGAGAATGATACCCATCGAGGTATCCGTATTTTATCGAATTCTTTATATCTTCCGGTAAAAGCTTGCCACCGTTCTAATGTTGAAGGCGATACAGGTTCGTTCCACCCAGTACCCTCTAACCAGATATTTTACATTATAATTTTTGAGACTATGATTGTTTGGGCAAGCCAACCTAATGGATCAAAGAGTTTCGCGATAGTGGATAGGACCACTCTTTTTGTGGGACTTGTATCTGCAACTAACGGTTCGGCGATGAAATAAAATTGATCGGAATGTGCATTCCACCTAATTCCTAATGCTTTCACACTACTAGAGTCTTCGAATTCTAGAAAATCTTCGCTCAAGAGGTGAGCTTTTGGGATACCCTTTAATATTTCGCTGCTATTCGAAGTCCATTTTCGTAGTGGGAAACCAGCTGAATTTAAACTGTTGAGATCTCATCTCTTGCTATTCTTGCGGAATCTATGGAATGCCCCCCAGAATGAACGTCATCTACATACATATTCTTCCGTAAAATATTCGAGGCTATAGGATTGGATGCTTCTGAGCCATCAGCTAGTTGAAGTAATGTCCTTATTGCTAAATAAGGAGCACAATTAATGCCAAAAGTAACCGTTTTGATCTCATAAAGACTAATTGGGTCATCTGGGCTTGAGCGGAACACTATTCGTTGGTATTTTGTTTGCTCAGAATCTACTATTATTTGCCTATACATTTTCTCAATATCGCTAAACGTATCTGAAAAGTCTCCAACGTAGAATCAATGTTGGTAAATCAGATTGAAGCACAGTACCTGGGAGAAGTACGTCGTTGAGACTAATACCATTAGAAGAATGTGAAGACGCATTGAAGACAACTCTAACTTTCGTTGACGTACTTTCTGCTTTGATGACCGGGCCGACTGAAGCCCGGTTATTTTTGACATGTGCCCCATTGATTCATAGTCCATAATAACCCTATTATACTCGCCCTGCAATTCAGGATTTTTCTTGAGTCGTGTCTCGTTTTTGTAGAATTGAGAGCACGCTATTCTTAAAGACGGTCCTAGGCAAATGTTGGCAGGGAAATCCGTCCTAACAGGAAGGGACACGATGTATCTACCATCAGGATTACGCTGCGTTGTGGATTTGTATAACTCCTCACATTGTTTTTCTTCGACTGTGAGGGCTTTTGCTTTAGGGATTTCTTCAGTTTCCCAGAAGGAGCTTAGCTGTTTGTCTAACGCTACTTCATTGAAGAATGATACCCGATTACGGTTAGTTGGGCTGGCTGCGTCGGCACGACCAGTCAGTATCCAACCGAACGCCGTTTCTTGTGCTAGATGAGTATTAAGAATATTCTTCTTAATACCGCTTAAAATAATTTGCGGGTAAATGTCTCCGCCTAAAACAAGATCGACTTGATCATTGACGAAGAATCGTTTGTCCGCGTGTACAAGGTCTGGGATCGCCTGTTGTGTTAGAGCACTAACATCACAAGTGGGCAAGTTTCCAGTTACCTGTGGTAGGACTAACACCATAATGTCAACTGACATAAGTAGGTCAACGGGTGACCGCAATTGTATGGCACATGCCTCTTTGACTTGCGCAGAAACAGTGTTGTTGATGCCCGAAACTTGGGCATGCATCTTTTTAGTTGGCAAGTTGATTCTTCGTCTGAGTCTTTCCGTGATGAAGGAGCACTCAGATCCAGAATCAATGAGGGCTCTGGCCGAATAATTCGGCCCATTGTAATGAATAGTTATACGAGCGGTTCCTAATAATACGCCTTTATTTGTGTTCGCGAAATTGGACTTTAAGTTGACTGTTTTATTTGATTTCTTTTGTTTCGCAGACTCGTTTCGAACTTGAGCCTGTTTGGACGTGCCTGGATCGTTATTGGAATCCGTTGGCGCAGTCGCAGGGGTATTTGTCGCCTTAGCTGGCTGCAAATGCAAAAGGGTATTATGCCTTAAGTGACAAATGCTGCAATTGTATGAGCTGTGACATCTTGACACAGAATGCCCCGAAGATAGACAGTTAAGGGAACATCTGTTGCTTTTGGCAAACGAAATTCTATCAGCAATTGCTAGATTCTTGAATTTATGGCACGCATGTGTGTTTTATGGTCACTGCTTTGACACATTTTACACGTGTATTTAGATACGCGGACTTGGAAAGTTCCAAGCTTTTTATGCGATGGATCAGAGGACTGTTTATGGTTTTGTACCTTCGGAGGTTTTGAAGGTTTAGTTCCTCTTAACCCAGAAACGGATTCTAATGTTTGGAACCGATTTGATAGAAATCGGTCCATATCCGCCCACTTGGAAGTCTCTGTTTTATTTGCCACTGACTGTTCCCAAAGTGAAAGGGTAACGTCAGGTAATTTAGTCGAACAGATATATATTATAATAGGGTCCCAGTTCGATATGTCAATTTTGTGACTATTTAATGAGGATATACAATTATTTATATCCCGCTGTAATCTCTTTATTGATGTGCCGCATTGAGTTTCGACTGCTTGCAGATTAAAGAGAATCTTCAACTGGGTATTTACTAGGATTATTTTGTTTTCATACCGCTTACAGAGATTTTTCCAGGCTACTTCGAAGTCGTCGTTTGTCAAGTCACACTTCTTGACAATTTCTCTGGCCTCGCCTCGAGTCTTTAGATTCAAGTAGTATAACTTTTGTATTGGAGTAAGCCCCTTGTTAAGTACATAAATGGCCGTGAACATGCCACGAAAAGTTGGCCATGACAAATAATCCTCCTTGAATACATCTGTATCACAAGGTGGTAGATGCAGGTTGTGTGGATTACTTACAATTTCTTTTTCTGCTTTTTCTATTTTTTCTGTGAGGACATTAATTTTAGTCATGCACCTTACATAAACTGTATAGACTGACATATTCTTCTTTTTTACTATAGCAAAATCTTTTGTGGAGGTCTCTCATGCAGCTATCAGGTTGTCAAAAGCATCTGAGGCTTTGTCCCACTTTGACTTCAATGTCTCCTGCTGAATTTTCAGCGAATATTTGAAGTGGCCACTTGTGGGGATGCTGAGGAATTCGACTTCTAATTCAGCGACAATGTCTGCTAACGAATTGACGTGTCCATATTGGAATAAATACTCAAACCAACTTGCAATTGCACGGGACTTAAACTCTATAAGAAGGCACCGAGACAGAATCTGTGACTAGGTAACCCAAAAATATCAACTAATGCTGCCCACCGTATTCTAATAAATTTTTCTTTTCAAAAATTTAGAATTAACTCGCAATCAAATTTTATTATTAATTCTACCCTTAGCGCGGTGACTCAAAATTTGGTTATATATATATATATATATATATATATATATATATTGCTCGCCAAGCAAAAACAGGGTATATATGTATGTGCGTGTGTGATATTTAATACAAAAAACAAAAAAAAAAAACAAGTGCAATAATTTATAGTGTCTAAAATGCAGCTTTAGTGCTTATTATTATTTTTTTTTAACTACAACAATTTCTATAATCAACGCAGAAAAAGGTCTCAAATAAATGTTTAACAAGTGTACCAATAGAGTGAATTTCGCGTTGTATTTGTGCAAAGAACTGTGAACTATAAATTGACAGACAAAGTGAGGTTATGGTCACTGCGCAGTGTTGTTGTTGTGGGAAATTAGCCAAAAAAGAAGTGCAAATCACGTATGAAATGAAAATGAATCCTCTAGAGAATTATTGGCAACGTCATTTTTTAATTTCCCAACACTGATTTGTACGAATATTTGTGCTCGTTAAACTGACGACCCTTAAACCGTGTCAAATATACTTTACCACCGGTGGATAGTAATATTCGATGGTCAAAGGGTTATTCGTACAAATTGACACTCACTGAATTTATTTGTTCTTTTGCCACTTCACACAAAATCACCCGCGTTACACTTTTAATTAATTTAAACAAATTATCACTAATTATTTATTTATTTTGTGCACACTGAAAATTCAAAACCACTTAATTTCTTTTATTTGTAGTTGTTGTTGGGAATGGACTGTATCTGGTGTTTAGTTTTAAGAATTTGATGCTATTGTTGTTGGTACTGCTGCTTGTGTTAGCCGCTTCTGTGCACAAATATTGAAAAATATAAAAATTTGGGCGTTTTCCAAATCAGCAGCAAAATATCACGCTTTGGTTGAACTGAAGATGATGATGGCTCGCAATATTTCCACAAAAAATAGGTCGCTGGTGACTAAAAAATACGGATCTGAATGGGCCAACGTGTCTTGACACGACAGTCAAAATCTCCAGGATTTTAACCGATCAAGCTTAGCAGGAAAAACGAGGAAGAAAAGACTTGTGTTAATATTCAAATATTTAATATACGTGAGTATTATAACATACAAGTCAGTCTTAATCCTATATTAATATGTATATGTATACGTATATATTTAATTTCAAGTTACCTTTAAACTCTCAGGAACAGGACGGCGGCTGGATGCGTGTGAACTCGTTTGGTAAGAAATCCAAGTGATCGACTTAACATTAAAAATTGTTAACGCCGGTTGCTGTCGAACGGTTTATTTATTCGTGCGATGTTTTAACATGGATAACTAGCACCGTTCGACCACCTCTGTTAACAATTTAAGTATAGAAAATACGTATAGAAAAGTACGTGGGCTACCTCACAAGTTTGAGGTCCTGGGCAGTTGGCCTAAACATTCTTATTTTGCGATATATGTATTAGACAATGTTTAGTTGAACACTAGCAACTGAGGATGGCACCACGCGAGTGCCGAAACCATTTTGTATTGTAAAGTATTGTTGTTTTTATAATACAATAAAAATATATTAAGTGACGAACAGGAGTTTTTTGTGTTTTCCTTTTTCACCAAATATTTGCCTCGCTTAGCACTCAAAACGTACATATAATAGAAAAAATTTGTTCACAAAAGAAAGTTGAAGGAAAACACGATAAAAGCTTGAATGAAATTTCTTTGAGCTGATGACAAAATGAGCTATCTAAGTTCTTCCAGAACTCGGTAATATCATTTGTATCAATAAATGATATTACACTCCGAAGAATTATTATAACTGATTGTATTTCAAACCCATATTGGCTTATGTCACATGTTAAATGATTGTCAAATATGTCAATGAAATGTTGTGTTTTTACGAAGTCTTCAAATCTTTCCGCAAAGTTAAAAAAAGGGTTTCCAATAACTCGGTGCGCACATTTTTTACTTCTGAAATATTAGTATAATAAAGCACAGGTTTGTGGAAAACTTGAATAGTCCCCAGATTTTACTTCAGAAAACAGTAAAAATAGAATAGTTTGGAAACGAAGGACTTCATTAAATAAAATTGGTAAAGTTTTTTCATTTCCTTGTAATAGTTACATATATCGGAAAGAAATGCCTAATTAAAAATAAATTCGCCACAATTTTTTTCCGATCAGTTCAAATTAGATTTATATTGTGACGAATATTACCATCTCTAAGTGTTTACTAAGTAAATAATCACGCAACAACAGAAAAAACATTAAAGCGATCCACACATGTCCATGTACATAAACACATTAATCATCATGTACACACATCCATACAAGAAGCAGAGAGATACTCACAAAGGCATGTCATCATTAGCTACTACTCCGCTCACATATCCACACGCATATGGTTACACACTACAAATACACGCGTATATGGCTGTTGACCAAGTAGAGGATTCTAGAAGAAGAAATGTCTAGACATTTGGGCAGAGAGTATAAAAGCAGCAGAAGCTGAGAAGTTCGTATTGAGTTTGATTTAAGCACGCTATTGGTTGCGAAGTATAAGTGTTATTGTGAAGTACTTTCAAAGCAGTCTAATGAAGATCATTTTGCATTATTGAATATTGGAGCTATTTATGCAACAATTTGGCGATACGAACGTTAGTAGAAGGTGTAAAATAAGCGGAATTTCTCTAAATTCGTTACAAACGGTGTCAGAAGAGGAATTGTTCAATAAATTCTGAAGATTTCGAATACAACTTGGACATGGCAAAGTTAAGTGAATTAAGGATCCAGCAACGGAAAAAGGAGTTGGAGAACCGTGGATTGAATACAACCGGCAATAAGATCGAACTTCAAGCACGGCTACGAGAGGTAATGGAGTTGGAAGGAATTGATGTGGACGAGTATGTCTTTTATCCTGATGTCGAAGAGCCAGCAACTAAAATGGAGGAGAAGATAGACAATCCGAATCAATTGGCAAGTGTTGACACTAACGCGATACTAACAGTTTTGAAACAAATATCAACCGAACAAAACAACTGGAAGAACAAAAGACAAAAATAACATCTCAACTGGCAGAACAGAAAACAAGTATAGCATCACAACTGGAATCACAGGAGACACGTATAACATCCAAGATGGAAGCACAGGAGGCACACATTTCAGAAATGTCGTCGCAAATGTCATCTCAACTGGAAGAGCAGAAGACACATTTCATTTGGCTGAGCAGTTGAAAGCACAAGAGGCCCGCGTATCCTCTCAGCTGTAGGCACAGGAAGCAAGGGTATCATCAAAACTTGAATCGCAGGATGCAAAAATCGCACAATTTCAGGCAGAAGTCGATGAATTAAAAGGTCGTATGGAGCAATTACAACTAAATGGCCCGAAGGTAAAAACTCCATCTTTTGACGGTTCTGTTCCTTTCCGGGTCTTTAAGCTACAGTTTGAAAAGACCGTAGCAGTGAACAACTGGAATAACGAAGATAAAGTTGCAGCTCTATTCGTAGCACTGAAGGGGCCAGCAGCCGAAATCCTACAGACGATTCCCGAAAGACAGCGGAATAACTATGAAGCGTTGATGGCTGCTGTAGAACGACGATACGGAAACGGACACAGGATGCAGATATATCAAATTGAGTTGCAAAACCGCTACCGAAAAGCTAATGAGACTTTGCAGGAGTTTGCGTCGGATGTTGAAAGGTTGGCCCGTCTAGGAAATGCGGACGCACCCGTGGAATACACCGAGAGGGTAAAAATCCAGAGCTTCATTAATGGCATACGAGACGTCGAAACGAAACGAGCAACATATGCGAATCCAACTAACATTTGCTGAAACGGTATCCCATGCACTAACGCAGGAAACTGCCTCACTTTTGAGTAAGCCCGCATACAAAGCTCATCGCGTGGAAATGGAAAGGCCAGACTGGATAGACACAATTTTGGAAGCATTAAAAGGAACGCAGCAGAAACGATGGTGCCGTCAAATACTTTAAGTGTGCAAAGCCAGGGAACATTGCACGTTATTGCAGTACCAACCCTAATAGTTCCAACAATGTGGGTGGCCGTAAACGCGCAGCTGAAGGAGATGAGCAAATCTATAAGTTCACTCAATCGTTAAACTAAAGCGAGTCAGCCGCAATGGGCGACAGCTGGCTCCCGCTATTGAATGCCCCATAATCTCTATCTCGCAAATTGGAAGAAGGTCAATCAATCTTACTGTCGGAGTACATGTGGATGGAAAGGAACGTTTACTGACTGTAGATATGGGCGCATCTCATTCCATCATTCGATCAGATTTAGTCAACAAGAAGATAAGTGCATTGCTGGAGCAAGATTACGTACAGCCACGGGAGAGGACATCCAGGTAATTGGAGAAGTAGCAGGTGAAGTAGCAAATTGTGAGCGCCACAGTACTACACAATTTTATAGTGGCAGAAATTGTTGATGAAATCATAATTAGAGTGGACTTTTTAATCGACCAAGGCATCAAGATCGATATGCAAAGCAAGACGATGAGATATAAGAACATGGATGTGCCACTTAATTTCGGCTACGAGAAAGGATACAGCAGTAAACGAGTGCTGGTGGAAGAAAGTCAGCAAATACCACCAAAATCAGAAGCAGTCATCAATTGTGGGTTGTCGAGGCAGCAAACAGATCAACACTTGTAGGAAAAACCCTGGCTATGACCAAACAATATGGACGTATGCCGGTAAGTGTACTCAATGAGTTCAAGTCATCACTCAAACTGACAAAAGGAGCTATATTTGGAAGATGCCAAAGGGCTGAAGTAGTTATTAACTGTGAACAGCTCCAGGAACACGTTTCAACTAGCAAGACTGATCTTTCAAATAACATCACGGCATGGACGGAGGGGCCACAGAAAATTATCAGAGTAAGGCAAAGCAACTGTTCCTAAAGTACGTAAACATATTTTACCAGGATGGTTCCAAACCAGGCCGCACCAATGTTGTGAAACATCAAATTGACACTGGAGACGCGAGACTGATCCGTCGAGCTCCTCGTAGTGTTCCACTGGCGAAGCGGGAAGTTGTGAATCAAATCGTACAAGAAATGAGCGACAGCGGCGTCACCGAAACATCAGCTAGTCCATGGAGCTCACCGGTGGTACTTGTGATGAAGAAGGATGAGAAAATGAAGTTTTGCGTGGACTACCGGAAGTTGAACGACGTCACGAAAAAGGAAAGCTACCCATTTCCCAGAAATAACGACACTCTGGGCTCGCTCTCTGGTACGAAATATTTTCCACACTGGACTTGAAAAGAAGTGGCTACTGGCAAGTGGAGGTGAAGGAGGAAGACAAAGAGAAAACAGCCTGCAGCGTCGGAGATCGTCTTTGGGAATTTACAGTAATGCCTTTTGGACTTTGTAATGCAGCAGCTACTTTTGAGAGACTCATGGATCAGATATTGAAAGGACTACATTGGAAAATATGCTTGGTGTACCTGGACGACATCATCGTTTTGGGCAAGAACTTTGATGAACATCTTAAAAACTTGGAGGAAGTTTTCCAGAGAATAGCTGGCGCTGGTCTAAAACTAAGTGCCAAAGAGTGTGCGCTGTTTAAAAAGGAAGTAAATTATTTGGGTCAGAAGGTAACGACAGAGGGCATCTGCACTGCGAGCGAAAAGATAGAGGCTGAAAAGGATTGGCCAGGAGCACAGAACCTACATGAATTGAGAAGTTTCCTTAGGCTGTGCACATATTACCGCCGATTTGTACCAAATTTTGCCAGCGTAGCCCATAGCCTCCACGAGCTTACAAGAAAAAAAAAGCTTTTGAATGGAAGAAGGAGCAAGAAATGCCTTTCCAAACATTGAAAGAGCGTGCACTGCCCCAATGTTGGCATCTCCGATTCCAGGAGCAACATTTATTCTAAATACAGATGCGAATGGATATGCTATAGGAGGCGTTTTATCACAACTGGTCGATGGACGGGAGAAGGTAGTTGCATATTACAGCCGATCAATTGGAAAACCAAAGAGGAGCTATTTCGTTACACGGAGGGAGCTGTTGGAATTGGTAGAGTGCATTAAACATTTTCACAAGTACCTCTACGGTCAGCGACAGGACAGATCACGCAGCGTTGAAATGGCTATTCAGCTCCGTAATCCAGAAGGACAATTGGCATAGTGGATCGAGCGACTACAAAGCTACGACTTTTCCATTGAGGATCGAAAAGGTAGTACCCATGGAAATGTTGATGCAATGACACGAAGACCGTGTAGTTTGGAATGCAAGCACTGTTCAAAGGCCGAGGCTAAAGACGACATTATAGATGCCCGGTTAATGACTATAACGTGTACGGATGAATGGGACAAGGAACAACTAAGAAAGTGTCAGCTAGAAGACACAGATCTGTCACATGTTATGCAAGGGCTCGAACGAAACGAAAGACCAAGCAGAGAGATATTAGCAGAGAGTGCCATTGCGAAGTCATATTGGGCACAGTGGAACAGTTTATAATTAATATCCGGTTGCTTGCATCGAGTATGGGAGAGTGAGGATGGTCAATGCAAGAAGAAACTGATAGTTGTTCCCAGAAAGAGGATTCCTGACGTGCTCAGCAAGATGCATAATGGTCCAAGTGGAGGTCATCTTGGAATCACGAATACGCTCGAGAAAATTAAGCACAGATTTTATAGGGTTGGTTGCCGTCAATCGATCACTGAGTGGATTGCCAACTGCGAGGTTTGCAACAGAGCGAAAGGGCCCAAAATACGAAGTCATAGCCAGATGCAGCAGTATATTTCAGGTGCACCATTTGAAAGGATCGCCATGGATGTTGCAGGTCCATTTCCTACTAGCAACCGCGGAAACAAATACGTACTGGTGTTTATGGATTATTTCAGTAAAAGGCCAGAGGTATACCCAATCCCAAACCAAGAAGCGGAAACAGTAGCAGAAGTGGTTACAAACGATTGGGTTGCAAGGTATGGGGTACCAATGGAGTTACATTCTGAACAAGGAAGGAATTTTCAATCAGCAGTGTACCATGAAATGTGTAAGAAGTTGGGCATTCGAAAAACACGGACAACTGCATTGCAGCCTCAATGCGATGGTATGGTGGAACGTTTCAATAGAACAGTGGAGGAGAATTTAAGGAAAGTAGTAGACAAGTACCATAAGGAGTGGAATACACACATATCATTATTCTTGATGGCCTATCGATCGGCAGTACATGAGAAAACGGGCCAAACTCCCGCAAAGTTTATTTTTGGCAATGACCTTCGACTGCCAGCTGATTTGAAGTATGGGATAGATACCGATGCGGAGAGAAATGCCAAGAAATCCACTTGTGTCTTGGAAGAAGAGCTGAGAGAGATACACGATCTGGGAAGGCAGCGAGCAAAGATTATGAGTGACAAGATGAAAGCGAGGTACGATAAAGCATTAATTCGGAAGGGTTTCAGGAAGGAGTTTTGGTGCTGTTATACAACCCACAATGAAAAAAAGGTTTGTCCCCGAAATTGCAGTGTAATTGGGAAGGCCCATACAAAGTTGTAAAACGGATCAACGATGTAGTGTACCGCATAAAAACCATTGGCAAACCACGAACCAAAATGAAAGTGTTTCATTTGGAAAGGCTGGTAGCGTTTAGATCGAGAGATTTGTCTGATCGGGACGATCAGACTTAGGTGGAGGGCACTGTGACGAATATTAACAACACTAAGGGATACTATCATCTCTAAGCAGATACTGAGCAGTGACTTGTATGCACGTAACCAAATTAATCATTATGTCTACACATATGTCAATACAAGCAGCGGAGAGCAACGCACAAATACATGCATATATCTCAGATACTCGCAAAAGTAGGCAATAATTTGTGCAAATATCACTCACATATACACGCGCATATAAGAAACTATACACGTTCATCTGTAGTTATAATTTTATAGCTGGTAACTAAGTAAATTCTGGAAACGCCTAGAAGCATGGAACGAGGAAATCGAAGAGTATAAAAGAGCGCAATCTGAGCAATCAGCAATCAGTTTGATTTAAGCACGCTATATGTCGAGAAGTAGTTGTGTTATTGTGAAGTACTTGAATAAAGTCCATTTTGCATTATTGAATAGTGGAGTTACTTATTCAACAGTTTAGTGATTCGAATGTTAGTAAAAGGTTGCAAATAAGAGGAATTTCCTAAAATTCGTTACAATATCGATGGAACAATCGAAATGGAAAATAGGATCTGTCATCAATAGCGAGAAAGGTATAATAACAAAAATTAAGTCATACAAATTGTTATTTTGTAATCGTGCTCCCCCACCGCATTTAGCTCAAGATCAAGGGCTTCTCATACACTGCGGCTCAGGGAGGCACTATTGGGACCTCTAAAAGTCCCCATTGCCACTTTTTTATTGGCCTTCATAATTTACACCAGTTTCGCCTTAAGTTTTTGAAAATTTTCCACTTCCGGTTTTTCCTATAAAATAAAAAATTAATTAGAAAATAAAAAATCCAAATCAGTTAAAAACAAACGAACTTCACTCATTTTCTTTTTAACGTATGTATACTATCATGACCTTCGGAGCTAGTGATATGAATATCGCAAGAAATATCGAAAATACATACTCACCACTCATACAGAAATACTACCTTGCGATAACCATGAATCAGGGTTGCATTTTGCGATATAATTCGTATCGCAAGGATACAAAACGGGCCACAGGTCTTATGCGTTGAAGAACGTCCCTTGCTTTAAACGGACTTAAACTGCGTAGTTGAACCTTGAATTAAATCCAACTGAACCTCAATAAATGTTAATTCATGTGCCTCTCTCCGAAATCTTTGGCAGCAGCCTCTTACGTAACTAATAACTTTTGTCTTGTATCAGTAAATTATTTTGTTGACTTGGAAGTCACGATGGATGCTAAACTTAGTTTCAACCTTCATATTAATGCTACGGTCAATAAGGCTGGCCTAAAGAATTTAGTAACCCTTATGTAACTAAAGCCGTCACAAGCGTCAAGACTTTACAAACCTCTTCCTTTGAAATAGTGCAGAACTAATTTCGAATTAAGTGACCCTTTTCTGTGTTTGTGTCAAGTTTTAAACTCTCATTCGAGCTCATATGATATAACGGATTAACTTCTTACTATAAAAAACTGTTATGTTAACTCTTAACAAAATAAACAAAAAAGGTTAAAGAAAATGAGTAAGTAAGGCTAAGTTCGTGTGAAACCGAACACTACATACTCAGCTGAGAGCTCAGCTGCGTTGGTTTCGTAGGGTTTCGTAAATTGTTTATAAGTGGTTTTTAATTCCATATCATATACGTTTGGGAAATATCGACCAAATTGTAGACCAAGGGTGACGTTTTTTGGATCGATATTCCTTCATTCTTTGTCAAATAAGGGAAATCACCATGTAGGAAAATGTGGAATGTGTTTGTATGGCATCGGTATCAAATGAAAGGTATTAAAGAATATTTTAAAAGGGAGTGGGCCTTAGTTCTATAGGTGGACGCCTTTTCGAGATATCGCCACAAAGGTGGACCATAGTGACCCAGGACATCATCTGTCGGGTACCGCTAATTTATTTATATATGTAATACCACGAACAGTATTCCTGCCATGATTCCAAAAGCTGTTGATTTCGCCCTGCAGAACTTTTCCATTTTCTTCTACTTAATATGGTCGGTGTCACACCTATTTTACAAAGTTTTTTCTAAAGTAGTATTTTGCGTAAAAAAACGAATCCAATCACCATGCTTCATCCCTTTTTTCGTATTTGGTATAGAATTATGGCACTTTTTTCATTTTTCGATATCGATGAAGTGAGCTCAGTTAAGTACGTGAACTAAGTTTAGTACAGATATATCGATTTTTGCTCAAGTTATCGTGTTAACGGCCAAGCGGGAGGACAGACGGTCGAATGTATATATATATTTCGATAAGTTTATGCCGTTACGAGGTACCGTTATGCGAACAAAATAAATATACTCTGTAAGCTCTGCTCAGCTGAATATAAAAATCGTTACATACTAATAATGTTCACTTATTTAGCAATGTAGTATATGTATAATTTCTAACCGTTACATATGTACCTATAATATTAAAAAAAAAACTAAAATACACGCTTTTATAGTATATGAAACAAAAAAGTGAAAAATAAATATAGTTTAACAGAAACTAAAAAAGACGCTTTTAAATAATATCGAACTAAAAAGTTAAAAATAATTGTTAATGTTGTACTTAATAGCGGAGACACGAACCTCTGTGCTAAGGCGTCTTGTTTAGTTTTTATACTCAGTTGAGTAGAGCTCACAGAGTATATTAACTTTGATTGGATAACGGTTGGTTGTACAGGTATAAAGGAATCGAGATAGATATAGACTTCCATATATCAAAATCATCAGTGTCGAAAAACAATTCGATTGAGCCATGTCCGTCCGTCCGTCCGTCTGTCCGTTAACACGATAACTTGAGTAAATTTTGAGTTATCTTGATGAAATTTGGTACGTAGGTTCCCGGGCACTCAACTCAGATCTCTATTTAAATGAACGATATCGGACAACAACCACGCCTACTTTTTCGATATCGAAAATTTCGAAAAATCGAAAAAGTGCGATAATTCGTTACCAAATACGGATTAAGCGATGAAACTTGGTAGGTGAGTTGAACGTATGACGCAGAATAGAAAATTAGTAAAATTTTGGACAATGGGCGTGGCACCGCCCGCTTTTAAAAGAAGGTAATTTAGAAGTTTTGCAAGCTGTAATTTCGCAGTCGTTGAAGATATCATGATGAAATTTGGCAGGAACGTTACTCTTAATACCATATGTCTGCTTAATAAAAATTAGCAAAATCGGAGAACGACCACGCCCACTTTTTGAAAAAAAAATTTTTTTAATTCAAATTTTAAAAGAAAAGCAAATACCTTTACAGTATATAAGTAAATTATGTCAACATTCAACTCCAGTAATGATATGTTGCAACAAATTACAAAAATAAAAAAAAATTTCAAAATGGGCGTGGCTCCGCCCTTTTTCATTTAATTTGTCTACGATACTTTTAATGCCATAAGTCGAACAATAATTTACCAATCCTTGTGAAATTTGGTAGAGGCTTAGATTCTAGGACGATAACTATAAGATTTATATTAAACATGAGGTATGATACTCCCATTAATAACATGATAGAAGCACTAAGCTGGTTGAGTATAAAACAGCTCATATTCTACCACAGTATGAAATTTGTATTTAATATTAAGCACGGTAAATTACCAACATACCTCAGCGAAAAGCTTAGATATGTAAATGATGCACATTCATACGTAATCAGAGAAAACAATAATTTTAGATTACCTCTTTTCAAAACAGAAGTGGACAAGCAAAATATATTTTATAAGGGCCTGAAATATTTCAATGAACTTCCTAATCACATAAAAAGTAGTAATAACTTCAATACCTTTAAAAAAAGTTTATTGGAGCATTGTAAAACCCTTCCAATAAGATAAAGTTTTTTTTTCTTTTATTTTTTACATGACATACCGATACTGGAGCGCGAAAAGGGAATGGTAATATTGGAAGCAGCAAAATACAATGCACCCGGCCCTAAGGAAAAGAAAATCAGTCGCCACCTGTAACTCCAGACAGTTCCAACAACAAATTTCGCTGGAATTCGGTATTATCAGCCTATATTTACTATTGCTGATCGGGATCACTCGCATTCCGACAGCATTAATATAACAATAAAATTATATGATGTGTAACCAAAATAAGGTCAAACACAAGTTGGAGCAGGGGGGATTGGAAACACGTCCTTTTCAACCTCCCAATATATTTTGAGATGTGCTGATCGGAAACTTCATGCGTTCCGACAGCGTCTTTACTAAACAAAGTTGAGGGGTGATTGGGTACACTTCAATTTCCAACATCCAAAGACTTGTTTAGCTGTGTTGATCGGAGACCAATACATTCCGACAGCTTTAAATACAAATATAATTGAAAAATATAAGTTCCAAATTTTGTTGCCTTAAGCTGGGAGCCCTGGAGGATTGGAAACGCGTCCTTTCCAACCTTCCTTAAATGACTGGCTCCCAGACTCGTCCGTTTGTTACGCCAGTAAATATGCTGATCGGAATCACATGGCATTCCAACAGCATATTCAATAGAAATAAATGATATAATAATGAATTGTACTTAGTAGTTTAAGTTTTAGGCCTAAACAGCCGTAATAATAAATAAATAAATAAAAAAAAAAATAAACTGTTTTCTGTGAAAAAGGGCGAAATCGGTTGAAGCCACGCCCAGTTTTTATACACAGTCGACCGTCTGTCCTTGCGCTCGGCCGTTAACACGATAACTTGAGCAAAAATCGATATATCTTTACTAAACTCAGTTCACGTACTTGTCTGAACTCACTTTGTATTGGTGTAAAAAATGGCCGAAATCCGACTATGACCACGCCCACTTTTTCGATATCGAAAATTACGAAAAATGAAAAAAATGTCATAATTAAATACCAAATACAACAAAAAGGGATGAAACATGGTAATTGTATTGGTCTATTGACGCAAATTATAACTTTAGAAAACAACTTGGTAAAATGGGTGTGACACCTACCATATTAAGTAGAAGAAAATGAAAAAGTTTTGCAGGGCGAAATCAAAAGCCCTTGGAATCTTGGAAGGAATACTGTTCGTGGTTTTACATATATAAATAAATTAGCGGTACCCGACAGATGATGTTCTGGATCACCCTGGTCCACATTTTGGTAATATCTCGAAAACGCCTTCACATATACAACTACGGCCACTCCCTTTTAAAACCCCCATTAATACCTTTAATTTGATACCCATATCGCACAAACACATTCTAGAGTCACCCCTGGTCCACGTTTATGGCGATATCTCGAAAAGGCGTCCAGATATAGAACTAAGACCCACTTTTTTTTTCAAATACTCATTAACACCTTTCATTTGATACCCATATCGTACAAACAAATTCTAGAGTCACCCCTGGTCTACCTTTATGGCGATATCTTCAAAAGGCGTCCACCTATAGAACTAAGGCCCACGCCCTTTTAAAATACTCATTAACACCTTTCATTTGATACCCATATTATACAAACGCATTCTAGAGTCACCCCTGGTCCACGTTTATGGCGATATCCCGAAAAGGCGTCCACCCATAGAACTAAGGCCCACTCCTTTTTAAAACACTTATTAACACCTTTCGTTTGATACCTATATTGTACAAACGCATTCTAGAGTCAAACCTGGTCCACTTTTATAACGATATACCGAAAAGGCGTCCACCTGTAGAACTAAGGCCCACTCCCTTTTAAAATACTCACTAACACCTTTCAATTGATACTCATATCGTACAAACAAATTCTAGAGTCACCCCTGGTCCATCTTTATAGCGATATCTCGAAAAGGCGTCCATCTATAGAACTTAAGCCCACGCCCTTTTAAAATACTCACCAATACCTTTCATTTGATACCCATATCGTACAAAAGAAATCCTAGAGTCACCCCTGGTCCACCTTTATGGCGATATCTCGAAAAGGCGTCCACCTATAGAACTTAGGCCCACTCTCTTTTAAAATTATCATTAACACATTTCATTTGATAGCCATATCGTACAAACAAATTCTAGAGTCAGGCCTGGTCCACCTTTATGGCGATATCCCTAAATGGCGTCCATCTATAGAACTATGGCCCACTTCCTCTTAAAATACTCTTTAATACCTTCCATTTGATACACATGTCATACAAACACATTCCAGGGTTACCCTAGGTTCTTTTTACAGCATGGTGATTTTCCCTTACTTTGTTTCCACAGCTCTCAACTAAATATGTAATGTTCGGTTACACCCGAACTTAGCCTTCCTTACTTGTTTTAAACTATGTTTATGTTATTCACAATAATACTAGTATTTTTCGTTCATTATTGCTTTAAAATTATTTTTAACTTGACATTTTTAAGAATTAATGAGCTTAATACCGGTTATATATAATTGTTCTTAAATTATTGTTTTTGGTTTTATTGGGAAAAACTGAAGAGAATGAAACATTTACTGGCATATTGCGATGATAGCATTTCGAAAACCGCCACGTCATCAACGTCAGGCAATTTCGTAATGTTTTTATTTATTTCAACCGGTTTCACCGGGGATCGAACAACGGTCAAACTGCTGAAATCACAATCGCCTGACCATTGGGCTATTGTGTTGTATTTGCTTTCTTTGTTAATTTCAGTTTTAACATATTTTCATGCTCGCGCACAATTTTTATGCCTCTACATCAGTGGTCGTCAACTAGTGAAATAATTATTCGCACACACTTCACACATATTATTATTCTCTTTAGTTTAGTATATGCTGAACAAGCAGAGTAGCAACATCAGAGCAGGCTATTGTTTATTAGCGTGTTTCCAAACAGATATTTTGCAAACAAACGCCCAAGCGCATAATGTTTTAATGGTTAAATATGAGCAATATATTTTGTTTAAATTTTTTGTTAGACCCAAGCAATAAACTAGTACATATTTGCGTATTATTTTTTGAGTGTTAGCAAACATGCGTGCATACTTCCTAGCTCATTTATGAAAAACCTTATTTTTAAAATTGCTTTGCCCGGGGTGCGAACCCAGGGCATACGGTGTGGCAGGCGGATCACGCTACCATCACACCACCGTGGCACTTACTAACCGAATGTCAATTGGGCTTGCATCAAATATGCTGGCACACATTAAACATTATTATTTATTATTTTGTTTTATTAAACGCACTTTCACCAAATTTTATATTTTATAATTTATATAATTTATAGTTTTGAACTTCGCTTTGCAAATAGAAATGAAAATAGTAGTCACAAAACTGATTTTCAATTCTTTCAGTTGCAGCTCAGCTCATTCTCAATTTCTGCTCTCGCATGTAGTTGCCACACTTGATTGTTTCGAACAAAACTTGTATAAATGTTTGACATAAATAAATAGAGATCTTGTAAGTTATAGAAAAGTAATGAATCAAATCGCTAGACGTTTCTTCATCTAGAATCTTCTACCTGGTCAACAGCCATAAGCCCGCGTATTTGTAGTGTGTAATCATATGCGTGTGTATATGCGAGCGCAGTAGTAGCTGATGATGACATGCGTTTGTGAATATCTCTCTGCGGCTTGTATATATGTGTGTACATGATGATTAATGTGTTTATGTACATGGACATGTGTGGCTCGCTTCAATGCTTTTTATCTGTTGTTGCGGGATTATTTCTTAGTAAACAGTTAGATATGGTAATATTCGTCACACTGCCCTTCACCTAAGTCTGATCGTCCCGATCAGACAAATTTTCCAAATGAACTACTTTCATTTTAGTTCGTGGTTTGCCAATGGTTTCGGCTACGAGAGAGGCTACAGAAACGAGTGCTGGTGAAGACAGTCAGCAAATACCACCAAAATCAGAAGCAGTCGTCTGGGCAAAAGTTGTGGGTTGTCGAAGCAGCAAACAAATCAAAACCGAATGTACTTTGAGGAAAAACCATGGCTATAACAAAACAAGATGGACGTATCCCGGTGAGACTACTCAATGTGTTCAAGTCACCACTCAAACTGAGCAGAAGAGCTATTTTGGGAAGATGCCAAGAGGCTGAATTAATAATTAATTGTGAACAGCTCCAGGAAGAGGTTTCAACTAGCAATATTGATCTTTCAGATGACATCATGGCATGGACGGAGGGACTAGAGGAAGGCTATCAGAGTAAGGCAAAACAACTGCTCCTAAATTACGCGAACATATTTGACCAAGGTGGCTCCAAACCAGGCTGCACCAACGTTGTGAAACATCAAATTGACACTGGAGATGCGAAGCCGATCCGTCAAGCTCCACGTGGTATTCCACTGGCAAAGCGGGAAGTTGTGAGTCAAACCATACAAGAAATGAGCGATAGCGGCGTCATCGAACCATCAGCTAGCCCATGGTGCTCACCGGTAGTACTTGTAAAGAAGAAGGAAGGAAAAATGAGATTTTGCGTGGACTACCGGAAGTTGAATGACGTTACGAAAAAGGATAGCTACCCATTGCCAAGAATTGATGAGACTCTGAAAAGATAGAGGCTGTAAAGTGTAACGCCAGCCTTTTACCACACGGGCATAAACGAGAGGCAACATGTGTCCATGATAAACGCAGCAGTATTGTTGCAGGTGGCAGAAACAAAAGGCGCTAGCAGCACGACGTTTGCAGCAGCCACAATATTGCAGAAGGCTTAGCAACATTATGGAAAATCCACGTATGATTTACATCTAAAGGCTAGTTAGTCTGAGTGTGTGGGTGTATGATTGTGTACGTGTGAATACGGGAAATCCGATAAGTATTTCGTATATGTACTTGTTAAAATTTTCCGTTTTTTACTTAACGTTCTATGCCCCAGCAGTAGGTATAAAAGGGAGTAAGACAAGACAACTGGCCAAAATTTCAATAAATCTGTGAAAGTGCGAAGTGTAGTGACACCAAAATACAGTGGTATAAAAAAAAGTTTTTTTAAAGTGGAAGTTAAGTGCGCGTATAAAGTCACGTTAAAAGTGCAGGCGTAAAACAAGTAAACGCGAAGTGCTAAAATTACCCAGAGCAGCCTCAGGAGCGTGAGGGGAATTCTCCCCAGGTATTGTCACGGCTATAGGCCCGATCTAAAGTTCACATCTCATCCATGAGGAAGGAAGGGCCATCAACTCGCACAACGCCAAACAAAAACAACTGAACGACGCACTGGCATGTACCGCACGCGCCCACTGTCACCTCGCACAACACACAAAATAAAAAAAAAAATAAAACACCAGGTAATAAAACACCGTAGAGCAAATACCTCATAGGAGGCACAACTTTTTTAAAGTTGGTGACGGCAACAACAAAAGCAACACCAGGTAATACGATACACCCGTAGAGCAAATACCTCATAGGAGGCACAACTTTTTTAAGTCGGTGACGGCAACAATTACAACATCACTCATTTCGCCAGTAACGCTTCAGGAAGCAGAAATTTTGAACTAGAGGCACCAACCCCGGGAGACGGTCCAGTCCAAAATTCACCGAAGGAAGCGGTTTATTTCATAAGTTTTTATTTTATATTTGTATATAATATTTTAAAGTTGTAAAGAAGGGTAAATGTATACGTACGAAGATAGAGGTTTTGGAAAGGTATAGGTAGCTGAGGGAGAAGGGGTGAAGAAAGGCACCTAGGCTTTAGTTTTCTTGTAATTCATTTTTTTTTTGCTTTTTTTAAATATTGAAATTTTTCTATCGATTTCGTTTTTTTATTTTTTTTGTTGCGGACATTTAGGTAAAAGGTGCGATGTGAATCCTTTTGAAGTAATTTTCACTTTGATTTTGGCTTTTCTTGCACTCGCTGGAGTTAATTACTTCACGTCACCAGCGATTTCGTAAGATTTTTTTTGCGTCTTTCTTTTTTTCATTTTTCGCTATTTTTGGTGTTTACCCCTATTTTGTTGTGGGGTTTTCTTTGCCTTTTATGGGCTGGTAATATACACATTATTTTAATTGCAATTTTTTTTTGTGCTTTTTTGCCAAAGCACATGTTTTAGGTTTAACTATTTTTCGACACATTTTTAGGGATCATAGCCTTTGTAATTGCTGGGGCATAATTCAACCCCTGTTTAGAAAAGAAAAACCAGAACACCAACAAAAACAAAAAAAAAAAAACACACCAGAAACACATATTTGCTTACCAAACAATAAATACCTTTGAACCTTCCGATTTCGCGGCCCAAGCCGCACATTAGAGATACACCCGTGTTTGGCCGCCTCTATCTTTTTTTAATTTTTTGGCAGTTTTTTATCAAACTTTTTTTTATTCCAATTTTTTTCGTAAGGCGACACGTTACTGCTATGTACATATAGTTGCGACCACATGGTGTCAAGCCTCACAAGCTAATACCCCAAAGTTAATGATAGGTGATAGAGCGTAGTGATCACGCTCCCTTTATGGAAAATAGATGTATGTGCATGCATGGTAGCTGAGAAAAAGAAAATATTATACAAACATACATAAACATAAGCTCACCAGAAAAGCGATCTCGTTGAGCGTATTTCCCTTTCTTCTTATACATTTTATTTCTTTCTCAAAACAAGTTTTTTTATTCTTTTCTCTTTCCGCAATTTCATATGAATTTTGTGGTAGGTCAGTAATCCTCCACATATAAAAGTTTTAAATTTTGCGTTAGCTTTAAGCTAAGAGAGATAGTATATTTTAGATTCGTTAGGTTTGCTTGTGCAAAAGAAAACATTAAGATGGGGCGATATATAGATGATAATAAGAATATAAAGTAAATTTTTGTGTGTTAGTTAGGTTATAATTAAACTATACGAAGACTAGGTGAAAGAAGTCATACCTTAAGACATATTTTAGTGTTTACATTTTTTTGTTGGGTTTTTAAAACATATTATAAATTGAATTTGCCTTCAAGACTTGTAATTAAGTAGACCAGGAGAAACACAGTTAGATTGGATTATTATAGTTTAATCTTTCGCTGAGTTCGAGTTCTGGGTTTTTTTTTTTATTAAATTCCTATTTGTGAATATCTATTCTGGAGCTTTAATCATAGAGATAGGATTACTTAGACTAGAACATACCTAGGTTTAAGAGAATTGTTTGTAAATAAACACCTGAAGAATGTATCCTTGAACTACGTGATCTTCATTGAAATGCAGGGCTGAGGTAAAAATAATTTTGGAGTGTGGTTTGCCTTAGGGCGCGCTACGGTAGGTGAAGGATAACACGGGGGAGAAATGGCTGAGTGACATATAAAGACTTAGACGGACGTCAGGTTCGGGGGAGCTGTAAGGAAAGAGGAGTCAGCACAGCGCCCATGGTTCAGCGCAAGCTGCGCTGATGAGGGTGGGAAGACTCCACCTGACAGGACAGGCCTTCAACCTTCTTCTTCTCCTCCTACTTTCCTCAGGATTCTCCTATTTATTTCTTTTCAGCTAGGCATGAACCACTCTTAATTTTGTAAAGGTAACTGCGGGTAAGGAGGGTGTGCAAAACCCACCCCATTCGGCGAGCTAGCAGGGGCTTGCAACCATGCCGAATGCCACCTCCGCCTTACCATTAAAAGTCAGTATCGTTACAAAAGGATTGGCCAAGACCACAGTTGAAAATCTAGAAGGATATAATTTTTAACGTTTTTTTATACCGTTTATACAAAGATATTATCTTTAGATATATATTTTATAATTTTTATTGTTTTGCTATATTTCTATTTGTTTTTTTTTTTGGTTTGGGAGCAGGGTTCGAAAAGTTTTTTTGAATATAAATCTAGTGCTAGAGAGATTATCCATTCTGGCTGTATAGCGTACCCCTACTTGAATTATCTCTTGTATGAGGCTATTTCTAATATACCCTATACGATTTTTTTTTATATTTATGTGAATTTATTTTGTTTACGGTAATTGCGGTTACAATTTTTTTTTATATGGAAGTAGCTGGTTTTATTACTATTTAAAACTACACCTACTCTTATTATCATATATCTATACATAATTATACCCATACATTTAAGTCGAATTTTGAAGTCTTTTGAATTGAATTTTGTGGTCTTCATAAAGAAAATTTTTTTGTACATTGGTTATATTTTTTTCTATTGATTAATATCTGCTGGTGACTTTTAACCTGGGAGGAGTGTAGTCTTTTTTTGGTAAGATCCATAGTTGCGTTCCCAGATAGTTGAGCATACAATTTTTCCGGTCCCATAAATAAAGAGAAAGAGGGTAATTCTCTGTGTATGGAACAAGAAGAAGAGATTGATTGGATAGTGCCAGGCGGGTTAGGCATATTAAACACAAGTCGTAGGGTTACTAGAAGAACGACCAGGGCTCTCCAGAACCAAATTGCTGGCTCTATATTTACCCAAATCGATACAGGGATACCTCATCGCGTTGACTTCGTTCCTATCGATTTATTGAATCGCTGTACTGCTAGGGTTTTCGGGTCACAAGGGCAAGAGGGGCCGAGTATTAGAATAACAGACGAATTTTCGTGTAGCAGAACCGACGATAGTATTAACTTTTCGCGGAAGATTGAGGAGGTGCTCGCTATGGCCGATTTAGACGAGAGAGGAAGGGGAAATGCCTCACCCAACGATCCGTTGACGTCAGGTACGGGGGTCGTAGGTGGGAAGTCGGTTTCGTCAGATGCCCAAATGGAGCAGCTGAGCCGAATGATGGCGATGATGGCACAACAAGAGGATTTGCTTGCGCAGTATACTGGCCAGATTCACCACCTGCGAGCCGCTGTAGCAGACCTCGATAAGCGTGTGAGAGATGCCTCAACCTCGATCAAGAAACACGTCCACGCCAGAAGTGACCAACGTTAGGCAAGAGGACGATGAGCGAAACAGCGCAGCGGATAGGAACCAGGGCGAAAACATTTCGCATTCTGGTGAATTCAGACGCTGGAAGAAATTCGATCTTGAAAAGTGGCATATTAAGTTCGACGGTTCTAGTAAAGGTATGAGTGTAGAAGGCTTCATTTTTCGCGTAGAAAAAATGTGTGAACAGCATGCAATCACGTATAAGAAGTTGTTCACGGATTTTCACGGCCTGGTAACCGGCGATGCCTTAAAGTGGTATTGGCAGGTACTCGAAGATCATGCAGAAAACCCCGACTTTGGTTATCCTGAACTAAAAGCCGAACTGCTATGCGACTTTAAGACCGCTGAGACAGACTATGAGATAATACGCGAAATAATGGAGCGAAAACAACAAAGTAACGAAAATTACGAATTTTACGGAGAGGTTCATAACATTTCGTCTGAGGAAGCGCATAAGTGAAAAGGAACTTATTGGCATTGTCCGGGGAAACCTGAAACCATATCTAGCTAACCTAACATTTGCATCCAAAATAGAAACGATTGCTGAGTTGAAGGCAGAATGCAAAAGGTCAGAAAAGCTAATCAGAGAAAACAAGAGCAGGTCCAAACAGGTCAGCGAAATAGGCTTTGAGGAGAGTGGGGTTATAGGGAGAAGCGTTGAGGCAATTAATAAAACCCAATATGGGAAAGTACCAGTACCAACACAAAGTCAATACAGAAATGATGTTTCCTCGTCAATTTGTAGTGATCCGTCTAAGTCCAGGGTGAAATCATTTTGTCCTTCACCTTTCCATCTCATGCTGTGTTTCTCTTGTGGCATGCCGGTGGATCATTAGGTGAAAAACCCGGCAGAGGCCCGCAAAGAAACCAGATGTAAAACCTCGTTCCATAATATGATGTGCTTTGCGTGTGGAGGAGATTCGTCGTTTTGTGTGTACAAGTCCGATAAGGGAAACCACAAACTGGCTGAGATTTCCGGGAACTTATGACAGGATCAAGGAAACCCGGAAACAAAACTATAATTCTTAAAAATTTTCATTTAGATAAAGAGACATGTAAAACGAAGGAAAAGGAGAAACAACTGAAGAGTTTGCATCAACGTAAGATAGAATATGAGCAAGCACGTAGGAGAATATTTAGCGAGGAAATAGCAGCTAAAAGGAAAAATAGAAACTATGTTAAGATTAAGAAAATGAGAGAAAAGAAAAAAAATTTTAGAAGGATTAAGAACAAGATCGTTTCAACAATAGTAACGCTCAAAGGGGATAGTCGTTTCTTTGCGAAAACCAAGATCGGAGGTCACGAAGTGTTAGCATTGCTAGACTCAGGGGCAGGCGCAAGCTGTATTGGTAGGAACGCAGGCAACTTGTGATGCGGTAAGGAGAACCAGATAATGCCAATAAGGGGTCAAAATGTTAGGACGGCGAACGGGGGAGAAACTGCGGTCACTGGGGTTGTTACGTTGCCTGTTTTGTGGGATAATACCGTGAGGAATTTGGAGTTTTTAATTGTGCCCGATTTACAACAAGAGGTATACTTGGGAGTGGATTTCTGGCAGGCCTTCGGAATGAGTTAGTAGAGGTGTGAATGTGAGTCTGAATGAGTCCGGTGTGGCAGAGCTCGTACCCACCGATGGTGATCTGTCCTTTGACGCGGTATGACACGAACTTTCCAACGAGCAAAACGCAGCCTTGGAGCGAGTAAAAGCCAAATTTCCATCATTCGCAGTGTTAGGGCTTGGCAAAACTGATATAGAGGAGCATACAATCGAGGTTACTGATGAAATCTTACCCGTGAAGCAACGATTCTACCCAATATCGCCGGCTATCCAGAAATTGATATATGCAGAGCTTGACCGAATGCTGGAATTGGGAGTAATCGAAGAGAGCAATAGCAGCTGGAGTTCGCCAGTCTCCCTAGTGGTAAAAGGAACGAAAAATCGGTTATGCTTAGGTGCAAGGAAGGTGAATGCTCGTACAATAAAGGATGCTTACCCATTGCCGCATATAGAGGGAATTTTGAGTAGGTTGCAAACAACGCGATACATTTCAGCCATAGATCTAAAGGATGCTTTTTGGCAAATACCGCTGGATAGGAAATCTCGAGAAAAGAGATTTAAAGTTATGCCTTTGGGATGTGTAATGCAGCGCAGAGAATGTGCCGACTTATGGATAAAGTGAGTTGCGTGACATATAAAGACTTAGACGGACGTCAGGTTCGGGGAAGCTGTAAGGAAAGAGGAGTCAGCACAGCGCCCATGGTTCAGCGCAAGCTGCGCTGATGAGGGTGGGAAGACTCCACCTGACAGGACAGGCCTTCAACCTTCTTCTTCTCCTCCTACTTTCCTCAGGATTCTCCTATTTATTTCTTTTCAGCTAGGCATGAACCACTATTAATTTTGTAAAGGTAACTGCGGGTAAAGAGGGTGTGCAAAACCCACCCCATTCGGCGAACTAGCAGGGGCTTGCAACCATGCCGCATGCCACCTCCGCCTTACCATTAAAAGTCAGTATCGTTACAAAAGGATTGGCCAAGACCACAGAGCCTACATGAATTGAGAAGTTTCTTTGGGCTATGCACATATTACCGTCGATTTGTACCAAATTTTGCCAGAGTAGCCCATAACCTCCACGAGCTTACAAGGAAAAATAAAGTTTTTGGAAGGAGGAGCGGAAATGCATATCCGATTCCAGGAGCAACATTTATTCTAGAACAGATGCGAATGGATATGCTATAGGAGGCGTTTTATCACAACTGGTCGATGGGCAGGACAAGGTAGTTGCATATCAAAGCCGTTCGATTGGAAAACCATGCGTTACATGGAGAGAGCTTTTGGCATTGGTAGAGTGCATTAAACATTTTCACAAATACCTCTACGGCCAGCGATTCCGCGTCAGGAGAGATCACGCAGCGTTGAAATGGCTTCTTCAGTTCTGCGGCTAAAGAAGACATTATAGATGTCCGGCTAATGACTATAACGTGTTCGGATGAATAGGACAAGGAACGACTAAGACAGTGTCAGCTAGAATATGCAGATCTGTCACATGTTATGCAAGGGCTCGAACGAAACGAAAGACCAAACAGAGAGATGCCAGCTGAGTGTCCCATTGCGATGTCATATTGGGAACAGTGGAACAGTTTAGAATTGATATCCGGTTGCTTGAATCGAGTATGGGAGAGTGAGGATGGTCAATGCAATAAGAAACTGATAGTCGTTCCCAGGAAAATGATTCCTGACGTGCTTAGCGAGCTGCATAACGGTCCAAGCGGAGGTCATCTTGGAATCACGAAAACGATCGAGAAAATTAAGCAGATATTCTATTGGGTTGGTTGCCGTCAATCGGATTCCCAACTACGAGGTTTGCATCAGAGCCAAAGGGCCCAAAACACGGAGTCATTGCCAGATGAAGCAGTATATTTTAGGTGCACCATTTGAAAGGATAGCCATGGATGTCGCAGGTCCATTTCCTACTAGCAACCGTGGAAACCAATACGTACTTGTGGTTATGGATTATTTCAGTAAATGACCAGAGGTATACCCAATCTCAAATCAGGAAGCGGAAACAGTAGCAGAAGTGGTTACAAACGATTAACTCAATCGCAAGGTATGGTGTACCAATGGAGTTGCATTCTGAGGCAGGAATTTCGAATCAGCGGTGTTTCAAGAAATGTGTAAGAAATTGGGCATTCGAAAAATACGTACAACTGCACTGCCTCCTCAGTCCGATGGTATGGTGGAACGATTCAAGAAAACCTTGGAGGAGCACTTAAGGAAAGTAGTCGACAAATTCCATAAAGATTGGGATACACACATATCATTATTCTTCATGGCTTACCGATCGGCAGTGCATGAGACAACGGGCCAAACTCCCACAAAGGTAATTTTTGGGAATGACCTTCGACTGCCAGCAGATTTGATGTTTGGGATAGATGCCGATGTATAGAGAAATACTAAGAAATCCACTGGTGTCTTGGATGAAGAGTTGAGAGAAATACACAATCTTGTAAGGCAACGAACGAAGATTATGAGTGACAAGATGAAAGCCAGATACAATAGAGCAATTCATTCGGAAGGTTTTCGGAAGGAGATTTGGTGCTGTTATACAACCCACAACGGAAAAAAGTTTGTCCCCGAAATTGCAGTGTAATTGGGAAGACCCATACAAAGTTGTAAAACGGACCAATGATGTAGTTTACCGCATACAAACCATTGGCAAACCACGAACTAAAATGAAAGTGGTTCATTTGGAAAGTCTGGCAGCGTGTAGATCGGAAAATTTTTCTGATCGGGACGATCACACTTAGGTGAAGGGCAGTGTGACGAATATTACCATCTCTAACTCTTTACTAAGTAAATAATCACGCAACAACAGAAAAAAAGCAAGAGATACTCACAAACGCATGTCATCATCAGCTACTACTGCGCTCGCATATACACACGCATATGGTTACACACTACAAATACGCGCGCTTATGGCTGTTGACCAGGTAGAGGATTATAGATGAAGAAACGTCTAGCGATTTGATTCATTACTTTTCTATAACTTACAAGTTCTCTATTTAAAATGTTATGTCAAATATTTATACAAGTTTTGTTCGAAACAATCAAGTATGGCAACTACATGAGAGAGAAGAAATTGAGAATGAGCTGAGCTGCAACTGAAAGAATTGAGAATCAGTTTTGTGACTACTATTTTCATTTCTATTTGCAAAGCGAAGTTCATAACTATAAATTAAATAAATTATAAAATATAAAATTTGGTGAAAGTGCGTTTAATAAAACAAAATAATAAATAATAATGATTAATGGGTGCCAGCATATTTGATGCAAGCCCAATTGACGTTCGGTTAGTAAGTGCCACTGTGCTGTGAGGGTAGCGTGCTCCGCCTGCCACACCGTATGCCCTGGGTTCGCAACCCGGGCAAAGCAATTTAAAAAATAAGGTTTTTCAATTAGAAGAAAATTTTTCTAAGCAGGGTCGCCCCTCGATAGTGTTTGGCAAGCGCTCCGAGTGTATTTCTGCAATGAAAAGCTCTCTGTGAAAACTCATCTGCCTTGCAGATGCCGTTCGGAGTCGGCATAAAACATGTAGGTCCCGTCCAGCAAATTTGTAGGAAAAATCAAGAGGAGCACAATGCAAATTGGAAGACAAGCTCGGCCTTAGATCTCTTCGGAGGTTATCGCGCCTTACATTTATGTTTTTTTTTTGTCACACCAACTTTTTCTGTTCATTTGACTACCAAAACGGTCAATTACGAATCAACGATTTGTGCGCAGTTGATTCATCATCTTGTTGCGATGGATAAAAATTTAAAAAAATTTCGGTTGAATTGACCCGTATTTCGGTTGATTTTCCCAGTCTTTTTCTTTCAGTGTACATTATTGGTATTAAAATAAATCCATAATTGATATTTTAATGCCAGAGAGGCATTGACTCCAAAGCAAAATTGTACTGGATTTAATCCTTTTTTGGTATTAAACTAAGCCCATAAAGGATATTTTGATGCTAAAAAGGCATTGAATCCAAACCAAAAATTTAATTGAATTTAGTAAATTTTTGGTATAAAAACCAACCGGGTATTTTTTTTAAATGTACAGTGGTTATAGTCCTCTTCAAGTAAAATTTAGAAAAAATTCAACCGAAATCTTTGAAATTTGATATTTATTAAAATGAATATTATTTTGAAGAGTGCTGAAAATAAAAACCCAATTTAATTATTTAAATGGAAATGCATGTTTTATTTATATAAAAGTTTAATAATAATTATATAAGTTTAATAATACTAAATTTTATTCTATTATTTCACAGGGCCCTAACAAAAACATTTTCGAATGTATATTGGGGACTTTAAATGGTCTTACATTTTGTGGCTATATAAGCCAACTACTTCTAAATATTCTGTTGAAGAAATTTCAAATTAAATTTCTTACTGACAAAAATTTCTAAATTTATGTATATTTCTCTGAGTTTTTAAGCGGGGATTGCTCTTATTGCTTTAAATGTATGAAAACATTTATTTGAAGCAATTTTTAATTTATAATTTATTTAATAATTTGGGAAAAATTTAAACAACGTGACATCAGGACGGACAAGGCGACAGCTGTTACGATTATACCTTTTTTAAATCTCTTAAAAGCCTTTTCTCCCGGGAGTGGGATTCGAACCCTGCACTCCTACGGTGTTATAAACGCATTCAGCCACGTCGTGCCTTAGTTGTTGTAAACCTTATCCCAGTTGCCGTCTTTGCATATTTTCTTTAGTGATAGTTCATACTTCGTATGGCATCATATGGTAAAGTTATGCGTTGGTAAGGCGGTTTCAAAGAAACTTGGTGTTGTTGCTTTGTTCTATTTATAGAACTACAACGAATTAACATCAATTTTGTCTATTTGTATGAGGGGGATTACCCTTATTGCTTTAAATGTATGAAAACACCATTAAACAAACAATCATAAATATGTACAACTGAGCCCGAGTTTACAAAGCTTCTCATTCGCAACGAAGAAGAACTTTACAAAAACAAATCTACATGGCACCAAAATTAATATAGAGACAAAATGTCTGAATTGTGTTGTTAGTGTAGAAATGAGAAAAACTGAATAAAGCATGAAAACAAATACCAGCAGGATGGCCTAGTGGTTAAAGGCTACTGCAGTTTCACCATGTGATTCACGGTTCGAATCCCGGTGAAAACTTTGATAACATTACAAAATTGCCTGATGATGATTACGTTGGCGGTTTTCGAAATGGTCCATCGCAATATGCAAGTAAATGTTTCTTTCTTTTCAGTTTCTCTT
The DNA here is from genome assembly GCF_040869045.1 of Eurosta solidaginis. Lineage (NCBI taxonomy): Eukaryota > Metazoa > Arthropoda > Insecta > Diptera > Tephritidae > Eurosta > Eurosta solidaginis. The sequence continues at coordinate 88,863,677 of NC_090323.1, read as the reverse complement.
AGAAAAAACATAATAATTAAAAATTCAATTATTATAAGCCGGTGTTAAGCTCATGAATTCTTAAATATAAGTATAAACTGAACACACCATTAAACAAACATACATAAATATGTACAACTGAGCCCGAGTTTACAAAGCTTCTCATTCGCAACGAAGAAGAACTTTACAAAAACAAATCTACATGGCACACAAATTAATATAGATACAAAATGTCTCAATTGTGTTGTTAGTGTAGAAATGAGAAAAACTGAATTAAGCATGAAAACTAATACCAGCACGATGGCCTAGTGGTTAAAAGGCTACTGCAGTTTCACCATGTAATTCACGGTTCGAGTCCCGGTGAAACCTTTGACAACATTACAAAATTGCCTGATGATGATTACGTTGGCGGTTTTCGAAATGGTCCATCGCAATATGCCAGTAAATGTTTCTTTCTTTTCAGTTTCTCTTAGAAAAAACATAATAATTGAAAATTCAATTATTATAAGCCGGTGTTAAGCTCATGAATTCTTAAATATAAGTATAAACTGAACACACTATTAAACAAACATACATAAATATGTACAACTGAGCTCGAGTTTACAAAGCTTCTCATTCGCAACGAAGAAGAATTAATTAAGCATGAAAACAAATACCAGCAGGATGGCCTAGTGGTTAAAGGCTACTGTAGTTTCACCATATGATTCACGGTTCGAATCCCGGTGAAACCTTTGATAACATTACAAAATTGCCTGATGATGATTACGTTGGCGGTTTTCGAAATGGTCCATCGCAATATGCCAGTAAATGTTTCTTTCTTTTCAGTTTCTCTTAGAAAAAACATAATAATTGAAAATTCAATTATTATAAGCAGGTGTTAAGCTCATGAATTCTTAAATATTTTTACTTTATAGAAAACCCCGGAAGTGGAAAATTTTCAAAAACTTAAGGCAAAACTGGTGGAAATTATGAAGGCCAATAAAAAAGTGGCAATGGGAACTTTTAGCGGTCCCAATAGTGCCTCCCTGAGCCGCAGTGTATGGGAAGCCGTTGATCTTGATCTAAATGCGGTGGGGGAGCACGATTACAAAATACCAATTTGTATGACTTAATTTTTGTTATTATACCTTTCTCGCTATTGATGACAGATCCTATGTTCCATTTCGATTGTTCCATCGATATTGTAACGAATTTTAGGAAATTCCTCTTATTTGCAACCTTTTACTAACATTCGAATCACTAAACTATTGAATAAGTAACTCCACTATTCAATAATGCAAAATGGGCTTTATTCAAGTACTTCGCAATAACACTACTACTTCTCGACAGATAGCGTGCTTAAATCAAACTGATTGCTGATTGCTCAGATTGCGCTCTTTTATACTCTTCGATTTCCTCGTTCCATGCTTCTAGGCGTTTCCAGAATTTACTTGGTTACCAGCTATAAAATTATAACTACAGATGAACGTGTATAGTTTCTTATATGCGTGTGTATATGTGAGTGATACTTGCACAAATTATTGCCTACTTTTGGGAGTATCTGAGATATATGCATGTGTTTGTGCTTTGCTCTCCGCTGCTTGTATTGACATATGTGTAGACATAATGATTAATTTGGTTATGTGCATACAAGTCACTGCTCAGTATCGGCTTAGAGATGATAGTATCCCTTAGTGATGTTAATATTCGTCACAGTGCCCTCCACCTAAGTATGATCGTCCCGATCAGACAAATCTCTCGATCTAAACGCTGCCAGCCTTTCCAAAAGAACCACTTTCATTTTGGTTCGTGGTTTGGCAATGGTTTGTATGCGGTACACTACATCGTTGATCCGTTTTACAACTTTGTATGGGCCTTCCCAATTACACTGCAATTTCGGTGACAAACCTTGTTTTCGTTGTGGGTTGTATAACAGCACCAAAACTCCTTCCTGAAACCCTTCCGAATTAATTGCTTTATCGTACATCGCTTTCATCTTGTCACTCATAATCTTTGCTCGCTGCCTTACCAGATCGTGTATCTCTCTCAGCTCTTCTTCCAAAACACCAGTGGATTTCTTGACATTTCTCTCCGCATCGGCATCTATCCCATACTTAAAATCAGCTGGCAGTCGAAGGTCATTGCCAAAAATTAACTTTGCGGGAGTTTGGCCCGTTGTCTCATGTACTGTCGATCGGTAGGCCATCAAGAATAATGATATGTGTTTATCCCACTTCTTATGGTGCTTGTCTACTAGTTTCCTTAAATTCCCCTCCACTGTTCTATTGAAACGTTCCACCATACCATCGGATTGCGGCTGCAATGCAGTTGTTCATGTTTTTCGAATGCCCAACTTCTTACACATTTCTTGGACACAGCTGATTCAAAATTCCTTCCCTGGTCAGAACGTAACTCTATTGGTACACCATACCTTGCAACCCAATCGTTTGTAACCGCTTCTGCTACTGTTTCCGCTTCTTGGTTTGGGATTGGGTATACCTCTGGCCATTTACTGAAATAATCCATAACCACCAGTACGTATTTGTTTCCGCGGTTGTTAGTAGGAAAATGACCTGCGAAATCCATGGCGACCCTTTCAAATGGTGCACCTGAAATATACTGCTTCATCTGGCTATGACTTCGTGTTTTGGGCCCTTTCGCTCTGTTGCAAACCTCGCAGTTGGCAATCCAATCAGTGACCGATTGGCGGCAACCAACCCAATAAAATCTCTGCTTAATTTTCTCGAGTGTCTTCGTGATTCCAAAATGACCTCCACTTGGACCATTATGCGGCTCGCTGAGCACGTCAGGAACCCTCTTTCTGGGAACAACTATCAGTTTCTTCTTGCATTGACCATCCTCACTCTCCCATACTCGATGCAAGCAACCGGATATTAATTATAAACTGTTCCACTGTGCCCAATATGACTTCGCAATGGCACTCTCTGCTAACATCTCTCTGCTTGGTCTTTCGTTTCATTCGAGCCCTTGCATAACATGTGACAGATCTGTATCTTCTAGCTGACACTTTCTTAGTTGTTCCTTGTCCCATTCATCCGTACACGTTATAGTCATTAGCCGGACATCTATAATGTCTTCTTTAGCCTCGGCTTTTGAACAGTGCTTGCATTCCAAACTACACGGTCTTCGTGACATTGCATCAACATTTCCACGAGTACTACCTTTTCGATCCTCAATGGAAAAGTCGTAGCTCTGTAGTCGGTCGATCTACCGTGCCAATTGTCCTGCCGGGTTACGGAACTGCAGAATCCATTTCAACGCTGCGTGATCTGTCCTGATGCGGAATCGCTTATCGTAGAGGTACTTGTGAAAATGTTTAATGCTCTCTATCAATGCTCTCTCTCTGTAACGCAATAGTTGCTCTCTGGTTTTCCAATTGAACGGCTGTAATATACAACTACCTTCTCCTGCCCATCGACCAGTTGTGATAAAACGCCTCCTATAGCATATCCACTCGCATCTGTATCTAGAATAAATGTTGCTCCTGGAATCGGATATGCCAACATTGGGGCAGTGCATAAACGCTCCTTTAATGTTTGCAAGCCACTTTGTTGCTCCTTCTTCCATTCAAAAGCTTGTAAGCTCATGGAGACTATGGGCTATGCTGGAAATGTTTGGTACAAATCGGTGGTAATATGTGCACAGCCCAAAGAAACTTCTCAATTCATGCAGGTTCTGTGGTCTTGACCAATCCTTTACAGCTTCTATCTTTTCGTTCGCAGTGCAGATGCCCTCTGTCGTTACCTTGTGACCCAAATAATTTACTTCCTTTTTAAACAGCGCACACTTTTCGGGACTTAGTTTTAGACCAGCGCCAGCTATTCTCTGTAAATTGCCAAAGACCATCTCCGACGCTGAAGGCTGTTTTCTCTTTGTCTTCTTCCTACACCTCCACTTGCCAGTAGCCACTTTTCAGGTCCAGTGTGGAAAAACATTTCGTACCAGATAGCGAGTCCAAAGTATCGTCAATTCTTGGCAATGGGTAGCTATCCTTTTCCGTGACGTCGTTTAACTTGCAGTAGTCCACGCAAAACGATGCCGATGTCGCTCATTTCTTGTACGATTTGATTCACAACTTCCCGCTTCGCCAGTGGAACACTACGAGGAGCTCGACGGATCGGCCTCGCATCTCCAGTGTCAATTTGATGTTTCACAACGTTGATCCGGCCTGATTTGGAGCCATCTAGGTGAAATATGTTGGCGTGCTTTAGGAGCAGTTGTTTTGCTTTCCTCTGATAGGCTTCCTCTAGTCCCCCCGTCCATGCCGTGATGTCATTTGAAAGATCAGTATTACTAAATGAAACGTTTTCCTGGAGCTGTTCACAGTTAATAACGAATTCAGCCTCTTGGCATCTTCCCAATATAGCTTTTTTTTGTCAGTTTGAGTGGTGACTTGAACTCATTGAGTACTCTTACCGGAATACGTCCATCTTGTTTGGTCATAGCCACTGGTTTTCCTACAAGTATGTTCGGTGTCGATTTGTTTGCTGCCTCGACAACCAACAATTTGTTTATCCCACAATCTCCATCAACCTTTGCCCAGACGACTGCTTCTGATTTTGGTGGTATTTGCTGCTTCTCTTCCACCAGCACTCGTTTCTGTAGCCTCTCTCGTAGCCGAAATTAAGTAGCATATCCTTGTTCTTATATCGCATCGTCTTGCTTTGCATATCGATCTTGATGCCTTGGTCGATTAAGAAGTCCACTCCAATTATGATTTTTTCAAAAATCTCTGCCACAATAAAATTGTATAGTACCATGACTTTCCCAATTGCCACTTCACATGCTACTTCTCCAATTTCCTGGGTGTCCTCTCCCGTGGCTGTACGTAATCTTGCTCCAAGCAAAGGTCGTATCTTCTTGTTGACTAAATCTGATCGAATGATGGAACGAAATGCACCCGTATCTACAGTCAGTTAACGTTCCTTTCCATCCACATGTCCTCCGATAGTAAGATTGTTTGACCTTCTCCCAATTTGCGAGATAGAGACTATGGGGCATTCAGTTGAGGGAGCCAGCTGCCGCCCCTTGCGAATGACTCGCTTTAGTTTAACGATTGAGTGGTCTTGCAGATTTGCTCATCTCCTTCAACTCTGTGTTTACGACCACCCGCATTTTTGGAATTATTGGGATTGGTACTGAAATAACGTGCAATGTGCCCTGGCTTTCCACACTTAAAGCATTTGACGGCACCATCGTTTTTCTGCTGCGTTCCCTTTAATGTTTCCAAAATAGTGTCTACCCCGTCTGGCCTTTCCACTTCCACGCGATGAGATTTGTATGCGGGCTTACTCAAAAGTGAGGCAGTTTCCTGAGTTATTGCTTGGGATACTGTTTCAGCAAAGGTTTGCTTTGGGCTTGCGTATGTAGCTCACTTTGTTTCGTCGTCGCGTATGCTATTTAGAAAACTCTGAATCTTTACCCTTTCAGTGTATTCCATAGGTGCGTCCGCATTTGCAAGATGAACCAATCTTTCAATGTCTGTTTGTTTCGTGTATTCGCTTCCGTAACGTCGTTCTACAGCAGCCATCAATGCTTCATAGTTGTTCCGCTATCCTTCGGGAATCGTCTGTAGGATTTCGGCTGCTGGCCCCTTCAATGCTAATAATAGAGCTGCAACTTTATCTTCAGCATTCCAGTTGTTTACTGTTGCGATCTGCTCAAACTGAAGGTTAAACACCTGGAAAGGAACAGAACCGTCAAAAGATGGAGTTTTTACCTTCGTATTGCTTGCTGGAAAAGCTGGGCGGTTTAATTGCATCTCCTGTGTACGACCTCTCAAAGCATCCACCTCGGCTTCGATTTTTTCCTCAAACTGCATTATTTTCTTGTCCATACGCGCTTCGAGTTTTGATGATATACGCGCTTTTTGCGCTTCGAGTTGTTCTGTTATGCGTCCCTCTTGCTCTGTCAGTTGTGATTCCATCTTTGATGTAATCTGTGTTGACATTTCTGAAATACGTGTTTCCTGTGATTCCATCTTGGATGCCATATATGCCTTCTGTTCTTCCATCTTGGATGTTATACGGTTCTCCTGCGATTCCAGTTGAGATGACATTTCGGTTGATATTTGTTGTTGTTGTTGTTGTTGTAGCAGTGCTTCGCCCCACCTAACAGCCGCGACCGATCACAAATTGTCATCAATATCCTCTAACGGGAGTCCAAGGAAATAGGGGTGGACCATAAGGAAAGCGGTGTTAGAGGCGTTGGTTCCACATTACAATTAAAGAGATGGTTGGTGTCATGTGGGGACACATTGCAGGCGGGGCATACATTTTGTATGTCGGGTTTGATTCTGGATAGGTAAGAGTTTAACCTGTTACAGTATCCAGAACGAAGTTGAGCAAGAGTGGCACGCGTTTCCCTGTGGAGTATGCGTTCCTCTTCCGCGAATTTTGGATACTTTTCTTTGAGTACAGGATTCACCGGGCAATTTCCGGCTTAACGGTCCGACGCCTGTTTGTGGAGTTCACCAAGGACCTGCTTGTGTTTTTTCGCGTCATACGGCTGGGTTCCCAGGTGCCGTATCTCCTCAAAATGCTTACGGAGATGACTCCTTAAGCCCTTAGGCGGTGCTGGTTCATCAATCAGATGTCTGTTGGGATGCTCAGGTTTCTGGGTATTCAACAGGAACTGTTTGGTCAGCATCTCATTTCTCTCCCTGATGGGGAGTATTCTCGCTACATTATGCAGATGGTGTTCTGGGGACATAAGAAGACAGCCTGTGGCGATTCTGAGAGCAGTATTTTGGCAGGCCTGTAGCTTCTTCCAGTGGGTAATTTTTAGGCTTGGCGAACATATGGGTGACGCGAAGCAAGTAATCGGCTAGCTAATTGCTTTGTATGTGGTCATGAGCGTTTCTTTATCTTTTCCCCAAGTACCGCCAGCGAGGGATTTGAGAATTTTGTTACGGCTCTGAATTCTCGGAACAATTGCGGCTGCGTGCTCACCAAAATGTAGATCTTGATCAAACGTCACACCCAAGATTTTGGGGTGTATGACAGTCGGTAGCGTAGTGCCATTGACGTGGATGTCCAAAATGGCCGACATTTGGGACGTCCATGTTGTAAATAAGGTCGCGGAAGATTTAGTCGGTGATAATGCCAGTTTTCGCGATGCTAAGAGATCAGGGAGGTAGACGTTTATTCTATTGCAAAGCTCATCGATCTGTAGGCCTGGGCCTGTGGCCATTATTGTGCAGTCATCGGCGTAGGAAACGATTGTGACTCCTTCTGGTGGTGAAGGTAGCTTAGATATGTAGAAATTAAACAAAAGTGGGGACAGGACACCACCCTGTGGCACCCCTTGTTTAATTCTTCTTGGTTTTGCAGTTTCGTTTCTAAATTGCACCGATGCCTGCCGACCACCCAGATAATTTGCGGTCCACATTTTAAGACATGGGAAAAGGGTAGACCCTTCCAGGTCTTGCAGTAACGAGCCATGGTTGACCGTATCGAAAGCATTTGATAGGTCTAGCGCTATGAGTACTGTTCTATGGTGGGGTTTTGATTTAAACCGCAATTTATCTGGGTGCTTATGGCATTTAGCGCGGTGGTAGTGCTATGGAGTTTTCTGAAGCCATGCTGATGACAGGCTAGTTGCAAATTTGCTTGGAAATAGGGAAGCAAAATGGCTTCAAGCGTTTTTGCTACTGGCCATAGGAGAGATATCGGACGATACGATTATCCTATGTTAGCTGGTTTCCCAGGCTTTAGTAGCGGGACCACCTTGGCCATTTTCCATTTTTCGGGTATGACAAAGGTGGAAAGAGACAGGCTGAAGACATGCGCTAAATATTTGAAACCCTCTTTCCCTAGGCTTTGAAGCATCGGCATGGCTATGCCGTCTGGGCCCACTGCTTTGGATGGTTTAACGTGACCAATGGCATCCTCAACCTCTTTAGCGGTGATGGTGATTGCTGACGCGCTGAATTTGTGTTTATGTGCGTGTCTGTTGGCCCTCTGTCTATCGTTGTCGACCGTAGAATGCATTATATATTGTCGGCAGATAGGGCTCCCGCATTTTTTCGCATCCAACAGCACTTTATCACCAAAGGCGATGGAAACTTTGTCTTTGTGCTAAGACGGATTCGATAGGGACTTTACGGTGGACCAAAGTTTACCCACACTGGTAGAGAGGTTACAACCTCTTAGGTGCTCCTCCCATTTCGCCCGTTTGTGTTCATCCACAAGCAATCTGGTGCGTTGGTGTGTATCCCTTATTTGGCGGTCGCCTGGATCAAGCTGTCTTATAAGGTCACGTTCTCTCGCTAAGTTTGCGGCCTGCGCCGGGAAGTGGGGCCGAATTTCTGGAATTCTCCCGGCGGGAATGAAGCGTGCCGAGGCGGATTCAATGACCTTGCGGAAGGCACGCTCCCCTTGTCGGGCATCAGTCGGGATAGGGAGGGCAACAAAGAGGTTGATATTTGTGACGACATTTGCTTCAACACTGCTAGTATCGCGTTAGTGTCAACACTTACCAATGGATTCGGAGTCTCTATCTTCTCCTCCATTTTAGTCGCTGGCTCTTCCACATCAGGATAAAAGACATACTCGTCCACATCAATTCCTTGAGACTCCATTACCTCTCTTAGCCGTGCTTGAAGTTCGATCTTGTTACCGGTTGTATTCAATCCACGGTTCTCCAACTCCTTTTTCGGTTGCTGGATCTTTAAATCACTCAACTTTGCCATGTCCAAAGTTGTATTCAAAATCTTCGGAATTTATTCAACAATTCTTCTTCTGACACCAATTGTAACGAATTTTGGGAAATTCCTCTTATTTGTAACCTTCTACCAACGTTCGAAACACTAAGCTGTTGAATAAATAACTCCACTATTCAATAATGCAAAATGGCCTTTATTCAAGTACTTCACAATAACACTACTACTTCTCGACAGATAGCGTGCTTAAATCAAACTGATTGCTGATTGCCCAGATTGCGCTCTTTTATACTCTTCGATTTCCTCGTTCCATACTTCTAGGCGTTTGCAGAGTTTACTTAGTTACCAGCAATAAAATTATAACTACAGATTCACGTGCATAGTTTCTCATATGCGCGTGTATATGTGAGTGATACTTGCACAAATTATTGCCTACTTTTGGGAGTATCTGAGATATATGCATGTGTTTGTGCGTTGCTCTCCGCTGCTTGTATGGACATATGTGTAGACATAATGACATAATTTGGTTATGTGCATACAAGTCACTGCTCAGTATCGGCTTAGAGGTGATAGTATCCCTTAGTGTAGCTAATATTCATCACAATACTTTTATTTTATTTTTATTTATTTTATTTAATTTCAAAAATAGTCTAATGTTCTTACAGACTACTTGGATTTGTACTTAAAAATACAGACCTTAGCAATACAATCAAAAAATTATTACACTCAACAAAGATTTGAAGGTGGTCTTTGGCAAAGAAAAGTCAATGGCCAAAGAATTTGAGATAGTATTGAACAGTGCTCTAAAAATGGGAGCGTTAGAGGCATAGAGGGTCCGGGCGTAATCAATATAAAACATATCCCAATTTCGCAGTGATCTAGGGTATATATGGAGACAAATACTCTCGAGTAAACGTGGTGAATCAATCACAGCATTAATAATATCATAGACAAAAGTAAGAGAAAGAATGGTCCTCCTACTTTGAAGTGATTGAAGGCTAATGAGTGCACATCTGGCATTATAAGAGGGAATCCGCTCAGAAAAGTTCATAGACTTCAGGCCAAACCATAAAAAGACTTTTTGAACTCGCTCGAGCCTTTTGATATGGCAGTCATGATAAGGCCTCCAGATAAACCAAGCATATTCCAACTTAGAGCGTACGAGAGACGTAAACAGCAACTTAAGAGTATAAGGATCTGTTAAGTCAGAGCTATATCGCCGAATAAAAGCCAAAACCGAGTAGAATTTAGCAATTATCGAGATTATGTGAGTGGTAAACGAAAACTGCGAGTCGAAAACTAAGTCTAAGTCAGAAATCTCAGTACGTGTGGACAGTCGAGAGCCGTCAATATAATATGAAGTGGGAATTGTGCCACGAGACTTAGAGAAGGTTAAGTGAAAGCACTTACCAATATTTAAAGGCAGATTATTATTACGGCACCAATCAGCAACGTTGTTCAGATCAGACTGAATATTTTCTGAATCAGAAGGAGTAGAAACAGTTGTAAATACCTTCAGATCATCAGCGTACAGCAAAAAATTGCAATGCTGAAAGCAGGTTGAAATGTCATTAATAAAAATTACAAAAAGCAGTGGCCCCAAAATGCTGCCTTGCGGTACTCCTGAAGGTTGCAATAAAAGGCTTGGCGTGAATATTGTCAACAACAACTACACATTTGCGTGAGTGAAGGTAGGGCTTAATCCAAGACAAAAATATAGAGCGAAAGCCCAATCTGGCTAGTCAAGATTTGATGACTGACTTTATCAAACGCTTTGGAGAAATCCGTATAAACCGTGTCGACTTGAAGACGGTTGTTGAAGGCTGCAAGGCAAAATTCAGAAAAAATGCTAAGTTCGTAACCGTGGATCTACCAGGCATAAAGCCATGTTGACTATCACTAATTAATTGCTTGACAGCAAAAGTAATTTTTTGTTTTACAACATACTCAAAAAGTATAGAGATAGTAGATAATTTCGCAATTGGTCTATGATAAAAACTCACCACTATTATATCGCAAGGTGAATTGAGTGTGTTACAGAAACACTTTTCATATCGAAAGTGATATGTATAAGCCAAGGCGATCCAACTTGTGGATAAGCAAAGAGTGGGAGACCTTGTCAAATGCTTTACTGAAATCAATGTAAATATCATCGGTGTGAAGATGTTCTCTAAATCCCTTAGAAACATGAGTGGTGTATCTAAGTAGTTTGGTAATGGTAGATTTGCCTTTACAGAATCTGTGTTGGGTAGCTGCAAATGGGTTTTTGTTTGAGAAAAAAATAAATATGTGTGTGTGCAGTTGAGAGATTTTAAATTTTTTTGATTGCGAAAAACGTCAATAATGTCAGAAACGGTTATAGCTGGTAGATGTTTTAATCATCGCCGAAGCTGCAATGTATGTCAAGGAGTGCCAAAGCTTCACTTCGGGATTTCCAAAATCTGTTTTTTGCATCATTGTAAATTTTTTTTAATAATAATTTAGTACTAAAAAATTCGGAAGCTTTCAAATTATTTGTGTAATTTTATTTTAAAAATGTCTTGATTTTAATTATATAACATAATAAAAAGACAAAATGTGAAACCTGTTGAAATAAATAAAAACATTACGAAATTGTCTGACGTTGATGACTTGGCGGTTTTCGAAATGTTACCAACGCAGTATGCCAGTAAATGTTTCATTCTTTTCAGTTTTTCCCAATAAAACCAAAAACAATAATTGAATAACAATTATTATTTACCGGTATTAACCTCATTAATTCTTAAAAATCTCAAGTTAAAGATAAGTTTAAAACAATAATGAACGAAAAATAGTATTATTATTGTGAATAACATAAATATAGTTAAAAAAACTAAACAACACGCCATAGAAGAGATGTTCCTGTCTCCGCTATTAAGCACAACTCGTTTTGTAGCGAGTTACTAATCACTGCCTTTTTGAATAATTGCCGCTAGATGGATGTCTTTGCGCGCCTAGCCTAAGGAGTTACAAACCTACAAGTGAAGCTAAAATAAGCATTTTAAAAAGCGTCGAGCGCTCGTATATGAAAAATATGGCACAAAGCGCCCACACTTTATTCGTAAAAATACTAGTATTTTTCGTTCATTATTGTTTTAAATTTATTTTAAAAATTATTTTTAACTTTTTAGTTCGATATCATTTAAAAGCGTCTTTTTCAGTTTTTGTTAAATTATATTTATTTTTCACTTTTTAGTTTCATATACTATAAAAGCGTGTATTTTATTTTTTTTTTTAACTATATTTATTTGTTTGTAACTCTCCTTTGCGCACATAGCCCAGAGAGTTGCAAACAAACATACATACAAGTGAAGCTAATATAAGCGCGTTGAAAATCGTCAGCTGAATATTATACATAACAGCTAGAAATTATAAATATACTACATTAGCTTTGTTTTTTTTTACATCTATAGACGTTTACGCTTAAACTTTATATGGACTACTAAGCGTCAAACTTTAAATACACCTCTGAAATTGATGCGCATAAAATTAGTACTACTAAATCTCAATGCGCATTATACCCAGATGTTACTGAAATATGTGTTTATGTTTCACCTCTACACTAATTCTATGTATCACCTCTTAAAATGACGCGTGTCCACAATTCAACGCAACTGATTCAGCTATATGTTATACACTATGGCTATCAGAGCGTTGTGTCTCCACGTTTCGGTACACCCTGTGCTGTAGCTAGTTATTTAACCACTGCCGCTGGATGGGTCTCCTAAGCATTATCTAAGCGAGGATAAGCGGGTTTTTACGCGCAAACATAAACATATACGCGTGTAAAAAAACACGGCTATTGTTAAATAAGTGAACATTATTAGTATGTAACGATTATTTTTCTTTAAACTTTTTTGTTTATTTTGTTAAGAGTTAAGATAACAGTTTTCTTTATAGTAAAAAGTTAATCCGTTATATCAAATGAGCTCGAATGAGAGTTAAAACCTTGACACAAACACAGAAAAGGTTCACTTAATTCGAAATTAGTTCTGCACTTCCTCAAGGGAAAAGGTTTGTAATATCTTGACGCTATTTAGTTCGTTCAAAAGTAAAAGGCTAGAAATCAGTCCCTTCAGTAGTTTAGCCATTAATAATACGCCTAGCATTTCTCCTAGACTCGCAAGAGTTGGAAGGTTGATAAGCTTCAACCGACTAATATAAGGTGGAAGATTATACGCAGAGTCCCAATAAAAATTCCTTAAAGCGAAAATTAAAAATTGCTTCTGTATTGACTAGTTTATCTGCATAAACTTGATATCGCGGATTCCAGACTACTGATCCGTATTCTAGTATTGATCTAACTAATGTGGTAAAAAGGGCTTTAGTTATATAAGGGTCAATAAATTCTTTAGGCCACCGTTTCACGAATGATAGAACACCTCTAGCCTTATTGACCGTAGTATTAACATGAAAGTTGAAACTAAGTTTAGCATCATCCATCGTGACTTCCAAGTCAACAAAATAATTTACTGATACAAGAGTTATTAGTTACGTAAGAGGCTGCTGCCAACGATTTCGAAGAGAGGCATATGAATCAACATTTATTGAGGTTCAGCTGGATTTAATTTACGTTGCACCAAGCAACTATAGGCAGTTTAAGTCCGCTTAAAGCAAGGGGCGTTCTTCAGTAGACGCATAAGACCTGACAAGTTTAAATCATAAGCATACATTAAAATTTGGAATATTTCATTGTGGTACAGATATCAATAATAAATAGCAAGAACAGAATTTGACCGAGATGACTGCCCTGTGGGTCGCCAGAGGGAAACTCAATGACATTTCAAAGAGTATTTTTAAAAATTAATTTTTGCGTTCGACCGCAGAGAAACGAAAAGATCCACTGGGTGAGACCACGTTGGAAGCCAAGACGATCCAGCTTGTGGATAAGCAAAGAGTGGGATACTTTGTCAAATGCTTTACTGAAGTCAATGTAAATATCATCGGTGTGAAGATGTTCTCTAAATCCCTTAAAAACATGAGTTGGGTATCCAAGTAGATTGGGAATGGTAGATTTGCCTTTACAGTATCCGTGTTGGGTAGCTGCAAATGGGTTTTTGTTTGAGAAAAAAATAAATATGTGTGTATGCAATTGAGAGATTTTAAATTTTTTTGATTGCGGAAAAACGTCATAATGTCAGAAACGGTTATACCTGGTAGATGTTTTTATCATCTTCGAAGCTGCGATGTATGTCAAGGAGTGCCAAGGCTTTTCTGTCATTTCGAGATTTCCAAAATCGGTATTTTAGTACCATTGTAAATTTTTTTTATTAATAATTTAGTTCTAGAAATTTCGGAAGCTTTTAAATTATTTGTGTAACTTTATTTTAAAAATGTCTTTTGATTTTAATTATAAGTTCTGGATTGGAACAAAGAAGGATATCGAAGATATAATAAAAAGACAAAATGTATTAAAGAAGGAAAAACCCATAAGTAATCCTTTGGTTACGTACAAAATATTTGCGGAGTTATATGTTCTCTACGCAGAACTTGTCAACAACTTAAGCTATGTTTATAAATATACATTTCAAGTCCAGAAGCGTGAAATCGTAAGAACATTAGTAGAATCAGCTACTCAACGATTAATTGAATTAAAAAACGAATTGAAGAACTTGGAACTTAGTGAATATGTGTATGTAGATAAGGCTTTAACTTCCCGTAAGCTAAATCCGTACGATTTACTCATATGGCGTTCGCCACAGTTCTTGTATCGTCGACCGCCAGAAATACAAAATATTATTTATGAACGGAAAATATTTATGACGGAAGATGAGAAAGTGCTAACTGATAGTAAAGAAAAAGGGTTTTTGTGTGAAACTGTTACCCTAATACAAGCTCTTGAACGGGCCAGAAGCTCTCGAGTTTATAAATCTGCTATGCAGTACGACAAAAGAAATCTTAAAGCTATTCAGGGAAAAAAAGTCCAATATATCTTTAAACATAGACCTGATCAGCCTATGAGCATACCTGTAAAGCGAACTATTTTTAGCTCAAGTTTTATAAAGGAAAGCGAAAATTGCCAATACTTGTTTGGGGTTGATTATTTAGGAATAGAATCGGAAGAAGGTAAAATAGTTATTTTCATAATTATAAGTACATAGATATGTATTTATTAAGTCGTTAGTTATACACATGGCGGAACGATAGAAGGTGTCAGCATGGTAACTTACCTTACTTACTTACTTAATTGGCGCTTAACCGTCTAAACGGTTATGGCCGTCCAACAAGGCACGCCAGTCGCTCCTTCGCTCCGCCAACCGGCGCCTATTGGTCACAACAAGGGAGTTTAAATCGTTTTCCACCTGGTCCTTCCAACGGAGTGGGGCCGCCCTCTACCTCTGCCTCCATAGGCGGGTTCCGATAGAAACACTTTCCTGGCCGGAGCATCATCTTTCATTCGCATAACATGGCCTAGCCAGCGCAGCCGCTGCGTCTTAATTCGTTGGACTATGTTGATATCTGCGTATAGCTCGTACAGCTCATCATTAAATATTCTTCGGTACTCGCCATCGCCAACGGGTAGAGGTCCATAAATATTTCGAAGAACTTTTCTCTCGAACATTCCCAAAGCCGCTTCATCTGCTGTTGTCATGGTCCATACTTCTGCCCCATATAGCAGGAAGGGTACGATAAGTGAGTTGTAGAGTATGATTTTCGTTCGCCGAGTTAGGACTTTACTTTTCAATAGCCAACCTAGTCCAAAGTAGCATTTATTGGCAAGATTGATTCTTCGCTGGATTTCAGTGCTGATGTTGCTAGTGTTGATGATGGTTCCCAAATAAACGAAGTCTTACTATTTCGAAATTATGGCTGCCAACAGTAGCGTGGTTGCCAAGACGCGTATGCGCTGACTCTTTGCTCGATGACAGCAGGTACTTCGTTTTGTCCTCATTCACCATCAAACCCATCTTTACCGCTTCTTTTTCCAGTTTGGAGTAAGCAGAACTAACAGCGCCGGTGCTTAGGTCGATGATATCAATGTCATCAGCATATGCCAGTAATTGCACGCTTTTATAGAATATTGTTCCAGTGCGGTTAAGTTCTGCAGCTAGTATAATTTTCTCCAGCATCAAATTGAAGAAATCGCACGATAAGTGGTCACCCTGTCTGAAACCTCGTTTAGTTTCGAACGGCTCGGAGAGGTCCTTCCCAATTCGAACTGAGCTGATGGTGTTGCTCAACGTCATTTTGCACAGCCGTATAAGTTTTGCGGGGAAACCAAATTCAGACATAGCGGCATATAGGCAGCTCCTTTTCGTGCTGTCGAAGGCGGCTTTAAAGTCGACGAAGAGGTGATTCTCTTTTCTAGTGTTTTTTCCAAGATTTGGCGCATTGTGAAAATCTGGTCGATGGTAGATTTACCAGATCTGAAGCAGCACTGATAAGGTCCAATCAGCCGGTTCACGGTGGGCTTCAATCTTAAGCACAACACACTTGAAAGGACCTTATATGTGATATTAAGAAGGCTGATTCCACGATAGTTGGTGCATTTTGCAGTATCCCCTTCTTGTGGACTGGGCAAAGAACACTTAGATTCCAATCGTCGGGCATGCTCTCGTCCGCCCATATTTTGCGAAGAAGCTGCTGCATGCGCCTTTCTGACTTCGTCATAATCAGGTGGGGGACATTTCTTCCATCATCATTGATTGCGGGATCGGGTTCGTCATCTCTGTGCAGTAAATCGTTGTCTCCATTTAGGAGAGCAGAGAAGTGTTCCAGCTACAATGTCGCCGTTTTCGTTCCTACAGGAGTTTGCCCCGGTCTTAAAACCTTCCGGTCGCCGTATTTTTTGGTAAAATTTTCGGGCGTTATTCCTGGTGGCTAGCAGCTCAAACTCCTCGCACTCACGCCTTTCTGCTTCTGTTTTTTTGTTCCTGAAAAGGCGTCTTGCTTCCCTTTTCAACTCACGATAGCGTTCACACACTCCTCTCGTTGCGCTCGCTTTTAACGTAGCCTTGTAGGCAGCGTCTTTTCTTTCGATTGCAACGCGGCATTCTTCATCGTACCAGTTGTTTTTTCGTAGCCGCCGGTAACCAATTTTTTCCTCGGCGGCAGTACGAAGTGCTTTAGAGATATGCTCCCACTGCTCCTGTATTCCTTCAGGCTGAGTTGTGCTCTCAGAGAGCAGGTGTGAGAGTCGAGTTGCGAAATCATTGGCAGTCTGTTGTGATTGAAGCTTTTCGACGTCTAGCTTTCCTTGTGTTTTTTGTTCCTTGGTTTTAGCCGCGCTGAGGCGGGTACGTATTTTGGCTGCAACGATGTTAGGTCCTCGGATCGTGCGCACATCTAAAACACTGGAGGCATGCCGTCCGTTTATCACAACGTGATCGATCTGAATACGAGTATTACGACCAGGAGACTGCCATGTAGCCTGATGTATCTTTTTATGTATGAACCTCGCGCTGGATATGACCATGTTTCGAGCACCTGCAAAGTCAATCAGCCTCAGTCCGTTAGGAGAAGTTGCGTTGTGTAGGCTGAACTTTCCGACTGTAGGGCCAAAAACACCTTCTTTGCCCACCCTGGCGTTAAAGTCGCCAAGCACGACTTTTATATCATGATGGGGGCAGCGCTCGTATGTGCGTTCTAATTGTTCATAAAAAGTGTTTTTAACCTCATCGTCTTTCTGCTCTGTCGACGCATGGGCGCAGATGAATGATATATTAAAAAATTTTACTTTTATTCGGATAGCGGCGAGACGCTCGTCCACAGGCGTGAACGCCAGAACTTGGCGACAAAGTCTCTCTCCCACCACGAATCCGACGCCGAAACTGCGCTTATTCGTATGGCAACTCCAATAAATGTTACAATTTTTGATTTTCTTTCTTCTTTGCTTCGTCCAACGCATTTCTTGGATGGCGGTGATGTCAGATTTTGCTTTGACGAGGACATCAACCAGCCGGGCATCTGCACCAATCCCATTCAGGGAGCGGACGTTCTAGGTGCATGCCCTCAATTCATTGTCCTTCAAACGTTTGCCATGGTCGTCACCAATAGAGAGTGTATTTATCCGAGGCTTGTTGGTATGTTTCATTGGAGTATGGTTTTACGTGGCGGGTCCCAAGCCCAGCGCACAGCCCGCTCAGCGGGGGTGAAAATATTACTTGCACGTTTATATAGCGAGCCGCTTGCTCAAGACAGACGCCCGCTTGCAGCCGCACCTAGAGGTGTACAGAAGCTGCCGATGAGATCTCCCCGGCTAGTCCTTAAACCGATTATGTCAGAGTGGCCTAGCCAGGTGATGGCATACCTACGAACATAAATAAAAATTCCATGTACTTTGTTTTTGTAAATTCGATGGACAAATGTCAAAATCTTACTGCGCCGGAAGATGATGTATCAAATCAAATAAAAAAGTTTATAATCAGCTGTCCTATGCTGCCACCTTTTATCGTTCCGCCATGGTTATGCATATATACTTTTTCTGTAACTGTTAAGTTTTGGTTCTGTCAAGAAATTCCCCAAAAAAAAAAAAATTTAAAATGACCCCAGATCGCTCCGAAACCGTCGTATTTTGACGTATAACACCTTTTTATTTAAATCCGTGCAAAACCCATTTCTACACATTTTTTTTTTTTTTACAACGAAATTACAACAACCACACGAAAAGCTTAAATTTCTTTTGAAAATATTTCTTCATAGAAGGAAACTTTTAACTTCAGGCCTATTCTTGTATTCGGTTTAGGATATTGTGCCTAATTTTGTAAACAACCAACGCTTACCAACATAAAATTGTAGGTGTTCTTGATATGCGCACCTTTAAGCTAAGGACTCACTGAGCTGTTTGCTATAAGCACGTTTGCT
This sequence comes from Eurosta solidaginis, assembly GCF_040869045.1. Taxonomy (NCBI): domain Eukaryota; kingdom Metazoa; phylum Arthropoda; class Insecta; order Diptera; family Tephritidae; genus Eurosta; species Eurosta solidaginis. Next base: position 88,845,214 of record NC_090323.1, on the reverse strand, counting down.
ATAAATAGCGGAAACTTTAATAATTTTCCCAAAATAATTTTATTTTTTTTGTTTCCCTTTTGAAGACATTTCCTTCTCTCAAAGACCTTTTAAAAAAATCGATCAATGTAAGCGGGTGACTCAACTTTTTTATAAAAAATTTTGTTTTGCAACTGAAAATGAACAGAAAATTGAACAATGTTACATACACACTTTTGACTTTTTCATTTTTCATTTTTTTTAATGCCAAAAAAATAAAGTGCTTATGAAATAAGTAAAAAAATATTTCGAAAAGTTTTGAAATCGGTTTTTATGTAATGCCTCAACACGTGCTATTTTTGCAAAGGGACAAAAGAAAAACCCTTACTTCTTATCCTCTTCTAATTTCTTCTTCTACATTCATCCTTCTTCACTTGGCTGATACGTCTTTAACCCTTAGATATGCTGAAACTTCACGTTATAAGAGATCACCAGTCTCAAGTGTCCTCGCTACTGCGGAAAAAAATGATCTTGAAGATATTCTTTGGTTTGTTTTGGTCCTTTTCCTCGCGGTTGGAAGATACATTTTTTAATTGGCGCTTAACCGTTTAGGAGATGCTGGTCGTTGCGTAACAAGTCACCCCAGCTAACCCTGTTTCGCGATAACTGACACCAACAGGGGGCACCAAGAGAAATCAAAGTCTTCCCCCACTTGCTTCTCCGAACCTAGTGGATATCTTCCCATAACTTGCCCACGCCACAAAAACGCTGTAGCTCTTCGCAGATTAGCTAAACATCATCGTTCAGTTGTAGTATTATAGTTCGTGAAGGCTGAATTTACCGGCAGAACGGTAAAAATCTGCCGCCGTGGTGTAGAGCTAGTGTGTTGACCTATCCATCAAAAATATTTAAGAAAATTTATGTAAATGGTATTGATTGTCCATCGGCATTACCCTGGCACCAAAAGTTCGTCCGAATTAGCAAATAAATTTTTGGGTCTGCAGAAAACATGTATTAAGGTGAGCCAGTTCGTAGAAAAACGAATACGCGATAAGTAGCCTTCGAATTAGATGAAAAGCTAGACCTTAATCTCCTCAGATATATATCATACCAAATTGTTATTATTAGTAGATATGTATCTCTTCCGTAAACCTTGGCGGTAAGTCGGGTTTTTCTTCTCGTCGCGCAGACGCTGATACATTTCTAAACAATTTGTTGAAGAAAATTCCTCAGAGGAGGATCGTGGCCTGATGCTTCCTTTTGCGGGAAACCACAATACAATTCTTGAATTGAAAATTCTAGAATGCGGTTGACCGTTGAGATTTCTTATTTTCTGGATATTTCCACCAATAAAAAATTCGGGTTTGGATAAAATATCATAGTATTAATGTTAGAACGCAAAAATATACGGTAATTATATACGACATCATGACACTGGTAATACGCGTCCAAAAATACAGAGAGAGGTGTCAAAAGACTCGTATTGACATCGACAACAATAATCCGAAGGCGGAAAATAAAAATTGTAGATCGTTCAAAAGATATTAACAAAAAACCTAAAAATTACCCCGGAGTGCTCCGAAACCGAGGATGGGATCCATAGTATTTTTGCGCAGAATATCTTTCTGCATTGGCGGCCTTTGGCCGCACTTATAAAAAATACCTTGAGTGGGTACAACACCGGTTTGGGGACCAAAACTATATCCGCGGAACACACTTATGTTCACTATTTTTTTTTTGGGTACAAAAAAATTATCAAAATTACAACAACCACATGAAAATCTCTTGACATGACCAAAATGTTTTACCTCCGCTTTCGGATTTGCGATCCTGGTTCCAAAACGCGTCTTTTGATATCCCTCTTGATATTTTTGGACGTGTATTAAGAGTGTGAAGATGTCGTATAGAATTACCAAATATATTACAGTTTGTTATATTTTTGTTATGAAAACAACACCAAAATAAAAAAAAAAAATAAAAATGTGAGAGCAGTGAGAATTTTAAAATTTTTTTAAACGTTATTTTGGCTCTCACCGGTTTTACCTTGCAATATTTATACCATGTACCGAACTGTGTACTCGATTTATTAATACGCTTTTCTCATTTTTTGAACACTGAGATTTTTTGAGTTGATCGCTGTTTTGATCTGGGTGTGCGATATAAACGCACTCCATAAAACTTTCTCCAATACTACTTATTCGACCTAAGGGGTTTTCATCATCTTCTGTTAACGATAAGCGGCAGATTATTTGAAAAAGTTAATCGCAGGTGCTGAGAACGTCCCTAAGCCAAAATATTTCACAGACATTTTGGGATTTGGGTAAGTTGGTACCAGGGACGTGCTTCAACGCTCGATCAGTTGTTGGGCTTTTAAATTTGTTCGTTAAAGCGGTTTTGGGTCTTTGAACTTGGTTTTCACGCTTGTCTTAATCCGCCTGAGGGTGCAGAATGGAATACGACGATATTCAATGTAGATATTGATTGCAGAATCTACAGCGGAACAATCTGGTATATTTTGCCATACTTTTTGCATAAGGCTGCCGTCTCAAAGGCAAATTACATAAATTTGTCTTCTTTTGTGCCTGAATTTAACATTCATCGGTAAGCAGCCAACACATTTAACCAAGCTTTCGCTGACGGTGCACGTCTTAAAGCCCATCAGGGACTCGCTTCTAAGTTGCGTATCTGTGTCAATACACTTTAAATGTATGGAATGGTGCCCATCCAAAAGATTCCATAAACGGCTCAAGGAAAATCAGTTTATTAATAATTTGCAATAGGGGTCGACTACTAATGCACGTCCAACCATGTCGGTAGGTCAATATACGCGTCTGACAATCCGAAGGCGGAAAAGAAAAATGTTGCTTTTATCAAAAGGTAATACCGAAAAATTACCCCGGATTGCTCCGAAAGCGCCGGTATGGAAAACATCAAGAAGAAGCAATCGGCTTATGGGATAACACCACCTGGTACTGTATTCGACTTGAACTATAGCGAGTTTCATCCTGTCAAAGATGTCTGTATTTTTTTTATAAGAAATTTTATTCCCCCCTGAGATCGAACTAGGCTATGACTGCGTATGCATGTGTGCGGCCTAAATCAGTTTTTCTGTTTTATTTTTGTCATATTTATTTCATTTTGTTTGCTCGATTCAGTAGATCTGAATCTGATAAAGCTTATGTTGCAGTCGTTTTCACACGATTAGACGAGCTAATACCCCCTTAAGTTATCCCTTTTAATTTACCAGACGAAGGTACTTCCAAATTCATGACATTGTTGCTTTTGAGCCATTTCCCCAAGTTAATGAACAAAGAAGTTAGAACCCTTTAATTCATAGTCACTAATCAATCTGACTCTTATTACATGTTATTATGCATTGAAAAGTTACGTATAAGGCTCATGTGATATTGGATTAGGCAAAAAGTTTACTATATTGTTGGTATAAATTTTGACGCCGCGGTATCTAAAATTTTGAAAAAGTTTTTTCAATTGGGAAAAAGTTTTACTAAGTAGTGTCGTCCCACGGCAGTGGTTTGACAAATATTCCGAGTGTATTTCTGCTTTGTAAAGCTTCTTGGAGAAAAGTCTTGTGCCGCCAATTTGTAGGGAAAAATTATAAAAAACTTGACTAAAAAATGTATTCAATAAGTAATAGTTTTGTACTAGCGGCAATACGCACGTGTTTTATAATCGCTCGCATGCACCTTTTTTTATACCCAGCTGTACTTGTACACAGGGTATTATAACTTTGATTGGATAACGGTTGGTTGTACAGGTATAAAGGAATCGAGACTTCCATATATCAAAATCATCAGTATCGAAAAAAATTTGATTGAGCCATGTCCGTCTGTCCGTTAACACGATAACTTGAGTAAATGTAGAGATATATTCACCAAATTTGGTACACGAGCTTACCTGGACCCAGAATAGATTGGTATTGAAAATGACCGAAATCGGATGATAACCACGCCCACTTTTTATATATATGACATTTTGGAAAACACAAAAAACTTGATTATTTAGTGAATAATATACCAAAAATGTCGAAATTTGATGAGTGAGACCGTCGTGGCACCGTGATAAAATCAATTTTACAAATATTATTAATCATAAATCAAAAATCGTTAAACCTATCGTAACAAAATTCGCCAGAGATGTTGCCTTTACTATAAGGAATGCTTTGAATAAAAATTAACGAAATCGGTGAAGGAACACGCCCACTTTTATGTAAAAGATTTTTAAAAGGGTCGTGGACGAATAAAATAAGCAATATCTTTGCAAAAAGGAGCTTTATATCAATCGTATTTCATTTCCCAAGTGGATTTATAACAATAAATAGGAAAAATTTCACATTTAAAAAAATGGGCGTGGCACCGCCCCTTTTAGGACTAAGCAATTTTCGTTGTTTCGGAAGCCAAAACTCGAAGAAAAATTAACGGATCATAATAAAATTGGGTAAACAAATTTTCCTCATTGCAGGAAATATTTTTAGAAAAAATGGACAAGATCGCACTTTTATATAAAAGATTTTTAAAAGGGTCGTAGACGAAAATAATAACTTAAATCTTAGCGAAAAACAGCTTTGTATCAATTGAATTTTTCTTTATAAATTGAATTATAACATTAAATTGAAAATAAAATTTTTGAAAATGGGTGTGTCACGGCCCCTTTTTTGTCTAAGCAATTTTCAATGTTTCGGGGGCCATAACTCGAAGAAAAGTTTATATATCGTAACAAAATTGGGTACACATATTTATATTTCTTGTAAAAATGGATAAGCTTGGTTAACGACCACGCCCACTTTTATATAAATGACTTTAAAAAGGGTCGTAGGCAAAAATAATAAGTTAAATCATAGCGAAAAATAGTTTTTACCAATCGTATTTTGTGCCATTATAACAAGAAATGGGGAAAAACTCAAAAATTGAAAAATGGGCGTGGCACTGCCCCTACTTTACAATGCATTTTCCAACGTTTCTGGAGCCATAACTCGACGAAAAATTTGGTGCACATGTATGGTCTTTTAACAAGAAATATTTTCAGTAAAAATGGCCTAAATCGGTTAAATCGCTATAGATGTAGGTAATAAGATATTTCTAGTAAAAGTTGGAAAATTTCGTTAATAACCCTGCCCTTTTTTTGTAATAACGCTTTTTAGTACAATGACACTTGTGTGTTGATGTTTATTGTTCTGTTATATCTTTATTTTAAAATAAACAGTTGGGAAATCTCCATATCTGAGGGAAACTGCATTATTACCCGCTCAAGGTCATTGGTGTTAGCCTCTGTATCCTTTTTGCTTCTTTTAAGCGAAAATTAGTTCAGAATAGAACCATATGTATATGCGCAGCCTTGTAACACTAATAAGCACACAAAACAAGCAACAACAGCATTTCATATGTACAGCTGGGTATGCAATGTTCGGTCTCACCCGAACTTAGACTTCCTTACTTGTTAATCTTAATATACTCTCTTACAGTTAAGCGATTCAATTAAATCGTGCTTCAAATGCCGTGTAGTTGTGGTCTTATACCAGTTTCACACAGAGGGTTAATGAAATAATTAGTCAAATTTTCTACATTAAAGCCCCTATTGAACTCAATCTTCTATAGAAAATACAAATTCTTAATTATCTCATTATTGCTTTATTGAATGCCTAAATCTCTAATGGTTCTTTAATAAGAAAGTTGATTTTAATTGTGTTTTTATGCACCAAATTTTCAAACTAAAAAAAAACTTTTCATGTGTCAGAAAAAATAAAGAAAAAACGGCCGAATGTCAAAAAAACCTATCGAAATACAAACTGGCTCGTTTGTTTTTAATAAACTAGATTGTATTTTCCTTGTATTTCGTTAGTTTTTTCAAATATAGTTTACATACTTACACCAGTACTGAAGCCGTATTAGGAGGGAGTGCGACAAAAACTTGAAGGTAAAATACAACAAAAAATACACGAAAATAAAGTAGTGTCATAGGTATAATAGAGCCAAAAACCTAGAAAATTTTGCTTGAAGCGTCTGATTTTATTGTCAATGTAACAAATAACAATCAGAAATAAATTATTTTCAATAATTAACGAAAAATAGAAAAACACCAAAAAATTCAAAATTTTATTTTCGCTGCAATTGCAGCAAAATATAATATGGCCTTTTCAAAAATAGGCACATATTTAGATAAGAGCAACATTTATGAGCAGTTGCGCACGCACTTTATTTTGATTGCTTAATAGTTATGAGATGATTACGGATGATCCAGAATCTGAATTTAAGAACAATACATTCCTGGTGATCGTTGATTCGGTAATCACTGGCATTACTGAACGATTTGCAGCTATGAGAAGTTTGAGCCAGACGTTTTCCTTTTTGTGGCAATTTAATAATAATACACCCAACGGATTAATATCCTCCAAAGCCCGCCCAACCGACACGAGGGGCGCATCCGCATTACGCACGGATTTGTTTTGTTTTTGCCGAGTTGTTCATAGGCGGAGGTTTGTTAAGCGTCGAGATCTAAAACTGCTCAGCTACAGAATAAAAATCATCAGCTGAGTATTATATACATAACAGTTGAAAATTATACATATAGTAAATTGTTAAATAAGTTAACGATATAGCATATAAAGATTTTTGTTTTTTTTATGTTTTTTTATTTTTACTTCGTTACGAGTAAAGATAGGATAGGACAGTGGAAAGTGAATCCGTTATATCAAATGAATTCGAATGAGAGTTAAAATCATGACACAAACACCGGAAAGGTTCATTTAATTCGAAATTAGTTCTGCACTGCCTTAAAAGAAGAGGTTTGTAATGTCTTGACGCTCGTGATGGGACATTGAAGTTTACTTCGTTCAAAAGAAAGTGGCTAGAAATTAGTCCACTCAGTAGTTTAGCCATAAATAATACGCCTAGCATTTCTCTACGACTAGCGAGAGTTGGAAGATTGATGAGCTTTAACCGACTAGTATAAGGTGGAAGATTATATGCAGAGTCCCAATGAAAATTCCTTAATGAAAAAAGTAAAAATTGCTTCTGTATTGATTCAAGCCTATCTGCATGAACTTGATATCGCGGATTCCAGACTAATGATCCGTATTCTAGTATCGGTCTAACTAATATGGTAAAAAGGGCTTTGGTTACATAAGGGTTACTAAATTTTTTAGGCCATCTCTTCACGAATGATAGAACACCTCTAGCTTTATTGGCAGTAGTTATAATATGAAGGTTGAAACTAAGTTTAGCATTCATCGTGACTCCCAAGTCAACAAAATAATTTACTGATACAAGACAAAAATTATGAATTACGTAAGAGGCTGCTGGAAAAGATCTCCGAGAGAGGCACATGAACTTACATTTATTGATGTTCAGCGGCATTGAATTCGCGTTGCACCAAGCAACTAAGCAATTTAAATCCCCTTGAAGCAAGGGACGTTCTTCAGTAGACGCATAGGACCTAAAAAGTTTCATATCATCAGCATACATTAAAATTTTGGAATATTTTATTATGGTACAGATATCATTAATAAATAGCAAGAACAGAATTGGACCGAGATGACTGCCCTGTGGGACGCCAGAAGGAACATTAATGACATCTGAAAGAGTATTTTTAAAAATTACTTGTTGCGTTCCACCGCAGAGATACGAAGATATCCACTGAGTGAGACCAGGTTGGAAGCCAAGTCCATCCAGCTTGTGGATAAGCAATGAATGGGAAACTTTGTTAAATGCTTTACTGAAATCAGTGTAAATAACAGAAGAAGATTTTCTCTAAATCCATTAGAAACATGAGTTGTGAATTCAAAAGGTTGGTAATGGTAGATTTGCCTTTACAGAATCCATGTTGAGAGTCTGAAATCAATGCAGAATTGGAAAATGTTAGCTGATTGGTAACAATGGCTTCAAATACCTTTGGGATGGCAGACAATTTTGCAATTCCTCGATAATTTCCTACACATGACCTACTGTCATTTTTATGAAGGGGTATAAGAAAAGATTCCTTCCAAGCAGCAGGAAAAACTCCAGGTTTTAGGGACATATTGAATAAGTCATTTAGGGGCTGATAAATGTGTTCCGCGCATTTTTTGTGAAAACATGTGGGAATTAGGTCAGGGCCGTATTTATAAGATTCCTTCAAAGAAGTTAAATATGTAAGAAACTCTTCTGGAGATATTGATGGAATATTAATTGCGTTAAGTGAGTTAAGTTGATACGGGTATTCACTAGAAAAGAAATTAATTCAGCGGAATAGTTAGATTTGAAAAATTGTGCAAATAAGTTAGCAATATCTTGATCGTCGCTAGAGAAATCATCACGGTATTTCATACCATAAGGAAGGCTTTTAACCCTACGTTTACAGTTCACGAAATCATAGAAAGCTTTCGGATTGCAAGTTATTTTCTTTTTTATCGCACAGAGATAGGTATTGTAACACTTTTTATTTAATTCAAAATATTTATGACGCAATATAGAGTACTTCAAGTAGTCGGAGTGTGAACCCGTTGTTGTTGTTGTTGTTGTAACAATGCTCGCCCCACCTAATAGCCGCGACCGATCACAAATTGTCATCAATATCCTCTAATGGGAGTCCAAGGAAACTTGCCGTTTCAACAGGGGTGGACCATAAGGAAAGGAGTGTTAGAGGCGTTGGTTCCACATTACAATTAAAGAGATGGTTGGTGTCATGTGGGGACACATTGCAAGCAGGGCATACATTTTGTATGTCGGGGTTGATTCTGGATAGGTAAGAGTTTAACCTGTTACAGTATCCAGAACGAAGTTGAGCAAGAATGACACGCGTTTCCCTGGGGAGTATGCGTTCCTCTTCTGCGAGTTCTGGATATTTTTCTTCAAGTACTGGATTCACCGGGCAATTCCCGACATAAAGGTCCGACGCCAGTCTATGGAGTTCACCAAGGACCTGCTTGTGTTTTTCCGCTTCATACGGCTGGGTTCTCAGGTGCCGTATTTCCTCAAAATGCTTACGGAGATGACTCCTTAGGCCCCTAGGCGGTGCTGGTTCGTCAATCAGATGTCTGTTGGGATGCCCAGGTTTCTGGGTATTCAACAGAAACTGTTTGGTCAGCATCTCATTTCTCTCCCTGATGGGGAGTATTGTCGCCTCATTATGCAGATGGTGTTCTGGGGACATAAGAAGACAGCCCGTAGCGATTCTGAGAGCTGTATTTTCGCAGGCCTGTAGTTTCTTCCAGTGGGTGGTTTTTAGGCTTGGCGACCATATGGGTGACGCGTAGCACGTAATCGGCTGGCTAATTGCTTTGTATGTGGTCAAGAGCGTTTCTTTATCTTTTCCCCAGGTACTGCCAGCAAGGGATTTGAGGATTTTATTACGGCTCTGAATTCTTGGAACAATTGATCCTGATCAAACGTCACACCCAAGATTTTGGGGTGTAGGACAGTCGGTAGCGTAGTGCCATCGACGTGGATGTTCAATATGGTCGACATTTGGGGCGTCCAGGTTGTAAATAAGGTCGCGGAAGATTTAGTCGGTGACAATGCCAGGTTTCGCGAGGCGAAAAATCTGGAGAGATCAGGGAGATAGCCGTTTATTTTATTGCACAGCTCATCGATCTCTGGGCCTGGGCCTGTGGCCATTATTGTGCAGTCATCGGCGTACGAAACGATTGTGACTCCTTCCGGTGGTGAAGGTAGCTTAGATATGTAGAAATTAAACAAAAGCGGGGATAGGACACCACCCTGTGGCACCCCTTGTTTAATTCTCCTTTGTTTTGATGTTTCGTTTCTGAATTGCACCGATGCCTGCCGACCACCCAGATAATTTGCGGTCCACCTTTTAAGACATGGGGGAAGGGTAGACCCTTCCACGTCTTGCAGTAACGAGCCATGGTTGACCGTATCAAAAGCTTTTGATAGGTCTAACGCTACGAGTACTGTTCTATGGTGGGGATATTGATTCAAACCGCAATTTATCTGGGTGCTAATGACATTTAGCGCGGAGGTAGTGCTATGGAGTTTTCTGAAGCCATGCTGATGAGGGGCTAGCTGCAAATGTGCTTGGAAATAAGGGAGCAAAATGGCTTCAAGCGTCTTTGCCACTGACGATAGGAGAGATATCGGACGATATGACTCACCTACGTTAGCTGGTTTCCCAGGCTTTAGTAGCGTGACCACCTTGACCATTTTCCATTTCTCGGGTATGACAAAGGTGGAAAGAGACAGGTTGAAGCCATGCGCTAAATATTTGAAACCCTCTTTCCCTAGGTTTTTAAGCATCGGCATGGCTATGCCGTCTGGGCCCACTGCTTTGGATAGTTTAGCGCGACCAATGGCATCCTCAACCTCTCTAGCGGTGATGGTAATTGGTGACGCGCTGAGTTTGTGTTTATGTGCGTGTCTATTGGCTCTCCGTCTATCTTTGTCGACCGTAGGATGCATTATATATTGTCGGCAGAAAGCGCTCGCGCATTTTTTCGCATCCGACAGCACCTTATCGCCAAAGGCGATGGAAACTTTGTCTTTGTGCTTAGTCGGATTCGATAGGGACTTTACGGTGGACCAAAGTTTACCTACACCGGTAGAGAGGTTACAACCTCTTAGGTGCTCTTCCCATTTCGCCCGCTTGTGTTCGTCCACAAGCAATCTGATGCGTTGGTTTATATCCCTTATTTGGGGGTCGCTTGGATCAAGCTGTCTTATAAGGTCGCGTTCCCTCGCTAAGCTCGCGGCCTCCGCCGGGAAGTGGGGCCGGATTTCGGGAATTCTCCCGGCGGGAATGAAATGTGCCGAGGCGGATTCAATGACCTTACGAAAGGCACGCTCCCCTTGGCGGGCATCAGTCGGGATAGGGAGGGCAGCAAAGCTGATGTCTGTTGCAGATTTATATTCTTCCCACTTTCCTTTTTTGAAGTTTATGAAAGTGCGTTTTTCGGTGACGATGAAGTCGGCGGTACGCTCGAACGAAATAAGTATGGGCAGGTGGTCGGATGCCAATGTTACCATCGGCCGCCAGTTGACGCAGTTTACGAGTTCTACGCTCACGATTGAGATATCTGGCGAGCTATGACAGCTTCCTACCATACGTGTGGGGGCGTCTCCGTTTATTGTGCAGAACGTCGTTTCGTCTATTTGATCCGCCAACATCTCACCCGTACTGTCCGCCCGCAAGTTTGAATGCCATAGGTCGTGATGGGCATTGAAATCGCCTAAGATAATGCGATTGTTGCCAGTGAGTAAGGCCTCGATATTAGGGCGGTATCCACTGGGGCAACAGGTGACAGGAGGGATGTAGATGTTGATGATTTCTAGATTTGCATCGCCTGACCGGACAGATAGGCCTTGACGTTCTAAGACATTATCCCTGCGGTCGATGCCAGGATCAAATATATGATATTGCACAGAGTGGTGTATAATAAACGCGAGGCCGCCTCCATTTCCGCTCTCGCGGTCTTTCCTGTGGACATTATAACCAGAGCAGGTCTGCAATGCAGATCTTGCTGTGAGTTTAGTCTCTTGAATCGCAGCAATGCGGATGTTGTGCCGCTTCATGAAATCGACTATCTCCGTAATCTTCCCAGTTAGTCCATTACAGTTGAACTGCAGAATTCTGAAGTGCATGAGGGGTGACGCCGCCACTCTAGGGGTAAGTGACGGGTGACTACGCCTAGGTTGTGGAAGGCCAGGACGCAATTGCTGTTGTGGCCTTGGGACTGGGCGCCCTTGGGCAAGCATTGGGGTACCCGGATGATTTGGGTTTGCGACCTGGCAACATGGCGCGATGAAACCCGTCGAGGGGTTGCCGTCGCGGAGACCAGAACATCTAGGAAAGTGGCACCACCCAAGGCAGGAGCTGCATTGAGCGGATGTCGCAAACCTATATATTCTGTGCTGGCAGACGGTGCAAACGGAGGCAGGGAGTAAGAGTCTGTTTACCTAACCTGCACGATTGCTGCCAGAAAAGAGGGGAGGAGAAGAAGACGGGGGCAGGGGCTGATGCTCAGCATTGCTACCAGCTCTACTACGAAGGTAGTAGTTATGAGTGGTATCAGCTGTTTGAGTTGTTGGCGCCGTGGGGCGCGAGCAGCAGCGGGTACTTGTTGTGGCTTGCTGAGCAGCGGGGCTGCTGGAAGGTAGTGGGGGGTGCTTAGGCGTAGACTGCGGGACGCCATTGGGCGTGAACAGCAAGGAGCCACAAAATATTTATAAAAGTTACGTGGACGTCGGGTTTTGGGATCAAGCCCAGAACAACCTGTCCGATGCAACCATCCCTTGCACGAGACACACTGAACAGAGTATGGCCGTCCTAAAAAGATTCTTTTCTGGCAAATGCAGCAAAACCATTTCTCAGGACCGGGGTCAGGAGACGGACCCGGATTGGGTTCGATACCTTCCCGGAGTAAGAGAATATGTAGCAGTCCTGCTGCAAGGAGCTGCTGGGAGGATGACAATTTGTGGGAGGGACGAAACAAATTAAATGGGATCACACTGAAATGACAGTCCTTGGTCGGGAAAAATCCCGAGTCGCTCCGGTACATAGAACCGACTGCCTTGGGAAGCGAGTGTGAACCCGTATTCTTGTACAGCTTGAAGGAACGCGATGTTTTGTTTTTTAAAGATTTCAGTTCTTTGGTGTAACATATTTGGACTAGTTCAGTTGAAATACCTTTACGCTTAGGTACATGTCTTTCCAGAATAGCGTGAATGATGGCATTGAAGTCAGACGCGTTTTTGTCAATATCTGCACCGTATTTGGGCCAAACTATTGTAGATGAAATTTGGTTGAGTTTATTAAAAATAGCCTTCGCGGATTCGAATCTTAAGCTAGAGTCGATTTCTGTGGTAGTGCAACTTCGAGAACTTTCTTCCAATTCGTAAACTATTTCCGGCGAAGGATGGTAAGGGTCCTCAGGTACAGTAAGAGGTTCACCCCTCCTAAGAATGGATTTTGATGTATCATTAACAAATATCAGATGAAGTACCCTCCTGAACATGTTTGGAACTTTATTTATCTCTCTTAGGCAAAGTTCAGTTATTTCAGCTAAAAAGTCCATGCTGGACAATTTTGAAGAAACCGGTACAATAACATGGTGGGATGTGGTCCATGATACGTGCGGGAGATTAATGTCACCCAAGACAATTATCGAGTCAATAGGCTTCAACATTGAACTGATATCTTTCAGTAACGAAATATGGTTCATATACACCGAGGGATCTGAAGATGGTGGGATATAGCAAATGGCAATATAGGTAAAACCTATTCCCAGCTGGGTTCTAATGCACCTAAATTCCGTAGCTTCAATAACAGGTAAATTTACCTCAGTAGAAGGTTTAGAAGAATGTACCGCGAGCAAAACTCCACCTCCAACTCTGTTCAAGCGGTCATTTCTATATATTTGGTAATCATTGCAAAGAATCTCGGAATTAAAAATATGAGGCTTTAACCAAGTTTCAGTAAAAGCGATGATATTGTAATTACAGTTAATTGGTCTCAAGTATTACTTACTTACTTAATTGGCGCTTAACCGTCTAAACGGTTATGGCCGTCCAACAAGGCGCGCCAGTCGCTCCTTCGCTTCGCCAACCGGCGCCAATTGGTCACACCAACGGAGTGGGGGCCGCCCTCTACCTCTGCTTCCATAGGCGGGTTCCGATAGAAACACTTTCTTGGCCGGAGCATCATCTTTCATTCGCATAACATGGCCTAGCCAGCGCAGCCGCTGCGTTTTAATTTGCTGGACTATGTTGATGTTTGCGTATAGCTCGTACAGCTCATCATTAAATCTTCTTCGGTACTCGCCATCGCCAACGCGTAGAGGTCCATAAATCTTTCGAAGAACAGTTAGTTTCGTGTTTAGGCCTCTTACATTTTGATAAAATATATTAAGGACAGATTTAATGTTTAGTTTTTTGCAGCATTATTGTTATGAGGTAGCAAGATTACGAATATTAAAGTTGCATCTATGCTCGAATTCACGCACAAAGGCTCGGGGTGGCCAAAATGAATTATTCAAAACTGTTTCAAAATGTTGCGCTGATACATCAATCCTAAATGACGAAATGTCCCTAGGATAATTAAAATTAAATTTACGAATAATCACATTTTCAGATTTAAGTTTATTTATGATGTACGACTTCAGGTCCTCTTCTGTAGTGTCTCTCTCGAATCTGGACACGAAAATCGACTTTTTAATCGCGACAGTAATCAATCTACTAGCCGGCGGTTCAGATTCCGCAGAGGGGTTTTGGGGAACCTGGTTCCTTTTTGTGGAGGGTACGGTAGATACAGCTGAATGAGCCTTCGATGTCGATGGTTGAACTGCTAAGGGACTCGGAGAGGATAGATTTATCAATTCAATAGTTGGAGGTGGAACATCTGGAGGTGAAGGAACTTTGGGATCAGCATCCACAGTCGGAGCTGGAAGGGAAACATCGATAGACCTACGATCATTATCCGACTTAAATAAGCTTTCATAATGCTTAAATTTCTCGGATAAAGCGGAAATCTCTCTGCCTATTTCAGAACATCCATCTCGGGCCTGTTTGAGGACCTTGAAAAGATCAATTTGGGTAGGCCCATATTTCAAACAAGCCCAACGTACTCCCTTATCGCTATCCTTAAGTGCGTCAACCACTCGTGCTGATAAACCGGCGCACTTCATATGGGCAAGCCCATCGCAAAGCCAGCATTTCACGAAGGGATGTGATTCACTTTTTACTAAGCAGTTAGGATATAAACACGACATTCTTAATAAATTTAAATATGAAGAGGTATAAATACATATAAATGCTACAGAAAACCGAGAATTGATACAATAGGAAAAGTATGAATATTAATTGAACGGAAAGAATGTGCACGCAAAAATTCAAAAATAAAAACAAACATCACTGTAGCTTGTGCAGAACGTTCCTTCAGCGTCCTTTCAAGAATCACTTTCATAGATGGTGTTCATCTCAAGAGCGAGTTTCAGGACTTGCCACGCTTTGTAGTGAATCCGTTTTGGCAAGACAGTTAAATTTTGATATTACTATAAAAATTTTGCAGCGAAAAAAGCAAGTAAAGCCACTCTTTGATAGCCGAACTTTCTATATTGAATAATTAAAATTATTACCCCTATTCAGTGTTTGAAAATGCTGAACTAATTTTCAGTATTACAAAATTGCTTGAATTTAAATTTGGAAAATATTTCAGCAACAGAAAAAAGCAAAGCAAACAATTTTACTTCAGATTTTACTTGAATAGATGCGGGCTGTCGTCGTCAGCAGAAAAAAAACTTGAATATTTTACTGTGCTTTGAAGCTATAAGTATTTCATGATGAATTATTTTTAAGTAAACATATTTCAGTTTTTTCACAGCCCCAATTCTGGTTTTGAATTACTTGCTGAAAATAAGTAAACGTAAATTTTTTTTGACTATTTCAGCAGAACTATTTGATTTTCAAAGGGACATACAAATTTACATACAAATTGTACGATGTATTGATCGTAATAGCCTTCATCTACGAGTAGGTATTTCTTGTTTTTATGTTGTTTTAACCCCGACCCATATATATACGCATGCTTCTACTTGAAAAAAAAGACAAATACGTACGTACAAAATCTACACCTCCACCGGTAGCTTGGTATATGTACTGGAGTCATTCGGGCTTTTTCCGGGACCAAAGCATGGCATTTCAATGTAGCATGGCTCAATTTCTCGCGGATTGTTCAAAATTTGTCATCCAATGAGCAACTCCTTGTGGAGAGACTGTTCTTCGTTCAATCCTAGAGAATAGCACTGCCCCATCTACCGAAGAAATACATATTTATAAAACGGGCACATATATGTCACATGCAAAACGCGATGTTTTAGGCTAACCCCTAATACTTGTTGTCGACGCGCTTTCTTTAAAACATGTATGGCTCCTTTCTGTTCACAACCAAGAGCGATTCACGCCACGTTTAAGCGCACCTGCGTTCCTTCTTCATCTATTAGCACCAAAGCTGGTCTGATAGCCAGACAAAGTTCTCGTTTGTTGTAGCGCCAAAAGGCGCCTGAAGTTAAGAGATACAATCTCACACGCTCGAAATGCCCGACCACCAACAAAAAAAAACCCTATAAAAACCAGATCTATGTTATAAAATAACTCCGTCCACTTGGCAAATACTAGAAGCTTCCTAGGACTTAAGCCACTTGCTGCTTCTAGATCTGACAGCTGTATCACTCCTAATAGCTGGGGTCCTAGCCTGGCAAGTGCAGGGCACGAGCACAGAACGTGCTCAATTGTTTCCTCCTCCAACCCGCACTTCCTACATATGATATCACTGACCAAGCCTTATGTTGATTTTTAAAATTTTTTTAAGGGACATTGTGTCATGGACGTCAGAATAAGTGCAATAGTATACATAGCCCAATAAGCCGTTGCCACGCCAGGTTTTCAAATTTGTAAAATACGTAATTAAATCATCATTACGAAGATGTTCACCTTAATTTTTAAGATTGCAGCTTTCGTTACAGAGATATCTTATTTGTATATGTTTGTTTTTTTTTACAAAAAAAAAGTGGACGTAGTTGTCTGCCGATTGTATTGTTTTTGAGCACTTCCTCCTTGAATAGGAATATCTGAAGATATTGCTCCCGACTTGAAGGCACCTTAATCGTGTTCGAAAGTGGCGGCATGACAAATTTCATTACAAAAATTAGCAGGAAACGAGAATTTTGTCTGGCTATTAGACCAGCTTTGGTGCTAGTAGATGAGGAAGGAACGGAGGTGCGCTTAAACGTGTCGTGAATCGCTCTTGGTTGTGAACAGAAAGGAGCCATACATATTTTAAAGAAATCGCGTCGACAACAAGTATTAGGGGTTGGCCTAAAATATCGCGATTTGTATGTGACATATATGTGCCCATTTTATAAATATGAATTTCTTCGTAAGATGGGGCAGTTCTATTCTCTAGGACCGAACGAAGAACAGTCTCTCCACAAGGAGCTAATCATCACAAATATCATTAAATATCGATTATTAAAATCATACAGACAGACAAAATTGGTTAATTCGTTGTAGTTCTATAAATAGAACAAAAACAGCAACAAAACCAAAGTTTCTTTGAAAACCGCCGTACCAAGCATAGCTTTAACACATAATTGCATACGAAGCATGCAATGTATAAAAGATTAAAATATGCAAAAAGAAGGCAATTGAGAAAAACTTTACAACAACTAAGGCATGAGACGTAGCTGAATGCGTTTATAACCATTTCAACTATCGTAGGAGTGCGAGTTCGACTCCCATTCCCGGGAGAAGAAGCTTTGAAGAGATTTACAAGGTATAATCGAAACAGCTGTCGCCTTGTCCGTCCTGATGTCGCGTTGTTTAAATTTTTCTCAAATTACTAAATAAATTATAAAATTAAAAAATTGCTTCAAATAAATGTTTTCATACATTTAAAAAAAGCAATATGGGCAATCCCCGATTATTAAAATCATACACAAATCTATAATTTTGTACACATTTATAGAAAAAACAACGTTTAAACGAAGGATTACATTGAATAACTTTTTGACTTTATGGAGCGACATTCCGAAGTTGGACGAGGCTGGCCGCAGTTCGGATGCAACCAAAAAAGCTGAAATTATGCGAACGTGAGTCCCGTTGATACTAATCACTACTCCTGGGAATCCCGTTTTAGAGTAAAATACAATTTTTGCTGTTTGGGTTCTAATCCACTTCGCACTAATATGCTCCTCAATAATATCTAAGACTTCTTTGACAACTATAGATGTTGTAGGTTGTGCCAGTCCAACACTAAAGTCATTTCGCCAGCATTTTTGATAGCAGCCGCCAGCGAGGAATCGGAGTGTAGCGCATAAATTTAAAACGCGTTTACGGAAATGGCCCTTCATTTCGTTTAGTAAGGAACAAAATGCTTCCTTACTTAACCGAAAATAGCTTACAAATCTGCAAAATAACTACATTAGAATCTTATCAATTGTCACTTAAAAGTTTTCTTACTTAGTGCTTGGTAATTCCAAGGGATTGGAGTGATCGCCTAAATGTTTTCTTATTCGTAACATAACGCATTTGACTCATTTGTCACTAACATTTTTTTCGCTATAGAAAAATTCTATGCTAATATCCATTTTGTTATTAATAAAGAATAACTTGCAAATGCTTAAATTTCAGCCACAAATTGATCAGCTGTTCATTTATCTGTCAAATCATCACTTTCTTAGGTTGGCAACTCAATTCAACTTCAACTGAAATAAGTTGTAATTCGTAATACCAAACAGGAGTTGATTTTTCTGAAAGTTGAGTTGTTTTAATTACAACCTGTTGAAGCCAAAAGGCTTGAAATGGTTGGGAATCGCTGGTGTTCTCCCAATTCAGCAGTTCCCTAAATAGCAACTCTGTCATTGGAAAATAACCAGTGATCACTTGCATACTAGGAGAGAAGTAACTAATGATTGGCTGGAACGATGAGTCTTTTGATAACTATAATCGGAATCGCATCCAGCCATCATCGCGTCTCACAGGTAATATATAAGTTTATCTCTTGTGATTAACTTTCTAGTTTACCTACAAATCTATATACTTACTTTGATTGTATACCTTTTATTTATCCTCTTAAATAAACTTTTATCATTATTCTAATTCGTTGGTTTTTATTTCTTTTGGTACCAAATCTGCCGTGAGTTCGTACTGGAATTTTCTTCGTTCGATCCCCGCCCGATTACAACCCAACTAAGTTGAGTTGTATACCGTAATAGGGGCATATAATCATCATTAAATTTATCAGAAATGTATTAAAATGTTACCAAATAACTAGAAATAATTATTTGAAACAATATGTGGCTGTTAAAAGAGAATTTTATTTCTACATTACAATAAAATAGTATAAATAGTAAATATTCTGTGTTAATTTTATTGGCAGCTCTTAGACCAACACTCCTTTAGTTGATGTGGCAAATATTTTTTTTTGATGTAATCCATCAATAATGATTCATGAATGAGACGTCATTAATTCAAGTTAATCAAATGTATTAGTGGATTTTTGAAAGGGGGCCCGTAAATTGTTTAGTCCCGGGTCCGGATTTTCTCTCTACGGCCCTGCATATTTGGATAAAAGCAACATTTATGAGCAGTTGCGCACGCACTTTATTTTGATTGCTTAATAGTTATGTATATTGTGAATTCATACAAGTGGCGAATGTTTGACAAAAACGTTTACAATAGTAAACAGCCTTTATCACCTGTTAAATCACTGTTCGATTACTAAATCATTTGCTCAAAAGTCTTTTTCAAACATTTTTGTAGACGACTGTTATATTGCATTATTTACATATTTTAACATGTTTGCTTAACTGGCTGCTCACATTTAATCTATTAACTAGATTTTAGAAATTAATATTAATATGTAGTCTGATTTTCTGCATACACATTTAAAAGAAAAGCTGATTTGAAAGACAAATGGGAACTTCGTGGAACTTCAATTTAATAACCGCGAGCAAAAAACAAACCTTTCTTCCATTCTCTAGCCACTCGCGACAGCCGTTCACCCTGTCAGCTATTATTTGACAGGTAGGTATGGCAATGGAGGAATAGAAAGATTCTTCACTTGTATGTATTCACAACGGTTATGTATGTAAGTAGGAAAGGGCTGCTATTCATTTTAACTTTTTTTGTGGATGTGTAATATTTTTTCGGGGCTGCTGACAGACGTTCGCTTAATGACGCAAGTAAAAAATAAATTTAATTATTTCATTAAACAAAATTGTGATTCGATGGGTGTGTTGCAGACCGATCTCAACTTCTTAAACGAATCCAAT
Organism: Eurosta solidaginis; assembly: GCF_040869045.1. Lineage (NCBI taxonomy): Eukaryota > Metazoa > Arthropoda > Insecta > Diptera > Tephritidae > Eurosta > Eurosta solidaginis. The sequence goes on along the minus strand of NC_090323.1, from coordinate 88,825,482 downwards.
AGTTCTTTTTATTGTAATGCTTGCGCGTGTGAGCGTCGCAGTTCTCCGCCTCTCTGTCTAAATAATACTTTTTCAGACGAATCGGATGGTGATGCTGCGAACAAAAGCAATAGCGCTAAAAATTTGTGCAATGTCAACGTGTGTTTTTTAACTATAAGTCTTTTGCAGACAATGTAAAACTTTTCCACCTTCAGATGTCTTACCAGATAAATAATAATATCGTTAGAAGAAACCGATCCTTGGAATGATAATAAAAGCAGGAAATCATATTAACTACGCTCAATTATGTACTTATATTTGATCATACAAAATTTGGCATATGGCGATTAACATTTTCGCTTCACTTACTTTGCGCGGAAGGAGTTGTAGCTGCAGATGCTATAGTTAATGCCAAATTGGATGTAGAAGTTGAAATTGAAGTCGAAGACGAAGCAACAGGATTCAACTGCTTGTGACGTTTGGTTACAACATTACGCTTTTCATTATTATTAGCAGCGCTTTCAGAACAAGTATATTTGAAGATCGCACGATCAGATTTGAGAACCGAAGAAAACGAGCTAATGTTATTAGCAGACTCTAGGTTCAGATTCGATGATGAAGCGTTTATGTTGTCAGCAACCTTTGATGCTATAATGATTACATTATTAACAGTAGAAGCATTCATATTCAAAACGGTACAAACAACATCATGTTACAGCAGCATTTATATTGTCAACAGTACCAGCAATATAATCAGGACTGTCGTCGACAGTATGAGCACTCTCCGCAGCAATTTGTTTAGAAACAGCGGCAAAAGCAGAATTCGATCAAGCGCTACGAGTTATGCACTATTAGATCAGGCGCAAAATTGGCAGATATTCAACGGCAATTCTGCAGTAAATTTAGCAATATCTGCCTTTAACTGCCTGAGCTTATTAGAAATGACTGTATTATTGTCGCACAGTGACTGGTATATAGAGCGAAGCTCAACTTGCAAGTCACTGACTTGAGTACGTAGGTGAGTACCTTCTGTACAGTAATTTCTCTCATTAACAAAAGTCAATTTTAAGCTTGGGGTTACAGATGCATTATATGATATGGTTTTATCACCAGATTTGTGGCCAGTTGGGGTAAACGAACGTTCATTTCGTTTTTTTCTAAAGAGGAAAGACAACCGGATTACCCTAGTTGACACTGGCAATGCTAACCTTGTCAACAAACAGCTAAATATCTACTTTCAAAAAGCTTCTGTCATCAGAACAAAATCGCATGATGTAAAGTCGCTGAGCTCTCAGTTAGAGTACGATATATTTGTCATTGTTGAAACTTGGCTGACTCCAGATTTCTTTGATGCCGAATTCTTCGATCCCAATTTGTTTGTCGTTTTCTGCAAAGACAGGCACTGGGCGTTCCCGAGATGGAGGTGTACTTATTGCAGTTAATTGCAGTGCATGGCGTGCTTTTTACGCTAGATACGTCGGTTCTATGTACCGGAGCGACTCGGGATTTTTCCCGAACAAGGACTGCCATTTCAGTGTAACCCCATTTAATTTGTTGCGTCCCTCCCACAAATTGTCATCCTCCCAGCAGCTCCTTGCAGCGGGACTGCTCCATATTCTCTTGCTCCGTGAAGCTATCGAACCAAATCCGGGTCCGTCTCCTGACCCCGGTCCTGATAAATGGTTTTGCTGCATCTGCCGGAAAAGAATCTTTTTAGGACGGTCATATTCTTGTCAGTGTGTCTCGTGTAAGGTTGTTCTGGAATAGATCCCAAAACCAGATTTCCAGGTAACTTCTATAAATCTTTTGTGGCTCCTTGCTGTTCACGTCCTAGGACGTTCCGTAGTCTGCGCCATAGCAAAGCGGCACAACATTTCGCGAGAGCGGAAATGGAGGCGGCCTCGCGTTTATCATACACCACTATGTGCAATATCATATATTTGATCCCGGCATCGACCGCAGGGACAGTGTCTTAGAATATCAAGGCTTCTCTGTCGGGTCAGGCGATGCAAACCTAGAAATCATCAACATCTACATCCCTTCTGTCACCTGTTGCACCAGTGGATACCGCCCTAATATGAGCGCCTTACCCACTGGCAATAATCGCATTATCTTAGGAGATTTTAATGCCCATCACTATCTATGGTATTCAAACTTGCGGGCGTACAGTAGGGATGAGATTTTGGCGGATCAAATAGAAGAAACGACGTTATGCACAATAAACGGAGACGTCCCCACACGTATGGTAGGAAGCTGTCACAGTTCACCGGAGATTTCTATAGTGAGTGCAGAACTCGTAAACTGCGTCAACTGGCAGCCAATGGCATCCGACCACTTGCCTATACTTATTTCGCTCGAGCGTACCGCCGACTTCATCGTCACAGAAAAACGTATTCTCATAAACTTTAAAAAAGGAATTTGGGACGAATACAAATCATTTACAGACAACCACTTTGCTGCCCTCCCTATCCCGACTGATTCCCGCCAAGGGTTCGTGCTTTCCGCAGGGTCATTGAATCCGCCTCGACACGTTTCATTCCCGCCGGTAGAATTCCCGAAATTCGGCCCCACTTCCCGGCGGAGGCCGAAAATTTAGCGAGAGAACGTGACATTATAAGACAGCTCGATCCCGGCGACCCCCAAATAAGGGATATAAAACAACGCATCAGATTGCTTGTGGGTGAACACAAGCGAAATGGGAGGAGCATCTAAGCGGATGTGACCTCTCTGCCGGTGTAGGTAAACTTTGGTCCACCGTAAAGTCCCTATCGAATCCGTCTAGACACAATGACAAAATTTCCATCGCCTTTGGCGATAAAGTGCTGTCGGATGCGAAAAAATGGGCGAGCGCTTTCTGCCGACAATATATAATGCATTCTATGGTCGACAAAGATAGACGGAGGGGCAGCAGACACGCACATAAACATAAATTCAGCGCGTCACCAATTACCATCACCGCCAAAGAGGTTGAGGACGCCATCGGTCGTGCTAAACCATCCAAAGCTGTGGGCCCAGACGGTATAGCCATGCCGATGCTTAAAAGCCTAGGGAAAGGGGGTTTCAAATATTTAGCACATGTCTTCAACCTGTCTCTTTCCACCTTTGTCACACCCGAAAAATGGAAAATGGCCAAGGTGGTCCCTACTAAAGCCTGGGAAACCAGTTAACATAGGAGAGTCGTATCGTCCGATATCTCTCCAATCGCCTGTAGCCAAGACGCCTGAAGCCATTTTGCTCCCCTACTTCAAGGCAAATTTGCAGCAAGCCTGTCATCAGCATGGCTTCAGAAAACTCAATAGCATCACCATCGCGATAAATGCCATCAACATAAATTGCGGTTTAAATCAAAACCCCCACCAAAGAAAAGTACTCCTTGCGCTAGACCTATCAAAAGCTTTTGATACGGTCAACCATGGCACGTTACTGCAAGAACTGGAAGAGTCTACCCTTCCACCATGTCCGCATGTCCGCTGGACCGCAAATTATTTGGGTGATCGGGAGGCAATTTAGAAATGAAACATCAAAACCAAGAAGAATTATACAAGGGTGCCACAGGGTGGTATCCTATCCCACTTTTGTTTAATTTCTACATATCTAAGCTACCTTCGCCACCAGAAGGGGTTACTATCGTTTCCTACGCCGATGACTGCACAATAATGGCCACAGGCCCAGGCCCGCAGATCGATGAGCTTTGCAACAGAATAAACGGCAACCTCCCTGATCTCTCCAGTTTTTTCGCCTCGCGAAACCTGGCATTATCACCGACTAAATCCTCCACGACCTTATTTGCAACAAGGACGTCCCAAATATCGACCATTTTGAACATCCACGTCGATGGCACTACGCTACCGACTGCCATACACCCCAAAATCTTGGGTGTGAGGTTTGATCAGGATCTACATTTTGGTGAGCACGCAGCCGCAATTCACCCGAAAATCCAGAGCCGTAATAAAATCCTCAAATCCCTTGTTGGCAGTACTTGGGGAAAAGACAAAGAAACGCTCATTACCACATACAAAGCAATTGGCCAGCCGATTGCGTGCTACGGTCGCCAAGCCTAAAAACTACCCACTGGAAGAAGCTACAGGCCTGCCAAAATACTGCTCTCAGAATCGCTACGGAACAGAACACCATCTACATAATGAGGCGAGAATACTCCCCATCAAGGAGAGAAATGAGATGCTAACCAAACAGTTCCTCTTGAATACCCAGAAAACTGGGCATCCCAACAGACATCTGATTGATGAGCTAACACCGCCTAGGGGCTTAAGGAGTCATCCCCGTAAGCATTTTGAGGAAATACGGCACCTGAGAACACAACCATATGAAGCAAAACAACACAAGCAGGTCCTTGGTGAACTCCACAAACAGGCGTCGGACCTTTATGCCAGGAATTGCCCGGGGAATCCAGTACTCAAAGAACAGTACCCAAAACTTTCGGAAGAGAAACGCATACTCCCCAGGGAAACTCGAGTCATTCTAGCTCAACTTCGTTCTGGATACTGTAACAGGTTAAACTCTTACCTATCCAGAATCAACCCCGACATACAAAATGTATGCCCCGCTTGCAATGTGTCCCCACATGACACCAACCATCTCTTTAACTGTAATGTGGAACCAATGCCTCTGATAACCCTTTCATTATGGTCCACCCCTGTTGAAACAGCAAGTTTCCTTGGACTTCCGTTAGAGGATATTGATGACAGTTTGTGATCGATCGCAGCTGTTAGTTGGGGCGAAGCACTGCTACAACAACAACAACAACAATAACTAGTATTGGAGTACCTCAACAAGCAGCACGGGAATATAAAATTCACGAAGGAAACCGAAAAGGACGGAGGAATAAACTATCTAGACCCCACGATAAATATTGATAAAGTTGTCAAAAAATATAACTACGTCATATGTATATAGAAAGCCAACGGCCACCGACCACCGACACACTAATACATAATACGTCAAATCACCCCCAACCGCATAAAAATGCGGAATTAAGGCATTTGGTACATAGACTTGAAAGAACACCTCTTACACAAAAAGCATATAAGAGAGAGCTGAAGTAATATATAACATTACTGCAAACAACGGATATAAAAAAGCACTACTAGATGAGCTCAGAAGGACGCATACATAACAAAATTAAATAATGAAAAGGAAAATAATAACACCTGGGCGACTATGACATATACTGGAAAATCAACAATTTGTTTGGCAAACTTTTTTAAAAAATACATCATTTACACAGCGTTCAAAACATCGAAAAATCTAGGGCCGTTTAGCACCCACGGCGTATACAAGCTTACCTGCGGATGCGAACACAGTTACATATGACATACAGGACGGAAAATAAGAACGAGGTTCAGAGAACACATTACAGACTACAACAAAAAACACGGAATCCAAACATTATACCAGAGTCCAACTGAAACGTGAATCACATGGTCGAAAATGAATGTTCCCCAGAAAACATCAACAAAACAGTGAGGGTCCTTCACGTACAAGCAAAGGCCGATGTCTGAACTTACTCGGAAACATGAAAATCTACAAAAAGAAAACATTCGACAGTAGAATAATGAACGAACAGATAAACACAGTTTCTGATATAATATTTCAGCCTTTAAATCTTTTTTACAAGAAATAAAAGTAATAACACAGCAGACAACAGACAAACACGCAACAACAAATAAATGCACCAAAGCAACAAACCCACAAAGAACTTCAAACGACGAGAATTACTGACTTTGACCGGACTCAGTCAACCACACAAATCGATCAGTAAAAATCACCCCCGGTTCTGAATTAGCACACATCACATACACATAAATAAACACAGATACCTATTTTGACAATACCTGCTCATGTACCTAGGAACTATAAATGCAAGACAAACGACAACAGCAGATCAGAACCAAGATGGACCCTGATGGTGGCAGAATGCCGAAACCGGTTTATCTCGAAACCAAATTTGACAAGGGATGACGGAAAATCGTTCCAATATACATCATATAATGCTTCCCTAATTCAGCCAGATAATGACAATACGCTACTTTACCAGCTCTGTTTTAATGTCAGTGGCTCTACGTAGTCCGGCTCTCTCTTCGTAATGACATATTATATTACCCCAAATAGTTCTGAAGATATTTATAAAGCTTATGCTGACAATATTTCGTCCGTGGTTCTAAATAAGCTTGTTGATAATCATGTATATATTTTTGGTGACTTTAATCTATGTGAAATCACTTGGTCTCGGGGTTTCTGGTGCTCGGGCCTCATGCCAAAATAATATATCGAAGTCCTTTGATACTTATTTTTTAGACAACATGTTAAGTTTAAACTTGCTACTAATCAAACACTTTAACTCAGGCTCGACAGAATATAAGACGTTATATTCCTCAGTGTAGTATTGATTTGAACATATCTGAATGACATTATACTTGAATTTTATGAGTTTTGGGTACCCTTTATAAATAATGATATCGCTTTTAATTTTGCGCGGTGTGACATGTCTACGCTAAATGATGTTTTCTCGGAAATAGACTGGGCTGATCTTCTTTCCTACTCAGATGTTAGCATTTGCTATGAAATATTTATATGGATGACCCTGCAGACCAAGAATCTGTTCTTTTACGAGAAGTATCAGCAGTATATTAAGGAGTTTAAGGATAAGTTTCTTTTCAAAAACTATATTCTGAACTTTGAGACAAATATAAAGTCCAATTCGAAAGCTTCACGTTTTCCTGCTTCTGTCTTTTACGGAGATAATACGGCTAGAACTCCTAAAGTGGTAGTTAACCTGTTTGCGGACCTTTTTGGTGCCCTGGTGCGATGGTCGTGGATGAAGGGATTGTTTATCTCTCTTAAGCTGTTGAAATTAAATATCACATTCTTTTTGTGTTTTGTTTTTCTCACTACAACAAATGCTCTAACCCACTCTTAAAACGTACATTTGTAAATACTATTTTATCTTATTCCAATCAGATTTTACTCTGAATACCGATTTGGTTTTACGCCGCCAGTGGCGTAGTGAAATTTATATATAGGAGGGAAGCATTGGATATTTGTTAAAACCAAAGACGTAACAATATCTAAAAAGCTTTTATGTTTTATGCTACGTTTATAGCGCAATTGTGAATAAAATGTTTGTTCCTCCTTTTATATACTAATTAAATAAACTTGATTTTTCATAAACTAAATTTAGCTTTGTATTATTCTTTTTCTCAAACGCATTTTTTTTGTATCGGATTAAGAAAACTTATAAAAATACCATAACAGTTTGAAAAAATGTAAATATGAGTCTCTACAAAACTGTTTATAAATTTTAAATTTGTTCCGCTTATTTTTCATTCTAATGCTTACCAAAGTTTACATATTTTATATTTTCAAATAAAACTTATAATAAATAATAGTTTAAAAAAACTACTACGCTTTTTACTGTGAATTAAGTTATTCTGTTAATAACTTAAATTTTATTATAATTTTATTTTGAGGTTATTAACTATATATGATTGTTTGACATTCTACTACTGTTATATAACCTCTTTTTAATTGAAAATTATTTTCTATTTTTTAGTTCGGTTAGCTATAAAAGCGTGTTTTTTAGTTTTTTTAAACTATTATTTATTTTTAATTGTTTAGTTCAAGTAATTTTAAAAGTTTTAGTCGAGAGTGATGAAACCTCGAAACGCCAGCGGTCCATGGATGAATCCAACCCCGCGGCACCGAAAAGGGCCAAGACGTAGGGAGGCTGGACGCGGTCTTTCGCCGAAATTGCCAAGGGTCGGCAGATCATTGGCATTATAGACGATAGCAGCGAAGATGGCAGGATCCCGAAACAACAGTGGAAGTGGATCGAGGCTGCGCTCGCTACGGTGGCCGTTAAGGTGAAGAAAGACAACCCTGGTCCACCGCCATCTTACACCGTTCCAGGGCAATGTCAAGCTAACTGTCTGTGACGACGCCAGGTCGGTAAACCTCTATAGGGCCGCCGTCACGCTGATAGGGGTGGTATATCCGGGCGCGCGCCTCAAGGTACTGTAGGCACGTGATATCCCCTCACGACCAAGGGCTAGAGCCTGGGTTCCAGTGACGCCAACGGACCCAGCCAACGGAGCTGCTCCAGGAGAACAACCCGCCACAGGTTTGGAAGTCAACCCGGATAAAACCGAGCTTGTCCTCTTCACGAGGAGTTACGAAGTACCAAATCTTACACCGCCAAGAATTGGGGGTACGTTCTTAGCGTTTAGCGATCGAGTCAAGTATTTGGGAGTCATTCTGGATAGGAAGCTATTATGGAGTGACCATATAGTGGAGCGATGCAAGAAGGCAGCAGCAGAGCTGTTCAACTGCAAGAGGGCAATTGGCACCTCATGGGGATTCGCCCCTAAGTTGACCTACTGGATTTACACAGCCATTTTGCGCCCGATTCTTCTTTATGGTGCCTTGGTCTGGTGGCCTGCACTAGCTAAAAGTACCTATCTTAAAATGCTTCAAAAGGTGAAATTGAATTCGGAGCTCTGCATTACCGGGGCTCTCGGCTCCACTCCAGATTCCGTTACATACATACATGGATACATAGGTACATAGATAGATACAGGCCAAGCTAATAAAAGCTTGTTAAAAAGGTCTCCAGTATGCTCTTTCGTAGATGTGCATCCACTTCTATCATTAATAAAGGAATACGTTTTTCGCACCATGTGCAAGGTTTCAAATCTATGGCCATTTGGGGTGGTAATAAGTTCAATTGACCTTATGTCCGTTAACCTTATGTCAGCCCACCATCACATTATTGCATTGTCATCGAGCCTTGATACGTGAGCAAGGCTTCAGGCAAACTTATGGCCATTCAAAGTGGTAATAAGGCCAATTGACCTTATGCCGTTGACCTTATGTCACCGCACCATCACATTAATGCATTGTCATCGAGCCTTGATACGTGTGCAAAGTTTCAATGAAACCTATAGCCATTCAGAGTGGTAATAGCGCCAATTGACCTTATGGCCCTTGACCTTATGTCAACACACCATCACATTAATGCATTGTCATCGAGCCTTGATACGCGTGCATAGTTTTAAACAAACTTATGGCCATTCAAAGTGGTAATAAGGCCAATTGACCTTATGGCCGTTGACTTTATGTCACCGCACCATCACATTAGTGCATTGCCATCGAGCCTTGATACGTGTTCAAAGTTTCAATCAAACTTATGGCCATTCAAAGTGGTAATAAGGTCAATTGACCGTATGGCCGTTGACCTTATGTCACCGCACCACCACATTAATGCATTGTCATCGGTCCTTGATACGTATGCAAAGTTTCAAATTAATCAGACTTCTAGAAACCGGTGAAAATTAAGCTGAAAGATTCTGTTACATACAGGCCAAGCTAATAAAAGCGTGTTAAAAAAAAGTTATGAGCAGCGGTTAAGCAAAATGGTTTGATATTGTAATTCGGATTAAGCATTACCTGCGTGCTATTTTGTTTAAACTTTTGTTAGATAAAATAATAAAAATAATTGTATACTTATCATGATAACAAAATTTTAATGGATTTCTAAAATTTATGTATATGTTTGGAACATGGTTCATAATCTATGGCGTGAAACACCTTATTGACATGGCTCAATTATCTTTTATAGTATTAGCCCAACTTTGCATCAAAATGAACCAATCTGTCCGCCGATGTATATATCTATCACGAACCTTAAAATCAGGAAACTTATCTGCCTGGCTTGTGAGTTCCTCCTTTAGCTCTACATAGTCAGCGTCAGAAAAAGCAGCAGAATTAAGATCTATTTCGGGCACATAGTCGGTGGTTATGGATGATACCAATTGCTCGTCTGAATAAATACGCAATAAAGCATCCGGAATGATGTTACCAGTTCCTTTACGATGTCAGGGATGCACCTTAACGTTAAGCTAATCGTTTATCAAAAAATTTCCACCGTTTCCGTTGAAACACTTCGAAATATTATCGATAAAGAAATTATCAAGATAAATTGTATCTCGTTTTTAACCGAAACGAAAAGCTTTCGTTAACGTTAAAAACGTTAACAAAATCGTGATACTTTATGTTTGAATTGTGCTGGCAATGCTATAGCCATGGTGAAGCCGTAAGGTGGCAACAACGAGCGCACATACACACACAAACTCTATGTAATTTGTTTGTGTAATTCGTTGGTGGTAATGTCAAAAATACTCTGAGAAATGTTTGTACTGTCAAAATTCATGAGAAAAGTTACAATCAGCTTGGCTAATGCTTTCACCTTTAATGACTCCGCCATCAATCAGCTTTGCCAGCATAGTTTGAAATTAATAATCAACATAAACGATTTGATTTCGTTTTGATATGGCAGAAAACGAAACGAAATCATTTCGTTAATTTGACGATCTTAACGTTAATAAACGAAACGAAATGACTTCGTTTCGTTTATTAACGTTGATTATCGTAACGAAATGATATCGTTTCGTTGGTTAAGCATGCCTGTACGATGTTCAATCTGAAAATCAAAGCCTGAAATTTTAACGCCCAGCGTGCTAAACGACCACTGAGATCGGTTTGGTTCATAAGGCAACGACGACTGGTATGATCCGTTATGATATTAAATGTTTGACTGAGTAGTTTTGTTGCGCTTTCTTTAGCTTCTGTGACATGTACGCTAGTGGGACTTCCACCTCGTTTTCCTGTGCAAGTACAGCACCTACTCCATGCAAGCTGGCATCGCACTGGATTATGAACTGTTTGCTTAAATCAAGATTTACCAAAATTGGAGCCGATGATAATTTTGACTTTAATAATTCAAATGCTTCTTTCGTCCATTGAAATGGCTTTCCTGTTTTCAGTCGTTCTGTGAAATGATGTGTGACTTCTGCGAAATTCGAAATAAACCTGCGATACCAACCGGCCATTCCAAGAAAACGGCGAAGCTGTTTAACCGTCTTAGGAGCAGGGTAGTTCGCAATAGCTTAAACTTTTCCTGGATCTGTTCTAAGAGTACCCAATCCAACGACGTAACCGAGATGTGGAACTTCGGTTAGACAAAATTTGCTCTTTGATATGTTGATGATTAGTCCGGCTTTACGTATGTGAAAAGCGACTTCTTTAAGCAGCTCTATATGTGACTCACAGCTCTCAGACACCAGCAACAGATGATCTAGATAAACAAATACCGTTTATTTAAGATTGTATGGAATCACCTTATCCATTAACCTACACATGGTCTGGGGTGCGTTACAGAGACCGAACGGCATTACGGTATACTGGTACAAAGGTCTGTTAGGTACCGTGAAAGCCGTTTTTTCACGCGAAATCTTTTCCAAAGGGACTTGCCAAAATGCATCCTTCAGGTCCAAATTCGATATGAACTCTGCTCGTGGCAGCCTGAATAAAATACCTTCTATATGGGGTAAAGGATAATCATCCTTTATTGTACACTGCATTGACCTTTCGACTATCAAGGCATAGACGCTCTTTACCGGGTTTTCTTACGAGAACTACAGGCGAAGACCAGGGACTATTGGATTCTTCTATCACCCCTAGTGCTAACATCCTGTAGATCTCTTCGCACATTACTTTTTCAATTGCGGGAGACACCGGAAAATGTCGTTGGTTGATCGGTTTAGCGCTACCTACATCGATCACGTATTCAATTAAATTAGTCTTCCCTAACCCACTATCTTCAAACTTTTGGAAAGCATCTAACAGCTGCCTGCAACTGTTTTTTCTTGCTCATAAGTCAATTTGTGCTGATTAGAATCTAAACTAGAAGTGCTAATGTCACTAACACCATTAATTACATCGGTACCAATGCCAAATGCTCGCCAGAAATCAACGCCTAAGATAAGATTTTGTGACAGCGATATAATGTATATAATAATGTATGTATAATGTATAAATCGATTTTATTTTGAGTGTTTTATACGTAACTTCTAACGAAATTACGCCCACGATGTTTTGCTTTGTACCATCTGCCGTACTCAAACTTGACGTTATCTTCTTAAGTAGTTGATACGGTTTTGACAATATTTCATTTGCCATTTCTGCACCTATGCAGCTTACCGAAGCACCTGAGCATAGAAGCCCTAGCATAGTTTTAACCTTAATCTGCACGGGAGCGTAAGGCCTTATGTCATTTTCTTTATGAAAAATTTAACAGATTTACTCTGAGTCTTTTTTCTTCTTTTTAATATTCGACCAGAACTTTTTTGCTCGTTCTGCCGAACGTGCCGTTTTAAAAATATTCATTCTTGTTTTTTGATAAGCTAACAATCGTTCATGTACTGGAATAATCGGGTAAAGTTTTGGCGTACGATGTACGTTAGTTTAATTTTTCAAAATTAGTATATTCTGTTCTAATGGTTTCGATCCGATTGGTTGTTGGGATGTCTCGGTTTGTTGCCTAAATCCCTTGTCGCGTTTCCCAGATTATTGCATTTAGGACAGGTGGGGAGCAAAAATTCGAGCAGCCCACAACCATAGCAAAAAACTCTCCCCGGCTTAACACAATTTTTGTAATTATGCCCTTTTTCGTCACAGTTCCAGCAAACGTTATCTGTTACCTTACTGGGCAACTGCTTATTCAAGCTTGCGCGTTCAAACTCTTGGCTAACATCTTCTACTCCTACACTTCCTAATTCCTATACGATTTTACGATGTGGTACATACACCTTAATATATTGTCCTTTGTTTTGAACTTCAGCGACAAGATGTTCCCTTCTTCGGCAGGCTTTACATAAATCGGAAACCGTATTCAAATCTAAATGTAAAAGTTCTAGCCTTATCTCTGGCTGCCAATTCCTTAGAATGATTTCAACTAACTCTCTCTCGGATAATGGATGTGTTAAGTTATCTGAGATTATTAAGACGCTATCAAGATAAATCCAAAAAGATTCACCACTTTTTTTCTTGCGGTTCCGTATTGATTCCTTGATATCGAAGTCCGTTCGAAAGTCCTTAAAATTGCTTCTTAGGTCATCGCAGATACCCATCCAGTCAATTTCTTGCACTGTGTGATGGTATCGCCAAAACCAGCGCGTTGCTTTACCTTCAAAAAGCAGGTGCATATGCTGGCACAACATTCGGTAATCTCCAATTGTTGTGTTTGTAAGAGCTTTAACCCTATACATGAATTCATCGACGGAGGCACTAGTCAGTGAAGCATCGAATACTAGTCTCCAACCGGAAATAACCTTTGGAGCTGCTGTTGAAGACAAATCGTGGTTTTCAGTTGCTGATCGCCTAGATGTGTGCATCAGTTGCTGACCGTTATCGTTATTGAGAGTTATTTCCAGTCTTAGATCTGGTTCTGGGACCAGTATTATTTTCCCTTGGAATAGCCCCTTGTATCAAAAACGTTTCACGTTAATGCACGGGTTCCTGTTTAACGAAGTTGCATCACAATGTCCGCATGGCGTTACAGAAAGGGTCGCTTCTGTAATTCCTTCGCCACAAATAATACATACCCTATCAGAATTATCTATCAGTAGCAGATTGTCTTGGCTTCGATACACCCCCATTATATATATGTTTTTTTTTGTTTACAATTCAAAAAGAGTCTATAAAATTACCGAAAAAAAAAATACTTTTTGTGAGATTAGATCATATACCTTCGGTTCGTTCAGAAGAAATTGTTGGGTTTAATAAGAAGAACATACTATGAAGTACAAAACTAAGGGAGTTTTGCAGATGTACAATTCACTATTCCTGGAATCCAGCTAAAAATAATTTAACCTGATTCCATCCTAGGGATTTGTAACCCCCAAATAAAAAAATCTAAAACAAATTTTGTGTTTGGTTGCTGTTGTTGTTGTTGTAGCAATGCTCGCCCCACCTAATAGCCGCGATCAATCACAAATTGTCATCAATATCCTCTAACGGGAGTCCAAGGAAACTTGCCGTTTCAACAGGGGTGGACCATAAGGAAAGGGGTGTTAGAAGCGTTGGTTCCACATTACAATTGAATAGATGGTTGGTGTCATGTGGGGACACATTGCAAGCGGGGCATACATTTTGTATGTCGGGGTTGATTCTGGATTCCAGAACGAAGTTGAGCAAGAGTGACAGGCGTTTCCCTGGGGAGCATGTGTTCCTCTTCCGCGAGTTTTGGATAATTTTCGTTAAGTACTGGATTCACCGGGCAATTCCCGGCATAAAGGTCCGACGCCTGTTTATGGAGTTCACCAAGGACCTGCTTGTGTTTTTTCACTTCATACGGCTGGGTTCTCAGGTGCCGTATTTCCTCAAAATGCTTACGGAGATGACTCCTTAAGCCCCTAGGCGGTGCTGGTTCATCAATCAGATGTCTGTTGGGATGCCCAGGTTTCTGTGTATTCAACAGGAACTGTTTGGTCAGCATCTCATTTCTCTCCCTGATGGGGAGTATTCTCGCCTCATTATGCAGATGGTGTTCTGGGGACATAAGAAGACAGCCCGTGGCGATTCTGAGAGCAGTATTTTGGCAGGCCTGTAGTTTCTTCCAGTGGGTGATTTTTAGGCTTGGCGACCATATGGGTGACGCGTAGCACGTAATCGGCTGGCTAATTGCTTTGTATGTAGTCATGAGCGTTTCTTTATCTTTCCGCAAGTACCGCCAGTGAGGGATTTGAGGATTTTGTTACGGCTCTGAATTCTCGGAACAATTTCGGCTGCGGCCTCACCAAAATGTAGATCCTGATCAAACGTCACACCCAATGTTTTTGGGGTGTAGGACAGTCGGTAGCGTAGTGCCATCGACGTGGATGTTCAAAATGGTCGACATTTGGGACGTCCATGTTGTAAATAAGGTCGCGGAAGATTTAGTCGGTGATAATGCCAGGTTTCGCGAGGCGAGAAAACTGGAGAGATCAGGGAGGTAGCCGTTTATTTTATTGCATAGCGCATCGATCTTTGGGCCTGGGCCTGTGGCCATTATTGTGCAGTCACCGGCGTAGGAAACGATTGCGACTCCTTCCGATGGTGAAGGTAGCTTAGGTATGTAGAAATTAAACAAAAGTGGGGATAGGACACCACCCTGTGGCACCCCTTGTTTAATTCTCCTTGGTTTTGATGTTTCGTTTCTAAATTGTACCGATGCCTGCCGACCACCCAGATAATTTGCGGTCCACCTTTTAAGACATGGGGGAAGGGTAGACCCTTCCAGGTCTTGCAGTAACGAGCCATGGTTGACCGTATCAAAAGCTTTTGATAGGTCTAGCGCTACGAGTACTGTTCTATGGTGGGGGTATTGATTTAAACCGCAATTTATCTGGGTGCTAATGGCATTTAGCGCGGTGGTAGTGCTATGGAGTTTTCTGAAGCCATGCTGATGAGGGGCTAGCTGCAAATTTGCTTAGAAATAAGGGAGCAAAATGGCTTCAAGCGTCTTTGCCACTGACGATAGGAGAGATATCGGACGATACGACTCACCTGTGTTAGCTGGTTTCCCAGGCTTTAGTAGCGGGACCACCTTGGCCATTTTCCATTTCTCAGGTATGACAAAGGTGGAAAGAGACAGGTTGAAGACATGCGCTAAATATTTGAAACCCTCTTTCCCTAGGCTTTTAAGCATCGGCATGGCTATGCCATCTGGGCCCACTACTTTGGATAGTTTAGCACGACCAGTGGCGTCCTCAACCTCTTTAGCGGTTATGGTGATTGGTGACGCGCTGAATTTGTGTTTATGTGCGTGTCTATTGGCTCTCGGTCTATCTTTGTCGACCGTAGGATGCATTATATATTGTCGGCAGAAAGCGCTCGCGCATTTTTCGCGTCCGAGAGCACTTTGTCGCCAAAGGCGATGGAAACTTTGTCTTTGTGCTTAGTCGGATTCGATAGGGACTTTACGGTGGACCAAAGTTTACCCACACCTGTAGAGAGGTTACAACCTCTTAGGTGCTCCTCCCATTTCGCCCGCTTGTGTTCATCCACAAGCAATCTGATGCGTTGGTTTATGTCCCTTATTTGGGGGTCGTCTGGGTCGAGCTGTCTTATAAGGCCACGTTCTCTTGCTAAGTTTGCGGCCTCCACCGGGAAGTGGGCCGGATTTCGGGAATTCTCCCGGCGGGAATGAAATGTGCCGAGGCGGATTTAATGACCTTACGGAAGGCACGCTCCCATTGGCGGGCATCAGTCGGGATAGGGAGGGCACCAAAGCGGCTGCCTGTAAAGGATTTATATTCTTCCCACTTTCCTTTTTTGAAGTTTATGAAAGTGCGTTTTTCAGTGACGATGAAGTCGGCGGTACGCTCAAGCGAAATAAGTATGGGCAGGTGGTCGGATGCCGATTAAGATATCTGGCGAGCTGTGACAGCTTCCTACCATACGTGTGGGGGTGTCTCCGTTTATTGTGCAGAACGTCGTGTCTTCTATTTGATCCGCCAACATCTCACCCCTACTGTCCGCCCGCAAGTTTGAATGCCATAGATCATGATGGGCATTGAAATCTCCTAAGGTAATGCGATTGTTGCCAGTGAGTAAGGCACTGATATTAGGGCGGTATCCACTTGGGCAACAGGTTGCAGTAGGGATGTAGATGTTGATGATTTCTAGGTTTGCATCGCCTGACCGGACAGATAGGCCTTGACGTTCTAAGACATTGTCCCTGCGGTCGATGCCAGGATCAAATATATAATATTGCACAGAGTGGTGTATGGTAAACGTGAGACCGCCTCCATTTCCGCTCTCGCGGTCTTTCCTGTGGACATTATACCCAGAGCAGGTCTGCAATGCAGGTCTTGCTGTGAGTTTAGTCTCTTGAATCGCAGCAATGCGGATGTTGTGCCGCTACATGAAATCGACTATCTCCGTAATCTTCCCAGTTAGTCCATTACAGTTTAACTGCAGAATTCTGAAGTGCATAAGGGGAGACGTCGCCACTCTGGGGGTAAGTGACGGGTGACAACGCCTGGGTTGTGGAAGGCCAGGACGCAATTGCTGTTGTGGCCCTGGGACTGGGCGCCCTTGGGCAAGCATTGGGGTACCCGGATCATTTGGGTTTGCGACCTGGCAACATGGCGCGATGCAACCCGTCGGGTGGTTGCCGTCGCGGAGACCAGAACATCTAGGAAAGTGGCACCACCCAAAGCAGGAGCTGCATTGGGCGGATGTCGCAAACCTATATATTCTGTGCTGGCAGACGGTGCAAACGGAGGTAGGGACTAAGAGTCTGTTTCCCTGACCTGCACGATTGCTGCCGGAAAAGAGGGGGGAGAAGACGGGGGCAGGGGCTGATGCTCAGCATTGCTACCAACTCTACTACGAAGGTAGTAGTTATGAGTGGTATCAGCTGTTTGAGTTGTTGGCGCCGTGGGGCGCGAGCAGCAGCGGGTACTTGTTGTGGCTTGCTGAGCAGCGGGGCTGCTGGAAGGTAGTGGGGGGTGCTTAGGCGTAGACTACGGGACGCCATTGGGCGTGAACAGCAAGGAGCCACAAAATATTTATAAAAGTTACGTGGACGTCGGGTTTTGGGATCAAGCCCAGAACAACCTGTCCGATGCAACCATCCCTTGCACGAGACACACTGAACAGAGTATGACCGTCCTAAAAAGATTCTTTTCCGGAGATGCAGCAAAACTATTTCTCAGGACCGGGGTCAGGAGACGGACCCGGATTGGATTCGATGCCTTCCCGGAGTAAGAGAATATGGAGCAGTCCCGCTGCAAGGAGCTGCTGGGAGGATGACAATTTGTGGGAGGGACGAAACAAATTAGATGGGGTCACACTGAAATGACAGTCCTTGGTCGGGAAAAATCCCGAGTCGCTCCGGTACATAGAACCGACTGCCTTGGGAAGCGTTTGTTTGGTCTTTTAAATGGTTATAAATCGAACCATCCCTTCAAATTTATAATTCCGAAATAAAATTGCCAAACTCAATAAAAGGAAAATTTTTACTCCATTTCTAGATCGGTACGACAAATATAAATATAGTCTTGGTCATATTCCTGAACTAAGTCGAGAGTGGTTTCACAAAAAAAAATTTACATCGGTCGGTTATACAAACAAAGGTTTGGTCCCACTTGAACTAATTCCAGTACCTTGCAAATGTTGTTTTTCTTTCAAAAAAAATTATGTCAGATTTGGAGAGTAGAATACCACAAAATCTGAATTCCTCGGGGCATCACGATGGTCGGGCCCAAAGTTGGGCGCCATTTTTTATGTAATGTAGTGAAACACACCTCGCTCATAGAACGTGGCCGGCTGTGCATGCTCGCGTTATCCGGGCCAAAGCTCGTCGGATTTGGTGGGTCCTTGCCGCCAATAAGCCGTCTATGAACTGGTTATAGATATAAGGAAAATCATGCACTTCTTTACTAACAACAACGACAAAAAAAATTACTACCCCAATCAAATCCCATAAACACTTAAAAACGGAAAGACTGCCCGGATGAAAGGTCCTCTAATTAATCCCAGGAATGCCATTACCAAACAGCCTCCTTCTCTTCCCTACCCATGCATAAAGAGATATACTTATGCATCACCAACCCAACCATACTTACCAACCTAAGGTTTAATCCATCTCACAAAATAAATTTGAATTTACGAACACATATT
This sequence comes from Eurosta solidaginis, assembly GCF_040869045.1. Taxonomy (NCBI): domain Eukaryota; kingdom Metazoa; phylum Arthropoda; class Insecta; order Diptera; family Tephritidae; genus Eurosta; species Eurosta solidaginis. The sequence goes on along the minus strand of NC_090323.1, from coordinate 88,806,981 downwards.
TTCAATTCAAATACAAAAATCTTTATTTACCAACCGAATTCATGTCTAAGCTTTAAATTTTAAAGCATGGTCACCTTAATGCATATTATATAGGATTTAAATCGGAAAAGTTAACATAACTATATGTGTAGTGGTCTATATAGGCCTTTCTAAACTTACATCCTTACACATATACATAAGTATGTGCATATATTATTAAAATATTTAGAGAATCAAAATCAATATAAAGGTAGAGCGCAAGAGTAGGAAGAGACAAAATTTATAGCGACTTTAATTTAACAATATGTTGCAAGCGATAAAAAAAATGTATCACAAGGTGTATGTTTATATTATGAAAACTATCATGATACTCTTTTGCTCCGATATCGTCGCAAGTGGGATAGATTATGCGTATATATGCACGTAGAAATTTGCAGTGAGAGTATATATACAAAAAAATTTTATGCAAAAACAATTAAAGAACTGAAATGGTTTTGGTCTCGATCGGTGTCATCAGGCGCCTGGTGAGATGGTCGTGGATGAAGAGATTGTTTATCTCTCTTAAGCTGTTGAAATTAAATATCACATTCTTTTTGTGTTTTGTTTTTCTCACTACGACAAATGCTCTAACCCACTCTTACGATGTACATTTGTAAATACTATTTTACGTTATTCCAATTAGATTTTACTCTGAATTTTGGGGACCCCTGATCTAGATGTAAGAAAAGGTAAGACATTTTATATGTTATACTTAACATAGTGTCAAATGTCATCTTGATTAAAGATACAGTGAGGTAGACTGTTAAATATTGAAGTTAAAAACAAACTATGTGTTGAAAATGGGTATAAATAAATCTATTTATGTATTTATTTTTATTTAATTATTAAAAAATTTATTTACATAATTAAACTACATAAATAAACGTTAAATTAGGCAACTAACTACTGTGGTCTTCGGCCTAATAGAAGTAATTTCAATACGTATTCATAGTAATCTAAATTGAGTAATAAATTCTACATCTTTTCAAGAGTAATAAAGTATTAGTTATATTTTCTGAGGTAACATTTTTTAGCAATTTGGTAAAACATATTTCGTTAAAGAGATACAATTGCATGTTCTTAACATAGCTACAGTTATTAACTAAATGATCAAATGTTAGTGTGCTGTTTTGGCAAAGGTGACATAAAGGCGGTGGTACCTTCTCCATGATATGTTTGTGCGTTAGTCGTGTATGACCAAGTCTTAGACGTGTATATTTTATCAGACCTTTTCTGGAAAAGTTATTTGGATACCTTGTGGCAACGCCCTCTTCATTTACGTTCTTGTACCAGTGTATGTAATTGTTCCATTGATATCTTTTAATTGCAGCATATTGGTGGTTTACTAACCTCAGTATGTCGTTTTTGTTGGTGGTTTTTTGGGTGATGATAGGTGCAGTAGTCGCAAATTTGGCCGCTGCGTCTGCTAGTTCGTTTCCACGGATACCTACATGGCTTGGAATCCACATTATTTTTATCTTGGTAGGGTATTGGATTAATATATTTCTGATCTTCTGGATGGTCTCATTTTTATGCTGTATATTAAGCAGTGCTTTCATAGCAGATAATGAGTCAGAACAAATGAGATGTTTTCCTCGAATTATTTTACATGTATTAATGGCTTCTAGTAGTGCTTGAGTTTCAGCTGTAAAAATGGAGCTGCATTCGTCAAGGCGGAAACATTTTTCAGTTTGTAGATCTCTACTAACCACTTTTAGACCCATCTGTATAAATTAGATTCCAGTTCTGCGCTCTGAATGTGGCAACTATTTCAATAAATTTTGCTATAAAAACAGGTGGGCTCGTTATTGATTTTGGTAGACCCATTAAGTCGGTAACTATGGAGTTATTATTTAAGTGCCTAAGAGGCTTGTGAGGAAAGTAGACTTTGTGCGCTCTTATAAAAATGCCTATTATATTCGCGTTTTTTATGATACGACAGATTGCTGAGGGATATCTTGGATCTCTGGTCCTTACGGCGACTTGATGTATATTTGTGACCAAATGGTTCTCCGTGTATAGAATAAGTTTGTGAATCTGTTTGGATGTGACCTCGTTGTATCTACTGAGGATATCTGGAATTCCAGTCTCTATATATATATTTTTAATAGGTGTTGTTCGAAACGCTCCGATGCTGTGTTTTACCGCAGCATTTTAAACGCCCTTAAGTTTATTAAGTTGTCTTTTCGAAGTATTGCCGTATATAGTAAGCCCATAATCAACTTTCGATAGCACCAACGCCTTTGTTATGTTGATAACGTTATTAGGATGTGCACTACTGTGATATGAAGTTAAGCATCTAACTAAATTGAATCTATTAAACAATGACGTTCTTAACGCATCTACGTGTGAAGACCACATATACTTATTATTAAAAACTAGGCCTAATATTTTAAGTGAGGTGACATTCTCTATTCGCTTATTATCTATAACGACATGGCTCAATCCAAATCTAGTTTTTTTGCATACATGTAAAAGATTCGTTTTCTGAAATGAAATCCTTGATCCATAGTAATTGCAACAGTCCAAGATTTCTTGGAATAGTGCATTTAATCTGTTATTAAATTCCACCACTCCATTTGAGTTACACTTTTCCCTCATTTTTGAAAATTCGATGTAGATAGAGAAGTGATCACTCCCATGTAGTTGTGGGTCAGTTTCCCAAGAGAAAAATGGGCGGAGATTTGTGGGTAAAATTGAGAGATCTATATGGTTATACGCAGACCTAGTCGAAAAATGGGTAGGAGATCCTTCATTTAAGGTACACATGTTCGAGTTTAGCAGAAAGTTTTCCGCAACAATTCCTCTTCTGTCTGTTCGAGGAGATCCCCATAGTTTGTTGTGGGCATTAAAATCACCCAAAATAATTGATTATTCCCACATATAGTTTGTAACTCGTTAGAGGGTATATTTTCCCCTGGGGTTTTATAAATAGAGCACACTGCAATTTTGATTTCCGCAGTTATTATCGCTGCCACCGCGCATATATTAGGGCGTATTGGTAGAAAAGATTATTCTAAGGTTTTCTTGATAAATAAGGCAGTACCACCCTTTGCATTTGTTTGTATTGGTGTATTACATAGAGAATTTATATAATTGTTAAGATTAATAAAAGTGGTAGAAGGATGTGTTTCTTGAAGAGCTATGATATCAGGAGAGTAGTTGTTAACAATTAGTTGTAGCCCATTTAGATTATTATAGTAACCTTTAAGATTCCATTGTAGAATCTTTAGGACCATAAGAAAAAAAACAAACAGAGAGAAAAAAGTCTCAGTAAGTATATATTTCTAATATATACCTGAGACTGACAAACTGACGGGTTCTAGCCCAGTGATTCTCATCGTTTCCGCCCTGAGCCCGCCACTTGAGTTTTCTACTCCGTATACATATCTATATTGAGAGAGCTGTTGCCAAAGTTGAGTGCTTGTGGTGGGTTATATTGTAAATATTGTTGTATGACGAGTCAGATTGGTGTAAAAAACAATAATCGTTGTCATTAGTCGTGTTTTCTTTGTTAGGAATTGATATTGTTGTTGAAGTTTTGTTTACTGTGTTTATATTTTCTTTTGTTTGATTTTCGTGAGTGGAAGAAGAAAGATTTGTTTCGTAAATTGAGTTTGGTGCAATGGGGATTTGTCGTTTTGTATGATTTTTGATCGAGAAGAGAGCCGTTTTTGTCTCAACTCAGTAGCTTTTTCGAGTGTTTCTGTTGGGATCTCGTAAACTTTGGCTTGGTATATGACTTTCACAATAGCTGTTTTGTATGTACATTTTGTTATTGTTTTTATTTTAATTGCTTCTGTTCTTGTTTGAATGGCTGGGCAATTTTTGTTGTTGGCTCTATGGGCGAGGTACGATAAAGCAATTAATTCAGAAGGGTTTCAAGAAGGAGATTTGGTGCTGCTATACAACCCACAACGAAAAAAAGGTTTGTCCCCGAAATTGCAGTGCAACTGGGAAGGCCCATGCAAAGTTGTAAAACGGATCAACGATGTAGTGTACCGCATACAAACCACTACCAAACCACGAACTAAAATGAAAGTGGTTCATTTGGAGAGATTAGCAGCGTTTAGATCAAGAGATTTGTCTGATCGGGACGATCAGACTTAGGTGGAGGGCAGTGTCACGGATATTAGCATCACTAAGCTATACCAACACTAAGGCCATGCTAAGCGAAATTTACGTCAATAATCAAATCATGTATACACATATATAAGGCAGCCGAGAGATGCCACACACAGATGCATTTACTTATACGCCTATGTGTGCGCGAGAGACTGTAAACTACAAACACTCACATCAATAATTCAATCATTATGTCCACACATATGTAGGTACAAGCAGCTGAGAAGCAAGGCACAACCATATGCAGACATCTTATTTGAGATGCTCCTAAATGTAGGCAATTATAATTGTGGAAGTGTCGCTCACACATACAAGCATGGGGTATGAGAGAAGCTATAAAATCGTGCAATTTTAGTTATAGCTGAGAAGTTTGAGAGCTCATGGACAATGCTAGTAGATTCTAGAAGATGCGAACGAGGAAACCAGAAAGTATAAAAGGCCGCAGATGTAGAGGCGCTGGAATTCAGTTTGATTTAGTTGTCAGGCAGTTACGACTGAGACGATATCTAGCTAGCAGTAGCAGTATTGTTTTGAAAATCAGTTTCATTTAAGCTATCAGTTTGGTTATTAAGCTATTCGTTGCACAGTTTGAGTGTTATTGTGAAGTACTTGAATAAAGGCAATTTTTCCATTATTCAGTAGTGGAGTTATTTATTCAACAGTATAGAGATACGAACGTTGGCAGAAGATTGCAAATAAGAGGATTTGCGGCAGATTCGTTACAATATGATCACAGCAGCTCAGCTTATTATTTATTATAAACCCGAGGTTCCTTATTTTATCAGTGATCACAAGGGTAGATGTACCAATGCACACAGGCGGAATGCCGTTTGGATTTATATCGCTTTTAGAAATATGCATGACACACGGTTTGGCTGCATTCAAACATAAATCATTCTTCCGCGCACAGGACAATACAGCAGACAAATCACTATTCACTTTATAGCATAGATCTTCCACAAGACCAATACGATCGGAAAGGTATCTGAATATCATCAGCATACCCATGAACACTAACGAATTGACATATAGAAAAAACGTCATTAACAAACATACATAGTAAATTGGGCCAAGGATAGATCCCTGCGGGACACCTGCCTTAATAGCCTTAAACTCTGATGATGTATTCTCATTTTTCACTCTTTGAAATCTTCCAGTGAGATAACTAAACATGAGTTTCATGGAGCATTCAGAGAACCCATAAAAGCTCCTGAGTTTCCAACATAACAGTGCATGGTTTACTGAATTAAAAGCTTTTGCGAAGTCTAGGAGGCAGACAATAGTTAGATGGCCAACATCGAAATGCATTCTAATATCATCTAAAATTTTTACCATAGCAGTAGCACAGCTGTGATTTGGTCTAAATCCAGACTGCAATGGAGAAAGCAAGTTATTTTTTTGGATGTGCTCTGTAATTTGTTTGGCCATCAGATTTTCGCATACCTTAGAAAAAACTGGCAGGATACTTATTAGTCTATAGTCACAAAGGATGGACGCATGGGGGTTTTTGGGAATAGGCAAAATATCTGCTTTTTTTCCAGACTTCTGGGAAGCAGGCAGTTGTGAAACAGTGATTGATTGTATGATTTAATACACTTAAAATATACGGCAACACAATTTTGACAAATTTCAATTATATCCCATCATTTCCAACAGCCTCAGACCTAATTTCTAATACAGCCCTTTGCACATCACGTTCACTAACACAAAGAAACTCAAAGAATTCTTGATTTGCATTGTTCGCTGATATTTCATCGGTAATAGTAATATTGTTGGAGTTTACCGAACAAGTAAAGAACTCATTAAAGACATTCGGGTTAATTTCACACTGCTGGTTATTTTTTCCATAGACACGCACTTTCTTTAGGTTGTTCCATAGTTTACTGGATAGGAGAGAAGGATTTAGTTTTTGTTGACAATACCAGTTTTTTGCTTGCCTAGTCACAGTTGTTGCTGTATTTCGTGTTATTTTATACTCATGCCACGCATGTAATTTATTGCGTTTACGAATCACAGCGCAATCAAATTATTATTAAGGAGTTCAAGTTTTTCATCTACCGACTCCTAATTCCAACATTCATTTCAACATATAGCATTACAATCAGAAAACAATGCACTGGTGTCTACAGAACGGAAGTCACGGTACGAGAATGCAACACCACTAGGGGGACGTTCAAGCACTACATCGAAAATACAAAAAATCAATTCATGGTCTTATATAAAGAATAATTGGTAAAATTTTAATATATGGGTCAACTCAGAGGTAATAAAATAATCTAAAAGGCTCGGTCTAGCATTTCTCGCATATCTAGTAGGGGTTTCATTGTTTACTATAGTTAGACCTGCCGCTGGGATTTGATCACGCCGTTTGACACTAATGGAATCATTGACAAGTATATTGACATTGAAGTCACCACATATAACATAATATTCGTAGTCAGTAAAATAAACGGATAGTTCAGAAAAGAAACCATCTAGCAACTGAAATTTATTCGGATTATACACACATGAAAAAAGTACTTAGGTTAAACCGTCCGAGACCTCTGAAACTATATACTCTGTACCACAACTTTCAGACTTAGAAAGAATTTTGATTTTGAGCGATTTCTTGCAGTATATAGCTACCCCACCCCCTTTTTTGTGCTTCCGATCATTTCGTACAACATTATTGATACAACACTGGAGATCAGTGATGTGTTCACCAAACCAGGTCTCAGAGATACAGATAATATCTATTGAATACTGATCAAAAATGTATCTAACATAGTCCATTTTATCAGCGCTCAGGCTGCGTGCATTAAAATGAACCACGTTAAGGCCATTCAACTGTTAGCATAGTATGTCTAACATCAGCTTTGTATTACCAGATAATTTGGATAAATTCATGTTGAATGATTACCAGAATGTGCCCAAGGAAAGAACAAACAAAAACAAAAACAAGAATAATTAACAATAGCATGTGCAATGTAAATTTGCCAAAACTACATATAAAAAGAAAGGGAACAAAAAGCAAGAACAAAAAAATATTGAAAATTTAAATCACAGAAAAGCAAGTAGAAGAGAACTTGACGATAACAAAAATCTGGCATTTTGTGTAACTCCCAACAAATGAAGAGAGTAGAAGGAGAGAATGAAAGTGTAGAAATTGAGGAAGAAGGAAACTTACAAAAATGTACTAACATTAAAAAGTAATCATTATAAACATACATATACATTGAACTAACAATTTTTATGGCGTGCCGATAATTTAGTCAATCCTTCTCTTTTTACTCACTCGAATCGCCACTTCCCCGGCTCTTTTCCGAACGAACACCTGACCACGTATTGAGGAAGCTGCTGCTAGATGTTTCTGACGTTTTAACTGAACAGCATAATGCATAATTTCACGCTTCGCTTTGGAGAGACTTTCATGTATGGGGATGTGTTCAATACCATCGACAGCAATATAATTCAATGTGAGAGCTCTTTTCTTTCCTTTACAGTTCTTAGCTACTGACTTGAATAGTCTACTGCGTGTATATGTGGAGTGAAGTTTTACAACAATAGGTGAAGTTGTAGGTGTCGAATTTTTGCCGCTATTGACTTTTTGTTTTGTAGCGGGCACTCTGAAGATTTCCCTTACTGCTGGCATCTCATATTGCACACCATTACATATATCAGAGAAGATCTCTAAGCTCACTCACTTCATTAGGTATGCCGTTGATTATTAAGTCGGTAGCAACTGCTTCATTCTCTCGTCTATCCGACTCGCTCCTTAGCATTACCACTTCAGTCTTAAGAGCACCAATCTCCTCACACGACGATTCCACAGCAGTCAGGCTAACGTAAAAAAGTTTGATGCTGGTCTTAATACTCTGCAGCTCAGCAGAAATGTTATTGAAACATTGCATTAGTCTATCTTCACTGCTCTTTAATTGCTCCATTATTCTCTCCATTTTATTCTCCATTTGCTGTGATGTTATAACACTCTCACCATATCGAAATTTACTATGAAGAGGGGTACTACCCCTCGGCGGGGACAACTTTGTGCTTCTTGTCGATTTTTTCTCAACGAGCGGCACTTTGAAAATTATTATTAAATTTAATATTTATGAGATAAATTAAACTTTCTAGATATTATTGCAATCACCGAAAAACAAGTAAAAAGTTTACACACAGAAAGAAAGCCAATTATTTTGCTATTATCGTTGATGCTATGCCTGATGCTAGTCACGTTGACTACGTTTATTTTGCGCTAACTCCATTCAATTCGAACAACAAATTTTACAATTCAAGAACGGTTTTTGGCTTTCGTGGATCGTAACTAAAAAACTGGTCAGGAAATCGCTGATCTAATTTGCCATACTCTAGGTAAACATGAAATGCCATTAAAAGATGGTCGTGCACAAGGGTGCGATAACGACGCCAATGTGAAAGAAGCTTACAACGGAGCCGCATCCTCAAAAAAATGTACCCAGCTCTCTTCATAGTCTTTCAGACAAATGCCACATTTGACTGTGCAAGCATACGGAGATGTTACCGGCATTCTCAAGTACATCAACAAGTTCGAATATACTTTGCTGACCTCAATTTGGTTCAAAATACTGACTATCATTAATGAAAGAAACGTGGTCCTCCAAGCTAGAGACGCCACCATAGATGTTGAGGTTCGACATCTAGATGCCTTATTAGCTGATTTGAAGTTGATCAGGAACCAATGAGAAACAATTTTAAACGAATGCAAAACAATTGCTATTCAATTGAACATCTCGCCAAAGTTTCCGGACATTCTAAAGAGAAAACCCAAAAGACGTTCTGAAGATAATTTAAATGAGATGATTACGGATGATTCGGAGTCTGATTTTAAAAACAACACATTCCTGGTGATCGTTGATTTGGTAATCGCTGGCATTACTGAACGATTTGCAGCTATGAGAAATTTGAGCGAGACGTCTTCCTTTTTGTGGCAATTTGAAGACATGGATGAAACTACGGTTCGGGCGAGCGCAGCAAAATTTGTAGAAAAATACAAGTCGGACATTTCTCAAATCTAAGAATGCGAAATAAATCACTTGAAACACATTTACGAAGCAAATTTTGATAAAGGTGTGTCACCATTGGAATTGCTAAATGTCATCTACATATGTTCAAAATCTGTATACGATTTTCCCCAACACTTGCGTTGCTTTACGTATCTTTTGCACGTTCCTTCAGCGTCCTTTCAAGAATCAAAAACTTTCATAGATCGTGTTCATCTCAAGAGCGAGTTTCAGGACTTGCCACGCTTTGTGTTGAATCCGTTTTGGCAAGACAGTTAAATTTTGATATTATTAAAAAAATTTTGCAGCGAAAAAAGCAAGTAAAGCCATTCTTTGATATCCGAACTTTCTATATTGAATAATTAAAATTTATAAAAAAAAAAAAATAAATGTAAGGCGCGATTACCTCCGAAGAGATTTTACGCAGAGCTTTTCTTCCAATTTGCGTCGTGCTCCTTTTTAATTTTTCCTACAAGTTGGCGGGATGGGACCTACTTGTTTTATGCCGACTCCGAACGGCATCTGCGAGGCAGATGTGTTTTCACTGAGAACTTTTCATGGCAGAAATACCCTCGGAGTGCTTGCCAAAAACTGCCGAGGGGCGACCCCGCTTAGAAAGTCTTCTCATTGAAAAAGCTTATTTCTAAAATTTTGATGTTGCTTTGCCCGGGGTGTGAACCCAGGGCATTCGGTGCGGTAGGCGGAGCAAGCTATAATCACACCACGGTGGCCGCATTAATTAAAATTTATAATCATCATTAAATTTATCAGAAATGTATCAAAATGTTACCAAATAACTAGAAAAGATTATTTGAAACCATATGTGGCTGTTAAAAGAGAATTTTATTTCTACGTTACAATAAAATAGTATAAACAGTAAATATTCTGTGTTAAAATTATTTTCAACTCTTAGTCCAAAAATCATTTAGTTGATGTTGCAAAATTTTTTTTTGATGTAATCCATCAATAATTATTCATGAATGAGAGGTCATTAATTCAAGTTAATCAAATGTATTAGTGGATTTTTTATAGGGACCCGTAAATTATTTACTCCCGGGCCCGGATTTTCTCTATATGGCCCTGTATGTACGTACACGCAGCGGAGAAGAGACGCACAAACACATGCAGATATCTTATCTGAGATGCTCCCAAAAGTATGCAATTATAATTCTGGAAGTGTCGCTCACAAATACACGCGCATATGAGACCCACGTTCATCTGTAGTTATAATTATATAGCAGTAACCAAGTAAATTCTGGAAAAGCCTAGAAGTATGCAAACTAGAAATCACAGAGTATAAAAGGCCGCAACAGCAGAGGCGCGAAAATCAGTTTCATTTAAGCAAGCTATTGGTTGTGAAGTATCAGTGTTATTGTGAAGTACGTTAATAAAGGCCAATATTAAATATTGGAGTTATTTATTCAACAGTTTAGCGATACGAACGTTAGTAGAAGGTTGCAAATAAGTGGAATTGCAGTAAATTCATTATAATTGGTGTCAGAAGAGGAATTGTTGAATAAATTCCAGAGGACAACAAGGACATGGCAAAGTTAAGTGAATTGAAGATCCAGCAACTGAAGAAAGAGTTGGAGAGCCGTGGATTGAATACAACCGGCATTAAACTCGAACTTCTGGTACGACTACGAGAGGCAATGGAATTAGAAGGAATTGATGTGGACGAGTATGTCTTTTATCCTGATGTGGAAGAGGAAGCGACTAAAATGGAAGGGAAGATAGATACTCCGAATCCATTGCCAAGTGTTGACACTAACGCGATACTAGCAGTGTTGAAGCAAATGTCGTCACAAATATCAACCGAAATGTCATCTCAACTGGAATCGCAGAAGACATATATGGCATCCAAGATGAAATCACAGGAGATACGTATTGCAGAAATATCATCTGAAATAACATCCAAGATTGAAGCACAAGAAACGCGTATTTCAGAAATGTCGTCGCAAATGTCATCTCAACCGGAAGAACAAAAGACATATATGGCATCTCAACTGGAAGAACAGAAGACATATATGACATCTCAGTTGGCTAAGCAGATGAAAGCACAGGAGGCCCGCGTATCCTCGCATCATAGAAGCTGGAGGCACAAGATACAAAAAAAATGCAGTTTGAAGAAAAATTCGAGGCAGAGTTGGATGCTTTGAAAGTTCGTATACGGGAATTGCATCTTAATCGGCCTGCTGTTTCAGCGAGTACTCCAAAGGTAAAAACACCATCCTTTGACGATTTTGTTCCTTTCCAAGTGTTTAAGCTTAAGTTTGAGAAGACCGCAACAGTGAACAACTGGAATGCTGAAGATAAAGTTGCAGCTCTATTCGTAGCATTGAAGGGGCCAGCAGCCGAAATCCTACAGACGATTCCCGAAAGAGAGCGGAACAACTATGAAACATTTATGAGCGCTCTAGAGAGGCGTTACGGAAGCGAGCATAGGAAACAGCACTGAAGGGGTTACAACAGAAAAATGACGGAGTTATGAAGTGTTTCAAGTGCGGTAACCCATGTCACATTGCACGTCATTGCAGCACCGGTCCTGGTAGTTCCAACTTGGGTGGCCGTAAACGCAAAGCGGGAGGAGATGAACAACAGCGTGCCAGATGTAAAAATCGAGAGCTAGCTCCAGCTGTTGAATGTCCTGTGATATCTGTCTCGCAAATTGGAAGAAAATCGAGTAGTCTTAACGTCAGAGGAAATGTGGATGGCAAAGAACGTGTACTAACTGTCGATACGGGCGCATCTCATTCCTTGATCCGATCCGGTTTGGCCAACAGGAAAGTAAAGCCATTACCTGGAGCAAGATTGCGTACGATTACTAGCGAGTTTAACCAAATCCATGGAGAAGTGGTATGTGAAGTCTTAATTGGGAGGTCATGGTTCTACACAAATTCGTTGTAGCGGAGATTATAGATGAAGTCATATTGGGAGCGGACTTCTTAGTTGACCATGACATCGGGATCGACATGCAGAGAAGGATTATGCGTTATAAGAACCAGGATATACCACTTAACTTCAGTTTGGCGAAAGGGTTCAGTAGTAACCGAGTACTGGTGGAGGAGACTCGACAAAGACCACGAAAGTCAAAGGCAAAAGTTGACGGATCGCATGAACCAAATAAAAGTACCTGCGGGAGAAACACTGGCATTGACAAAAACAAATGGACGCACAAAAAACGAAGGAACGAATTTTCTAGAAAGAATGCAAGGGTGGTTTCAAGCCAGCGCGCACTACTGTTGTGAAACGTCAAGACGATACTGATGATACAAAGTCAATCCGTCAAGATCAAGCTCGGCGAAGTAGTTCTTCATTGGCCAAAGAGCAGAGTGTGAGGGAACCGCCCAGGGTAATGAGTAGTAAGATGAAACACTGGCATGACAAGGACTTTAATTCGAAAGGTTTCTTGGAGGGAGATTTGGTACTGATATACAACCCTCACCGGCGGAATGGTGTTCCATCCAAATATCGGTGCAGTTGGGAAGGCCCGCACAGAGTTGTGAAGAGGATCAGTGATGTCATCTACCTGCGAAAAAGAAGTGGCGAAAGGGTCAAAATCCAGGGCTTCATAAATATCATACGAGATGTGGAAACGAAACGAGCTACATATGCGAATCAAAAACTAACATTTGCTGAAACGGTATCGCATGCACTGACTTAGGAAACAGCCCCACTTTTCAGTAAGCCAGTGTACAAAGCTCATCGCGTGGAAGTGGAAAGGCCAGACTGGTTAGACACAATTTTGGAAGCAGTCACAACAGAAAATGCTGGAGTTATGAAATGTTTCAAGTTCGGCAACCCAGGTCACATTGCACGTCAGTGCAGCACCGGTTCTAATAGTTCCAACAATGTGGGTGTCCGTAAACGCAGCGCTGAAGAAGATGAGAAAATCTCCAAATCTACTCAATCGTTAAACTAAAGCGAGTCAGCTGCAAAGGGCAAAAGCTGGCTCCCGCAATTGAATGCCCCATAATCTCTATCTCGCAAATTGGAAGAAGGTCAAACAATATTACTGTCGCAGGACATGTGGATGGAAAGGAAAGTTTACTGACTGTAGATACGGGTGCATCTCATTCCATCATTCGAGCGGATTTAGTCAGCCAGAAGATAAGACCATTGCATGGAGCAAGATTGCGTACAGCCACTGGAGAAGACATCACGATTCTAGGAGAAGTATCATGTGAAGTCGCAATTGGAAACGTCACGGTAGTACATAATTTTATAGTAGCAGAGATTGTTGATGAAATCATAATTGGAGTGGACTTCTGAATCGGCGAAGGCAATAAGATCGACATGCAAAGCAAGACGATGCGATATAAGAACATGGATGTGCCACTTAATTTCGGCTACGACGGAGCCTACAGCAGTAAACGAGTGCTGGTGGGAAGAGGGTCAGGAAAATCAGAAGCAGTCATCTGGGCAAAGGTTGATGGAGATTGTGGGACAAACAAATTGTGGGTTGGCGAAGTAGCAAACAAATCAACACCGAACGTACTTTTAGGAAAAACCCTGACTATAACAAAACAAGATGGACGTATCCCGGTAAGACTACTCAATGAGTTCAAGTCACCACTCAAACTGAGCAGAAGAGCTATTTTGGGAAGACGTCAAGAGGCCGAAGTAATAATCAATTGTGAACAACTCCAGGAAGAGGTTTCAACTAGCAATATTGATCTTTCAGATGACATCATGGCATGGACGGAGGGACTAGAGGAAGGCTATCAGAGTAAGCAAAACAACTGCTCCTAAATTTCGCGAACATATTTGACCAAGATGGCTCCAAACCAGGCTGCACCAACGTTGTGAAACATCAAATTGACACTGCAGATGCGAGGCCGATCCGTCAAGCTCCACGTAGTATTCCACTGGCGAAGCGGGAAGTTGTGAGTCAAACCATACAAGAAATGAGCGATAGCGGCGTCATCGAACCATCAGCTAGCCCATGGAGCTCACCGGTAGTACTTGTAAGGAAGAAGGATGGAAAAATGAGGTTTTGCGTGGACTACGGGAAGTTGAAAGACGTTACGAAAAAGGATATCTACCCATTGCCAAGAATTGATGACACTCTGTACTCGCTCTCTGGAACGAAATGATTTTCCACACTGGACTTGAGAAGCGGCTACTGGCAATTGGAAGTGAAGGAGGAAGACAAAGAGAAAACAGCCTTCAGTGTCGGTGATGGTCTTTGGCAATTTACAGTGATGCCTTTTGGACTATGTAATTTTGTACTATGTAATTCTCCAGCAACTTTTGAAAGACTCATGGATCAGATACTGAAAGGACTACATTGGAAAACATGCTTAGTGTATCTAGACGACCTAATCGTATTGGGAAAGAGCACAAAAAGTGTGCGCTGTTTAAAATGGAAGTAAATTATTTGGGTCACAAGGTAACGACAGAGGGCATTTGCACTGCGAACGAAAAGATAGAGGCTGTAAAGGATTGGCCAAGACCACAGAACCTACATGAATTGAGAAGTTTCCTTGGGCTGTGCACATATTACCGCCGATATGTACCAAATTTCGCCAGCGTAGCCCATAGCCTCCACGAGCTTACAAGGAAAAATAAAGCTTTTGAATGGAAGAAGGAGCAAGAAGTGGCTTTCCAAACATTGAAAGAGCGTTTGTGCACTGCCCCATTGTTAGCATATCCGATTCCAGGAGCAACATTTATTCTAGATACAGATGCGAGTGGATATGCTATAGGAGGCGTTTTATCACAACCGATTGATGGACAGGACAAGGTAGTTGCATATTAAAGCCGTTCGATTGGAAAACCAGAGAGGAACTATTGCGTTATACGGAGAGAGCTGTTGGCATTGGTAGAGTGCATTAAACATTTTCACAAATACCTATACGGCTAGCGATTCCGTGTCAGGACAGATCAGGCAGCGTTGAAATGGCTTCTGCAGTTCCGTAATCCGGAAGGACAATTGGCACGGTGGATCGAGCGACTACAAAGCTATGACTTTTCCATTGAGCATCGAAAAGGTAGTACCCATGGAAATGCCGATGCAGCGTCACGAAGGCCATGTAGTTTGGAATGCAAGCACTGTTCAAAGGCCGAGGCTAAAGAAGACATTATAGATGTCCTGCTAATGACTATAACGTGTACGGATGAATGGGACAAGGAACGACTAAGAAAGTGTCAACTAGAATATGCAGATCTGTCACATGTTATGCAAGGGCTCGAACGAAACGAAAAACCAAACAGAGAGGAGATGTCAGCAGAGAGTTCCATTGCGAAGTCATATTGGGCACAGTGGAACAGTTTAGAATTGATATCCGGTTGCTTGCATCGATTATGGGAGAGTGAGGATGGTCAATGCAAGAAGAAACTGATAGTTTCTCCCAGAAAGAAAATTCCTGGCGTGCTCATCGAACTGCATAATGGTCCAAGTGGAGGTAATCTCGAAGACGCTCGAGAAAATTAAGCAGAGATTCTATTGGGTTGGTTGCCGTCAGTCGGTCACCAAGTGGATTGCCAACTGAGAGGTTTGCAACAGAGCGAAAGGGCCCAAAATACGAAGTCATGGCCAGATGAAGCAGCATATTTCAGGTGCACCATTTGAAAGGATCGTCATGGATGTCGCAGGTCCATTTCCTACTAGCAACCGCGGAAACAAATACGTACTTGTGGTTATGGATTATTTCAGTAAATGGCCAAAGGTATACCCAATCCCAAACCAAGAAGCGGAAACAGTAGCAGAAGTGGTTACAAACGATTGGGTTCCAAGGTATGGTGTACCAATGGAGTTACATTCTGACCAAGGCAGGAATTTTGAATCAGCTGTGTTCCAAGGAATGTGTAAGAAGTTGGGCATTCGAAAAACACGGACAACTGCATTGCATCCTCAGTCCGATGGTATGGTGAAACGTTTCAATAGAACATTGGAGGAGCATTTAAGGAAAGTAGTAGACATGTACCATAAGGAGTGGGATACACACATATCATTATTCTTGATGGCTTACCGATCGGCATTGCATGAAACAACGGGCCAACTCCCGCAAAGGTAATTTTTGGCAATGACCTTCGACTGCCAGCTGATTTGAAGTTTGGGATAGATGCCGATGCGGAGAGAAGTGTCAAGAAATTCACTGGTGTCTTGGAAGAAGAGCTGAGTGAGAGAGAGAGATACACGAGCTGGTAAGGCAACGAGCGAAGATTATGAGTGACAAGATTAAAGCCAGACACGATAAAGCAATTAATTCGGGAGGGTTTCAGGACGGAGATTTGGTGATGTTATACAACCCACAACGAAAAAAAGGTTTGTCCCCGAAATTGCAGTGTAATGGGGAAGGCCCATACAAAGTTGTAATACGGATCAACGATGTAGTGTACCGCATACAAACCATTGGCAAACCACGAACCAAAATGAAAGTGGTTCATTTGGAAGGGCTGGCAGCGTTTATTTATTTTATTTTATTTATTTATTTATTTATTATTTAAAGTCGACGACAAACTATGGTCGACTGCATAATATAAAGGATATATAAGTATACAACTCAAAAGATAAAATTTAAGATATATCGAGATTTCAACAATGTTATATTACAAACAAAGAAATATTAACATTACTATTTAATTTCAGAATATAATAATAATAAGAAAAATGAGCAGAAATAAGATCTTATGCCGAAATCTTATACTGGCGGAATGCATCAGATTCCGCTCAGCATGATTTCGGAATGCAGTGGATTCCAATCTCCCTGTTGGAATGCAACAAGATTCCAATCAGCATGTCATGGGAATCCGGCAGTGCTAAGAGTAGCGTAATGAGGATACGTCATCACAAGGCATAAAAAAGTAACATGACCTGTGTTGTTGGAATGCACCAGATTCCATTCAGCTCGATGCCTGACCCATAAGATTATACTGCCGGAATGCATACGATTCCGGTCAGTGACTCATGAAAAAGCATGTTTTTACGTTGTTGGAATGCACCAGATTCCAATCAACACAGTACTGTCTTGTTCCTTCTTAATGATACATGTTGATAAATGTTCGTCCATCCTTAAGCGAGATAGTTCCTGTTTTTTATGGAAGGAATAAAATGCCGGCAAATTAAATTAGCTTGTATCTCTTAAATTAGATAGGCAAGTATTGCATTACGTATAGTGGAAAAAGTACATTCAAGACTGATACAGCTATACAAGTCATTGTAGTGCGCGCACCAGATTAGAAGAGGATTATTTTTAGCAAAGTTTCGTCGACAAAGGGGTAAATAGAAAGGAACGTAGTGTCTGGACACTCTAGGGGGAACCGCAAAACACAAGCGGCTGAGGAGGTCCGCAGAATCAATTTCTCCAATAATGAGCTTATGGATGAACAATACCCCCAGTAATATTCTCCGATTTTCCAGAGTGGGTGACCATACGCATGAGCAATACTCGAGTATTGGACGAACCAGCGATGTGTAAAGAACCTTAGTGAGGTACGGATCATCGAACTCTTTAGCCCATCTTTTAACAAATCCAAGTAAACCCAACGCTTTGTTGGCTATAGATGAAATATGCATGTTAAAATTCAATTTCGGATCAAAAAGGACACCTAGATCATTTGCAATAGATATACGCTCCAAAGGCGTACCATCTATTACATAAGATTTCAATGCTGGCTTCACTCGGTGAAATGTCATTTGCTTACATTTAGAGCAATTTAAAGCTAGTAAATTTGTTGTGCACCAACATTGGAACGAGTCCAAGTCGGCCTGAAGAAGATCCAAGGAACTCAAATCGGTAGGACAGTAAGTGTAGCAAAGTTTTACATCATCCGCATACATTATAGTATGGGAATATAATATTGTCTGTGGCAAGTCATTAATGAAAAGGGCAAAGAGCAAAGGGCCTAGATGACTTCCCTGGGGTACGCCGGAGGTAACCCCGAACGATTCCGACAGATTGCACTTGAACAGGACTTTTTGGGTTCGGTTAGAAAGATAGCTTTTCAGCCACATTAATAGGTGAAACGCAAAGCCCGTGTAGATGACATCCGTTTGCTTGTTCGCTAAAAATCCTTCCATAACTATAGAGGTGAATACAAGCAAATTTGTAGTGGTTGACCTTTGACGAATAAAACCGTGTTGGCATGGAGATAAAAGACTATAACACTGATATTGGAGTTGACTGGTAACAATATGTTCAAAGACTTTGGGAATGACTGAAAGTTTAGCAATACCCCTGTAGTTTTCAACTTTTGACCTACTACCTTTTTTATGCAGGGGTATAATAAAAGACTGTTTCCAAAGTGCCGGGAAAGACGCAGATCCCAGAGATAGCTCAAATAATTTTAAAATAGGCTCATACATGTTTTCGACACAGTACCTAAGCACGCAACTAGGAACACCGTCCGGTCCCGGAGAAAAGGTGGGCTTCAAAGATTGAAGACTTTGAAGAACAATATTACCATCAATAGCAGGATTCCTAATGTAATTCGAGCTATCTAAGCGATAGGGATTATCGGCAAATCTTTGTTCGGGCGAAATGAATAGCAGGGAAACCCAAATTTATTCACTTATATTTTACAGGCGAACGAGAGAAAAACAAAATGTAAATAATTTTTTGTTTGAAATTTGATACTCTTATAATTATATGTTCTTTTATTATTAGAAATAAATCAATAAATAATGCACAATCGGAAGCTGAGTGGAAAAAAGTGATATTCCTCTATTGCTAAGTATGTAAATTCTATTTTTTATGACGTATCAGTCGGCCAAGTTATCCATTGTGGACAAAGCAACGGTTGCAAAATGTTGAGCACCTCACTGAAACAAGATTGGCTAAGACCCACTTCATGGTCCTTTCCAACGCCTTTTCCCTATGCGAAAAAACGAAGACATGTACTCAACTTTACACTTGTTGGAACTCGAAATTTTTGCTTTACTGGTGGCAAGGAGTTGTTAGGAATATCTATCAAATATTTGAATGCCGGCTTGTTTAACCTCTATTAATGCCGAAAACTAATTGAAAAAAAGTAAAATTTTTATTCAAAAGTGCTAAAAATGGAAGTTTTTAACCTCCAGTGGATCACTTAGCTCCAAAGGGTTAGAACATTCCGTTAATTGCCTCCGAAGCGCTTTCACATTTATGTTCTCCTCTCGCTCAATCAATACCAACCTAAGCGCAATACTAAACATTTTTTATACGTTTTTATCTCTATTTTTGCTGTATTTTAAAGAAATATGTGCTTGTTTACAAAATTTACACAATTGCAAGTAAATTATTTGTTCACTGCTAATTCACAATAGAGCATCAGCTGTTTCGAAGTCAACTTTTGTTCGCCCGAAATTGCCGATAGGCGGAAAAAATTCACCCGAACAAAAAAAGTGAAAGCGAACACTTTTCCGTGTGAACTTCGCGATAAGGGTGAATAACTCAAATCACCCCCAACCGCATAAAACTGTAGAATTAAGGCATTTGGTACATATACTTGAAAGAACACCTCTTACACAAGAAGCATCAAGAGAGAGCTTGAATATATAACATTGCTGCAAACAACGGATATAAAAAAGAACTACTAGATAAGCTTAGAAGGACGCATGGATAACCAAAAATAAATAATAAAAAGGAAAACAATAACACCTGGGCGACTATGACATATACTGGGAAAGCAACAATTTGTTTGGCAAACTTTTTTAAAAAACACAACATTTACACAGCGCTCAAAACATTGAAACTTCTGGGGCGAAAACTAAGAACTAACACTAAATCGGGGGATTCGTTTAGCAGCCACGGCGTATACAAGCCTACCTGCGGACGCAAACACAGTTACATAGGACAAACAGGACGGCAAATAAGAACGAGGTTCAGAGAACACACTAGAGACTACAACAAAAAACACGGAATCCAAACATTATACCAGAGTCCAGCTTCGTGAATCACATGGTCGAAAATGAATGTTCCCCAGCAAACATCAATAAAACAGTCAGGGTCTTTCATATACAAGCAAAAGGCTGACGTCTGAACTTACTCGGAAACATGAAAATCTACAAACAGAAAACATTCGACGGTATAACAATGAACGAACAATATTTGAGCTTTTAAAACTTGTTTACAAGAAACAGAGTAATCTCACAGGCACAACAGACAAACTCACAACAACAAATAAACGCACCAAAGCAACAAACCCATAAAGAAATTCAAACGACTCGAATTACTGACTTTTACCCGCCTCAGTCATGCACACAAATCGATCAGCAAAAACCAACCCCGGATCTCAATGAACACACATCGCACACACATAATTAAACGCAAATTTTAACAATTATTTACTTTTTATATTACATTACAAATCCTATAATTAATAAATGATGAGATAATTTAATTAAATAGTTAATGAGCTTGAATAAGCATATGTTTTGAAAACATAATATAGAAAATACTTTCTATTAACTTTACTTTTGACAATACCCGCTCATGTACCTAGGAACTATAAATGCAAGAAAAGCGACAACAGCAGATTAGAACGAAAATCGATAATGATGGTGGCACAATGCCGAAACCGGTTTGTCTCGAAACCAAATTTAACATGGGATGACGGAAAATCGTTCCAATATACATCATACGATGCTTCCCTAATTCAGCTAGATAATGACGATACGCTACTTGACCAGCTCTGTCTTAATGTCAGTGGCTGTACGTAGTCCGGCTCTCTCTTCGTAATGACATCTTATATTACCCCAAATAGTTCTGAAGATATTTATAAAGCTTATGCTGACAATATTTCGTCCGTGGTTCTAAATAAGCTTGGTGATAATCATGTATATATTTTAGGTGACTTTAATCTATGTGATATCACTTGGTCCCGGGGTTTCTGGTGCTCAGTCCGCATGCCAAATAATATATCGAAGTCCTTTGAGACTTATTTTTTAGACATGTTAAGTTTAAACTTACTACTAATCAAACACTTTAATACAGGCTCGACAGAATATAGGACGTTATATTCGTCAGTGTAGTATTGATTTTAACATATCCGAATGACATTAAACTCGAATTTTATGAGTTTTGGATACCCTCTATAAATGATGATATCGCTTTTAATTTTGTGCGGTGTGACATGTCTACGCTAAATGATGTTTTCTCGGAAATAGACTGGGCTGATCTCCTTTCCTACATAGATTTTAGTATTTGCTATGAAATATTTATATCGACGCTTTTTTACCTATGTTTAAAGAATACTCCAGTCTTCAAGAGAAGATATAGAGACATATAGGTTACCTTGGTACAATAAGAGTTTGAAAAAATTGAGGAATTTGCAAATTTTTGCAGGCCAAGAATCTGTTCTTTTACGAGAAGTATCAGCAGTATATTACGGACACGTTTCTTTACAAAAACTATATTCTGACCTTTGAGACAAATATAAAGTCCAATCCTAAAGCTTCACGGTTTCTGCTTCTGTCTTTTACGGATATAATATAGCTAGAACTCCTAAAGTGGTAGTTAACCTGTTTGCGAACCTTTTTGGTGCTAATTTTGCCCCTTCTTTCGGCTTTGAATCTGGTATAAATGGACTTCGGTTCAATATCAATTTCAAGTGACGATATCTCCAGTGGTATTTCTAAATGAACACAATCGGTCAAGACAGATTCTGGTGGCCTCTCAAGTGCTTTTTTAAAGGTTGTCCGGCGTTAGTTTTACCTCTTGAGATCTTGTTTAGTATGCCACTTCGGTGCGAGGAGTTTATTGATGATTGGAAAGTTGCAAGGATAACTTCTATCTACAAATCTGGAAATAAGTGTGAAGTCTGCAATTACAGACCTATATCAAAACTCACTACTGCCTCGAAGTTATTTGAATGTGTTGTAAATGACATTATAATCTTTCATTAAGAGCTTAATTTCTACCAAGTTATTGCGGGACATTTTACGGTTATCAATATAGTGGAATTTAGTGAGTATTGTATATCTTATTTTGCATTGGATATCAGGTGAGTTGTTTTTAGACTGAATCCTCCAAAACTTTCGATAAGGTATCGCATGAGATCTTTATTCAAAAACTTTTTTGTCTTGGTTCTCACAAAATTTTTCTGCAGTGGCTAAAATCATATTTAATTAACAGATGGTATATTGTCTGTATTAATTGTGTATCATCCGATTCATACTTGTTGACTTTCGACGCTCCGCAAGGCAGTATTTGTGGCCTTCTGTCCTGTTCATCAACGAAATCAGCTCCTGCTTTCCATTATAAAGTCTTCGCATGATATGTTCAAACATCAGTGTGAAATTAATAGTCTCTGTTCCTGTATAGATCATCGCACCTTTCTTTAAATAAAAGTAAATGCTTTCACGTAACAACATCAGCACTGAAATCCAGCGAAGAATCAATCTTGCCAATAAATGCTACTTCGGACTAGGTAAGCAATTGAAAAGTAATGTCCTCTCTCGGCGAACAAAAATCATACTCTACAAGTCACTTATCGTACTCGTCCTGCTATATGGGGCAGACGCACGGACCATGACAACAGCAGATGAAGCGGCTTTGGGAGTGTTCGAGAGAAAAGTTCTTCGAAAGATTTATGGACCTCTACGCGTTGGCGATGGCGAGTACCGAAGAAGATTTAATGATGATCTGTACGAGCTATACGCAGACATCAACATAGTCCAGTGAACTAAAACGCAGCGGTTGCCCTGGCTAGGCCATGTTATGCGAATGAAAGATGATGCTCCGGCCAATAAAATGTATCTATCGGAACCCGCCTATGGAAGAAGAGGTAGAGGGGCCCCCACTCCGTTGGAAGGACCAGGTGGAAACCGATTTAAACTCCCTTGGTGTGACCAATTGGCGCCGGTTGGCGAAGGAGCGACTGGCGCGCCTTGTTGGACGGCCATAACCGTTTAGACGGTTATGCGCCAATTAAGTAAGTTGATGTGCTTTATCATACCAAATTTTTCTTCAACAGCCATGTAAAGTTTATCGTAGCAAATCTTATGCAATCCTTTTTTTTCGGCGTAATAGCTTGGAGTTCTCTGACCCGTAAACACTTAAATTGCTTTACTATTCATTTGAACGATCTCCTATTGAGTATGCCACTATTATTTGGCGACTGTTGCAACAGTTTGCAGTAACCAACATTGAGCGAGTTCAAACAGTTTTTAACATGCTTATATTAGCTTCACTTGTGTGTTTGAATGCTTGTTTGTAACTTTCTAGGCCGGTATGTATGCTTGTTTGCAATATCTTGCGGCAGTGGTTAATAACTCACCACAAAACGAGTTGTGCTTAATAGCGGAGACACGAACCCCTGTGCTACGGGGTGTTTTCCAGTTTTTTTAAAATTATATTTATGTAATTTTTAAAACTTATTATTTGCCTTTAATCTTTATTTATTAAATTATTTTATAAGCCCGTGGCCTTATCCAAACAAAACCCAGTGTTATACTTTATATATTATTCAAATTCGTAATGTAATCCACCAACAAACCCCGCTTACTAACTTAGTACGTGGATGACTTGTTTGCGGTTGTTAAAAGAGGGAAAGGTGCTTAATAATCTTAATAGCTACAATAAATCTATCAAATTTACAATAGAATTAGAAAAGGATGGACAAATACCATTCTTGGATACCCTTGTTATAAGGAATAATAACAAGCTTCTTATTGACTGGTATAAAAAGCCGACCGCATCAGGAAGACTCATAAGCTTTAACTCTAAACACGAAAATAAAACGATTATAAATATTAGTTTGGCGACCTTTCTATTTCATAAATTTTTATTTGCCGGCTTGAAGTCTGATGTTTTGAAAAATAAAACACAGATGTTTTAAATTTTTACCAATATATTTCGGTTATGCACGATAACCGTCCTCAGGGTGAACTATAAACAAACGAACACAAAATAACATATAATTTGCATCAAACAACAATTAAAAATTATTAACAAAACTTCTTAAACATTGAAAACATACATTTTTGACAGTTCTTTCTCTTTGTACGTGGAGTTGTTAACTATTATTGTTTTTTATTAGATGCCTATAGGAGAGCGCGATGTTTGCTACATCTGTTTTGTAGTTAATTCTTGTGTTAGTTGGTGTGTGTAGTATATGTAGCATTTCCAGTGTGAATCTCTTTCCATATTGTTGTTCTTGTTGAAGTACTATTGTTTTTTGGAAATTCGGGCAGTGCTTTCTCGTTGCACAATCGGTCATAAGTGCGGTTTTTTGGTTATTTATATTTAAATCATTACAATATTTAAAATCTGATTTATGTTGTGCTAATCGAGTCTTTAATTTATATTTAGTTGTTTCAACATATACTTTTTGCAAAATTCTTTGTCGTTTCCGTTACACGGGATTTGATAAATAATGTTGCTTTTTCCATTTGCGGTATTTTCGATTTCGTTTGGTTAAACATACGTTTTAAAGTGCTCATAGGTTTGTGTGCTATTTTAATATCTTCTTTATTATAGATGTCAGATGTTGATAGGCGCTCAGATAATTTAGGTACATAAGTTAACGACTTGAATATTTTCGGGTTTTCCTCTCTACGTTGACTATTTGGTGATTTATATTTTTTTAAAAGAGCTTTTATAATTTTATCAGGAAAATCATTGGCTTTTAACAATATCTTTATTTCATTTTCTATGTCATTATAGTAAGTGTCATCTGTAATATTCATCATTCGTCTTATACAGCGCATTGCCGTATTTATGATCATGTTTTTGGGATGTTTAGAATAATAATTTATAATTCTACCCGATGTTATGGACTTCTTATACCACATTAACTTCAGTTGATTTCCTCGTCGTATTACTATTGAATCTAGATAGGGTAATTTTCCGTCGTCCTCGAGTTCCGTAGTGAATTTAATATTTTTGTCAAAAGAATTTAGTGCGTCAAGTATGTTTTGTACCTCGTTTTCATTGATTATTGCAAAAAGATCGTCCACGTATTTAGTTAATAATCTTGGTTTTCGTGCTAATTTGTTCATCGCATTGTCTAACAGTTCTTCCATTGCAATATCTGCAATTATTGGGGAGGTTGATGATCCCATCGGTAATCCTTTTAGTTGTGTATATATTGTTTCATTATATTTAAAATACCGATTATCTTTAATGCAGAACTTTAATATTTCTATGAACATTTTCTTAGCCGGCAAATAAATTTTATAAAACGATTATAAATACGGCGAGTAACTTCATAAGAAGAGTTCTCCAATAAGTGACAAGATTTTTCACAAGAAGAATATCAACATTTTCAAAGAAACTCTGAAATATAATGAATTCGCCATAAAGTTAATCAACAAATTGCTCAGAAAATGCGTGATCAGGTTGAATAATGAGAGAACTAGAAAACCTCGGGAAATAAAATATATAAATCAGTAGTACATGTCCCGGGCGTAACGAATCGAATAAAATACTCAAATCTTACTAATATTCATTGTAAAGATTTTTAGTTCAAGTGCTATGCTCAATGCATGCATTATAATTATATGTTTTTCTAGTAATGTTATAGTTGTTTTGGGTTTTATGTCTGTTGTTTATGTCTCCTAGCAGAGACGTGGGTGGTGCAACAGCCTTGTAATGCTAAACGTCTTATGCCATCAACATAACATAGTGCACTTTAACGCGAGAAGCCTCAATAATGAAAGAATGGACTACGTAAAATTTGTATTTGAGTCGTCTGCCGTTGATGTAATCTGCATGACCGAAACCTGGTTTACACATGAATTGGACAACATTCATTTTAATATCAACAACTACAGGCTGATTCGAAACGACAGAATGCATAAGAGGGGAGGGGTGTTGCAATTTATTATAAAAATACTATTCAAATGAAGCCAATATTAATATCTGAAGGCCCAAGAGTACTTTGATTATTTCGTTATCTGTGGAGACTTAAATGTTAACTTACTTGTTTCTGATTGCTCTAGGGATAGACTATTAGAGAAAATTGCCGCGGCTGGCCTTTCTATTGTTAATAGAAACGTGCCCACAAGATATGCCAATAACTGCTGTCCTAGTCTGCTGGACTACTTTATTGTTTCTGATCCTAAAAGTGTTTTAAAATTTGAACAGCTTTCGTTCTTGTCTGACCATGACTTAATTTTTTGTCCCCTGAACTTTAAATTTGACCAAACCAGTATAGAAAGTACATATAGTTTTAGAGATTACCGTTTAATTGACAATAATGCCCTTTTTCCGATTTTTTCCGTGTCGATTGGAGTGAATGCTGGCGTCTCCCATCTGTTAATGACAAGCTTGACTTTCCCAATAATAAAATAGTTGAAGCTTTTGACAAGCATGTACCCCTGCGCACCCGAAACGTCAAGTCCGTATCATGTCCTTGGTTTAATAAAAAATTATAGCTGCAATAAAAGGGCGGAATAAGACGTACTGCAACTGGAAGAAGAAAAGAAGTAACTCGGACTGGGACTCCTACAGAAATGCGAGGAATCCCGCCACAAAAACCATTAGAATAGAAAAATGTAGATATTTTTCATCAAGTCTCGGCCCTGAACTTCCGCCTAATGTCCTATGGCGAAATCTTAAAAGACTGCGAGTGTGTGGTAAAGATCTTCCTGAGTGAACTCTGAGCTCAACTGTCCTTAATAATGCGTTTGTTTGTAGTGCTGTATCTACTTTAAGTCCAATGAGTGTTCTTTTTAGTGAATCTGCTTGTTTTTAAAGTGTCACGTTTGAATTCTCTACGGTACCGGAAGCCGATGTAATAAGATGCATCCTTAGAATTAAGACCAAAGAAAATGGAATTCCAATTTTATTTGTAAAAATGGTTCTGCCTCTCATTGAGGGACAGTTACCCATATAATCAACCATTCGATAACAACCTCAAACTTCCCGGAGTCGTGGATAGTGGCCAGAGTTCGACCTCACCCCAAAAATAGAAAAGCGTTTTCCCCGGAAGATTTCAGGCCTATTAGCATCTTACCGATTTTATCAAAAGCGTTCGAAAGCTTATTGGCGGAACAAATCAGGACACACGTGTCTGTACACAATCTACTCTCGCCATACCAGTCAGGCTTCAGAGCTGGGCACAGCTGCTCGAATGCTCTTATAAAAATCTTGGATGACATACGCGTTGGCGTAAAGGCCAACTAACAATGCTGTGTCTACTCGATTTCTCGAAAGCCTTTGACACAGTCAATCACACACTACTGTGCTATAACCTACAAAAGTATTTTAGATTCAGTAATAATGCTAGAAAGATAATGGAAAGCTATTTATCAGGCAGGATTAAAACTGTTATGAATGGAACATAGTTGCGGGGGTAGGGATCTATACTTGGCCTTTTGCTTTTTAGTCTTTTTATTAATGATGTGTTCAATGTATGCAGATATGTAAATATGCACGCTTATGCTGATGATATTCAGCTGTACTTGGTGGTGACTTCAGTGCTACTCCTGATCTTTGCCTTAAAATCAATAGTGACTTATCGGCGATATTTGGTTGGGCTAATATCAATGGCTTGTTCCTCAATGCTGGAAAATCGTACTGCTTGCCCATTGCGAAAAAGGATGCTTCGAAGCTTGAAATACCTGAAATAAGCATCGGGAACTCTGTTATAACAACCGTCAATAAATCTAAAAACCTTGGAATTGTGTTGAACTCGAGCCTCACTGCGATCGATCATGTTAACACAGTAGTGGGTAAGGTATATGGGAATCTTCGTAATTTGAGGCAAACTGCGCCCTATACCCCTCTTCAAATTAGGAAAAAACTTGCCATCCAACTGATGGTCCCAATCATTACGTATTCTGAGTTAGTTTACAACAAGCTAGACTCAAGGTCGGCTCATAAAATTGAGGTTGGGTTTAATCAAGTTACGCGTTATTTTTATGGACTGGGAAAGTTCGACCATATATCAGCATGGAGAAATCGAGTTTTAGGATGCAACCTATTCGATTACCATAACGCTAGGAGCATTTTTCTTTTCCGTCTTATTTCAACTAAGACGCCGCTGTACTTATACGATAAAATGGTCTTTAATAAATCGACTACATCATGCCCCTTAGCTGTCCCTATTTTTAACGGTGCAGTGTTATAGAGCCATAGGCAATAAAGCCATATGGCCTTATCTCTCAATGGAGTGTGAAATAAGGCCATATGGTTTTATTTCCATGTAAGGAGTGAAATAAAGCCATTATGGTGTTATTTCACATTAATTTTTTTTTTTGAAATAATTCATATTTATTTGATTTCTTTTATTTGAAATTTATAAAGTTTAGTTCAGTTTTAATATTTAACAATATATAAATGTGGCATTCTTGATAATGGCACGAGAAATTGGGCACAATGTTTGTATTCCTTTTTTCTCAGCACTTTCTTTTAGTTGTTGGTAACATGGTTGACAAATGTTTGCATGGATCAAACAGTATTTGCCTTTCCCTTTCTGCATAGGCGGCCTTCGGCCGCGCTTATAAAAAATAACCCTGGGCTACGCCATGCCAAGTCCGGGTGTGTGGTATAACCGTGGCTACCGCCACGGTCATGTCCTTCTTCGTAGTACACCCTTCTGTACTGCAGAAAGTTGTTCTACGCAGAATTACTGTGCATGTGTTAAATATTGGGACTAGTATCATTTTCTTCTTTTGGCTGTTTGTAACCGTAACAATTACACTGTTAGAGACTTATTTCCACTTTGGTCCCTCAACGATTATGGTGATATTGCACTTCAGTGTATGCAATAAAGCCATTTGGTTTAATTTTTCGTTTCATTGAGATATACGGCCTATAACACGATATATGGCTTTATAACACTGCACCATTTTTAACTACGTAGAGTTAACTAGGTTGTTGTTCGTCAACAACATACGTCTCTGGAATTCTATTTCTACTGCTGTAAGAAACTCTCTATACCAAAACAACTATAAAGAAATTCTTTATGGTTTTTTCTCTAGTGATAGCACCTGAGCTTTTTATCTATTGGCCTTTTCATATCTACATATTTCTCTATACTCCGTAACCCTTCTGTTTCCACTTCACTCTCATCTATTTTGTTTGTTTTTTTTTGTAACACAGCTTAATACTGTTTTCACACAGACGGCTTATTGAATAATAAAGGCAGTTTTCTACATTAAGACGCTTATTGAGCTCAATCTTCCCTACAAAATTCGAATCTATAATTATTTCATTAGTAGCTAATCAAATGCCTAATGAAGTCAAAAGCACAATGCAACTCTGTTGGCAGTGTTCCGCTTCTTAGTTTTTGGTGTGTTCAGTGCTTAAAAATGTCATTTGTCAAAGTAAATGTCATTGTCTGCATGGCGGAACGATACAAGGTGGCCGCATCGAACAACTGATTATAACCTTTTTTATTTGATTTGATACATCAACAGTACGATTTTGACATTTGTCCATCGAATTTACAAGTACATGGAATTTTTTTATGTTTGTAGGTATGTCACCATGCTGCCACCTTGTATCGTTCCGCCATGATTGTCTGTCATATAGCATTGTCATTTTATTCGCTTGACATTTCATCCTTTATACTAATCGAGCAGTTACTTCTGTGTGAAAGCAAAAAATTTACGATTTCATTAGAAGGTGAAATGAGATCATTAAGTTTCTGTATGAAAACAGTATAAGATATAGAACTATATATATGTAAGTTAATTAGCATTATATAAACCACAATGGTTGTGACATCTGTTCGTTGTACTATAAAATATTTCATTATCTTAATGAACTAATCATTAAATTGCCTAAATAAATTTCCTCAATTGCCTAAACATTGCTTATACTGTTTTCGCACAGAAACTTAATGATCTCATTTCACCTGCTAATGAAATCGTAAATTTTTTGCTTTCACACAGAAGTAACTGCTCGATTAGTATGAAGGATGAGACAGACAATCATGGCGGAACGATACAAGGTGGGAGCATGGTGACATACCTACAAACAAAAAAATTCCATGTACTTGTAAATTCTATGGACAAATGTCAAAATCGTACTGTGCCGGTAGTTGATGTATCAAATCAAATAAAAAAGGTTATAATCAGCTGTTCGATGCGGCCACCTTGTATCGTTCCGCCATGCAGACAATGACATTTGCTTTGAAAACTAAGAAGCGGAAACGGAAGCAGAACGCTGCCAACAGAGTTGCATTGTACTTTTGACTTCATTAGGCATTCGATTAGCTACTAATGAAATAATAATAGATTCGAATTTTGTAGGGAAGATTGAGCTCAATAAGCGTCTTAATGTAGAAAACTGCCTTTATTATTCAATAAGCCGACTGTGTGAAATCAGTATTAGGGAAAAATACCAGATAGCATCGACATGTAATCACACTGTTAGAGTACGCTTACACAGCCACCGATTTTGATCGCCCGATGCCGGTGGTAATATTCCGATAAAAATAAACACATTTATTTAGATGAGCCCGTGTTTATTCAACCGATCACCGAATTGTTGTCGGCCGTTGTCGCTTTTCACTGCGGATAAATTCGCGCGTGTTCAATTTTATCGTCCGACAAATTGCATGCATTTAGTGTGAAAAATTAATTATTTGTGCGGTGGACTGAAAAATTGAATAATTGTGTACAAAGCAGGCGCCCTTTATAGGATAAGCACATAAAAGCATAAACGCAAGCGTATTTTTTCGAAAAAGTAAAATGTAAGAAAAAAAGCTGCCGGCCGATAATCGGTTGCAATTTCAACACCAGCCCGGCCGATTTCATCAGCTGATTACAATTTTTCGGTTTATCGGTGGCCCTTTGACAGGTCTACAACAGTGCAAATGATAAAATACCAAAGCATGAGAAATCCGACGTGGTTTATAGAATTCCGTGTAATGGTGACGGGTCCCACGTCTGCGACAAAGTATATGTGGGAACAACAAAATTAAAACTCAAGACAAGGATTTCCGACACACAGATCTAATATTAAGTTAAGAAAAAATTATTCGGGAAATAAGACGGCCTTGTCAGCCCATTGTAAAGATACGGGGCATTATCCAGACTTCGATAATGTAGCTATTTTACATGAGGAGAGAAATTATAATAAACGATTTAGTTTGTAAATGCTTCATATAACTAACACCCCTAATAGTACTAGGATGAATTTTAAAGCGGACACCGACCTCTGTGCACATGTGTATCGGGACTTAGTTTTAAGGCAACAACATTGCACAGTAGAAAGATCTCTCTCACAACAATAAGAAAATGAGATGGTATATGTATATATATATGCTTGTATGTCGTACTTTTAGCCACTCGATGTACTTTTGTTCACATTTACGGTGCTTTAAAATATTGTTTACATTTATGTATGATTATTTGTCTCCAACATTCTTATTTTTCGCCATATATATAATACTTCTATATCACTACTACTGAACTGTGCAGCCTGTCAAACATTACAGTACAGATATACAACGAGAGAAGGAGAAAAAATCTCAAGGCTGTCGTTAAATTTTTGTAAAAAAGGGGCTTAAATATATGAATATTTCAACAAGCCGTCTTGCTTCTATCAATATTGTACATTAGGCTATTTCGTTCTCCAAATGAAAAAGTAAGCTTTTGTTTTCCATTAGTATTATAAAATTTTTATTGTTTTAAGAACTCCGCAGAATAGCATTACCGATTTGTGCTGAGTGCGCAGACATTCGTATGTAAATGAGCCCTTAGTGACCAAAAAGCGACAAAAAAAAGCAAATAATGTCAACTGACAACTACGAATTTCTCATGCACAGAATTAAAAGTTACAAAATATATATAGGCGCCACGAATGGCATAAATTGAAAAAAAATCTAGTTAGCGGCCGTAAGATTTTCAGCTGTTATAAGTACATTTATGGACGACTCTTAGTAAGGCACGAGTTAAGTGCGATTGAAAGTGGGAATTGTACCTTCGACGGCGTATCCATTCTAGAGGCGTCATGAGCGTCTACTAGTATCCTTAAAAAAAATAGCGAGGTAATAGATTTGGAGTTAGCAAATGTTTATGTTAATACGATGTGGGGATTGTCTGTATATGTGGACAATGTTGTTGGTTATATTGCTGGCTATGTTGCTTGGACTGTACAAAAGAAAATAAAATGTTCCACTTGTCAAGGGCAATTGATAGGTGAAGAAATGCCTTTATTTTCAGCGCACAAAATATTTGTATAGTGTCAGAGAAAGCTTTAAGACAAGTTCTCAAGGCATGCCCAATTGGAAATCCAAAATTAAATTTAATAAATAAAATGTTTCAAAATACAAGTGATGCATTCTCCAATAGTATTATGGACGATCACATAGCCATCGAAAATTTATTTAGCAATGGCATCTTTAATAATCACCCGACACAGCTGTGTAAGGAAGTAATAAGTTTTTATTTGGATATTCGTTTGTTTTTTGAAACGAAAAAAAGCACGGACAAAAAGAGTATGTTAGAAAAAAATTTGCAAAATTTATATTATTTCAACACCAATAGCAGCCAGCCCAGTACTTATATTTTGTTGACTTCATCAAAAATTTACTTCATTGAAAAACTCAAAATAAGTAAAATTTTGAAAACGTTTATACATCGTTTATTCAAGCTAATTCACTTTAAAATATTTTTAAAACCGTTTAAAGAAATGTTTGTTGGGATGTATGTATAAGTATATTCGTATACATGTATATTTAAATTTTTTTTTATTTCAAAAATATGAATTCTTCGCCTTGTTTTTTTTTACTATTTATGTACATAAATAATGTACTTTGTAAGGCTGCGGCCCATCTTTAAATAATAAATACATGAAGCCTTGTATTGTATTTCTTGGACTTTTCGTTGTTTAATCGACTAAACTGAGATTTTGGGTAAAGGGATAGTGACCCGTTGTAACCCCCTTAATACTTTTTTTACACATGCTACTACAATTCACTAACCCTAACAAAGTCCGCGCATGCGCAGAACATACATTTGCACAGTTTCATCAAATAATGATTGACAGAAAATTTGCACATTAGGAAGATAGGAAGGTATTGATATAGAAGTATTATATATATGTTTTTCGCACATATGGTTAGGCTGTACAACATACTCAATTGTGCAAGTGGTATTTGTTTTATGCTGGATTTTTTGAAAATGTTATAATTATTGTTGTCCTGATGATGACTTCAGACTGAAGTCGAAATATCGAAAATAAAGTATAACACTGGGTTTTATTTGGATAAGGCCTGGGGAGCTTATAAAATAATTTAATATATTTATGTATGTTATTGTAAGTACTTTCTGCGGTCACTTAGATTTACTTGACTTCTTCCCTCGTATAATCTTTGTTTACTTCTTTCATATCTTAAACCCTTAGAATCGAGAAGGTCTATTATTTCTTTGACTTTTTAATAATGCATCATCCATGGAGATACAGATTGTGCTGCTCTTCTTGAGAAAATTAATTTTAATTGTTCAAGAAGAGAACTTAGAATCTTTTACCCTTTTTATGGCAATAATAGTAGAACGAAGTATGCGAGAAATGCTTGTGTTTCTCAATTGCATTGTTAGTAGGGTGTAAGGATTTATTGTAATAGTATGCTGTATAATTTTTTTCTTTATCGTTGGTAGTCTGAAAGAACTCGTGTTCATAGTGTCGATAAATCACGGCTGCTCAAAATTTTTAACACGCTTTTTTTTATTATTAACTTGGCCTGTATCTATGTAACGGAATCTTTGAGCTTAATTTTCACCGGTTTCTAGAAGTTTGATTAACTTGAAACTTTGCATACGTATCAAGGACCGATGACAATGCATTAATGTGATGGTGTGGTGACATAAGATCACCGGTAATAAGGTCAGTTGGCCTTATTACCACTTCGAATGGCCATACGTTTGATTGACACTTTGCACACGTATCAAGGCTCGATGACAATGCATTAAAGTGATGGTGTGGTGACATAAGGTCAACGACCATAAGGTCAATTGGCCTTATTACCACTTTGAATGGCCATAAGTTTGATTGAAACTTTGCGCACGTATCAAGGCTCGATGACAATGCAATAATGTGATGGTGGGGTGACAAGGTTAACGGACATAAGGTCAATTGAACTTATGACCACAACAAATGGCCATAGATTTGAAACCTTGCACATAATGCGAACAACGCATTCCTTTATTAATGATAGAACTGGATATATGGCACATCTACGAAAGAGCATACTGGAGCCCTTTTTAACACGCTTTTATTAGCTTGGCCTGTATCTATCTATGTACCCATGTATGTATGTAACGGAATCTAGAGTGGAGCCGAGAACCCCGGTAATGCAGAACTCCGAACTCCGTTGCACCTTTTGAAGCATTTTAAGACAAGTACTTTTAGCTAGTGCAGGCCACCAGACCAAGGCACCATAAAGAAGAATCGGGCGCACAATGGCTGTGTAAATCCAGTATGTCACCTTAGGGGAGAATCCCCAGGAGGTGCCAATTGCCCTCTTGCAGGTGAACAGCTCTGCTGCCGCCTTCTTTGATCGCTCCACTATATGGTCACTCCATAACAGCTTCCTATACAGAATGATTCCCAAATGCTTTACTTGATCGCTAAACGCTAAGAACGTTGTACCATGCGTACATGAACACTTCAGTACCTACCATACTTTTCATTTTTGCATTTACATTTTTTTTTTCTACGCTTTTGATTTTTTGTATTACAAGTTTCATGACTCTGTTACATTCTGTAGTATCTAACACTAGTCTAAACTCAACTTCCGTAAGTCTGTAAACGCGTACATATGATTTTTGATAACAAAATACATATATCGTTAATCAAGACGTCAATGATAACCATATGATTTCCGGAACTCAAATCTTTTTTTCCTGAGGAACTACCGTGCGGTAAACATCTGGTGCAGAAATTTAAGTCCGGGTCTAGTGCTGAATTTTAAGCTAAGCCTAGTATGGCGTCTAAATTCGCGAGTGTTTTCGTAGGACGTTACCCACGGTAGATCGAACATACCAACACAAAATCATCAATTCCTGCAAAAGATCCGGCCCAGAAATTAGGTAAGACGCAGTGACAACCTATAACTTAGTGTCCGTGTAGTTTAGTGCTGACGGGCAGTGTTATACTCTTTTCACACAGACGGCTTATTGAATAGTAAAGGCAGTTTTCTACATTAAGACGCTTATTGAGCTCAATCTTCCCTACGAAATTCGAATATATTATTATTTCATTAGTAGCTAGTCGAATGCCTAATGAAGTCAAAAGCACAATGCAACTCTGTTGGCAGCGTTTCGCTTCCGTTTCCGTTTCTTAGTTTTAGGTGTGTTCAGTGCTTAAAAATGTAATTTGTCAAAGCAAATGTCATTGTCTGCATGGCGGAACGATACAAGGTGGCCGCATCGAACATCTGATTATAACCTTTTTTATTTGATTTAATACATCAACTACCGGCGCAGTACGATTTTGACATTTTTCCATCGAATTTACAAGTACATGGAATTTTTTTTGTTTATAGGTATGTCACCATGCTCCCACCTTGTATCGTTCCGCCATGATTGTCTGTCTCATCCTTCATACTAATCGAGCAGTTACTTCTGTGTGAAAGCAAAAAATTTACGATTTCATTAGCAGGTGAAATGAGATCATTAAGTTTCTGTGTGAAAACAGTATTAGTATTTTAAACAACGAATGGGAATTAAAATTCGGTACCCTTGCAGACAAATACCTACTGCGCATACACTGGAGCGGAACGCTGGAAGACGGGTGCAGGAGCCCCCATCGAGTTGCATGCGGCTAACCCCTCAAAACCCGATCCAATTAGGCGCTTAAAATACATCAAGTTTTATAGTCGCAAATTATGAAACCCAATCACACATGAAATAATAAATTTAATTTAGCTCCCATAGTTCAATATTATTCTAGCGATGCGTGGCCGCTAGAAAAGAAACTAGCACCGTAAATAAGTAAATAGATTTAAAAGTGCATAAGCATCTAGAAAAATGTTTAGCATGCGGATCTAAACGGATTCTAACCTAATTTAAATCAGTAATACCTATCTTTGGAGTTAAATTCTGAGTTACCTGGTGTAAAGGTAGTTAAGTGAAAAATGATTATAATCTTAAATAAGCTGAAATGAATTTGAAATCAAATATACGGTTAATACATTAGTTTACTATTTATCGTTAAGATATACCAAGTATCTTCATACTTCCAGTTAAGCTACTCTTTATACTTACCTTCAACCTAGATCTCAAATTTGCCGTCGGATATTTAGTTTGATTAAGAACATTTTTTTTATGCAAATATGTTAAACAACCTGTTATTAACAGAGTTATTCTATGTACGTTTACATAGAATACCGTATGATCGCTGCTAAAACTGAACTAGCTCCACAAAATGTCATAAATTTTCATTCCATTTACCCACTTTCTGTTTACTTTTTCGAGAGAAAACCGAAAGGCACATTAAACTTACTAAAACTCTTACCTTGACAAAAATTTGGAAATTCTCTAAGAATCTCTTAGTTTTTCATTTGTTTGCGCTCATGCCGGCGGCGATTAATATTTGATACTTTTTAAGCGACCTTCGCACACCAGTCATACAATGCATGACCTAAAAATAGCCCAAGTCGGTTTTTAAGATTAATTATATCGCAGGATTTTTTTTGTTGGTTAGATGAAATCTTCCCTAGCCCTAACGCTTTTTCCATAGGGTTAAGCATACGATCGCGTACCAGCCGCTTCATACAAAGCAAGGAAGGCCTTCTTTGCTTCGTGGGACAGCGTTGGACTAAGCAAATGGGTACATAACGACAAAAGCATGTAAGTGAATTTAATTCATTTTGTCCACCAACTATTTTAGCATAACCAGAGAAGGTGCCTAGTTACACATGTACTTACATACATATTAGTTATGTATGTACGTAGATGCATTATATTTTTTTTTGTTTGCGTGGTGCACATAAGTCCATACATATCTATATATGTACGTCAACTTAGTTTTTTTGGTATCATTAATTTCTATTTTCGAATGGATTTCTGAGAGCTCTGATTTGCAAACCAAAGTGAGTTAGAGTTGGGTTTTTCTTTCCTCTCTATTATTTTTTTTGTTTCTGAATAAGCCACAATTGTACGAGAATGACAAGTTCGTTAGCCTTTTTTTTTTGCGGGGAGGCTGAAAACTACATAATGCACCATAATTGCTGCCGTCGCAGCAACCGTGTGTCCGTAGACTAAAAAACCGCCCCGTTCTGGAACCGTCGCCCACCCCGGCACCACTTTCGCATTACTTCAGGGTGGCGTTCCATATTTCTCATTTTTTAAGAGCCTACTGTTGTCCCTGCGTCCAGGTTCCCGCTATTTGCTCTGAGTGTCCATTTAATCGCCACTGCTTCACATGCGCATTTCTCTGCACTCCCTCTCAGCATCCATCAGGCGTGTCATCACTATAAATGCGATTTTGCTCACTGCAGTCCAGCACTCTTTCCTGTTGCACATATGTGATACTAAATTTCTCGTGGTAGGTTCTTCCCCAAAGACTCCATGCAAGGCGAGTCTTTCCTCGTGGAAACGGGGGCAGTGGAACATGACGTGTTCTGCGTTTTCTAACTCCGTGGTACATATTGGGCAATGAGAATATTCCTCTATCCTCCGCTTCCATATATACTTTTTGAAACCGCCATGTCCACTCATTATCTGCGTGAGATGGTAGTTCAGTTCGCCGTGCTTCCGCTCATTCCATTGAGCTACGTTCCAAACTAGTTTGAAAGTCCAACGCCCTTTACTCGAGGCCTCCCACCGTTCTTGCCACTTAGCTATTGTTTGTGTCCTTGCTCTTTTCTTGTCTTCTTCAGATGGTCTCCCGGGTTAGAACCAGGATCGCGTCGTCGGACACCGTCCGATAAGCACTTGGTATTCTTAAAGAAGCAAGTCGGTACGCTGCTAATATATATTTTTGATGGGTCTGTTTAGATCCATACCACACTGGTGCTGCGTATAATATTATTGAGCTGATTACTGTGGACAATAGCTGACGTGTAGCTTCGTTCGGACCACCAATGTTAGGCATTATTCGCATAAGTGATCCATTAACTTTGGTCATTTTCTCCCCCACTGCTCTGAAGTGCTCTTTGAAAGTTAACTTAGAGTCAATGTGTACTCCTAAGTATTTTAAGGGATCCTTTGAGGTGATTTGGTGATCCCCGACAGTTAAGACTAACTCGTTCGCCGACCGCTTGGAGCTTACTAATACCACTTCCGTCTTTTGGCTAGCCAACTCCAGTCTCGTATTGGTCAGCCATTCCTTTATTCTTGCTACGGCGTCATTACATAATGCTTGGAGCAGGTCCAGTTTCTTGGCCACTACTACCACTGCAATATCATCAGCATATCCCACAATTTGCGTTTTTTCTGGTAGATCAATCTTTAGCACCCCGTCATACATTACATTTCAAAGCGTTGGACCGAGACCAGATCCCTGTGGGACGTCTCCGGTGATTTTGTACTCTTTTGCTCCTTGATCCGTGTCAAAAAGAAGTACTCTGTCTTTAAGATAGCTACCTATTATTCTGCGTAAGTAAGCTGGAGTGCCGAAGCTTTGCAGCGCTGCCATTATCTGCATCCAGTTCGTAGTGTTAAAAGCATTCTTGATGTCCAACATAATCAGTGCACAGAACTTCCTTTTATTTTGGCCTCCAGAGATAGCTTCTCTAGCTATATTGACGACTGTTTGTATTGCATCTACGGTGGATCTTGATTTGCGAAATCCATATTGACTATTCGATAAGCCACCTGGTCTATCTAGAGTCAGCTGTAGGTGCTCACTAATTATACGCTCGAAAATCTTCCCTAGGGAATCCAGCATACAAAGTGGCCTATA
Organism: Eurosta solidaginis; assembly: GCF_040869045.1. Lineage (NCBI taxonomy): Eukaryota > Metazoa > Arthropoda > Insecta > Diptera > Tephritidae > Eurosta > Eurosta solidaginis. The sequence goes on along the minus strand of NC_090323.1, from coordinate 88,768,091 downwards.
TGAGGATGGTTGGTCCGGCTGTTTACCACGTTTCAGCAATAGGACGAGTCTGTGTCGGGTCCTGGGGATTTGTTATCAGCAACTCTTTTTGCAGCGTCTAGCACCTCTTGTTCTGTAATTGGCGGAATTTCCGTACTTTCTAGATCCTCGCTTGGATAAGTCCAGCGATCTTGCGCCGGAAAAAGTGTTTCAACAATAATATTCATCAGTATCGGGCACGTAGGTTGCTGTGATATCGGTACTTTAACTTTGGCTATCACAGTTCTGTAGGCTGATCCCCAAGGATATAGGTCGACATTATCCAGCAGTTCCCCAAAGCATAACTTCTTGCTCTTTTTTATGGCATTTCTAAGTGCCTTTCTTTGTGCGACATAGGTGCTGTGTAGCTCCGCATATCGTGGTGATGAGCGTGCCATTTCCGCAATTTCGTCATTCCACCAATATACCGGAGTGCGATGTGCTTTTCCGCGACTTCTGGGCATGGCAGCATCACATGCCATACATAGCAATTTAGTGATTTGAACCGACTGGTCTTCTGCATGCGATTCTCGTACTATGACGTCCTTCCAGATAATGTCAAATATTTGTGGGTCGAAAAGGTGCTGTTTCCATTTCCTACTTTGTCGATGTCTTGCTGCTACCGTTCGTGGAGTTTCGAGCAGCTCTACGCTAATAGCTTTATGGTCGCTGTGTGTGTAGATGTTGCTTATGGATCATCTTGCTTGTCTTGCTATTTCGCTGCTAGCGAAGGTGAGATCTATAATGGATCGTCTGGTACCTGTATCGAAGGTATATATCCCTGGTTCATTTAGGAGTTCTAGCCTCAAAGAAGTAAGGCTTTCGAGAAGAACTCTCCCTCTTTCGTTGGTTCGTCTACTTCCCCACACAGATGACCATGAATTGAAGTCTCCACACACTAAAAGCGGGTCCTTAGCCTATGGAATACCGTATGTATGTATGGTTGAGGTAGGTTGGTTTTGGGTCAGCTGATTGATACCCCCAAACAAATAAATGTTAGTACTTTAGGAGAAAAGTAAATAATTGTAATCTTAGTGTTAGCATTATACCTATTTTGAAGCTTCTATTAGAATATAAGAAGAATGAATTGAGCTTTAATAAATATTTGTAATTATGGAATTTTAAACTCAATTGTGTTGGTCTGATTCCATAGTTAGTGTGGGTGGATTTAGTGGGTCAAGAGCAGCCGCCAAAATAAGATATGCGCTGCTAGGTATGGGGTTTTCCAGGCATAATTGGTGGTACTCAGGCTTTCCGGTAGCTTTCGTTAGTGTGGAAAATAAATTGCATGTTATGCCCCCAAGCTGAAGGATGATGGCTTGGTTCAGTAAAGGTGTTTCGAACCCTCCCCAGGCTGAAGCTCCCGTACTAACGCCAGTGCACACACCACTTTTACTAACATGCTAGGCAAGCCCATCTTAAGTAAGAGGTTGAAGGGGCTCCTAACAGAAAATGGCGCCCGAGCAGGGACCTGACTGACCGACGACCGGTGGCGTACTAGGTTGTCGCCGAAAACTTTTGGTCCCTACCAATTATTCCCTCTTGGAATATTCGTTTTTTGTCTGTTCGTTTTCTTGAAAATTTGATATGACCTTTTTTATTTTATTCTTGTGAATAAAAGTCGATTGATTGGAAGCGCGAAACTTTAGCTAAATTCTTTTTGTTTTGACCAATTTAATTGGTAGTTTTTTTGAAGCCATGTCTATGTAGTCAGAGTAGCTCAGAGCTGACGGTGGAATTGCAGAACACTAAAGGCTTGATGTCTACGGATCTGACCGCTGAAGCTAATGTACCTATTCGAAGATACCTTAGAGGAGTTAAGATTTTGCAGATTTCATGAGCGTTTGGATGCTAGCTATCTGGAACTGTGGTTTTAGCTCGTCTGTATGTTAGCTAACCAACCGATAGTGTAATTATCTAAGACCTTTGTGAAGTTCTGGCCAACCAATTTATCTCAAAATCCATTTTCGAGTGTTTTTCTAATTTTTGATTTTTTTGTTTCCATGCCGAAATCTTCGAGTGTTCATTTTCGATTGACCTGGAATGCCCCTACCAAACTGGCCGCCACACAGCTTGGATGTCAGACCAACCATATTTTTGATGATTTGCTTTACTTTGTAGATTTGACAATTTTTTTTGTAGTTTCACGAATATTAGGCAAAACGCAAACTACCAATCTTACATTGGTAAAACCATACATATACACCTTGATTGAGCGAGATACGTATGTACAATATATAAAGGTGCATATGTGCATACAATTTAAATATATAAAACGCTTAGTTTTTTTTCATTTTTTTTTCAAATCGATTCATTGTTGTTTGAATTTGACATTTTTTTTAAGTTCCCAAACCCTCGCATTACGGGCATTGAGGAATTGTTTTTTTCGGGTTGTGGTCCTCAGGATCGGACGAGGAAGGGCGGATCAGAAATATAGTTGCGGCCGTGATTGCGGCTAGACAGGCCACTTTAGTTGATGACCTCGAGAACCGAGTAGCCCACTTGATCGAGCAAAGACTCGAGAGTACCCTGACCACGGTCCTAGCCAGGCTAAACCTGAATAGGGAAAATCCGAATGAGCCGCCAGCTCCACCAGTAGAGAACCATAGTCCGGTAGTCAACAATATCCCCTTAGGTTCGCCAAACAATCATTCGACTGGATTTTGGCCTAGGGACATACCTCATTTACCCAATAACTCCAACCAAACTTTCCATCGCGCAATTGACGCTTTAGCGATATGTCGAGTGTACCCAATTCCGGCAGAATTGCACACCTCATTTCGAGTTGGGGTATCACGTTCGATGGGCCAACGCGGTTATCGGTCGATAGCTTTATTTACCGTATCGAATGCCAGGTAATAGATACCCTCGGTGGGAATTTGAACCTCCTTTGCGAACATGTCCAAAGTGTATTTACTTACGATGCGAAAGATTGGTACTGGAGGTATCGACGTTCAGTGGAACGCGCCACTTGGATTTCCCTGTATCAGGCTCTGAGAACTAATTTCCAACAACACAAAAGTGATTTTGAGTTGAAGGAGTACATTAGGGGCAGAAAGCAGGGTATGACCGAGAGCTTTGATGAGTTAAGGAATTCTGTTCTCAAATTGGCTGAACCCTTACAAGTACCACTGACAGAGGCCGAACTGATAGAAATTTTGCAACACAACCTACGTCCCCGCATCCGACAGCAGTTGCTATATGTACCTGTTAGCCACTCTGCGAAGACTAGTCCATTTGTCCATGGGATTGTTCCTTACGATGTCCGCCTGAAAAATTATAATAAATTCCGAAACCGATTTTTTTCTGAAGAAAATAAGTCTATACCCGTTAGAAGTCGTTCGTCCGTCCGTATTAATGAGTTTTGGCGAGGTATTAAGGACAAACGAAGATCAATTAAGAACTTTGTGTGCTCTTTGACCAAGAAGTCATCTGACCTAAGGCCCTATGCTAAAGTAACGATTTGTGGTGTAGATCATTTAGGATTGCTAGACAGTGGAGCCCAAGTCTCATGTATAGGATCCTCACTTGCAGACGAGATTCGCAAAGAAAAGAAGCTGCGAGAACATAAAACTGCAGTTTGTACAGCTGATGGTAAAACGCAAGTGGTTTTCGGGATTATAGACTTGGAAGTAAAATTTGAAGGTAGGAATCAGTTGTTTTCGTTTTTTGTCATACCAAGTATGTCCCAAAAAATTATATTGGGAGTCGATTTCTGGCTTAAATTCCAAATCGCGCCCCACCTTATATCCTAAATTACCCTTGATGTAGAACCGAATGGTAATGCCATTTTCTTAACTGACGAGCAAACCGTTCACTTAAATATGATTAAAAACCGATTTCCGAACTGTGATAAGGAAGGCTTAGGGAAAACGTCTCTTATGGAGTACGTAATAGATCTACAGCCCAACGTCCGTCCGATCAAACAAAGATACTTCCCCATTTCGCCTGCGGTAGAAAAATTATTTCACGCAGAAATCGACGAAATGCTTAAGTTAGGAGTGATCGAAGAGTCCCCTAACAGTCCTTGCTCCAGTCCGGTCGTTCTAGTGAAGAAGCCAAGAGGAAGATTTCCGCAGTTACCAATCATCCAGTACCCACTACCGTTAAACAAGTTCGGCGACTCTTTGGAATGGCCGGGTGGTACCGCGGTTCGTAGATAACTTTGCGTCCATTGCCACCCCTTTGACTAACTTATTAAAGAAAAACAAAAATTTCACTTGGAATGATGAAGCCCAGAAGTCGTTTGATAATTTGAAACAAGTATTATGTTCTGCCCCTGTCTTAGCCAGTCCTGACTATACAAAGCCATTCATAATTCAATGTGATGCCTCTAAGCTTGGGGTTGGTGCGGTTTTGGCACAGAAGAATGAAGAAGGTATCGAAGTCTCAATTGCATATTTCTCCCAAAAACTCAACAAGGCTCAAAGCAATTACAGCGTTACGGAGCTAGAATGCCTTGCGGCTATGCTCAGTTTAAAAAAGTTCAGAGCCTATGTTGAAGGGCAAGATTTTACAATTGTGACTGACCATGCCTGTCTTCAGTGGCTAATGCGCCTAAGCGACCTATCCACCCGACTAGCACGATGGTCATTGAAACTTCAAGGTTATCGATTCAAAATAGAGCACATAAAACGTTCTTTAAATGTAGTTCCGGATACTTTATCCCGCCGAAACTTCGAAGAAATCAATGAGTTAGAGGTGCGTCCGATAGTTGATATAGAATCGTCCGAGTTTAAGTCCGAAGAGTACAAGAAATTAATAGTTCACATTAAAAACAATCAAAGTAGACTACCTGATCTGCTAATAGTTGATGACCGGGTCTATAAAAGGACCGAATGTCCCAACGGTAACCCGGAGAGAGAGATATACAACTGGAAACTATGGGTCCCGAAAAGCTTGGTTGAGAACGTGATACAGAATGCCCACCGCCAGCCAAACAAATGCCACGGGTGAATAGCAAAAACCTTAGAACGGCTGCGAATGAACTTTTATTGGCCAAACATGACGGTTGACGTAAAGGACTACATCCGAAGTTATGAAACCTGCCAAACCTCGAAGCCATCAAACGCTACGCTGGCATCCCCTATGTCCGCACAATACACCGTTCAGCGTCCTTTCCAAAAACTCTACGTCGATTTTCTCGGTCCATATCCCCGCTCAAAGAAAGGTAATATCGGAATCTTTATTGTTTTGGATCACTATACTAAATTTCCTCTTTTCAAGGCCGTAAAGAATTTTAATGCTCTTGGGATATGCGATTTTCTTCGGGAAAGTATGTTTGCTGTTTTCGGAACACCCGAAATAATTTTAAGTGACAACGGAAAACAATTCAAGTCATCCCAGTTCAATAACTTGCTTGCTGAACGGAGTATCAAACATGTCTACTCTACCTTATACACTCCTCAAGCGAATGCCAGCGAGCGGGTTAATCGGTCCATTATTGCGGGAATAAGAGCTTATTTAAAAGATGACCAGCTCTGTGGGACAAACACTTGCCAAGCATTGCAGAGGCATTGAGGAGTTCTGTTCACCAGTCCATAGGTTGTACCCCTTACTATGCCCTTTTCGGTCAGCAGATGCCGGCTCATGGTGACGAGTATCCGCTTTTTCGAAAACTGGGGTCCCTCGAAGGTCTCGTCCTAGATAGATTAGACAAACTGACGTTAATACGGCAGTCTATAGGTGAAAATATTAAAAAAAGCGTTCGAATCGTCAGCAAAAAGATATAACTTACGAAGTTCTGCAGAAAAATTTAAGGTTGGTTGGTCTATAGAGGCAATTTTGTGCTGAGTGACGCCTCAAGAAATTTTGTGCCAAGCTTGCCCCTAAGTCCGTAAAAGCAACCGTTGTTGCACAAACCTGCAATTGTTTATATGAATTGCAAGACGTAGATACAGGCAAACGAGCTATTTATAACCAAAAGGACATCGAAAAAGACAGAGGAAAGATACCAACCGCACCAACAATCTAGGTGGGGGGTATATGTACCATGGGTACATGAACACTTCAGCACCAACCATACTTTTCATCTTTTCATTTAAATTTTTTTCTTTCTACGCTTTTGATTTTTTTTATTACAAGTTTCATGACTCTGCTACACTCTGTAGTATCTAACACTAGTCTAAACTCAACTTCCATTCGTCTGTCAACGCGTACATATAATTTTTGATAACAAAATACATATATCGATAATCAACACCTCAATGATAACCATATGGGTCTTGAGCGATTTCCGGATCTCAGCTCTTTCTTTTCCTGAGGAACTACCGTATGGTAAACATCTGGTGCAGAAATTTATGTCCGGGTCGAGTGTTGAATTTTAAGCTAAGCCTAGTAAGGCGTCTAAATTCGCAAGTGTTTTCGTAGGACGTTACCCACGGTAGATCGAACATACCAACACAAAGTCATCAATTCCTGCAAAAGATCCGGCCAATTAGGTAAGACAAAGTGACAACCTATAACTTAGTGTCCGTGTAGTTTAGTGCTGACGGGCAGTGTTAGTATTTTAAACAACGAATGGGAATTAAAATTCGGTACCCTTGCAGACAAATACCTACTGCGCATACACTGAAGCGGAACGCTGGAAGACGGGTACAGGAGCCCCCATCGAGTTGCATGCCGCTAACCCCTCAAAACCCGATCCAATTAGGCGCTTAAAATACATCAAGTTTTATAGTCGCAAATTATGAAACCCAATCACACATGAAATAATAAATTTAATTTAGCTCCCATAAATATTATTCTATGCGTGGTCGCTAGAAGAGAAACTAGGACCGTAAATAAGTAAATAGATTTAAAAGTGCATAAACATCTAGAAAAATGTTTAGCATGCGGATCTAAAAGGATCCTAACCTAATTTAAATACCTATCTTTGGAGTTAAATTCTGAGTTACCTGGTGTAAAGCTAGTTAAGGGAAAAGGATTATAATCTTACTTAAGCTGAAATGAATTTCAAATCAAATATACGGTTAATACATTAGTTTACTACTTAAAAAAATAAAATGTAAGGCGCGATAACCTCCGAAGAGATCTAAGGCCGAGCTTCTCTTCCAATTTGCGTCGTGCTCCTCTTGATTTTCCCTACAAATTGGCCGGACGGGACCTACATGTTTTATGCCGACTCCGAACGGCATCTGCAAAGCAGATGAGTTTTCACTGAGAGCTTTTCATGGCAGAAATACACCCGGAGTGCTTGCCAAACACTGCCGAGGGGCGACCCCGCTTAGAAAAATTTTCTTCTAATTGAAAAATCTTATTTCTAAAATTTTGATGTTGCTTTGCCCGGGAGTTGAACCCAGGGCATACGGTGTGATAGGCGGAGCACGCTACCATCACACCACGGTGGCCGCCACTACTAGTTTACTACTTACCCTTAAGATATACCAAGTATCTTCATACTTCCAGTTAAGCTACTCTTTATACTTACCTTCAAACTAGATCTCAAATTTGCCGTCGGATATTAAGTTTGAGAATAAGAACATTTTTTTTATGCAAATATGTTAAACAACCTGTTATTAACAGAGTTATTCTATGTACGTTTACATAAATACCGTATGATCGCTGCTAAAACTGACCTAGCTCCACAAAATGTCGTAAATTTTCATTCCATTTACCCACTTTCTGTTTACTTTTTCGAGAGAAAACCGAAAGGCACATTAAACTTACTAAAACTCTTACTTTGACAAAAATTTGGAAATTCTCTTAGAATCTCTTAGTTTTTCATTTGTTTGCGCTCATGCCGGCGGCGATTAATCTTTAATACTTTTTAAGCGTGCTCCGCCTATCACACCGTATGCCCTGGGTTCAACTCCCGGACAAAGCAACATCAAAATTTTAGAAATAAGATTTTTCAATTAGAAGAAAATTTTTCTAAGCGGGGTCGCCCCTCGGCAGTGTTTGGCAAGCACTCCGGGTGTATTTCTGCCATGAAAAGCTCTCAGTGAAAACTCATCTGCTTTGCAGATGCCGTTCGGAGTCGGCATAAAACATGTAGGTCCCGTCCGGCCAATTTGTAGGGAAAATCAAGAGGAGCACGACGCAAATTGGAAGAGAAGCTCGGCCTTAGATCTCTTCGGAGGTTATCGCGCCTTACATTTATTTTTTATTATATCGCAGAATTTTTTTTGTTGGTTGAATGAAATCTTCCCTAGCCCTAACGCTTTTTCCATAGGGTTTAGCATACAATCGCGTACCATCCGCTTCATACAAAGCAAGGAAGGCCTTCTTGGCTTCGGGGGACAGCGTTGGACTAAGCAAATGGGTACATAACGACAAAAGCATGTAAGTGAATTTAATTCATTTGGTCCACCAACTAATTTAGCATAATCAGAGAATGTGCCTATTTACACATATACTTACATACATATTAGTTATGTATGTACGTAGATGCATTATATTTTTTTTTTGTTTGCGTGCGCCAAAGTGCACATAAGTCCATACATATCTATATATGCACGTCAACTTAGTTTTTTTTTGGTATCATTAATTTCTATTTTCGAATGGATTTCTGAGAGCTCTGATTTGCAAACCAAAGTGAGTTACAGTTGGGTTTTTCTTTCCTCTCTCTCCCCAGGCTGAAGCTCCCGTACTAACGCCAGTGCACACACCACTTTTACTAACATGCTAGGCAAGCCCATCTTAAGTAAGAAGCTGAAGGGGCTCCTAACAACGTACCCCCAATTTTTGTCGGTGTAAGATTTGGTACTTTTCCTCGTGAAGAGGACAAGCTCGGTTTTATCCGGGTTGACTTCTAAACCTGTGGCGGGTTGTACTCCTGGAGCAGCTGCAGGATGTCAGCTAGGTCCGTTGGCGTCGCTGGAATCCAGGCTCTGGCTCTTGGTCGTGAGGGGATATCACGCGCCTCCACTACCTTGAGGCGCGCGCCCGGATATACCACCCCAATCAGCGTGACGGCGGCCCTATAGAGGTTTACCGACCTGGCATGGTCACAGGCAATTAGCTTGGTATTGTCCAGGAACCACCCTGCATCGGTGTAAGATGGCGGTGGACCAGGGTTGTCTTTCTTAACCTTAACGGCCAGCGTAGCGAGCGCGACTTCGATCCAATTCCACTGTTGTTTCGGGATCCTGCCATCTTCGTTGCTCTCGTCTATAATGCCAATGATCTGCCGACCCTTGGCAATTTCGGCGAAAGACCGCGTCCAGCCTCCCTGCGTCTTGGCCCTTTTTGGTGCCGTGGGGTTGGATTCATCTATGGACCGCTGGCGTTTCAAGGTTTCATCACTCTCGACTAAAACTTTTAAAATTACTTGAACTAAAAAATTAAAAATAAATAATAGTTTAAAAAAACTAAAAAAAACACGCTTTTATAGCTAACCGAAATAAAAAATAGAAAATAATTTTCAATTAAAAAGAGTTTATATAACAGTAGTAGAAGGTCAAACAATCATTTATAGTTAATCACCTCAAAATGAAATTATAATAAAATATAAGTTATTAACAGAATAATTTAATTCACAGTAAAAAGTGTGGGGTGCTTGATATTGAATGTTACAATCATTCTATTGGCAACTATCTGAGAGGAAAGACATGAAATGTAGTCAAATGCACCCCACGCTTTTTAATCTGAATCAAATTATTCTGTTAATAACTTAAATTTTATTATAATTTCATTTTGGGGTGATTAACTATAAATGATTGTTTGACCTTCTACTATTGCTATATAATCTCTTTTTAATTGAAAATTATTTTTTAATTAAAATGCTTTAATTAAATGCAATCAATTCCGAACCAAAACGCAAAAAAAAAATTGTTTAAACCAAAACGCAATAATTACAGACAACTAATTGCCTTAAATTCAAAACTGGTCTTATAATAAACTAGATTTTTTTGGCTGTATGTGTGTTGTTGTTGTTGTAGCAGTGCTTCGCTCCATCCAATCACAAATTGTCATCAATATCCTCTAACGGGAGTCGAAGGAAACTTGCTGTTTCAACAGGGGTGGACCATAATAAGAGGGATCTTAGAAGCGTTGGTTCCACAATACAGTTAGAGAGATGGTTGGTATCATGTGGGGACACATTACAAGCAGGACATATGTTTTGGATGTGGATTCACCGGGCAATTCCTGGCATAGAGGTCCGACGCCTGTTTGTGGAGTTCACTGAGGACCTGCTTGTGTTTTTAGCTTCATACGGCTCAGGTGCCGTATTTCTTCAAATTGCTTACGGAGATGATTCCTTAAGCCACTGAGCGGTGTTAGCTCATCAATCAGATGTCTGTTGAGATGCCAAGGTTTCTGGGTATTCAACAGGAACTGTTTGGTTAGCATTTCATTTCTCTCCCTAATGGGGAGTATTCTCGCCTCATTATGTAGATGGTGTTCTGGGGGCATAATAAGACAACTCGTGGTAGTTCTGAGAGCAGTATTTTGGCAGGCCTGTAGCTTCTTCCAGTGGGTAGTCTTTAGGCTTGGCGACCATATCGGGGACGCGTAGAATACAATCGGCTAGCCAATTGCTTTGTAAGTGGTAATGAGCGTTTCTTTATCTTTACCCCAAGTACTGTCAGCAAGAGGTTTGAGGATTTTATTACGGCTCTGTATTTTCGGTACAATTGCGGCTGCATGCTCACCAAAATGTAGATCCTGATCAAACATCACACCCAAGATTTTGGGGTGTAAGGCAGTCGGTAGCGTAGTGCCATTGACGTGGATGTTCAAAATGGTCGAAATTTGGGACGTCCATGTTGTAAATAAGGTCGCCGATGATTTAGTCGGTGATAATGTCAGGCTTCGCGAGGCGAAAAAACTGGAGAGATCAGGGAGGTTGCCGTTTATTTTGTTGCAAACTCATCGATCCGTGGACCTGGGCCTGTGGCCATTATTATGCAGTCATCGGCGTAGGAAACGATAGTGACTCCTTCTGGTGGCGAAGGTAGCTTTGATATGTAGAAGGTAAACAAAAGTGGGGATAGGACACCACCCTGTGGCACCCCTTGTTTAATTCTTCTTGGTTTAGAAGTTGCGTTCCTAAATTGCACCGATGCCTGCCGACCACCCAGATAATTTGCGGCCAACCTTTTAAGACTTGGGGGAAGGGTATACCCTTCCAGGTCTTGCAGTAACGTACCATGGTTGACCGTATCAAAAGCTTTTGACAGGTCTAGCGCAACGCTCGTACTGTTCTATGGTGGAGGTTTTGGTTTAAACCACAATTTTTCTGCGTGCTAATGGCATTTAGTGAGGTGGTTGTGCTATGTAGTTTTCTAAAGCCATGCTGATGATAGGCTATTGGAAATTTGCTTTAAAGTGGAGGAGCAGAATGACTTCAAGTGTCTTGGCTACTGGCGATAGGAGAGTTTTCTGGCGATAATAATCTCTTATGTTCCCTGGATTTAGTAGTGGGACCACCTTGGCCATTTTCCATTTTTCGGGGATGACAAAGGTGGAAAGGGACAGGTTGAAGACATGTGCTAAATATTTGAAAACCTCTTTTCCTAGGCTTTTAAACATATTCATTGCTATACCGTCTGGGCCCACTACTTTAGATGGTTTAGCGTGACCGGTGGCATCCTCAACCTCTTGGCGGTGATGGTAATTGGGGATGCGCTGAATTTATGTATATGTACGCGCCTGTTGGCCCGCCTTCTAATTTTGTCAACCGTAGAATGCATTATATTGTAACGATTTTACTTGAAAATCCTATTATTTGCCCTTATGCTAAGTTCGAATCACTAAACTGTTGAATAAATAACTCCAATATTGAATAATGGAAAAATGGCCTTTATTAAAGTACTTCACAATAACACTTATACTTTGCAACTAGCTTGCTTAACAACCAAACTGATTGATAGCTCAATGAAACTCTTCTATAGCCCGACAGATTGCGTGCTTAATCAAAACTGCCCGATAGCTCAAATCAAACTGAATTCCAGTGCCTCTACATTTGCTGCCTTTTATACTCTCTGATTTCAACGTTCGCATCTTCTAGGCGCTTCCATTTCCAGAATCTACTAGTTGTCCATGAGCTCTCAAATTTCTCAGCTGTAACTACAATTGCACGATTTTATAGCTTCTCTCATTGCATACTTTCAGGGGTATCTCAGATATATGCATGCAGTTGTGCCTTGCTTCTCAGCTGCATGTACCTACATATGTGTAGACATAATGGTTCATTCGTTTATGTAGATGCAAGTGACTATCTGCTTTATTGTTGTTGTGACTTCATTTACTCAGCATCTGACTAGGGATGTGAGTATCACTTAGTGTCACTCATAATCGTCACACTGCCCTCCACCTAAGTCTGATCGTCCCGATCAGACAAATCTCCCGATCTAAACGCCGCTAGCATCTCCAAATGTACCACTCTTCTACTCCGTGGTTTCCCAATGGTTTGTATGCGGTAGATGGTATCACCGATCTTCTTCACAACCTTGGCTGGAACACCCTTCCGCCGGTGAGGGTTGTTTAACAGTACCAATTCTCCCTCCAAAAAACTTCCGAATTTTTGTTCTCATTGTATCTGCGTTTCATCTTACTACTCATTATTCTTGATCGTTCCCTCGCACTCTGTTGTTTGGCCAATGAACTTCTTCGCAGAGCTTGCACTTGACGGATTGACTTTGCATCATCATTATCGTCTTGATGTTTCACAACAGTAGTGCGCGCTGGCTCGAAACCACCCTTGCATTCTTTTTTAAAAATTCTTTCAGTCGTTTTAGTGCGTCCATTAGGGTTTGTCAATGCCGGTCTTTTTCTCTTAGGTACTTTTAATTTCACTTTATTTGGCCCATTCGATCCATCAACCTTTTCTTTTGACTTTCGTGGCCTTTGTCGAGTCTTCTCCACCATTATTCGATTACTACTGAACCCTTTCTCCAACCTGAAGTTAAGTGGTATATCCTGGTTCTATTAACGCGTCACCCAAGAAGTCCACTCCCAATATGACTTCTTCAACGATCTTCGCCACAACGAATTTGTGTATAACCGTGACCTTTCCAATCAAGACTTCACATATCACTTCTCCCTGGACTTGGTTATACTTGCCAGTGACCGTACGAAACCTTGCTCCAGGTAACGATTTTACTCTCCTGTTGACCGAGTCAGATCGGATCAAGGAATGGGATGCGCCCGTATCTACAGTCAGTACACGATCCTTGCCATCCACTTTCCCTCTGACGGTAAGACTGCTTGATTTCCTTCCAATTTGCGACACAGATATCACAGGACATTCAATAGCTGGAGCTAACTCTCGATTTTTCCATCTGGCACGCTCTTTCTCATCTCCTCCAGCTTTGCGTTTACGGCCAACCAAGTCGGAACTACCAGGACCAAGATCGCAATGACGTGCAATGCGACCGGGCTTCCCGCATCTGAAGCATTTGATAACTTTTTCACTCCGCTTTTGCGATCCTTTCAGCGCCTCCAATATTGCGTCTACCCACTCTGGGCTTTCTACCTCCACACGGCGTGCTGTGAAAACTGGCTTACACAGAAGCAATGCTGTTTCTTGAGTCAGTGCATAGGATACCGTTTTTGCGAATGTGGGTTTTGGGTTTGCATATGTCGCTCGCTTCGTTTCTACGTCCCGTAAGCCATTTATAAAACTCTGGATTTTTACCCTCTCGGTGTACTCCACGGGTGCGTCCGCATTTGCCAAATGTTCCAACCTTTCAAAATTCGGGGCAAATTCCTGTAAAGTCTCATTCGCTTCTTGGTAGCGGTTTTGCAACTCAATTTGGAATATTTGTTTTCTATGCTCGCTTCCATAACGTCGTTCTACAGCACCCATCAATGCTTCATAACTGTTCCGTTCGTAGTCTGGAATCGTCTGTAAGATTTCCGCTGCAGGCCCTTTCAATGCCACGAACAGTGTAGCAGCTTTATCTTCCGCATTCCAGTTGCTCACTCCAGCGGTCTTCCCAAACTGTAGCTTGAAGACCTGGAAAGGAACAGAACCGTCAAATGATGGTGTTTTTACCTTTGGATTGCTTGCTGAAACAGCTAGGCGGTTTAGTTGTAACTGCTCCATACGACCTTTTAACGCTTCTATTTCGGCAACAATTTTTTTCTCGAGTTGTAAAATTTTTGCATCCTCCTCTTCCAGTTTCACAAAGAGCTTTAATGATACCTGTTCCGAAATTTGTGCCGACATTTCAGATATACGTGCCTCTTGCGCATCCAGTTGAGATGCCAAATATGTCTTCTGTTCTTCCAATTGTGATGTTATACGGGTTTCCTGCGATTCCAGTTGGGATACCATATACGTCTTCTGTTCTTCCAGTTGTGATGAAATTTATGCTTCCTGTGCTTCAATCTTCGATGCTATTTCTGACGACATTTCTTTTACTGTCGATGTTTGTGCAGATATTGCAGCCAAAATCATGTTCAAGTCTGTGCTCATAACTGTCTGCGATGTTTCGTTTTTCTCTTCAATTTTTGTTGTTGTCTCGTCCCCATCAGGATAAAAGACATACTCGTCCACATCAATTCCTTCTGCTTCCATTGCCTCTCGTTGCCGTGCCTGAAGTTCGAGTTTTACGCCGCTTGTATTCAATCCACGGCTCTCCAACTCCTTCTTCAGTTGCTGGATCTTCAATTCACTGAATGAGGGTTTTAAAAGGGAGTGGTGGTAGTTGTATAGGTGGTCGCCTTTTCGAGATATCGGCATAAAGGTGGACCAGGGGTGACTCTAGAATGTGTTTGTACGATATGGGTGTCAAATGAAAGGTGTTAATGAGTATTTTAAAAAGGTGCGCCTTAGTGCTATAGGTGGACGCCTTTTCGAGATATCGCCATAAAGGTGGACCAGGGGTGACTACAATTTGTTTGTACGATATGGGTATAAAATGAAAGGTTTTATGAGTATTTTAAAAGGGAGTGGGCCTTAGTGCTATAGGTGGACGCCTTTTCAAGATATCGCTATAAAGGTGGACCAATGGTGACTCTAGTATGTGTTTGTACGACATGGGTATCAAATGAAAGGTTTTAATGATTATTTAAAACGTGTGGACCTTAGTTCTATAGGTGGACGCCTTTTTGAGACATCGCCATAAGGGTGGACCAGGGGTGACTATAGAATATGTTTGAACGATATGGGTATCAAATTAAAGGCATTAGGGTTTTAAAAGGGAGTGGCCCTTAGTTGTATATGTGAAGGCGTTTTCGAGATATCAAATAAAATGTGGTCCAGGGTGACCCAGAACATCATCTGTCGGGTACCGCTAATTTATTTATATATGTAATACCACGAACAGTAAACCTGCCAAGATTCCAAGGGCGTTTGAATTCGCCCTGCAGAACTTTTTCATTTTCTTCTACTTAATATGGTAGGTGTCACACCCATTTTACAAAGTTTTTTCTAAAGTTATACTTCGCGTCAATAAACCAATCCAATTACCATGTTTCATCTCTTTTTTCATATTTGGAATTATGGCATTTTTTCATTTTTTGTAATTCTCGATATCGAAAAAGCGGGCGTCGGATTTCGGCCATTTTTTACACCAAGATAAAGTGAGCTCAGATAAGTACGTGAACTAAGTTTAGTAAAGATATATCGATTTTTGCTCAAGTTATCGTGTTAACGGCCGAGCGGAAGGACAGATGGACGACTGTGTATAAAAACTGGGCGTGGCTTCAACCGATTTCGCCCATTTTCATAGAAAATAGTTAACGTCATAAAATCTATGCCCCTACCAAATTTTACAAGGATTGGTAAATTTTTGTTCGACTTATGGCATTAAATTTATTCTAGACGAATTAAATGAAAAAGGGCGGAGCCACGCCCATTTTGAAATTTTGTTGCACCATATATTAACTGGAGTTGAATTTGGACATAATTTACTTATATATTGTAAAGATATTAAATTTTTTGTTAAAATTTGACTTAAAAAAAATTTTTTTTTAAAGTGTTCGTAATCCGATTTTGCTAATTTTTACTTAGCACACATATAGTAATAGGAGTAACGTTCCTGTCAAATTTCATCATGATATCTTCAACAACTGCCAAATTACAGCTTGAAAAACTTTGGAATTACCTTCTTTTAAAAGTGGGCGGTGCCAAGCCCATTGTTCAAAAATTTACTAATTTTCTATTCTGCGTCATAAGCTCAACCCACCTACCAAGTTTCATCGCTTTAGCCGTCTTTGGTAATGAATTATAGCACTTTTTCGATTTTCGATATCGAAAAAGTGGGCGTGGTTATAGTCCGATTTCGTTCATTTTAAATAGCGATCTGGGATGAGTGCCCTACATACCAAAATTTATTAAGATACCTCAAAATTTACTCAAGCTATCGTGTTTACGGACGGACGGACGGACGGACATGGCTAAATGAATTCCTTTTTTCGCCCAGATCATTTTGATATATAGAAGTCTATATCTATCTCGATTAGTTTATGCCGTTACGGATTGCCGTTATGCGAACAAAGTTAATATACTCTGTGAGCTCTACTCAGCTGAGTATAACAAACACCAATGTAATGTTAAATACTAAAAGAAAGCTTATTTAAACATAACTTTTATACAAAAATGTAAAATTGGTCCGAACGAACGAATGTTAAGAAGGAAGTTGCACCCTAATATACTCGTTCATTCGAACGAAGTATATAGAATGCAAAAGAAGAATATGGCAAAAATGATCAATTTCCCAAAGTCTTCTTTTTTTAAAGAAAGGGGGATATAAGGACAAAATAAGCCCTCATATCAAGTAATAGAAAGTAGTCTATGTGCGTGGGGCTTAAGTTGCATTTGACAGGTGCGAGCAGTTGGCACCGCGCATGTCAAATGCAACTGCGGCCCACGTCAACCAAATTAAAATAGATGCAGAATAAAATTCGGCGACCACAGTGGTGTGATGGTAGCGTGCTCCGCCTACCACAGCGTATGCCCTGGGTTTACACCCCGGGCAAAGCAACATCAAAATTTTAGAAATAAGGTTTTTCAATTAGAAGAAAATTTTTCTAAGCGGGGTCTCCCCTCGGTAGTTCAGGCAAGCGCTCCGGGTGTATTTCTGCCATAAAAAGCTCTCAGTGAAAACTCATCTGCCTTGCAGAAGCCGTTCGGAGTCGGCATAAAACATGTTGGGCCCGTCCGGCCAATTTTTAGGGAAATTAAGAGGAGCACGACGCAAATTGGAAGAGAAGCTCGACCTTAGATCTCTTCGGAGGTTATCGCGCCTTAGATTTTTTTATTTAGAATAAATTTATACTAAACCAGAACGGGCGTGTCCAAATACAAAGTGTGTGTAATTACTGAAGTTTCTGGAAGTCGGAACTTTATCGTGATCGCAGTGTGACCACGTTTCTATTGCACATTTTCGTCTTGATACCTTTTGAGGAGCTGAGTAGAACAACAACAGAAAAATTGGCTTAGTGGTATAATACGGAGACGGTTTGGAGGCGGCGCCCTCCACGACGCAGTAGCAGAGAAGGTAACGTCACATGCAAGGAACCTAACCTAACAGTTTCATTTTGTTAATGTTACTTCTCGTGTTCCGCAAGGTATCCACTTAGGTCCAGTCATATTCCTACTTTTCTTTAATAACCTACCAAGTGTTTTGAAGCATTTTGAACCGTTGATGTACGCGGATGACGTCAAACTTATTATGCCTATCAGCTCACCAGATAGTAGAGCACTTCTTCAGTCAGATCTTAACCACCTAGAAGAATGGTATAATGCAAACATCATTAAATCTATCTAAGTGCAACTTCATGTGTTTTATACATAAACCGTTTCAACCTCATGCTTACGTGCTTGATGATTATATTATTAAGCAAGTCACCAGCTTCTCTGACCTAAGCGTATTAATGGACCCCAGGCTTGATTTCAAATCACACGTTGAATCTTGTGTAAATAGGGCTTAAGGTACCTTGGCGTTTGTAAAACGATGGCCCAAGGAATTTAACGATCCATATGTTACTAAAATTCTCTTTACATCATTGGTGAGGCCCATATTGGAGTATGCTTCGATAATCTGGAACCCGCGTTATTAGGTTCATTGTAAACAATTTTTGCTCTTCACTTTGAAACATTTACCTTGGGATACGTCCAGGAATATTCCGCTCTACAGCAGCCGATTGAAACTTTTACAGTTGCCTACTTTGCAGAGCCGTAGAGATGCTGGGTGTCTTATTTATAGTAAAACTGATACTCGATATTAGGAATTAAAAAATACCTGCTTACCACCTTAAATACGTAGGTCAAATCGAATGGTTTGCCCCCTGTAACTCTGTAATAAATATCTTCTTAACTTCTGTAGACTTTATGAATTTGAGGTTGTTTAGGGTTTAATTACGTACTGTGGCCTGATCCAACTAAATTTAAAACCTATTTATTACGACTTTGACTATGCGCCTATATCTTTTAGTTAGTAATTGCTTTTTGGTCTGTATAATTGTTTGATTTGTTGACCAGTAAATAAATAAATGTATGTATATAATGCGCTGCATCTTGTTATTTTTTATTCTTACTGTTATTTCAAATGTTTACCTATCTGTGAGAACTGTGTCCTGTAGATAAATAAATAATATTCAGAAATCCAATTCCAGTGTTATATACAATATTAGCTAATGTCCGTATCACCCCACGTTTCTAAAAAAATATGCAAAATAAATAAAACAAGTTTTAAACTTGTTTTAAGGTTGTGTATTTGCGAATTTAGGTATTGTTGAATACCATATGACATACGATAATATTATTTGGAGTATAAATCTTAAGATTTTTCGATGAGCCAACTCTGAAGCATTCTACGTATAATTCGCCATCGGTGAAACATGAGTTGGCAAGATTGGCTGCTACATCAAATGACTGTCGTTGCGTTTTATTGATGGGCATTGCGAAAAACTACCTAATAGAAAAGTTTAAAATGGAAAGGCATATATGTCGTTATAATTGGAATCCTTGGTATAAAAACTTTGTTTCAAAATTTTCCTATAAAATCATTGCTTCAATGACATTCGGTAAAAATTGCCTGATGATAAGCCTCGTCCCATTACATAAGCGCGGAAGAGCCAAATTACGAAGCATAAATTTTATGGACTCTAGCTGTTTAGCGAAAGCTTCTCCTGAAGTTTCTCCGCCCATATGCGCCCTCACGTTTGTAGAGAGAGTTAATTTTTGTACATAATGTCATAGATATAATGATTTTAAGCACGCTTCATCTGCGGGCAATCTTTTCGGAATAACAGGCATAATTTGTCGGAAATTTCCTGAGAGTTAGAGGAAAGCACCACCCATGGAATTATCATTATCCTTAAAGTCCTTCCAGCGACTGTTTACAAGCTATGGTGCACACTTTAGAATATCCCTTTGGCCTCTTTTTCTTATATTGCACATCGGTGTATCAGATGTTTGCAGAGAGTCTTAATTTTGATTCGGACAAATTCTTAAGAATTTGAATTTGAGTTTTTAAGAGTTGTAGCTTATTAATTTCTTCTGTTTAATTTTGGAATACTACTAATTTTTACCCACCTACCTTATGTACATAATTTTGTTATGAGTTCATTTAATTTTTTTTTCTTTATTTAACTCATTGTAAAATTTGCCATTAATTTAACAATCCATCCCACTGTATTATTAACAAACCTAGGATTGGCATTTGGCGCTATGTTATGCTGAACTTATTAAATGCCCTAACTTTTCTTATATCATGTATTAGTACTTCTAGACTTCTCAAGAGCTTTTGACAAGGTTGATTTTAAAATACTACTTCGCAAGCTCAAAAATTACTATAATTTCAACCCTTATGCAATTAAGTTAATGCAAAAATATCTCACTGGCCGATTCCAGCGAGTACAGTGCGGTTATAGACTCTCTGATATAAAGTACATAACGTTGGGCCTTCCACAAGGATCCATTCTAGGACCAGTATTGTTTACACTCTTCATCAACGACAAAGTCGCCTGTTGCCGCCACGCATCTATACATCTTTACGCTGACGATAGCCAACTCTAAATGTCGCGTCCGATAGGGCTCTCCGAAGACTTATTTGTTAGGCTGAATAATGATTTAAAGCGCATAATTAACTGGGCTCCCTCAAATAAGCTACATCTTAAGGCGTTAAAATCTAAGACGATTGCAATATCGAACGCAGCATACGATTTAAGCATCCTTCCTGAAATTTTGCTAAATGATGATAACATAGGTTTCCAGGATGTGGTTACCAATCTAGGTTTAAGAATTAATTCTAGTGTTACTTGTGCTGACCATATCAGCTTTGTGGTGGGTAAAATCTATAACACCCTTCGCAATCTTTACAGAACTGCCTACTTACTACCGCGAGACACTAAACTGAAGCTGGTCAAAACTCTTATAGTACCTCAGTACATTGATTAGGTATCGCTTAACAAACTTCAACTGGCCATAATTAATGCCGCCCGATTTGTTTTTTCTAAAAGAAAGAACGATACATATCTTCGTATGCCCTGCGAATACTCGGGAGTGACGTTTGAAATTTCTTAAAAATGAGAAATCTATGTTTCTTACACAAACTTCTGCATTCTCAATATCCCCCTTACCTATTTAATAAGCTAACCTTGTGTCAGTCCACTCGAACTTTGAATCTGTTGATACCGGCTTTTAAATAGTCGACATCCTCTAGAATGTTTTTTGTCAGTACAATCCGTCTATGGAACTCACTTCCTTCCAAGACAAAAGCATTCGTAAGGCAGGATGTTTCAAACAAGCAGTATTATGTTTCCTAAACTCTTAACTTACACTAATTTACATATCTCAAACCTTCATTCTTCAAACATCGGTCTGGAATTGTTTCTATCACACTATTAATAATTATATACATATGTGCTTTTTATTATTTTTAATCAAAATTGTATTCATTCTCTATTAAGTTTATTTATATGTAACTTAAATTTTTTGGATGTGATTGATGTACTACCCAAAAGACAGAGTCTTACTTGTACAAATAAGTTTAAAATAAAATAAAATGAAATAAAATAAAAAAATGAATAAATAAATTATGTTATACATATTCATACCTTGTAACATTGTAATTATATTTAAAATATGTGCAGATATGTTTATGTTTATTAATAAGAAGTACTAGTACAGCAATATTATAGATCTTTTATAGTACAACAAACCAAGAAAATATTAATAGTGGTATAAAATTAAACAATTACAAAATACAAATACGGCCTAGTATGTATGTATATAACGCAAGCCTATTCAGAATAAAGCTACTAATTTTTATGTCGGTATCTTAGCATTATACATGGCCATTCTATGTCCTATGTATTGTCTGAGAAATAGTTATAGATAACATTCTTATAGTTCCATACACTTAAATTATTTCTTATAGAATTGGGAATAGAACTCCAGGTACGTATAGTGTTTACGAAAAAAGTCTAGTCGACGAAACTGATGTAAATGTAAATAACGATCCGGTCATTTGTACGAGAGGATCTTGTGAAAGTAAGCTTATTATAAAGGTATAGTGGCGTTTTAGTAAGAATTAGTTGATAAAGGATTATGCTGCTCCTGGCTTTAAGATATTCAGAAATTTCACATCCCAAAAGGCGAGACTTTCATCGAGATATATGATCGAACTTTTGCAGTCCATACACGTAACATGTGATATGTTTAAAGGCCACATTCATTTTATGAGCAGAGTGCGAATCTAGCTTGTTGTGTAGAATTAGCTGAACAGCCAGTTTATGCCTTATGTTACAGGGAGTAAATATAACCGGGAGCCGCAAGTTCCGCAGAGCACCATATTACCTGACCTTTGGCTAAGTTAACGTGATCAACACATGTCAAACTTGATTAGTTACAAAGCCAATGTTTGTAATTTTATTCACCAGCGTAATATGGGCGGTACCTATGTAGAGAGGTAGAATTCTCGTTTAAATCCACTTTCTCTTTGAGATGAGCAGAACAAATGTTTTATTAGGGTTGAGGCCCGTTAATATTAGCCCAAAAGGGTAATTGATGAAATGTCAGCATTAAGTTTCGAACACAAATCATCAACGTAATCAATGCGGCTAGACAGATAAAGTTGAACATTACCCGCATAAGCATTCATACTGACGAATTCGCGGACCGCAAAAATATCATTGATGAATAAACTAAATAAGACTGGGCCAAGGATTGATCCCTGTGGTACACCGAAGACTATTTCGCTAAGGCATGACATTTTGGACCCGATTATTACGCGTTGGTGTCGCTAAGTTAAATAGCTGTTGATTAACGCCAATGGATCAACACTAAACCTAAAGTAAGCCTTTAGCTTAGCGCAAAGCAACTGATGGTCAACGGAGTCAATATGGGTATCAAATGAAAGGTTTTATGAGTATTTTGAAAGGGAGTGGGACTTAGTTCTATAGATGTACGCCTTTTCGAGATGTCGCCATAAATGTGGACCAGGGGCGACTCTAGAAAGTGTTTGTACGATATGGGTATCAAATTAAAGGTATTAAAGAGGGTTTCAAAAGGGAGTGGCCTTTAGTTGTATGTGTGAAGGCGTTTTCGAGATATTGACCAAAATGTGGGCCAGGATGACCCAGAACATCATCTGTCGGGTACCGCTAATTTATTTATATATGTAATACCACGAACAGTATTCCTGTTAAACGGTAAAACAATCTTTTGAGATTTTCCGTCTCTGCATACGGCACGCCAAACACAAATGCATCGGCAGCAAAGTCATATTTTGTTTTGCTCACCTGTACGTTCTCTCTCCTGACACTCGATTATTTGTTGTTGAAGTTTTAGTGTGTTCCCTTCTAGCAAATTGATGCGCGCTGTGAATTCATCAGCCTTAGCATTAAGCAAGGCCATCTCTTCGTAAACGCAATTTTCGAGGTCAACGATTTTATTGCAAATGCTCTCAAAACGCGACTCTATCTTCTCAGACTAAAGTGTTAGTTTTTCCTCCAATTCTTTTAATGCAGCCAAAACAGAATAGATGATAGCACTCTCATCAAGTTTGGCAGATTTCGCTAACTGAGAACCTTTGCTTGAGCGGCGCTTAACACATTCGGCTTCAATTAATTTTAGTGGAGGTTGCGAGAGAATCACTTAATTTTTCCATACAAAAATTAAGAGCGGTAATTCCTGCTTTCTTTCATTGAACATTTTTTTTTAATTTGCTGGACTAATGCCATGAATTTCCGCTATGACCATATGCACTTTATTCGCTCTTTGCGCGGGGATTCCCGCAGTTTGTTTTATTGAAGGCTCTTCTAAGCTAAAACAAGTAAGGAAGGCTAAGTTCGGGTGTAACCGAACATTACATACTCAGTTGAGAGCTATGGAGACAAAATAAGGGAAAATCATCTCGTAGTAAAATGAATCTAGGGTAACCCTGGAACGTGTTTGTATGACATGTGTATCAAATGAAAGGCATTAAAGAGTATTTTATGAGGGAGTGGGCCATAGTTCTATAGGTGGACGCCATTTAGGGATATAGCCATAAAGGTGGATCAGGGTTGACTCTAGAATGCGTTTGTACGATATGGGTATCAAATTAAAGGTGTTAATGAGTATTTTAAAAGGGATTACTCCTTAGTTCCATAGGTGGACGCCGTTTCGAGATATCGCTACAAAGGTGGAACAGGGGTGACCCTAGAATTTGTTTGTACAATATGGGCATCAAACGAATGGTGTTAATGAGTATTTTAAAAGGGAGTGGGCCTTAGTTCTATAGGTGGATGCCGTTTCGAAATATCGCCATAAAGGTGGACCAGGGTTGACTCTAGAATGTGTTTGTACGGTATGGGTATCAAATTAAAGGTATTAATGAGGGTTTTAAAAGGGAGTGGTGGTTGTTGTATAGGTGGTCGCCTTTTCGTGATATCGCCATAAAGGTGGACCAGGGGTGACTCTAGAATGCGTTTGTACGATATGGATATCAAATGAAAGGTGTTAATGAGTATTTTAAAAGGGAGTAATCCTTAGTTCCATAGGTGGACGCCGTTTCGAGATATCGAAATAAAGGTGGACCAGGGGTGACCCTAGAATTTGTTTGTACAATATGGGTATCAAAAGAAAGGTGTTAATAAGTATTTTAAAAAGAGTAATCCTTAGTCCCATAGGTGGACGCCGTTTCGAGATATCGCCATAAAGGAGGACCAGGGGTGACCCTAGAATTTGTTTGTACAATATGGGCATCAAACGAAAGGTGTTAATGAGTATTTTAAAAGGGAGTGGGCCTTAGATCTATAGGTGGACGCCTTTTCGAGGTATCGCAATAAAGGTGGACCAGGGGTGACTCTAGAATATGTTTGTACGATATGGGTATCAAATGAAAGGTGTTAATGAGTATTTTAAGAGGGCGTGGGCCTTAGATCTATATGTGGACGCCTTTTCGAGATATCGCCATAAAAGTGGACCAGGGGTGACTCTAGAATTTGTTTGTACGATATGAGTATCAAATGAAAGGTGTTAATGAGTATTTTAAAAGGGAGTGGGCCTTAGTTCTATAGGTGGACGCCGTTTCGAAATATCGCCATAAAGGTGGACCAGGGGTGACTCTAGAATGTGTTTGTACGATATGGGTATCAAAAGAAAGGTGTTAATAAGTATTTTAAAAAGAGTAATCCTTAGTCCCATAGGTGGACGCCGTTTCGAGATATCGCCATAAAGGTGGACCAGGGGTGACCCTAGAATTTGTTTGTACAATATGGGCATCACACGAAAGGTGTTAATGAGTATTTTAAAAGGGAGTAATCCTTAGTTCCATAGGTGGACGCCGTTTCGAGATATCGCCATAAAGGTGGGCCAGGGGTGACTCTAGAATTCGTTTGTACGATATGGGTATCAAATTAAAGGTATTAATGAGGGTTTTAAAAGGGAGTGGTGGTTGTTGTATAGGTGGTCGCAATTTCGAAATATTGCCATAAAGGTGGACCAGGGGGACTCTAGAATTTTTTTGTACAATATGGGTATCAAACGAAAGGAGTTAATGAGCATTTTAAAAGGGAGTGGACCTTAGTTCTATAGGTGGACGCCTTTTCGAGGTATCGCAATAAAGGTGGACCAGGGGTGACTATGTATGTACGATACGGGTATGAAATGAAAGGTTTTAATGAGTATTTTAAAGTGGACCAGTGGTGACTCTAGAACGAATTTGTACGATATGGGTATCAAATTAAAGGTATTAATGAGAGTTTTAAAAGGGAGTGGTGGTAGTTGTATATGTGAAGGCGTTTTCCATATATCGGCCAAAATGTGGACCAGGGTGACCCAGAACATCATCTGTTGGATACCGCTAATTTATTTATATATGTAATACCTGCCAAGATTTTAAGGGTTTTTTATTTCGCCCTGCAGAACTTTTTCATTTTCTTCTACTTAATATGGTAGGTGTCACAACCATTTTATAAAGCTTTTTCTAAAGTTATATTTCGCTTTAATAAAACAATCCAATTACCTTACCATGTTTCATCCCTTTTTTCGTATTTGGTATAGAATTATGGCATTTTTTTCGTATCGAAAAATCGATATCGAAAAGTGGGCGTGGTCATAGTCGGATTTCATCATTTTTCATACCAAGATAAAGTGAGTTCAAGTAAGCGTGTGAACTAAGTTCATTAAAGATATGTCGATTTTTGCTCAAGTTATCGTGTTAACGGCCATGCGGAAGGACAGACGGACGACTTTGTGTAAAAAGTGGGCGTGGCATGAACCGATTTCGCCCATTTTCACAGAAAAGAGTTAACGTCATAAAATCTGTACCCCTACCAAATTTCAATAGTATTGGTTAATTTTTGTTCGACTTATGGTGTTAAAAGTATCCTAGACAAATTAAATGAAAAAGGGCGGAGCCACGCCCATTTTGAAATTTACTTTTATTTTTGTATTTTGTTGCACTATATCATTACTGGAGTTGAATGTTGACATAATTTACTTATATACTGTAAAGATATTAATTTTTTTGTTAAAATTTTACTTTAAAAAATTTTTTTTTTTAAAGTGGGCGTGGTCCTTCTCCGATTTGCCTAATTTTTATTAAGCGTACATATAGTAATAGGAGTAAAGTTCCTGCCAAATTTCATCATGATATCTTCAACGACTGCCAAATTACAGCTTGCAAAAATTTTAAATTACCTTCTTTTAAAAGTGGGCGGTGCCACGCCCATTGTCGAAAATTTTACTAATTTTCTATTCTGCGTCATAAGTTCAACTTATCTACCAAGTTTCGTCGCTTTATCTGTCTTTTGTAATGAATTATCGCAATTTTTCGGTTTTTCGAAATTTTCGATATCGAAAAATTGGGCGTGGTTATAGTCCGATATCGTTCATTTTAAAAAGCGATCTGAGATGAGTGCTCAGGAACCTACATACCAAATTTCATCAAGATACCTCAAAATTTACTCAAGTTATCGTGTTAACGGACGGACGGACGGACGGACGGACATGGCTCAATCAAATTTTTTTTCAATCCTGATTATTTTGATATATGGAAGTCTATATCTATCTCGATTCCTTTATATATGTACAACCAACCGTTATCCAATCAAACTTAATATACTCTGTGAGCTCTGCTCAACTGAGTATAAATATACGACTGGTACGTTAAAACTTTGACCGGGGATTAGCCATATTAGAATTAGTTGAATTGTGGTTTTCTTGTTATCGACAGTAGTCTAACTACCAATGTACAGTGTTAAAAAGTAAACCATTTTTGGCGGTTGAAAGATTCGATTCAAAATGTGTGGTAATTACCGGCATTACTTTAGTGAGGGGCACTTGAATGACGGGAATTCCCGCAATTAAGCCGAATGTGTTAAGAGATGCAAGACAACACAACTCACAACAGAATTTTTTATTGTTTTTTTCGCAAACTTTTGAGCCTCAATATTTTGTTTTTATCTGTTTGTTATAAGCTCGTAAATTAAAAGATTATAGTTTTTAGAAGGTTGAAATATTATTTAATGTAAACTGGTATCAAATTAAACTAATTATTCTTGAGAGAGTCCAGCAATAATAAATATAATGATTAATAAACTGAAACTGAATATGTAGTATGAAATTTTCCATTTGTATTTTCTCGGTGGTATTAGGGATTGACCTCATATAACTCTTTACTGAATTTCAATATTCTAGCATGAATACTTCCACAGCTTTGGAATATAAAATATTCCATTTGTATGGGAGGTGCCACGCCCGGGTAAAAAAATAAAACGGCAGTAAAATCTAGACTTATCATTTTTCCCATAAAACCTGGACACATCGATTCATGGACTTATCGTTTTTGCCATAAGACATATTAAGGGATTATTATTGCCATAAGGGATTATTTTCGGTATCATTTCGGGAAAACTTCAAAAACTTCATTTCGAAACTGTTTTAAGACAGTTGAAACATACATTCGGACACACTTCGGGACTATTTTTGCAATCGATTCGAAGCTATTTCATGACCAATTCGAACAATTTCAGTCAGTTAGGAATAGTCTCGAAATGATTCTGAAATGATCTTGTAACCTTGTTGATCCCGAAATTGTTTCGAAATAGTCTTGACATTATCGTAAAGATCTTTCGAAATGATACCTAAAAAATCCAAACGGTACCCGAAAGAATGCTTCAACTGCCCCAAAACTGAACCGAAACAGCTTCGAAATGGTTTTAAAGCTTTCCCAAAATGCTACCTAGAAAAATTTGGAAATGATCCTAAAGCGCAGTATTTTAATCTGATGACTGCACACCAAATGCTCTTATGAATGGGTCCATTATATCTAATTTTAAACTCAATTCCTTCTCTTTTAAGTACAACAATCACTCCAACGTGTGCCCGCTATGAGAATCGCAACGGACTGTTTAAAAAAAAAGTATTAATTTACCCATCATTAATTTCTCATGTTATACAAGCTTCCCAACACAAAACGATGTCGGCGTCTACTTCTTCTATTAGCCTTTCCACTTCTGCTTTGCTTGGTAAAAAACTACAGATATATATACAGATGTAAATACATTTTAAATTTAAATTCTTCCTCCTCCTCCACTCTTTTTGCAATCTTCAACCTTATCCTCCCACAAACACTCATTACATGTTTGTTTTTGAGTACAACAACTATGTGGTTAAACCCTAAACATTTTTAGCAGCTTCTTACTTTTAGCCCATCGTTAACTGGGAAACGATCCCAACCCACATTTTTTTAGCATCTAAAACGTCTTCAAAATACTTGTGCTCAATTTCAATAATAGTATTTATATGAGGACTTCTTGCCTTGGAATAGATGATTTTTAAAGATTTCAGTTTGGCTTCTCTCAGTATCTCATTTTGAACATCAATCTTGCTAACTATTTCTTCTTCCTTATGTTTGCTACTGATATTAGCAACAACAATCTTTGGTAAATATACTTACTGGAATATGCTCCAAAATCTATTACAAAATTTCCCAATTTTGTATTGAAATTCGCGGACAAAGATGAAACGGAACTTATATCTGTGGTCAAAGGTAAGAGAGCCTAAGTCTAAAATCACTCCATCGAAAAGGCTGTATAAAACAGTGTATATATCAAATGTACAAGTCAAATATTTACAAATATTCAAAATCAGTTGTCTAAATACGTACCGTTATACATTTTTAAAATTTAATTTCGTTAGTGTTTATTTAGTACGTATAAAATTATATCCAAAATCAATCTTGGGAATAAGCCTATCTCGACTTACGCGATTATGACTTGTGACCACAGATATAAAGGAACAAAATATCAACTGAGGAATTCCAAACCAAAATGCAATGAGTGACTCATAACAAGTTCATATATAAATGAGTAAAACTGTCCAGCCTTTAATGGAGATACATTTTCAAATGAAACTTACGATATTATAGCAGTTATAACGAAACACACATAGAGCGCTTCCCAAGGAATGCGGTTCTATGTACCGGGGCGACTCGGGATTTTTCCCGACCAAGGGCTGTCATTTCAGTGTAACCCCATTTAATTTGTTGCGCCCCTCCTACAAATTGTCATCTTTCCAGCAGCTCCTTGCAGCGGGGCTGCGCCATACTCTCCTGCTCCGGGAAGGTGTCGAACCCAATCCGGGTCCTTCTCCTGATCCCGGCCCTGAAAAATGGTTTTGCTGCGTTTGCCGGAAAAGAATCTTTTTAGGACGGTCATACTCTTGTCAGTGTGTCTCGTGTAAGAGATGGTTGCATAGGACAGGTTGTTCTGGCCTAGATCCCAAAACCAGACGTCCACGTAACTTCTATAAATCTTTTGTGGCCCCTTGCTGTTCACACCCAAGGGCGTCCCGTAGTCCCAGCAGCCCCCCTGCTCAGCAAGCCACAAAAAGTACCCGCTGCTGCAAGCGCCCCACGGCGCCACCAACTCATACGGCTGCTCCCACTCACACCTACAATCTCCGTAGTATAGTCAGAAGCAATGACGAGCAGCAGCCCCTGCCCCGTCTTCTCCCCTCCTCTTTTCCGGCAGCAATCGTGTTGGTCAGGGAAACAGTTTCTTAGTCCCTACCACCTTTTGCACCGTTTGCCAGCACAGAATATATATATATGCAGCTCCTGCCTTGGATGGTGCCACTTTCCTAGATGTTCTGGTCTCCGCGACGGCAAACCCCGACGGGTTTCATTGCGCCATGTTGCCAGGCCGCATACCCAAATACACCGGGTACCCGAATGCTTGCCCAAGGACATTATACCCAGAACAGGTCTGCAGAGCAGATCTTGCTGTGAGTTTAGTCTCTTGAATCGCAGCAATGCGGATGTTGTGTCGCTTCATGAAATCGACTATCTCCGTGATCTTCCCAGTTAATCGATTACAGTTTAACTGCAGAATTCTGAAGTGCAACGGGAGACGTCGTCACTCTGGGAGTAAGTGACGGGTGACTACGCCTGGGTTCTGAAAGGCTAGGACGCAAATGCCGTTGTAGTCCCAGGGCCACAACAGCATTTGCGTCCTAGCCTTTCAGAACCCAGGCGTAGTCACCCGTCACTTACTCCCAGAGTGACGACGTCTCCCGTTGCACTTCAGAATTCTGCAGTTAAACTGTAATCGATTAACTGGGAAGATCACGGAGATAGTCGATTTCATGAAGCGACACAACATCCGCATTGCTGCGATTCAAGAGACTAAACTCACAGCAAGATCTGCTCTGCAGACCTGTTCTGGGTATAATGTCCACAGAAAAGATCGCGAGAGCGGAAATGGAGGCGGCCTCGGGTTTATCATACACCACTCTGTGCAATATCATATATTTGATCCCGACATCGGCCGCAGAGACAGTGTCTTAGAACTTCAAGGCTTATCTGTCCGGTCAGGCGATGCAAACCTAGAAATCATCAACATCTTCATCCCTCCTGCGACCTGTTGCCCCAGTCGATACCGCCCTAATATCAGCGCCTTACGCACTGGCAATAATGGCATTATCTTAGGCTATTTCAATGCCCATCACGATGTATGGCATTCAAACCTGCAGGCCAACAGCAGGGGTGAGATGTCGGCGGATCAAATAGAAGAAACGGCGTTCTGCGCAATAAACGAAGATGCCCCACTCGCATGGTAAGAAGCAGGCACAGTTCACCAGATATATCAATCGTGAGTGCAGGACTCGTAAACTGCGTCAACTGGCAGCCGATGGTAACATTGGCATCTGACCACCTGCCTATATTTATTTCGCTTGAGCGAACCGTAGACTTCATCCTCACCAAAAGACGCACTTTCATAAACATTAAAAAAGGAAAGTGGGATGAGTACAAATGTTTTACAGTGTAGTGTGCTTAACCATGCTAATGCACGCGACACACATTGCTGAGTCAACAGGTTTGATGTCTCGATTGCATTTGACATAGCTTTACATAAGAGACACCTGTGACACATAGCTTAGCAATGTGTGATCGCATTACAAGTGGCACACTTATTTTAGAAACAATTAGCAATTAAGCATTTGTATGTACTTCAAATGTAAAATTTATTACGAAACGAATGCACTAGCACTTCAACTGGAGGACAGCCAAATCACATTACCAATGTGCATGCGGTTAGATGATTTTAAACCAGAATAGAACCAATACAAAAGAACTAATTATTACAATTATGGAAAACGAAACTGCCATACGGAAAATGACAAGAAGTTCATGACGGTGAGATATGAACTAGAATTAGGCAACGAGTCGAATAGTGACAAGAATGCAATATTGCAAATATGCAAAAAATGGATGAGTAGAATTAAGAACTTCACTGTAAACATATAAAAGCTGGCGATGAGCCAAAATAAAGCATTCTTGACTACAGACTTAAACTAGGTGGTTGTCTTTATTCAGGAATCAAAGCGGGCATTTTAATGCTTGGACAAATGCGCCTGAAGAGCTAAGATAATACTCAAATCCACACCTCATCTTGGACAAGATCCTATATAGGAGAATTAGGGTAACACTCGATTCAATCCTGATTCAGTGGACCAGGTCCCTTACAACAGACAGTCGCTTTGCTGCCCTCCCTATCCCGACTGATGCCCGCGAAGGGGAACGTGCTTTCCGCAAGGTTATTCAATCCACCTCGGCTCGTTTTATTCCCGCCGGAAGAATACCGGAAATTCGCCTTATTTTCCGGCGGAGGCCGCAAATTTAGCGAGAGAACGTGACCTTATAAGACAGCTCGTCCCCGCGACCCCCAAATAAGGGATATAAACCAAAGCATCAGATTGCTTGTGGATGAACACAAGCGAGCAAAATGAAAGGAGCATTTAAATGGTTGTAACCTCTCTGCCGGTGTGGGAAAGCTTTGGTCCACCGTAAAGCTCCTATCGAATCCGTCTAAGCACAACAACAAATTTGTCCGTCACCTCTGGCGATAAAGTAATGTCGGATGCGAAAAAATGCGCGACCGCTTTTTGCCGAAAATATATTGTGACGATTATGAGTGACACTAATTGATACTCACATCCCTAGTCTAATACTAAGTAAATGAAGTCACAACAACAATAAAGCAGACAGTCACTTGTATCTACATAAACGAATAAATCATTATGTCTACACATATGTAGGTACACGCAGCTGAGAAGCAAGGCACAACTACATGCATATATCTGAGATACTCCTGAAAGTATGAAATGAGAGAAGCTATAAAATCGTGCAATTGTAGTTACAGCTGAGAAACTTGAGAGCTCATGGACAACTAGCAAATTCTGGAAATGGAAGCGCCTAGAAGATGCGAACGTTGAAACCAGAGAGTATAAAAGGCAGCAAATGTAGAGGCGCTGGAATTCAGTTTGATTTGAGCTATCGAGCAGTTTTGATTAAGCACGCAATCTGTCGGGCTATAGAAGAGTTTCATTTGAGCTATCAATCAGTTTGGTTGTTAAGCAAGCTAGTTGACAAGTATAAGTGTTATTGTGAAGTACTTTAATAAAGGCCATTTTTCCATTATTCAATATTGGAGTTATTTATTCAACAGTTTAGTGATTCGAACTTAGCAGAAGGGCAAATAAGAAGATTTGCAAGTAAAATCGTTACAATTGGTGTCAGAAGAGGAATTGTTGAATAAATTCCAAAGGATAACAAGGACATGGCAAAGTTCAGTGAATTGAAGATCCAGCAACTGAAGAAGGAGTTGGAGAGCCGTGGATTGAATACAAGCGGCGTTAAACTCGATCTTCAGGTACGGCTACGACAGGCAATGGAAGCAGAAGGAATTGATGTGGACGAGCATGTCTTTTATCCTGATGGGGCTAGACAACAACAAAAATTGAAGAGAAAAACGAAGCATCGCAGACAGTTACGAGCACAGACTTGAACATGATTTTGGCGGCAATATCTGCACAAACATCGACAGTAAAAGAAATGTCGTCAGAAATAGCATCGAAGATTGAAGCACAGGAAACACAAATTTCATCACAACTGGAACAACAGAAGACGTATATGGTATCCCAACTGGAATCGCAGGAAACCCGTATAACATCACAATTGGAAGAACAGAAGACATATTTGGCATCTCAACTGGAAGCGCAAGAGGCACGTATATCTGAAATGTCGGTACAAATTTCGGAACAGGTATCATCGCAGCTTTTTGTGAAACTGGAAGAGCAGGATGCAAAAATTTTACAACTCGAGGACAAAATTGATGCCGAAATAGAAGCGTTAAAAGGTCGTATGGAGCAGTTAAAACTAAACCGCCCAGCTGTTTCAGCAAGCAATCCAAAGGTAAAAACACCATCATTTGACGGTTATGTTCCTTTCCAGGTCTTCAAGCTACAGTTTGGGAAGACTGCAGCAGTGAACAACTGGAATGCGGAAGATAAAGTTGCTGCACTGTTCGTGGCATTGAAAGGGCCTGCAGCGCAAATCTTACAGAATATTCCAGAGTACGAACGGAACATTTATGAAGCATTGATGGGTGCTGTAGCACGACGTTATGGAAGCGAGCATAGAAAACAGATATTCCAAATTGAGTTGCAAAACCGCTACCAAAAAGCGCATGAGACTTTGCAGGAATTTGCCTCGGATGTTGAAAGGTTTGCACATTTGGCAAATGCGGACGCACCCGTGGAGTACACCGAGAGGGTAAAAATCCAGTTTTATAAATGGCATACGGGACGTAGAAACGAAGCGAGCGACATATGCAAACCCAAAATCCACATTCGCAGAAACGGTATCCTATGCACTGACTCAAGAAACAGCATTGCTTTTGTTTAAGCCAGTTTTCAAAGCACGCCATGTGGAGGTAGAAAGGCCAGAGTGGGTAGACACAATATTGGAGGCGTTGAAAGGATCGGAAAAGCGGAGTGAAAAAGTTATCAAATGCTTCAAATGCGGGAAGCCCGGTCACATTGCACGTCATTGCGACCCTGGTAGTTCCAACTTGGGTGGCCGTAAACGCAAAGCTGGAGGAGATGAGCAAGGGCGTGCCAGATGGAAAAATCGAGAGCTAGCTCCAGCTATTGAATGTCCTGTGATATCTGTGTCGCAAATTGGAAGGAAATCAAGCAGTCTTACCGTCAGAGGGAATGTGGATGGCAAGGAGCATGTACTGACTGTAGATATGGGTGCATCCCATTCCTTGATCCGATCTGACTTGGTCAACACTGAATGTTCAATTTAGCGAGTTCGAAATATTATTGCTATATTTTGTCGATCTCGAGCATAAATTTATTTGAAGGCATAAGTGCCCTACGGATAAAATCAATGGAATAAATAACTTCCTTATGGCTTGGAATACTATCCGCAACACTATTAGGAGGTTCATCATCGGACGATTCTTCTATTATTGAATTTTCTCTTGGGAAGGCTTCTGCGATTATATGTTCGTCCTTAGATTCTCCGTAGCAGACAAGAATGCATAGAATCGATAAATGAGTGGTTAATACATAATATGGTTAATACAGTAAATTTAGTTAGAAGCCAAATAAATTCGTGTATGGGAATATTTAAAATATAATTTTTTTATTCGTTGCTTGTGAGTGGGAACATTACAAAACTTTAGAAAAAAATCGGTGCTTTTAAGCGGGAAATGCTTATAAGCGGGTTGCTTATATCGTGATTTTTTGTGTGCATTGAAATAGGGGATACAATTTTTGTAGTGCTTATAACCGGAAAATGCTTATAACCGGGGTGCATATTAGCAGGAAATACTGCATTCTCTGTGTAGCAGGGCCACACAAAAGCTTAACTCTTCTGTCACAGTCAAGGCCGGAATATAAAGTTCCAAGACAATAAGCCATTTGATTTTATTTATTTTTTGTTGGCTCATTGCCACTGCTGAGAAGAGTGTCACCCCATGTCGGCTGCCAGTTCGAAATCGTCCTATCTCAAAATATTTTTCAAAAACTTCCATTTCAGGATTCGTCACAAACACGCCTTATCTCAGAATGCTTTTCATTAACTTCCTCTGATGTCAAAATGCATTGAACTTATGCTCAGGTAGGGAGTTTTTAAAACAAATTTTGAGATAGTGTATTTTTGAATAAAATGCTACCGTGCGGTTTTCTTCAAACAAATTCTGAAAAAATTACCATTCTTTATCAATTTAGCAAATATTTTGTAGAAAATGAATTATTTCCCCTAAAACCTGTTCACATTTACAAATTATTATCACTCCTAATATACTACTAAAGGCACTTTTCTACTACAATTTTCACTGAAGGGGATTGAATTATTCCCCGTTTTCCTTACTTCGTAAAAGCAACCCATCCAGATTTTTTAATTTGGGAGTGTGAAAGCTCTGTCATCATTGTAGAACAAACCTCTAGTAATTAATCCATGCTCAGTCATATATATATAGAGATTTACAAGATATAATCGAAACAGCTGTCGCCTTGTCCGTCCTGATGTCATGTTCTTTATTTTTTTCCCAAATTATTGAAAGATATTAATATTTTTCTTTGCGATAACTTCCGCAGAGATTTTACAGCTTACTATTTTTACTCCAATTTAAGGTATCGATCATCGGACGATTCTTCTATTATTGAATTTTCTCTTGGGAAGGCTTCTGCGATTATATGTTCGTCCTTAGATTCTCCGTAGCAGACAAGAATGCATAGAATCGATAAATGAGTGGTTAATACATAATATGGTTAATACAGTAAATTTAGTTAGAAGCCAAATAAATTCGTGTATGGGAATATTTAAAATATAATTTTTTTATTCGTTGCTTGTGAGTGGGAACATTACAAAACTTTAGAAAAAAATCGGTGCTTTTAAGCGGGAAATGCTTATAAGCGGGTTGCTTATATCGTGATTTTTTGTGTGCATTGAAATAGGGGATACAATTTTTGTAGTGCTTATAACCGGAAAATGCTTATAACCGGGGTGCATATTAGCAGGAAATACTGTATTCTCTGTGTAGCAGGGCCACACAAAAGCTTAACTCTTCTGTCACAGTCAAGGCCGGAATATAAAGTTCCAAGACAATAAGCCATTTGATTTTATTTATTTTTTGTTGGCTCATTGCCACTGCTGAGAAGAGTGTCACCCCATGTCGGCTGCCAGTTCGAAATCGTCCTATCTCAAAATATTTTTCAAAAACTTCCATTTCAGGATTCGTCACAAACACGCCTTATCTCAGAATGCTTTTCATTAACTTCCTCTGATGTCAAAATGCATTGAACTTATGCTCAGGTAGGGAGTTTTTAAAACAAATTTTGAGATAGTGTATTTTTGAATAAAATGCTACCGTGCGGTTTTCTTCAAACAAATTCTGAAAAAATTACCATTCTTTATCAATTTAGCAAATATTTTGTAGAAAATGAATTATTTCCCCTAAAACCTGTTCACATTTACAAATTATTATCACTCCTAATATACTACTAAAGGCACTTTTCTACTACAATTTTCACTGAAGGGGATTGAATTATTCCCCGTTTTCCTTACTTCGTAAAAGCAACCCGTCCAGATTTTTTAATTTGGGAGTGTGAAAGCTCTGTCATCATTGTAGAACAAACCTCTAGTAATTAATCCATGCTCAGTCATATATATATAGAGATTTACAAGATATAATCGAAACAGCTGTCGCCTTGTCCGTCCTGATGTCATGTTCTTTATTTTTTTCCCAAATTATTGAAAGATATTAATATTTTTCTTTGCGATAACTTCCGCAGAGATTTTACAGCTTACTATTTTTACTCCAATTTAAGGTATCGATGACATTGAACTAAACAGAATCCGTAACGAAGCAGCACTAAAAATTCAGGCAGCATGGAGGGCGCACAAAAGCAAAAAAATTTTAAGGAGACGACATATTTTTAAAGAGACATTATATGGAATGAGGATTAAGAGAAAGTTGGTAAATCCCAGCCAATACCTGAATTCTGTTGTGGAAACTTACAAAAATGAGCAGTTTAAGAAAAAACTTGATGAAGACTTTTTAAGGTTAATGTCCGACGAGCGCACTAGATTGTTGCAGGAAAGATCTCCATGGATAATGGAGGACATATCCGATCACATACGCAGCTGGTTTCGGGAATTGTGAGATTTACACACTATTATTTATCAATTATTTAGCTTCAACCTTGTTATGTTTTATCACTGTAGTTACGACAAAGTGGGCGATTTTCATCCGTACCCAGATGCCTTAAAAACCGGAACTGTTTTGGTACTAATTGATGAAACATTTACACCCGAGGAGTTCAAAGACAAATTAAATGAAATGAACTTGTCTAAAGAAGAAAAAAAGAAACGAGCCGCGAAAGCTAAGCTTCAAAAGAAAAGGGAAAAGGAGAAAATTAAGAAAGAAAAAATTAAAGAATCCAAGCGACGGAAAAAAATGAAAGATCAAGGAATTTATGATATATCAGATAGTATAAAGTCTAATAAAAATATAGGTAAGATTACTTGCTTTTAAAAAGTATAAATTTATAAACAAATTAATTTCAATTTATAGCTGACATCGATATATGTACGTATTCACAATTTTTTTCACGAATTACAGCTTTCGCTAATGCAAAATATTTAAAACAGTATTAAGTGCGCAGAAAAGTATGCAACATTTATTACTATATATTCATAAGGAATAACAGCCTAAGCGTTATGTTAAAGTATAAAAGTTAGGCTGGTATTCTTTGCGACCACATATCAAGGCGAATCCATACCAGGTGGTGGCAAAGCGAATTCAACCAATTCGCCGTGCAGAAGAATGTCAAGCCAAAAGTAAATTTTCATTGATTTCCATTAACTGACATGTTGCAGTACAAGGCGTTGAATCGAAAATTATCAAGAAGAAGCAATCAACTGATGGGATAACACCACTTGGTACTGAATTCGCCTTGCCACATATTAATAAATGTAGCAAACTTTTCTGAGCATCTGAGACTGTTTTAGATATTTTTAGAGGCTGCCCCGAAATTCCAACTTTCATAACGGTCTTGCGATTCACCATGTTTCCCCAAATGATGTTAATTCGGTACGTCTTGCTTTTCACCATGTTTTTCAACGCTAGAACTCCATCGCCAAAAAAATCAAGCGCTGGGAAAGGTATGCAACATTTAGAACCATATGGTCATAAGGAATACCCGCCTAAGTCCTATGTAAAAGTATGGGAGTTAAGCAATTGTTCCTTGTGACCATGCGGTACTAAATGCTGCATAAACCCTGCAGCTGCAGTCAAAAGTCAAAGTAATCAAAATATTCTAGTTCTTTGACTAGAATTTTGTGGGGTTATTCATACTAGGCAGCTTTTGAATAGTTCATTGGCTATAATTTTGTGGTGTTATTCACACTAGTCAGTACACTGGCTTTATGAGATGGTGGTCAAACCGATTCTACTCTACGGGGTGCTGGTCTGGTGGAACGCACTAGACACGGCGAGCACATCCAAAATGTTGGTGTCAGTGCAACGGACGGCGCTGATCATAATCAGTGGCGCTCTCAGAACAACACCTACCTTGGCACTGAATGTCATGCTGAACATATATCCAGTAGATATTGCGGGAAAGGCAGTCGCGGCCCGGTCGTTTGTCAGGCTTCGTGATATGGGCTATTGGCTTTCTGACTTTGGTCACTCTAACCTGCTTACTATGTTCGACTTTATCCCGGACAGGACGGACTATTGTATGCCGATAACTGTTCCCTATACAACCTTCACTCCAGTCATTCCCCCGAGAGAGGAGTGGGGAAGAGGGTTCATATGGGGCAGGGAACCGGTTAACTTGTTCGCGGACGTGTCGACGTTGGACGGAAAGGTTGTTGGGGGGGGGGGGGGGGGGGGGGGAGGTATTTTGTCACGAGCTAAATGTCAGCCGCAAATTTAAGTTGGCCGTGAGTTCAATTGCATCGAACTATTTTATAATTAAGATTATCTGGGTCCCCGGCAATAGTGATATCCGGGGCAACTGTCAAGCGGATCTCTTAGTCCGCATCGGTACAACAGAACCGGATGAAAATGGCTGTAGGGATCTCGGGATTCTGCTGGCCACCTGGTTTGCTCCTCCATAGCTGGGCCTCGAGACAGCTCAGCAAACGTTGGGCGAACACCACATCTTGCAGGGTAGCAAGATCTTTCTGGCCGAAAGTGGATGGCAGGAGATCTGCGGACTACTTGGGTTCACTATTAATGGTCCTTGGCATTTTGACAGGGCACTATCCCATGGGTATCCATGCGGTACGTCTCAATATACTGGAAACTCCATCCTGCTGCAGCTGTATGGAGGATGATGAGGAGGAATCATAAAATCACTTTATGCCTGATTGCCCAGCTTTTGCCAGAACAAGACGAAAGTACTTCGGTCGCCACTCACTTGGATCTTCCGAGGATTTATTCAAGATTGAGATCGGTATCATTCGGAACTTTATCGTTGATACCCAACGATTCTTTAAGTAGCTTCATGTTGTCCAAGTGAGCTTCCCCTATCAGGGTAGCTACCACCAAACCTAACCTAGTGTATGAGAAGTTAATTGTTCATTGACTATAACTTTGTGGTGTTATATACTAGTTAGTATTTGAATAATTTATTCGACTAGAATTTCGTCTGTCGGACTCGGGAAAATGCGCGAGTGCTTTCTGTAGCCAATTTGCAATGCATACTTCAGTTGACAATGCTAGACACCTTGGCCATGAGGACATCAGCAGCCTAGCACATTTTTTCTACTTGTCGTTAAAAGCCTTTGCTATTCCAGAATAACGGAGCATGGCAAGGATAAACCCACTACCAAAGACCGGAAGCCCAGCCAGTATCTAGCGATATTATCCCTATAGTTATTAACGAAAACGTTTAGAGCCGTCATGATTCCCTCATTGAAACGAAATTCTTCGGTTTTCCAGCCATCAGTATGACTTCCGTGACGTGCATATCACTACCACCGTTCCGAACTCCATTAACACTCATCATAGGACGGTGCTAGTGCAGCTTGGCCTATTTTGACACAAACAACCACAACTGGCTCGTTCCTTCTCCTTCCACTGCGACCAGTGGTATATTGTGCTCTCACCTCCAAGCCGACTTTTTTGATGAACCCTAGCAGTTCTCTTGGCTTGGGTGATTTAATGTGGGCATGTTCTAGCCATGGTGAGCCCATAAACTTATCCCTGCGTCTTGAGATTGCGTCACATTCCAGGATATGGTCCGCCATCTCCGGTGATCGATGACAAAATCGGTATGTGGTATTCCGTTACTTTTTAGTTTTTAAATATATGTCCGGTTTTTTTATTAAGACTTATTCCAAAGTATAATGTATTGAAGTGATAAATTTTAAAGTGATATATGTATATTAACCTGGATCGATTTGTACAGACGAAAGTTAACCGAAATCGCGCTATCCATTTTTCGATAGGATTTGGGCTCAGAAAAAAAGTTCCACAACGATACCCAAAAAAATAATTTTCGAGCCAGCAA
The DNA here is from genome assembly GCF_040869045.1 of Eurosta solidaginis. NCBI lineage: Eukaryota > Metazoa > Arthropoda > Insecta > Diptera > Tephritidae > Eurosta > Eurosta solidaginis. The sequence goes on along the minus strand of NC_090323.1, from coordinate 88,727,869 downwards.
AAAAAAAATGGCAAAAGGGTAAATTTTTCAACCAAAACACTCCCCTAAATCCAACAAATATTTTTTTTCAAAAAACTGCTATCGCGAACGTTTTACAACAGTTTTTTGAAAAAAAAAACTAAATTTATTGGATTTTGGGGAGTGTTTTGCTCGAAAAAATTACCCTTTCGCCATTTTTTTTTTCACAGGCTCGAAAATTATTTTTTTTTGGTATGCGTAGTGGAAATTTTTTTCCTGAGGTCAAATCCTATCGAAAACTCGATGGCGCGATATCGGTTAATAAATTATCCCAGTCTAATGTATATACATTAGGGTGGTTACAAGGTATATGTTGAATTTTAATTTTTGTTCTGTCTTTCGGGGCACCCTCCTAAAATATGCCAATAGATCAGAAAATGATTATTGCAAAGTTTCAGGCCAATCCGGTAATGATAAAAGGTGCCTCATTGAGGTCAAAGTTAGGAAAAACAGCGATTTTTCAGAAAAAATTTTAGTGTTTCGTCAGTAAAAGCGAAACCATTTATGCAGGAACTTCAGTATATCGTTCTATAGGTAATTTTGTTTGTATTAATTTTGACAGCATTTGGCATTTATCCGATCAGGGTGGCCGCATTAAGATTAAGATGATGGATATGTTGACGAATGTTATTAGCAAGCAACAAGGAAAGATCGTTTGTTAGTTTTTTCAATGCGCATAAGAAAATATTTAATGTTGACCAAACCTTTTGCGCAAATACAATCAGCCCAATTCTAAACGAAAATTCCGTGCGAGTTTTTTACTTTCTCCCATTCCTCGTATTCTAAATAAAAATTCCTTGAGAGTTTTTTCACTTCTCCCTTTCCTCCTATTCTGAACAATGTTCGAAAAAGAGGAAACCGGTTATGGGAGAAAAGTAGGTATTATGAATGTGAGGGAGAGGGAGATTTCTTTGCCATTTCATAGGAGTTTTTTCACTAGTTAAATTAAAGGGAATGCATCAAAATAGTTAAAGGAAATTGGTTCTAACAATTGTTTTTGTTTTTATCGGCCTATTGATAAATCATTCAAGGTTCGAATCGAGCTCAAGGCCAGAACAATAATTTATTTCTAATGATAATTATTGTTATTTTTTAATTTTTCTAAATTTGAAAAATTGTATTTTGTTTTTGGAATAGTAAGTAGAAAATTTTTCAGACAACCTGCCATAGCTGCGCAGATAGATCCATTTCGAAGGGTGCTAAGCCTTCATCATTATCATTAGAAATAAATTATTGTTCTGGCCTTGAGCTCGATTCGAACCTTGAATGAAATTGGTTCTTTTAAGAAAGAACACTTATTTGTACAAATTTGCGATAAAATATGTAATTACATTCTACCACAATATTCTCACTGTTAATACAACAACAACAGCAACCACAATATTCTCACTGTTAATACAACAACAACAGCAACCACAATATTCTTTATTTTAAAGACCGGTACGCAGATCACAAGGAATTGCTCAAGAAAAACTTAGGCTCCTTTCTTGCGTGAAAAATAATAGTATGGACATTCCCTTATAAGTGCTCGTTTCTCCTCCGCCGTGAAATTCACTATGCGCTTTTTGCGCTTTGGTGCTGCAGCTATTGTTATTTCCATTTCTGAAATAAAATAATAATTATTTATTGCAGAAAAATTAAAAAACCATGTGCTTACCTTTTTACAGTTTGTTTACTTTTGTTCTAGAAATATATGGCACTTTACATATTTCTTGAGAAAACCGGTGTTTCCGTATGCAAATTTGATGGAAAAATAGTAGTAAAGTAGCGTACTAAATTTCTTGTAAACTGCGTACTTCCTCAAGAAATTTTACCACAAGGAATTTTCTTGAGCACCCAGCAAACCATGTGCTTACCTTTTTACAGTTTGTTTACCTTTCTCCCAGAAATATATGGCATTTTACATATTTCTTGCGAAAACCGGTGTTGCCGTATGCAAATTTGATGGAAAAATAGTAGTAAAGTAGCGTACTAAATTTCTTGTAAACTGTGTACTTCCTCAAGAAATTTTACCACAAGGAATTTTCTTGAGCATTTCTTGAGCGTTCTTATATGGAATTTTCACTTTCTTGTGATCTGCGTACCGCTCTTAAGTCGAAAATTATATCATAAGCAACGGAAGAGCTCTTTGTATATTTGATGTAACCATCCAGAAATTGCGCAAGGATTTTTTAAGAAGGCTTAATTAGATTTTGGCATATGGCGGAAGGCGAACTCAACTCGACGTGGCCGCCAGAAAATTGCTTTGCAGAATGAAAGCAGGCAGCTCCGGCGGATTTGTGTTAACCCGCCGTCTTCTTCTTATGCTCCTCTGTTGACGTTGCTGTGGCACCAATTCATTACTCATTTCAGTGAATACCACATGAAATGCAATAATGTGCATTGTTTATACCTTATTTCTTAATTTCAAACAAATTCGCAACAATAATTAAACTTTTCAATTGTTTAAACAAAATAAGAAATGCGCAACGAAATTTCAATTTACAAAACAGCTGACTTCGAAAATTCAAAATTCCTATTCCCCAATTTTTCTTCTCCCTAGGAGAAAAGAATTGGAGGAATTTTTCCGCGGGAATAAAAAAATCCGCGAGAACAAAATTTCGCGAGAATATATAGAATTGATCTGAATGTATTTAATTGTATAAACCTTTTGCTTGCCATTGTGCGCATTAAAAATATAATAACAAATGATCTTCGCTTGGTGCTTGCTAATAAGCGAATGAACTACGCAAATCGATGCATCAAGTAATGTGCGCGATTATCGCGCTCTCACTAACACATCTGCATTTTGATTACGCCGATGTCTGGTGTAAAAATACTAGTTGCTAATCAAGGCGCATTCGGTAGAGGTGGTGTTATCCCAACAGCTGATTGCTTCTTCTTGATAATTTTCCGTACAAAGCCTTGTACAACAATATGTCAGTAAATCGAAATCACTGAAAATTTTCTTTTGACTTGACATTATTCTGCACGACGAATTGGTTGAATTCGCTTTGCCACCACCTGGTATGCATTCGCCTTGGTTGCTAATATGGAAAAATTACAGAACTCATACTAGTTGGGATTTTTGCAAACTATTATTCTCCTAGTATGCAACTAGTTGGTATGACTGCGGGGCATTTCTGCGCACATGCTACTGTTTTAAATATTTTTGGCGATGGAGTCTAAGCATTAGGGAAGTTAGTAACAATACAAGTAACGTAACTAAAAGATTAATACTTAATTTTTAATAATTAATGAGCTTAAAACCGGTTTATAATAACCCTGCTAGAACGCTATCAGGCATTTGATTCATCAATTGACAATGATGACTGAAGGAAACTTACATCATAGATCATAGCGTAGAGAAAATTTTGTATTAGTTTGTTGGGAGCAACATGACAAACATGCCTTTGAATTTCCAAACTTCGCTAACGCTACTAAATGTTGTATACTTTTCTGCGCACTTGTTACTGTTTAAAATATTTTAAACGATGGAGTTTAAGCAAGGGCGCGGCCAGGATTATTTTCAGGGAGGTGCATCTGCATCTATACACTATTATGATCTAATATATTGTGACGATTTTCCGTTTGGAATATCTTTAATCTCCTATTTCCATTCGGTTCGTATCAATAGACTTTGAATATTAATCCACCAATGTGGAGTTTGTCAAGATACTATTTATTAACCACTCTATACACTTAAAATTATTCACACAATTAAATTATCAACGTACTGCTTTAGTCAAGCTCTAATCACAAACTGAACACTTATTGCTAAATCTCTACTTCTTATATACCCTCGGCTTTTGCCGTACATCATTTCTCCTAGGGTCTAGAGATTTCGTAAATAATATTCTGTTTACTGATATGGTTATTTACATAAATTCCTGCTATGTAAATTTGCTGTTGTTATTTACATTTTAGTTGTTATATGGTTATTTACATACATTCCTGCTATGTACATTTGTTACTGTTATTATGGTTGGCATTATTATTCGGGGAATCCCCGCTGCCACGCAATGGATGTGAAGGTTTCCCTACTTGCGATTGCGTCAGTTCATGTTTCATGATATTTGAGTTGTATCTATTAATAATTGCAGTTCTTTGTCGATAAGTAGCAAATCAATTGTTTGTAATAAATCTGTATAAACAGTGACTCATCTTCATTTTTAGGCGATTTATTGGTTAACTTATAACTTTTTATTCAAGTTATGAGTGACATAAGACGTTTTTTGTGTAAAAAACGTAATCATCATTCCGATGAAGATAATTTATTTCATATTAAGACATCCAAATTGAATACAGACAGACCAGACAGCCCGGTATGTTGCGATGCTGTTTCTACCCAAATTATTTATTGTATTATTTATCATAATATCCAGAAGAATAATACCCAAAAACAACGAAATAATAATGACAAATACTGCTTCACTTTTTTGTTATACTACGCTAAAAAAAACTGAAAAAAATAGTATACCAGTACCCTTAAAGTACAGTAACAGTACAGTACCCTTAAAGTACAATAAGTCTCAACTGAGTTTGCAATTCATCATTCATTAATTAAATTCTTTCACTAATTGAACTTGTAAATTAATTTCTCTAGAATGATTATGTATAAAAGATATAAAAATATTAAGTTTTGATAATTGATAAAAACTCAAAGACTCACTACTTGCATTTTAATTGATTTGTTGCTACAAAAATTGGTTGAAGTATAGATACATTGTAATTACTTCATGAAATATTTTTAAATTTTTTTTCCTGAATGTGTTAATGAATTAGGGTAGAGTTACCAATTACTGCATAGGCACGAATAGATGTACAACTCAGTATAAATATGTTTATTATATATTTTTTAATGTAATACATGCCGGCCACCGTGGTGTGATGGTAGCGTGCTCCGCCTACCACACCGTATGCTCTGGGTTCACACCCCGGGCAAAGCAACAACAAAATTTTAGAAATAAGGTTTTTCAATTAGAAGACAATTTTTCTAAGCGTGGTCGCCCCTCGGCAGTGTTTGGCAAGCGCTCCGGGTGTATTTCTGCCATGAAAAGCTCTCAGTGAAAACTCATCTGCCTTGCAGATGCCGTTCGGAGTCGGCATAAAACATGTAGGTCCCGTCCGGCCGATCTGTAGGGAAAATCAAGAGGAGCACGACGCAAATTGGAAGAGAAGCTCAGCCTCAGATCTCTTCGGAGGTTATCGCGCCTTACATTTATTTTTTTTATTTTTATATATTTTTTAATATTGTTTTGTATAATTGTTTAAAATTGTTTAATATCACTCACTATAATTGTTTTAACACTATATATTTATTTTTTAATGATATTTTTAAGTTAGTTGTAAGGTCAAACACTGTAAATTAATCTAATGCTGTGTGTTTGATTAATGATAAATAAATAAATAATAATATTTTTTATTATTTTAACAACTACGATAATTATAACTAACTAATTATATTCATTGTAAGAGTACAGTAATTGGTGATTTTGATGTTCAATAATCAGGGACAGCTGTTCAGTTATTAGTAATTTACGCATTTTTTAACTTTTATAACTTTTATAAAAAATTTAATGGTAATCAACTAAGTAATTATAGTAAAATCTATAGTACATTTAAAGAATCTAAAAATATTTTTTAACAAAATAAAAAATTTATTTTTTTTTGCTTTATAATTATTAGTGCATTAAAAATATTTAAAGGAAAAACACAAAAACTTCTTGAGTGTTCATTTCGGCATTTACTTTAGTTTATTCAAAATAATTATTTTTGCTTAAAGGTACTAGCTCTGTGCATACAGATTTTCAAGCAGATGTATCATTCAATATTTCTAGCAGAAGCACAAGAAATTCATCAGTGGATATTGGCTTGTGTTTGGATTCTGGTTATGAAGTCAATGAATATCTACGTTTGAAATTACTAAGATATCCTTGGAATCCCAGTAAAACTTAAAACTTTAAAAATGATGTTAAACTTGATGCTAAGCGAGTTTTTCGACATTAATGGCTTATAACATATCCGTGGTTAGCTTATTCAGCTATAGCAAAGGGGCCTCTGTGTAGAATATGTGTATTATTTCGACCTCCAGTGCAGCGTGGTCTACAAGGACAGTTTATAGTTTCTCCTTGTCTTAAATATCAAAAGTTTCATGAAGCTGCACAGTCTCGTGCGGCAAGTAAGTGGCATTGTGATGCACTGGCATCAGCAAAATAAATTTGAAAAAATCATTCAATCATCAAATTGAAGTAAATCGTTTAAAACTTCGATCTATTGTATCGACAATTTTATTTTGCGGGCACCATGACATTCCACTTCGTGGAAAAGTTGACAAGGGTTCTGTTTTTACAGATCTGCTATATTTTCGAGTTGACTCGGGAGACGAGATTTTGAAGAATCACTTAGAATCAGGAGCGAAAAATTCCTTATACATATCGCATAAAATTCAAAATGAATTAATTGAAATTTGTTCCGACGTTTTAAAAAGCAAAATAATTGAGGTAAAACAAGCTTCGGCTTTTTCGGTTTTGGCTGATGAGACTGCTGATATTAGTGGCACCGAGCAATTATCTATAGGTGTTCTTTATCTACGTTATGAAAAAGATGATAAAAACCAATAATTTGTGAAGAATTTCTGGGATATGTACCACTATAGGAACTGACTGTAAAAGCAATTTCGGAAACTGGTATTCACTTTCTGCAAGATTGCAATTTTGATTTAAATAAACTTGTTGGCCAGGGATACGACGGGTATGCTGCAATGGCAGATCACATAGGTGGTGTTCAGAAAATTATTAATGATAAATATCCTTCAGCTCTATTTTTCCACTGTGCAAGCCATGTAATAAATCTTGTCATTGATGATCAGAATACTGTCAGTGAAGTGAGAAATACTGCTCGGACCATGGTATAAATATTACCAGGTAAAATCATTTACTCTTCTTGGCGGCCATAATGGTTTCTTGATTTTTAAAAAAATTTTAAAATCACTCTCTTAAACTTTGTGGAAATGCCAAACCAAAGTAAACACAATAAAATTGTTGGTTTGACATTTTTTTAATGCCAAAAAAAATAAAATGCTTATGAAATAAGTGAAAAAATATTTCGAAAAGTTTTGAAATCGGTTTTTATATACATATGTATATGGCAAAAAAATTAGTTACCAATATAATGGATGCCTCAACACGTGCTATTTTTGCAAAGGGACAAAAGAAAAGGCCTTACTACTTAACCTCTTCTAATTAAGAAGCGAAAGTTGGACACGTCCCTTATTGATTTTTCATTCATCCTTCTTCACTTGGTTGATACATCTTTAACCCTTAAATATGCTGAAACTTCACTTTGTAAGAGATCACCAGTCTCAAGTGTCCTCGCTACTCCGGAAAAAATGATCTTGGAGATATTCTTTGATTTGTTTTGGCCCTTGTCCTCGTGGTTGGAAGATACATTTTTTAATTGGCGCTTAACCGTTTAGAAGATGCTGGTCGTTGCGTAACAATGCGATAACTGACGCCAACAGGGGGCACCGAGAGAGATCAAAGTCTTCCCTCACCTGCTTCGCCGAAACCAGTAGAGATCTTCCCATAACTTGTCCACGCCAGCAAAAACGCTGTAGCTCTTCGCAGCTTAGCTAAACATCATCGTCCTGTTGGAGTATGATAGTTCGTGGAGGCTGAATTTACCGGCTGAACGGTTATAAGTCTGCCGCCGTGGTGTAGAGCTAGTGTGTTGGCCTATCCATCAAGAATATTTAAGAAAATTTGTATAAATGGTATTGATTGTCCCTCGGCATTACCTTGGCACCAAAAGTTCGTCCGAATTAGCACATCAATTTTTGGGTCGGCACAACACATGTATTTAGGTGAACCAGTTCGTAGAAAAACGAATACACGATAACTAGCATTCGAATTGGATGGAAAGCTATACTTTAATCTCCTCAGATATATATCACACCAAATTGTTATTATTAGTAGATATGTATCTTTTCCGTACACCTTGGCGGTAAGTCGGGTTTTTCTTCTCGTCGCGTAGACGAAGATAAACTTCTAAACAAATTTGTTGAAGAAAATTCGTCAGAAGAAGATCGTGGCCTGATGCTTCCTTTTGCGGGAAACCACAATACAATTCTTGAATTGAAAATTCTGGAACGCGGTTGACCGTTGAGATTTCTTATTTTCTGGTTATTTCCACCGATAAAAAATTCGGTTTTGGATAAAATATCATAATATTAATATTAGAACGCAAAAATATATGGTAATTCTATACGAAAGTATGACACTGGTAATACGCGTCCAAAAATACCGATAGTGGTGTCAAAAGATTATTATTGACCTCGACAACAATAATCCGAAGGTGGAAAAGAAAATTTTTAGATCGTTCAAGAGATATTAACGAAAAACCGAAAAATAACCTCGTAGTGCTCCGAAAAGGAGGGTGGGATCCAAAGTATTTTTGCGCAGAACACCTTTCTGCATTGGCGGTCTTTGGCCGCGTTTATAAAAAATTACCTTGAGTGGGTCCAACACCGGTTTGTAGACCAAAACTATATCCGCGGAAAACACTTATATTGACGATTTTTTTTGTGGGTACCACAAAATCATCAAAATTACAACAACCACATGAAAATTTCCAAAATTTTGTTTGCAAATATCTCTTGACAGACCAAAAAGTTTTTACCTCCGCTTTCGGATTCGCGATCCTGGATCCAAAACGCATCTTTTGATACCCCTCTTAATATTTTTGGACGTGTATTAAGAGTGTCATGCTGTCGTATAGAATTACCAAATATATTACAGTTTGTTATATTTCTGTTATGAAATCAAAAACAAAATAAAAAAATAAAAATGTGAGAGCAGTGAGAATTTTAAAAATTTTCTAAACGTCATTTCGGCTCTCACCGGTTTTACCTTGTGATATTTATATCATGGCTGGGACTACAAAAGACATTCTAAATTTTTTTAGAGAGAGTACGTTGCGGCGAAGAAAAATTGCAAATATACCTCTATTTTGTGAACCGCGTTGGACAGCAAATTACAATATTATCAGAAAATTTTCTGAAAACTTTCTGACTATTGTACAATTCTTAAAAGAACTTTCGCTGGACAAAAACCAAATCGTAACAGTTCTACACAAATGCAACTGCTCCAACATACATTATGACACTTTTACTAATTGCTGCCTATTCTGCCAAACTTGAACCCCTGTGCAATCAATTACTAGAAGTAATTATGAATATAAAGGCAGTTTACGATCACGTAAATAAATTAATTGATGTGCTTCAATCTCACCGCGATAATGCCTCTACAGAGTTTGCGGTCATTTTCGACCGAGCTCAAAAGATTTGTGAATAATTCGATGTTGAATTCAAGCGCCCTCTATCAGTGGCAAAACAAACTTACAGATCAAATCAAGCATCTGAAAATATGGAAGAATTTTTCAGAGTATCTATATTCATCCCATACTTAGATTCTATTATTTCTTCACTAAAGGATCGATTTTCTTCAACCCACAAGCAAGCATTTTCGCTTATGCAGCTTCACCCAGAATATATGAAAAAGTTAAATAAATCAGAATTTTCAGCAATAGTAGAAGATATTCAGAATTTTTATGAAGGTTTTTTACATAATTTTGTTGCTGAAGCTACCACATGGTACGAGATGATAAGGATAAATGAAGCTAATGATGCGGGCTTAAATGAATCTGTTGTTGAATACGCAGATGCAATTGCTCAAGCCACTCCGTTTTAGACGGCCCATACATGACACAAAAGCCATGCGCAAATATAAAACGACGAAATTTGTGCAAATGAAAATTTGACATACACGGCTCAAAAACACTGCGCAATATTCATTTTTAAAGTAGCGTTACAAATGAAACATGTGTTTTAATTGTATAAAAAAGGCACTAATTGTATAAAAACCACTCTTTATTTTTCACAGTGCTTGTAATTCACGGTATAATTGGAAAAACTCGCACCAGAAGCGTTTATTTACCATTTTATTTATAATATATATTTTTTAATTGAAAGCCCAGCTCAACTCATTGCACCACTCCGCAATATTCATTTTTCAACTAGCGCAACAAATGAAACATATGTTATAATTGTATAAAAATTATTATGTATTATTGAATTTGTTTGAATTCCTGTTACAAGCTAGAGATGGTCCTTACGCCTTAAATATTAACATTTTTAAGCAATATTTACTGATATTATATTATCAGAAACCACAGGTAAAGTGTGTTACATTCACCACACACGAAGAAAAAAGCATGTGCAACATTTGCAGACATGCGTAAATATCAAAATCGTTTTGATTTTAGCGCAGTTCTCTGCGCATATAGCGCCACCAGTGCACACACCGGGCAAATCCTTGTGCAAATTGGTAATTGGCACAAGGATACTTGAGCCGTGTAATTGGCGTATTACCCAGCAGCACGTGAGGCGATCAAAATTGGTTTAACTATTCCATCAACAACATGTAGCATTCAATGTTCATTTAGCACGTTACGACGTGTCAAGACGTGGAATCGCTCAACGATGGGAGACGCGAGGTAAAGTAGCTTGTGCATGCTCAGTGTTCACGGAAAGAGTAGAAGAAGACTCTGAATTTATTGAGAAAGTGATAAATACATTTGGACAGCAACCTCGACTCCTTCAGTTTTTATTCAAACAATAATTTAATAAAAAAAATAAAAAAATTTAATTTTCTGGTATTTTCTGTCAAAGCAGGGCGGTGCAAGTGCACCCCCTTGTACCGTGCTGCCGGCGCCCATGAGTTTAAGCGTAAGAGAGTTAGAATTTGGGTGCCAAATTCCTCCATCGTTTCTAAAACAACATCAAGTGCGCAGAAAGGTATGCAGAAATGTGGATTTCTTTCCATGGTTCCAATATAAAATTTGATTGAAGCAGTGTGTCAAAAGATTATTATTGACCTCGACAACAATAATCCGAAGGTGGAAAAGAAAATTTTTAGATCGTTCAAGAGATATTAACGAAAAACCGAAAAATGACCCCGGAGTGCTCCGAAAAGGAGGGTGGGATCCAAAGTATTTTTGCGCAGAACACCTTTCTGCATTGGCGGTCTTTGGTCGCATTTATAAAAAATTACCTTGAGTGGGTCCAACACCGGTTTGTAGACCAAAACTATATCCGCGGAAAACACTTATATTCACGAATTTTTTTGTGGGTACCACAAAATCATCAAAATTACAACAACCACATGAAAATTTCCAAAATTTTGTTTGCAAATATCTCTTGACAGACCAAAAAGTTTTTACCTCCGCTTTCGGATTCGCGATCCTGGATCCAAAACGCATCTTTTGATACCCCTCTTAATATTTTTGGACGTGTATTAACAGTGTCATGCTGTCGTATAGAATTACCAAATATATTACAGTTTGTTATATTTCTGTTATGAAATCAAAAACAAAATAAAAAATAAAAATGTGAGAGCAGTGAGAATTTTAAAAATTTTTTAAACGTCATTTCGGCTCTCACCGGTTTTACCTTGTGATATTTATATCATGGCTGGGACTACAAAAGACATTCTAAATTTTTTTAGAGAGGGTACGTTGCGGCGAAGAAAAATTGCAAATATACCTCTATTTTGTGAAGCGCGTTGGACAGCAAATTACAATAGTATCAGAAAATTTTCCGAAAACTTTCTGACTATTGTACAATTCTTAAAAGAACTTTCGCTGGACAAAAACCAAATCGTACCAGCTCTACACAAATGCAACTGCTCCAACATACATTATGACACTTTTACTAATTGCTGCCTATTCTGCCAAACTTGAACCCCTGTGCAATCAATTACAAGAAGTAAATATGAATATAAAGGCAGTTTAAGATCACGTAAATAAATTAATTTATGTGCTTCAATCTCACCGCGATAATGCCTCTACAGAGTTTGCGGTCATTTTCGACCGAGCTCAAAAGATTTGTGAATAATTGGATGTTGAATTCAAGCGCCCTCTATCAGTGGCAAAACAAACTTACAGATCAAATCAAGCATCTGAAAATATGGAAGAATTTTTCAGAGTATCTATATTCATCCCATACTTAGATTCTATTATTTCTTCACTAAAGGATCGATTTTCTTCAACCCACAAGCAAGCATTTTCGCTTATGCAGCTTCACCCAGAATATATGAAAAAGTTAAATAAATCAGAATTTTCAGCAATAGTAGAAGATATTCAGAATTTTTATGAAGGTTTTTTACATAATTTTGTTGCTGAAGCTACCACATGGTACGAGATGATAAGGATAAATGAAGCTAATGATGCGGGCTTAAATGAATCTGTTGTTGAATACGCAGATGTAATTGCTCAAGCCACTCCGTTTTAGACGGCCCATACATGACACAAAAGCCATGCGCAAATATAAAACGACGAAATTTGTGCAAATGAAAATTTGACATACACGGCTCAAAAACACTGCGCAATATTCATTTTTAAAGTAGCGCTACAAATGAAACATGTGTTTTAATTGTATAAAAAAGGCACTAATTGTATATAAACCACTCTTTATTTTTCACAGTGCTTGTAATTCACGGTATAATTGGAAAAATTCGCACCAGAAGCGTTTATTTACCATTTTATTTATAATATATATTTTTTAATTGCAAGACCAGCTCAACTCATTGCACCACTCCGCAATATTCATTTTTCAACTAGCGCAACAAATGAAACATATGTTATAATTGTATAAAAATTATTATGTATTATTGAATTTGTTTGAATTCCTGTTACAAGCTAGAGATGGTCATTACGCCTTAAATATTAACACTTTTAAGAAATATTTACTGATATTATATTATCAGAAACCACAGGTAAAGTGTGTTACATTCACCACACACGAAGAAAAAAGCATGTGCAACATTTGCAGACATGCGTAAATATCAAAATCGTTTTGATTTTAGCGCAGTTCTCTGCGCAAATAGCGCCACCAGTGCACACACCGGGCAAATCCTTGTGCAAATTGGTAATTGGCACAAGGATACTTGAGCCGTGTAATTGGAGTATTACCCAGCAGCACGTGAGGCGATCAAAATTGGTTTAACTATTCCATCAACAACATGTAGCATTCAATGTACATTTAGCACGTTACGACGTGTCAAGACGTGGAATCGCTCAACGATGGGAGACGCGAGGTAAAGTAGCTTGTGCATGCTCAGTGTTCACGGAAAAGAGTAGAAGAAGACACTGAATTTATTGAGAAAGTGATAAATACATTTGGACAGCAACCTCGACTCCTTCAGTTTTTATTCAAACAATAATTTAATAAAAAAAATAAAAAAAATTTAATTTTCTGGTATTTTCTGTCAAAGCAGGGCGGTGCAAGTGCACCCCCTTGTACCGTGCTGCCGGCGCCCATGAGTTTAAGCGTAAGAGAGTTAGAATTTGGGTGCCAAATTCCTCCATCGTTTCTAAAACAACATCAAGTGCGCAGAAAGGTATGCAGAAATATGGATTTCTTTCCATGGTTCCAATATAAAATTTGATTGAAGCATACCACATGCGGCGAATAGAAGACCTCGTGAAATGCCTAAATATGTAGTACATCGTGGGCATATATCAGCGGTCGCCAGCTAGTGAAAAATTATTCGCGCTCACTTCACACATATTATTATTCTCTTTCGTTTAGTCGCCACTGAATAAATAGAGTAGCAACATCCGAGAAGCTTATTGTTTATTTCCGCATTTCCAAAAAGATATTTTGCAAACAAACGTTCATGCGCAGAAAGTTTTAATGGTTTAATGTTAACAATTTATTTTGTTTAAATTTTTCGTTTAACTCAAGCATTATAAAATAATTAAAAAAGAAATTATTAAGTTAAGCGGTTTTATTGAAAGCAATACTTACATGAAGTAATAATAATACTAAAAGCTAGAAAATAATTAGGTAGGTCCTAGGTACTAGTCATCACACTCCTCATCAATCTAGGGCGTTGACAGGCAATTAAATAAAAGCGTTGGGCGCGTGAAATTTCTAAAAATGGGAGGCGGTTGAGTTGGTCTTATATATGACTATCAATAGAAATTTGACGCCTCCAACGCTTTTATTTAATTGTCTGATCAATGTCCTAGATTGATGAAGAGTGTGATGACTAGTACCTAAGACCTACATAATTAGTTTCTAGTTTTTAGCATTATTATTTCTTCATGTAAGTATTGTTTTAAATAAAACCGTTTAACTTAAAATTTTTTGTTTTATTATTTTATTTTCAAGTTTTTATTCTTTATTTAATTGCCTATTATTTCTTATTCTATTTAGTTCATTTAGTGACTCATTATTACACGGACTCTTTCCTGACAATTTGTTACAATCTAAGTCCTCAATATATAATCCTTCGAAAGAATTTACTCGACTCTGAGCCACGTATGCTTGTCCCTCCTCGAACTCCAAAATATTTTGATGTCACTTCTACCGGACTTTATGTAATATTTGTTCCAAATATGAGCCAAATCGGACATCGTAGGTCGCTTTCTATTCATGTATGTATTATGTGTTCCAAATATGGACCAAATCGGACCACAAATACGATTTTTTTTGAATATCTCGATCACTGCGCCACCTTGCGGCGATTTTTTTTATAGGTCACTTTCTATTCTTGTATGTATTATGTGTTCCAAATATGAGCCAAATCGGACCACATATACGATTTTTTTGAATATCTCGATCCTTGCGGCACCTAGCGGCGAATTTTTTTCATAGGGCGCTTTCTATTCTTGTGTGTAGTGTGTGTTCCAAATATGAGCCAAATCGGACCACAAATACGATTTTTGCGAATATCTCGATCCATGTGCCACCTAACGGCGATTTTTTTCATAGGGCGCTTTCTATTCTTGTGTGTATTATATGTTCCAAATATGAGCTAGCTCGGACCACAAATACGATTTTTGTGAATATCTCGATCCTTGCGCCACCTAGCGGCAATTTTTTTCATAGGTCGCTTTCTATTCTTGTATGTATTATGTGTTCCAAACAGACCTGTTAAATTTGAATTAGCATTAGTAATCATTTAATTAGATGCCTTTTTTAATGGCCACTGATTATTTCAATTGTTTTCCGAAAAAAGCAATTACTAATTGATTACCTTTAGAAAAAAATCATGATTTTTCCGATTATTGAAAAAAAATCAAAAAAAAATTTTAAATAATCAAAAGCAATCATTTGCGATTACTTCTGATTTTTTTTAATTTTTTTGATTTTTTTGGTTATGTTTCCGCTTTCTTGAAAGAAAAATTCTTCTTTGTTGCATGTACGGGATAATTTCTACATACAAGTACATTTTAAGATGCAATAGTAAATCGTAAGCGCTTATCGAGGCGAATATATACATGCATCATATAGGGCGAATGGTATATGAGCGTTGATTCAAACATATTCTCCGTTAAGTATACCCGCATGTGCATATTTTACTACACACATTATATAAAATAATGTTGGGTCGAAAACGGCGGTTTTTCTAATTGCCCAGACAATATGTAAAAAATTGTTGGATTCATAGGTTAGCATCCAAAAGCTTTCACTTAGCAGCGATTCTTCATGGTTTCATCCTTAAGTCTAGCCAATTTTGTTATAACCAAAATAAATATATCCACTATCTTGGATAACGTTATGGCTATGCACTGATTATTTTGTACATAAAAGTACATTTCTGGATGTTACGGTATATCGTGAGCGCTTATCTAGGCATATGGGTACATACATACCCACCTACAAATTATCGTGTCTATAGATGTATCCGACGAATACCTTGCGGGGGAGTGCGTATTGTTTTACGACAAAACAATATGCTCAAACAATTAGGTTGATAGCTTCACTTCCAACTGGAGCGATCCTCTAAGTTACCATTCATCATCATGATCAGTTGTCTAACCAACGGTTGTTATATCCCAAATAAATTTACTAACATATGTCCATGTACATTAGATTGAAATTTCTTTTTATTTCCTTATGATTACGTCTAGGCTATTTCCTATAACATTTTAAGTTTTGCATAGGGAGCCATATTTATACTCAGTTGAGCAGAGCTCACAGAGTATATTAACTTTGATTGGATAACGGTTGGTTGTACAGGTATAAAGGAATCGAGATAGATATAGACTTCCATATATGAAAATCATCAGTATCGAAAAAAAATTTGATTAAGCCATGTCCGTCCGTCCGTCCGTCTGTCCGTTAACACGATAACTTGAGTAAATTTTGAGATATCTTGACGAAATTTGGTATGTAGATTCCTGGGCGCTCATCTCAGATCGCTATTTAAAATGAACGATATCGGACTATAACCACGCCCACTTTTTCGATATCGAAAAATCGAAAAATTGCGATAATTCATTACCAAAGAGGGATAAAGCGATGAAACTTGGTAGGTGCGTTGAACTTATGACGCAGAATAGGAAATAAGTAAAATTTTGGACAATGGGCGTGGCACCGCCCACTTTTAAAAGAAGGTAATTTAGAAGTTTTGTAAGATGTAATTTGGCAGTCGTTGAAGATATCATGATGAAATTTGGTAGGAACGTTACTCCTATTACTATATGTATGCTTAACAAAAATTAGCAAAATCGGAGGACGACGACGCCCAATTTAAAAAAAAATTTTTTTTTAAGTGAAATTTTTACATACTTTTACATTTTTAATATCTTTACAGTATATAAGTAAATTATGTCAACATTCAACTCCAGTAATGATATGGTGCAACAAAATACAAAAATAAAAGAAAATTTCAAAATGGGCGTGGCTCCGCCCTTTTTAATTTGATTTGTCTAGGATACTTTTAATGCCATAAGTCGAACAAAAATTTACCAATCCTTGTGAAATTTGGTAGAGGTTTATATTCTAGGACGATAACTGTTTTCTCTGAAAAAGGGCGAAATCGGTTGAAGCCACGCCCAGTTTTTATATACAGTCAACCGTCTGTCCTTCCGCTCGGCCGTTAATACGATAACTTGAGCAAAAATTGATATATCTTTACTAAACTCAGTTCACGTACTTATCTGAACTCACTTTGTTTTGGTGTAAAAAATGGCCGAAATCCGACTATGACCACGCCCACTTTTTAGTTATCGAAAATTACGAAAAATGAAAAAAATGCCATAATTATATACCAAATACGAAAAAAGGGATGAAACATGGTAATTGTATTAGTCTATTGACGCAAAATATAACTTTAGAAAAAGCTTGGTAAATGGGTGTGACACCTACCATATTAAGTAGAAGAAAATGAAAAAAGTTTTGCAGGGCGAAATCAAAAGCCCTTGGAATCTTGGAAGGAATACTGTTCGTGGTATTAAATATATAAATAAATTAGCGGTACCCGACAGATGATGTTCTGGATCACCACATTTTGGTCGATATCTCGAAAACGCTTTCACATATATAACTAAGGGCAACTCCCTTTTAAAACCCTCATTAATACATTTAATTTGATACCCATATCGTACAAACACATTGTAGAGTCACCCCTGGTCTACCTTTATGGCGATATCTCGAAAAGGCGTCCATCTATAGAACTTAGGCCCACGCCCTCTTAAAATACTTATTAACACCTTTCATTTGATACTCATATCGTACAAACAAATTCTATAGTCACCCCTGGTCCATCTTTATGGCGATATCTCGAAAAGGCGGTTGTCTATAGAACTTAGGCCCACGCCCTCTTAAAATACTCATTAACACCTTTCATTTGATACCCGTATTGTACAAAGGCATTCTAGAGTCACTCCTGGGTCCACGTTTATGGCGATATCTCGAAAAGGCGTCCACATATAGAACTAAGGCCCACGCCCTCTTAAAATACTCATCAACACCTTTCATTTGATACTCATATCGTACAAACAAATTCTAGAGTCACCCCTGGCCCACTTTTATGGCGATATCTCGAAAAGGCGTCCACATATAGATCTAAGGCCCACGCCCTCTTAAAATACTCATTAACACCTTTCGTTTGATACCCATATTGTACAAACAAATTCTAGAGTCACCCCTGGTCCACTTTTATGGCGATATCTCGAAAAGGCGTCCACATATAGAACTAAGGCCCACGCCCTCTTAAAATACTTATTAACACCTTTCATTTGATACTCATATCGTACAAACAAATTCTATAGTCACCCCTGGTCCATCTTTATGGCGATATCTCGAAAAGGCGGTTGTCTATAGAACTTAGGCCCACGCCCTTTTAAAATACTCATTAATACCTTTCATTTGATACCCTTATCGTACAAAATAAATTCTAGAGTCACCCCTGGTCCACCTTTATGGCGATATCTCGAAAAGGCGTCCACCTATAGAACTTAGGCCCACTCCCTTTTAAAATTATCATTAACACTTTTCATTTGATACCCATATTGTACAAACAAATTCTAGAGTCAGGCCTGGTCCATCTTTATGGCGATGTCCCTAAATGGCGTCCATCTATAGAACTATGGCCCACTTCCTCTTAAAATACTCTTTAATACCTTCCATTTGATACACATGTCATACAAACACATTCTAGGGTTACCCTAGGTTCTTTTTACAACATGGTGATTTTCCCTTACTTTGTCTCCACAGCTCTCAACTGAGTATGTAATGTTCGGTTACACCCGAACTTAGCCTTCCTTACTTGTTATTACTAACAATGGAAATTCCAAACACATTTGTTTGCCTATCATACATTATTTTTTTCGACATGGTTGGATATTTTCCAAGAATATATATATACATATATATATAAACATTTTAAAAGTCTATAACAGCGGTCGGCTGCTAATACGTGCCCTAAAAGACTTGCATTAGGCCGGGTCGATTTGTGGGGAGGCAAAAAAATCGCCCATTGCTCTGTGAAAATCATATTCTAGGGATCAAAATAAGAAACTTTGCCGAAGGAACTATACCTCTAAAACGAATTCTGATGTCCCCCCCTTTGGGTCGTAGGGGCAAATTTTGAAAAATCCCACTTTGAAATGCCTGTGTTTTTTCTTTTTGGAGTTTATTTTTCTCTTTAGAAATTTATTTAGTCAGAACATATGTAAGTGAAAAAATGAATTTAACTTAGTAATAGAAAAGAAATTAAAAAAAAATTATTAGAAATTAGCGTTTTTACAACCCCCTTTTAAAACCAAGGCATGTGATGCATTTGCATGTCGTAAACATAGTTGTGTGGGTTTTTTATTCAACCGTTTTAAGAAATGAAGGTATCACTGTGACACAATTGTAGATCGTAAAATTGCTTGTGTTGTTTTTTTTAAGCCACCACAAGACACAGCAGGTAGAATTGAAATTGCCCCTACCTAGAAGTTCGTCCCAAAGGGGGGGGGGGGGGGGGGGGGCATCAGAATTCGTTTTAGGGGTATGGTTCCTTCGGCAAAGTTTCTTATTTTGATCCCTAGAATACGATTTCCACAGAGCAATGAGCGATTTTTAAATCGACCCGCCCTAACTTGCATTGACCTCAGTATTGATAATCCGAAGGCGGAAAACAAAAATTTTGAGTCCTTCAAAATATATTAACGAAGAAAAATGCTCATATATGATAAAGCTATCTAAATGGGACGAAGAACACTCACGTAGTGGCGATGATATGTAGCCAATATTACTAAAATAAAGCGAACAATATGATAAATTTTGATAACAAAACAATCAGTGCATAGCCATAATTTAATCCAAAATAGCGGATATATTAATTTTATATACAAAACAAAATTAGCTTGATTTAAGGATGAAACCATTATTATTTTATATAATGAATGTAATAGTGCGCATGTGTATATACTTACCTGAGAATATGTTTGAATCAACGCTCATATACTATTCGCGCTATACGTTGCATATGTATATTCGCCTCGATAAGCGCTTACGATTTACTATTGCATCCTAGAATGTACTTGTATGCATGCAACAAACGAAAATGTTTCTTTCAACAAAGCGGAAAAATAATAAAAAAAAAAATGATTGATTTTTGATTTTTTGATTATTTCTGATTTTCTTTGATTTTTTTCAATATTGGGAAAAAATCATGATTTTTTTTTATTATTTTTTTAATCAATCGAAAAGTGATCATTAAAAATAGAAAATAATGGCAAGTAATCATTAAATGGCGTTTCAAGAAAATAATCAATGGAACGGCCAATCATTATCATTAGTAATCATTATTTAACAGGTCTGGTTCCAAATATGGGCCAAATCGGACCAAAAATACGATTTTTGTGAATATCTCGATACTTGCCCACCTAGCGCCGATTTTTTTCTCATTATTGAATTATCATCGGGTTCTGAACTATATTCCAAGTTTCAAGCTTGTAGCTTATAGGGAAGTTACTTAAATTGCAATTACAAAGTTCGTGTCAACCAGCCTGTCAAGTCAAGCTAAATAAACCCGTTTAAAAATAGTATTTGTATGGCATATTTATTAATTATTTTTTGAGTGTAATCAAACATACGTGCATATGTATGTTCGACCTCATTGCTTTTTTATCAACAACTAAAGCACTACCACTACGATGATTTTAGTCGTCCTAACAAAGCCACAGTTTCAATTTTGGTGACCACTGGCTCATATTCAATACCCTTCACAGCAATTTTAACAATTAAAACAGTGGTCGTCAGGTAGTGAAATAATTATCGGCGCTCCCTTGCAAACCAAAAATGCGTAAAAAACTGGATAATGCACTAGTAAAAAAGTGGATAATTTTGTATAGGCAGTGTGCGGATTTTATCCATGGTGAAATGGGATATTTCGTGTACGTGTGAGCTGTCAGTCGGCAACGACTGCATACTTTTAGGTGCCAATGACAAAGTCAATGTGTAGTGTTGCCAGACCGTCCTTTAAGATATCCAAAAACCGTTTTCCTAATACCCAAAAATTCCACATGCGGATGAAAAATGCTCCAAATTTTTTATTAACTTTTTTATGTACAAAAAATCCCAACAATATGTTCCATACTTTTTATTAATTCTTTTTTAATTTAAAAATTTCATATAAATTTTATATAATTTACATTTTAAGATCGCGGGTTCGAATCGAGCTCAAGGCCTAACAATAATTTTTTATCATTATTATTGTTATGATAAATTTTTTCTTAATTGAACAAATTTTTAAATTAGAATAGAAGAAAGAAAAAATTTTAGACAACTGCGAAAGCTCGTTGTATAGATCCATTTCGGGAACTGCTAAATTCCTTCATCGGCAACGTTTAGGCGCCGCTGCTATAACCATTCAGCCATCACAGCGGTTTTTTGTTTGTCTTCATTAATCCTACTTATATTCTGTTTCGTGCCAATTGATATTCACAACACTGCGACATCTGTTGCAGAATGGCTGTGAAAATTGGACTTGTTTGTTGGCAATGCTGCCATAGTGTCATATTTTATTGACACTTTTTTCCCCGTGCTCTGGGATGTATTAACAATTTTTGTTGTTATATCGGCCTACTGATTTTAAGATCGCGGGTTCGAATCGAGCTCAAGGCCTAACAATAATTTTTTATCATTATTATTGTTATGATAAATTTTTTCTTAATTGAAAAAATTTTTAAATTAGAATAGAAGAAAGAAAAAATTTTAGACAACTGCCAAAGCTCGTTGTATAGATCCATTTCGGGAACTGCTAAATTCCTTCATCGGCAACGTTTAGGCGCCGCTGCTATAACCATTCAGCCATCACAGCGGTTTTTTGTTTGTCTTCATTAATCCTACTTCTATTCTGTTTCGTGCCAATTGATATTCACAACACTGCGACATCTGTTGCAGAATGGCTGTGAAAATTGGACTTGTTTGTTGGCAATGCTGCCATAGTGTCATATTTTATTGACACTTTTTTCCCCGTGCTCTGGGATGTATTAACAATTTTTGTTGTTATATCGGGCTACTGATTTTAAGATCGCGGTTTCGAATCGAGCTCAAGGCCTAACAATAATTTTTTATCATTATTATTGTTATGATAAATTTTTTCTTAATTGAAAAAATTTTTAAATTAGAATAGAAGAAAGAAAAAATTTTAGACAACTGCCAAAGCTCGTTGTATAGATCCATTTCGGGAACTGCTAAATTCCTTCATCGGCAACGTTTAGGCGCCGCTGCTATAACCATTCAGCCATCACAGCGGTTTTTTGTTTGTCTTCATTAATCCTACTTCTATTCTGTTTCGTGCCAATTGATATTCACAACACTGCGACATCTGTTGCAGAATGGCTGTGAAAATTGGACTTGTTTGTTGGCAATGCTGCCATAGTGTCATATTTTATTGACACTTTTTTCCCCGTGCTCTGGGATGTATTAACAATTTTTGTTGTTATATCGGCCTACTGATTTTAAGATCGCGGGTTCGAATCGAGCTCAAGGCCTAACAATAATTTTTTATCATTATTATTGTTATGATAAATTTTTTCTTAATTGAAAAAATTTTTAAATTAGAATAGAAGAAAGAAAAAATTTTAGACAACTGCCAAAGCTCGTTGTATAGATCCATTTCGGGAACTGCTAAATTCCTTCATCGCCAACGTTTAGGCGCCGCTGCTATAACCATTCAGCCATCACAGCGGTTTTTTGTTTGTCTTCATTAATCCTACTTCTATTCTGTTTCGTGCCAATTGATATTCACAACACTGCGACATCTGTTGCAGAATGGCTGTGAAAATTGGACTTGTTTGTTGGCAATGCTGCCATAGTGTCATATTTTATTGACACTTTTTTCCCCGTGCTCTGGGATGTATTAACAATTTTTGTTGTTATATCGGCCTACTGATTTTAAGATCGCGGGTTCGAATCGAGCTCAAGGCCTAACAATAATTTTTTATCATTATTATTGTTATGATAAATTTTTCTTAATTGAAAAAATTTTTAAATTAGAATAGAAGAAAGAAAAAATTTTAGACAACTGCCAAAGCTCGTTGTATAGATCCATTTCGGGAACTGCTAAATTCCTCGTTGTATAGATCCATTTCGGGAACTGCTAAATTCCTTCATCGGCAACGTTTAGGCGCCGCTGCTATAACCATTCAGCCATCACAGCGGTTTTTTGTTTGTCTTCATTAATCCTACTTCTATTCTGTTTCGTGCCAATTGATATTCACAACACTGCGACATCTGTTGCAGAATGGCTGTGAAAATTGGACTTGTTTGTTGGCAATGCTGCCATAGTGTCATATTTTATTGACACTTTTTTCCCCGTGCTCTGGGATGTATTAACAATTTTTGTTGTTATATCGGCCTACTGATTTTAAGATCGCGGGTTCGAATCGAGCTCAAGGCCTAACAATAATTTTTTATCATTATTATTGTTATGATAATTTTTTTCTTAATTGAAAAAATTTTTAAATTAGAATAGACGAAAGAAAAAATTTTAGACAACTGCCAAAGCTCGTTGTATAGATCCATTTCGGGAACTGCTAAATTCCTTCATCGGCAACGTTTAGGCGCCGCTGCTATAACCATTCAGCCATCACAGCGGTTTTTTGTTTGTCTTCATTAATCCTACTTCTATTCTGTTTCGTGCCAATTGATATTAAAGCATCGATATGAAAACCGCAGAATTCTCGTCGACAACCAGCTCAAAACCCTCTTTAATATCCAACCCGTAACCAGCGAAAATGGTGAACGCATACAATATGTGCAAACCACAATCAATAATTGCCTCTCAACCCTTCAGGCAAACGGAGTATCCACAGCTAATTGGGACCCGATGCTAGTATATCTCTGCTCCTCCAAATTGCCAGACGAAACCCTAGCTTTATGGGAGCAATCCCTCAACTCTCGTAAGGAGTTACCTCTTTGGTCCGAATTGGCTACTCGGTATGAGGTGGTTGAACGCCTAACCACATATAGGCCTAACAAACCAAAGCCTAATCAATCGAATTTCACCCCGCGGTCTTCTACTCCTACTAATAACTCGTTCCACTCAAGGAACAAGACACACTCATTGCACACTGACCCAAAAAGGCAGGCTTCGTGCAAATTGTGCAACAGTAATCACTCGCTGATGAATTGTGTCAAATTTAAAGAGCTCTCAGTTCAAGATAGAAACAAATTCGTAAGGGAAAACAGGTATTGCCAGAACTGTTTGGCTTACTCCCACTCAGAAAGACAATGCGGAAGCAGTTTCACTTGCGTTTACTGCCAAAAGCGACACCACTCCCTCCTACACTACTCAGCCAACAACCAAACAAAAAACAGCTCAAAACCGAAGAAAAATCTCGTCACATCTCACATGACCATCGATGAAGAAAAGCCTTGTACCTCTCAACAAGCGGCATCGGTGAACTCTGAGCTAGCTCCTCAAAACAGCACGAAGAACGTACTCTCACACTTCTCTAGTAGTAGAGAGCGAACCTTGCTCCCTACAGCAAACATTCCCGTGTTACACAAAGGAGAAACCTTTAATATTCGTGCTCTTCTGGACCAAGGATCCCAAAAAACTTTTGTAACCTCTAGAATACAAAAGCTACTTGGTCTACCCGTTCAAAAGACCAATTACGAAATATTGGGAATGGGCGGACGAACAGTCCAGAAAGCAGATAAGGTGTGCTCAATCACCATATGTTCTCCAGATCTCAATATTAAAATCGCAACTAATGCGATCATACTCCCTCAACTGACGCAATTCTTGCCAACGTTTAAAGTCTCTTATATAGACCTCAAAGAGTACTCAACACTCTCTCTAGCAGACCCCAACTGTTTCGCGCCTGCCAAGATAGATATGGTACTAGGTAGCGACATACTCCCTCAAATACTGATTCCGGGCCTCAAAACCAATGTAGCTGGAAGTTTAATAGCCCAGAACACAATCTTCGGGTGGATATTAAGCGGGCCACTTAAGGAACAGATCTCAACATTCTCAACTCAAGTAGTTGAAACGCAAAAGGAGTTCCTCGAAGACCTACTCAAAAGGTTTTGGGAACAAGAAGAAGTGCCATCGGCTTCCTCTCTCAAAGACGATGATCTAATATGCGAAGAGCTCTACAAAAGTACCACAATCCGAAGAAATGATGGCCGCTACGTAGTAAAACTCCCATTTAAAGACTCGTTTCCCAACTCAATAGCTTTAGGGCACTCTAGACCCGCTGCTCAGCAACAATACCTCAGCGTAGAACGAAGCATTGAGAAAAAACCAGAGCTTCGAATGACCTACTCCAACGTCTTAGCGGAATACTTAACCCTAGATCATATGGAGCCCACAACCCCTCGGGAAATTATACGTGATGGAAAGTATTTCTCGTTTTACTTACCACATCATGCCGTACTCAAAACCGATAGTAAAACTACTAAAGTCCGAGTAGTTTTCAATGCATCCAAACGATCTCACTCCGGCATCTCACTCAACGACGTGCTTCATACAGGTCCCGTTTTACAAAATGATTTAATGGTCGTTATACTCAACTGGCGACTCTACAAATATGTATTTAACGGCGACATTGAGAAGATGTATCGGCAAATATATGTCCACAAGGAAGATCAAGACTTCCAACGAATACTCTTTCGTCAATTTCCTCAAGGCCAAGTAGAAGATTTTAAATTAAAAACAGTAACCTTCGGTGTTAACTGTGCTCCCTACTTGGCGATTCGCACCCTGCAGCAGCTCGCAGAAGACTGCAAAGCCGAACTCCCCCTCGCTACCAACGTTCTCCTGCGAGAGACCTACGTGGATGATATTCTCTCAGGCGGACATAACATACAGTCCATTCGCGAAACCATGACTCAGTTGATCGAAGCACTAAAGTCAGCAGGCTTCCCACTCAAAAAAATGACAGCGAACCACCCAGAAATATTGGAATCAATCCCCGAATCTGATCTTCTCGATGCGGACTTTCTAAAATTCCACGACTCAAGCTCCACAAAAACTCTTGGAGTA
The DNA here is from genome assembly GCF_040869045.1 of Eurosta solidaginis. Classification (NCBI taxonomy): domain Eukaryota; kingdom Metazoa; phylum Arthropoda; class Insecta; order Diptera; family Tephritidae; genus Eurosta; species Eurosta solidaginis. The sequence goes on along the minus strand of NC_090323.1, from coordinate 88,702,031 downwards.
CGCTGGAACGCACTCGAAGACTCCTTCTCTTATTCCTACAACCCCATATCAGACGCACACTCGGCAACCAAGCGATATATTCTCTCGTCCGTCGCGAAACTTTTCGACCCGGCAGGATGGCTATCGCCTATAATGATAGTACCAAAAACTCTCCTGCAACAGCTCTGGATGGAAGGAACGGATTGGGATGAGCACGTCAAACCCGGTTCACTTCTCAAATGGAAATCCTTTACGGAAGACCTCTCAGCAATTGGAGATATAAAAATTCCACGTTGGGTTCAATTCACCCCCAACGTGCCCACTCAGATACATGGTTTCTCCGACGCCTCTGAAAAGGCATATTGTGTCTGCGTCTATTTAAGAGTTCAACACAGCGATAACTCTATATCCTCTCACTTACTCGTAGCAAAAAGTAAAGTTGCACCCCTACAAACAGTGAGCCTTCCCCGATTAGAGCTCTGCGGAGCGTTACTCCTCTCAAAATTAGTAAAGCATATTCGAACTTCGCTTAAACTCACAGAGAGCAACTTGACTCTGTAGACAGACTCCTCCATAGTGCTGGCTTGGCTCGAAAAGCCACCGCATACATGGAAAACCTATGTAGCAAACCGCGTATCCCAGATACTCGACAATGTCAGTAACGCAACGTGGCGACATGTACCCAGTGGAGAAAATCCAGCCGATATGGGCACTCGGGGATGTCGACCCCAGGACTTGGTCGACTGTTCACTCTGGTCGAACGGCCCAAAGTGGCTCGTACACTCCCTTCCTGACTGGCCGAAAGATAGCCATCATAATGACTCACCCCCAGAACAACGACGGATAGAAGCCCTGCACTCACTGGAAAATCATGACTTTCTGGACCGGTTTTCGTCATTTGCTCGAGCATTGAGAGTCCTCGCTTACATCCGCCGATTTGTCTCGAAGTCCAGGAAACAGCTGATACCCTCCACAATTCATCTCACCCAAGAAGAGATTCGTCATGCAAAGGTGCAGCTCATTGCGAACGCTCAGAAAAACCAGTATGGAAAAGTGATTGCAGACCTCAAAGCCGCAAAGTCTCTCGGAAAAGGAAGTGCGTTGCTCCCGCTCAACCCGGTCTTGGACGAAATGGGACTATTACGCGTAAATGGACGCCTCGCATATGCAGACATGAGTCACAACGAAAAGCACCCTATAATCATACCCGACAACTCACGGTACTGCGCTCTCCTTTTGGACTTCCTCCATGCAACCTTACTCCATGCCGATGCACAACTTATGATCCGCATGGTGCAACAAGAATATTATATTCCCCGCCTGAAACAAAGGGTGAAAAAATGCATATTTCAGTGCAAGAAATGCACTATCTATAAGCAAAAAATGAAATCTCAAGTGATGGCCGCTCTACCACCAGAGCGCGTAACTTACTCACTGCCCTTTCATACCACTGGAGTAGATTTTGCAGGGCCTTTCCTCGTCAAAACGTCAACTCTCCGACGTGCATCATACGCCAAAGCATACGTCTGCGTTTTCGTATGCTTTTCCACCAAAGCCATACATCTCGAAGTCTGCTCAGACCTCACCACTGAAGCTTTCAAAGCAGCATTCGCCCGTTTTGTGGGCCGTCGAGGCATCCCCTCAAAGATTATGTCCGATAATGGTAAAACATTTGTAGGAGCCCAACGCAGCCTGCAACGCGAGTTTACCACATTTCTCCAGGAAGCTGCCGAAGACATCGTAAGCAAATATGCTCTCCACGGACTCTCATGGCAGTTTATCCCTCCGTACGCCCCCCACATGGGAGGATTGTGGGAAGCAGCAGTGAGAAGCTTTAAAATTCACTTAACCAAGGTTGCCGGAAATCAGAAGTTTACCTTTGAGGAGTTCAACACTCTCCTCATTGGCATAGAAGCGGTCCTCAACTCCAGACCGCTTTCACCAATGTCACAAGACCCCGACGACCTAAAAGCTTTAACTCCAGGTCATTTTATACGCGGTGCTCCCCTTCTGTCTATTCCTGAGCCTAACTGTGAGAACCTCTCTTTAGTGAACAAATGGCAAAAGCTAAAGGTACTGCATCACCAATTCAGCAAACGCTGGAAAACCGAATACCTTCAGGAACTCCACAAGCGATACAAATGGCAACGCCAAGAAGCCAACATTAAGGAAGGTGACCTCGTCGTCATTAAAGACGATCTCTTACCACCCAACGAATGGCGGTTAGGCCGAATCACAAAACTTTATACTGCTCGTGATCAAAGTGTTCGCGTAGTAGATATCCGAACCGAGGGCGGAACTGTCACTCGCAACATAACGAAACTCTGTCTGTTACCCCCCGCCTAATCGTATTCCTCAGTTTTTATAGGACCCCTCATGATACCCGAATGTAATCTCTCCTCATCACACATACCCCCTTCTAATAAGGTTTCGACGTTTCTTTCCAGATCCAAGGATTATCGGAAGTGCCGCCTCTGCTGCCGCATTCACTCACTTCGATTTTGCCGCGCTTTTCTGGCTATGACTCCAGACGAGCGCTATGAATCCGCAAAGGCGCACCGTTACTGCATAAATTGTTTAGCCACCTCACATGTAACGGGCGCCTGTGACTCTCCAGCAAGTTGTCGTCGCTGCGGGCTAGCACACCATACTCTGCTTCACAGGCCCCCCCGCGCTCTATCAAAACGCTCGCCAAATCATGACCGCGAAACAAATCGACCTCCGAGGAATCAGAAACAGCGAACTAGCACGGCAACCAGGCCGAAGTCCACTACTCAGTCCCAGCGCAGTCGTATAGAGAAGCCGCGCCAACCACGTCGTCCTATCCTCCAAAGGCGCCTTCGCGGCTTATTCAATCAAGCCAAGGAAACGCTGGAGGAGCTGCAGGATCTCATGCAGATCACCTCGCCCCAGGCCCGCCGGCATGTTGAAGACATGAGTGATAACCTTATAGAGTTTGAGGATTAAAATAAATTTATATATATAATACATACATATTATCTGAAAAGAAAAATTATAATTATACTGAAATGAATTAATTTCTAATACTTATATTATAAATATTTACCTTTTACTTACCTTTGAAATATTTACCTATATGAAATATTTGCTTAAAATTACTTACCTTTATTCTATACTCACCCTTTTTGGAATACCATGTATATTTACCTGTTTGAAGAACCCTGTAAATAAGAAACATAATTACTGTTTAGCGTACACATATCTATGTATACCCACATACATACGTATGCTCTCAGCAAAAGAAGTAAACGGTCCAGTGGAATGTGCTGGGCCGTTGTAAAGTTAGTTATTCGCCATCAAATTGTTAAATTAAATAATTCAACAAATAAAAATAAAGTTTATATTTTTTATACGTTTAACCTGAAAGTTATCGCGTTTTTTATTTGATAAAGTGACGTACTACCGCCCCTTAATCCCTCAGTGCACCAACTTCATAGTGCAAAAATTATACACTATTCTTAAAATACGCCGGAATGGTGCTCCACAAGCACGCAGAAGCCAAGTTGCGCATTTCATTTCCGATAACATGCATTTTGATTTTAAAACTTGAAGAAATAGAAATTTTATTAAAAGATACTTATTAAAAACCATAAAAGAATACTTGCAGATGTATTTACCTTAGTTTTCGCACGAACAATGGAATTTTTATGAAAAACACACATGTTCTTAAATTCACGTAAAATTGTGTATTTAGATACACGGCGAACGCATGAGAACTCCAACCAACAATTTTTTTCGGATCTGCAGGGATGAAGAGGAGATAGAAAGCGTCGAGCACTTCCTCTGTAGATGCCCTGCCTGGCCAGTATACGTATGGAATATCTGAATAAGTATTTCATCGAGTGCTTAGCAGAACTTAAAAATAAAAAAATAAATGTAAGGCGCGATAACCTCCGAAGAGATCTAAGGCCGAGCTTCTCTTCCAATTTGCGTCGTGCTCCTCTTGATTTTCCCTACAAATTGGGCGGACGGGACCTACATGTTTTATGCCGACTCCGAACGGCATCTGCAAGCAGATGAGTTTTCACTGAGAGCTTTTCATGGCAGAAATACACCCGGAGTGCTTGCCAAACACTGCCGAGGGGCGACCCCGCTTAGAAAAATTTTCTTCTAATTGAAAAATCTTATTTCTAAAATTTTGATGTTGCTTTGCCCGGGAGTTGAACCCAGGGCATACGGTGTGATAGGCAGAGCACGCTACCCATCACACCACGGTGGCCGCTTAGCAGAACTTGGCTATCGAAAATATTCTACGCTACATCAGAAGGTCAAATTGATTCAAATTCCTACACATCTAAAGGGGGAAGGGCTATAGCCCACACTGTGGTATCACAATGGGCAAGCCGGCGCAAGTGTGTCCCTCACATTTCTGGGGGGCAGCCGCTTTAACCTAACCTAACCTACGGGGACGACGGGTTTTAAAGTCTAGCCCAGAAAATCTCGTCCGGTGTAACCACCCCCTACAGGTGATACGACAAGAGTGTGACCGTCCTAAAAAGATTCTTTTCCGGCAAATTACTCAAAATCATTTCTCTGGACCAGGATCAAGTACAGGCCCCATATTGGGTTCGATACCTTCCCGGAGCAAGAGAATATGGCGCAGTCCCGCTGTGGTAATCTGTTGGGAGGGACGGAACAAATTAAATGGGGTTACACTTAAATGACAACCCTTGGTCGGGAAAATTCCCGAGTCGCTCTGGTACATAGAACCGGCTGCCTTGGAAAGCAGCGTTGGTTATTTTTCTGGGCTGGTATACCGCTCCTTTACCGAGACCATCGACTGCACCAATAGCGTTTTCCTCTTTTCTTTCCCATCCTTACCACCTGCCGAGAACTGCGCTCCTTGCTGTGGCTACAAATCATCCAATATACACGGTCCGTATAACACCCTGGATTAGGAGGTTGGCAGTTCTTGGTTGTTGTTGTTGTTGTAGTAGCGATAAGGTTACTCCCCCAAGGCTTTGAGGAGTGTTATCGATGTTGATGGTCCTTCGCCGGATTCAGATCCGGTACGTTCCGGTAACAAAGCACCAATAAGTTACTAGCCCGACCACCTCGAGAACGATTTATATGACCATATTAAACCTTCAGGTCATCCCTCCCTTCCCACCACCAAGTTCCATGAGGAGCGGCCAACGTTGTGTGATGGTAGCGCGCTTCGCCTACCACACCGTATGCCCTGAGTTCACACCCCGGGCAAAGCAACATCAAAAATTTTAGAAATAAGATAAAAGAAAAATTTTTAAGCGGGGTCGCTCTTCGGCAGTGTTTGGCAAGCGCTCCGAGTGTATTTCTGCCATGAAAAGGTCTCAGTGAAAACTCACATGCCTTGCAGATGCCGTTCGGTGTCGGCATAAAACATGTAGGTCCCGTCCGGCCAATTTGTAGGGAAAAAGCAAGAGGAGCACGACGCAAATTGGAAGAAGCTCGGCCCAAGATCTCTTTGGAGGTTATCGCGCCTTACATTCTTTTGTATGTTCTTTGACCTTGATACGGTATGATACATTAATGTTAAGCTGATGTGAACATACATAAGTTAAGCGATGATAGGAGGCAACTTTATAGTGCTTTTGCAAACGTTATTGAGACGAGAGGTAGCTTCGGGACCGTGATGCAGGTAGATGGGATATAGCTAAATGTCATACTCCACGTAGTCAGGGAAAGAGACGTCCAGTTTGCAGGAATAATTGGTCAAGCTATTTTGAAAGACGTAGATATTATTTTAACTGAATATGAGGCTTTTTCAAAAAGAAAAATTTATCTGACGAGGAAAAATTAAATACAAATATACAAGAAGAGTGGATAAAAGAGTTTGATGTGATGAACTTACTTACTGTCACATTACCAGGCTTGAACGTGTGCAAAAAGTTTTTGTTCGCTTTGCCCTACGGTCGATGCATTTCAATGACCCGATTCCTTCTTACAGTAGTCGCTGTTTGCTTATAAGCCTAAAATCGTTAAACAGCAGACGTTCTATTCTGTCTCTCACCTTTGTTTTCGACTTGATAAGTGGAGCGATTGACTTCCCATTTCTGCTAGCCAGAATTTGTTTCAACATCCCACAGAGGAGTCTACGCAATCACGATACTTACGCGTCTAAAGCTCCAATTTCAAGAGCTTTAAAAGAGTTTAATATGCTTTAAAATCCTGTGGGTCTGGACTTTTCCTCCACAAAACATATGTTTAAATCGATATTAAATGACTTATATACGTAAACTTTTAGTTAATTTTTAGTTTTTACGATTAAATAACTGTGTGTCTATTTTTTTTTTTTCTTCTTGTAATCTGTATGAAAATGTTCAAATTTTCTAGATTAATACGAGATAAATAAATAAATAAATAAATAAACTCTAATTATGCTTCTCCAATTGTGGTCGTTCCAAAGAAAAACGGAGAAAAACGTTGATGTTGTGACTATAGACAACTTAATAAAAAAATTATACGAGACAATGTTCCGATGTTCGTGATGGACGATGTTTTAGACAGATTGCAAGGTGGACGAGTTTTTACAAAGTTGGACTTATCCAAGGGATTCTTTCATATCTCAGTAGCACCGAAATCAAGAAAACAAACGGCATTTGTCAGTAGTGACGGGCAGTACGAATTTTGCTTAGTGCCATTTGGAATTTCGAATTCACCCGCTGTGTTTTGTCGGTTTGTTAACGCTGTATTTCAAACGTTAATTCAGAAAGGCATCGTGATAATATACAGGGACGACTTATAAATACCGTCAAAAGACGAAGGTATAGTGAAATTAAAAAAGGTTTTAGAAGTTTGTTCGACGTACGAATTAAAAATGAAGTGGACCAAGTGTCAAATTTTAAAGCGGGAAGTAGAATTTTTGGGGTACATTGTCGAAAACGGCACCATTCAAATTTCGAAAACGAAAGCTTTAAAAGTTGTTTCCTTTGCCGTCAGATGAGAAGAGTTAACAGAGATTTTGCTAACCCCATATTTTCGAAGATTCATAGAAAACTATGCAGTAATTACTAGGCCGTTATCAGATTTGCTAAGGAAAGACATAGTCTTTAAAAGGCACCGGTATTGAGATTATTCTCCCAGGGTGCGGTAACAGAGGTACATACTGATGACAGTAAGTATGGTTATGGGGCTATATTACTGCATAAGTATTCGGACGATAAGAAATTACATCCGTCACAGTATATGAGCAGGAAGACGAGGGATTCAAGGGGTTGCCAGCGCAATATATAGCTTCTCCAACCAAATTGTCAACCTCACCTACCCGCGGCAAATCCTGTTTCATTAACAGACGAGGCTCTGGCGACCACAAACTCCTCATGGAACTAGGAGGTGGGGAGGGAGGGATGGCTTTGAAGGTTTAATGTGGTCATATAAATCGTTCTCGAGGTGGTCGGGCTAGTAACTTATTGGTGCTTTGTTACCGGAACGTACCGGATCTGTATCCGGCGAAGGACCATCAACATCGATAAAACTCCCCAAAGCAAAGTTATCCGTCATACGAATTAGAGGTTTTAGCAATTTACACTAACACTGAAGTGGAAAGAGGTACCACCTAAGGTAGCGAGATGGGTTTTATTTCTCCAAGATTTCAACTATGAAATCGAGCACAGGCCAGGAACTCGAATGAAACATGCTGACGCGATGAGTAGAATGTATTGCCTAATGTTAGAGGACTCGTTAAAGTTCCGACTTAAGCAAGCACAGTTAAAAGATGAATGGACAAAAGCAGTTAGGAAAATCTTAGAAAAAGACGAATACGAAGATTTTTACATTAGATATGACATTCTTTTTAAAAATTAAGAGAGAGAGTTATTTGTGGGTTTGGAAAACGAGGTCATTAAACTGGCGCATTAGGCAGGGACATTTCTCGACAAAGAAAACCCAAGATCTACTAGAAAAGGCGTTTTTCATACCTCAAATTAACGCAAAATTGGGAAAAATAGTGCGCAGTTCCATCGACTACATAGTAAACGAAGCTAAGTGCGGAAATAAAGAGGGTTTGCTAAATACAATAAATAATGAAGACAGGCCTTTAAGAACGTATCATGTAGACCACGTAGGACCACTCGAGATGACCAGCAAGTGGTATAATAACATATTTGTAGTGATAGATGCATTTAGTAAGTTAACGTGGCTATACCCTACAAAGAATACAGGAGCAGAAGCAGTAGTGGACAAACAAAAGAAACAGGCACTAATATTTGGAAACCCTAAACGAATAATCACTGACAGGGGAGCTGCATTTACTTGCATATATTCAAAGATTATTGTCAAGGTGAAAATATACTTATAACGACAGGAGTGCCGCGGGGAAATGGGCAAGTGGAGAGGATGCACAGTAGACTGGGTCGAAAAAAAAGTTGCCAATGTCCGCCCCTAAATTTGAAGATTATGTTGAGAGGGTTTCGGAAAAATTTTTAAAATTTTTTTTTGATCCTTCGAAATACAGCCGAAAAAGTTTTTTCGTTGTAACTTGGTTATTTGACGTCCGATTTTTAAAATTGATATGTCATTATTTTGGCCTTGAGAAGCTTCACATTTCCGTTTAATATCCTTTTAAGCTATGAAGTCGTTTTCACATGATTAGGTCAGCTAACAAAATTTTACCCCCCTAATGTATGTTTTTTTCCTTACCAAACGAAGGTACTTAAAAATTCAAGAAAATGTTGCTTTGAAACCATATTACTAAAATAATGAACAAAGAAGTTATAGCACTTTCAATATTTATTGCAACTGTTATTTTACCTGATTCTTATTATAGTTAGACCTGAAACTCATGATATTTTTGGAGGAAAATTTTCAGGGTTTGCATTGAAAAGTTAATAAAAGTATGCCAAATATCATGAATAGGGGAAGTCAAAGTAAATAAGTGAGTCAAACCATTTGTTTCGTATTTATAATAATAACGCTATGCGACAAAATCAACTTTTTTTCTGGGTATTGGACAAAACCCACTTTTTTGTAGAGATTGAGGCTTAAGTAAACAAAGTACTATCTCCGTTTTTCGAACTTAGCCTCCAAAAAATAGATATCGGCTTACGAAGTTCGAAATTCTACATTTCGAAATTTTATTTTTTTGTTAACGCGTTCAGCAAATTTACTACCTACATATTAGAGGTTTACGCCGATCACTTAATCGGCGGCGGCGGCGTAGGCTCTATTATATACCGGCGTGGGCGGCGCGCCGGCGTACGCCGGTGTTCTTGCTTTAAAAGCTTGATTTTTCTATATAAAAAAATAATATTTAGGAAAGGTTTTGTTTATATGTATTTAAGGAAATCAACGTGTTGGACATTTCGGAAAGATCCGGGGTTTTTGCATCAAAATCCCGCAGACCGTTCAAAAATTTGCAGGAGTAGCTCCTTGCGAAGGGATTGTCCCTCGTTCGCTTGCTCCAGAGAGGCTTCGAACCTAACCCCGGTCTTTGGAATTGGTAATGCTACGTCTGCTGAAAAGAAATAGAGATACATAAAATAGTCACACTTTTGCTTGTATATCTCGTGCAAATCGCAGTTTCCATAGGGTTAACTCCTAATAATCGTCGCGAACACAATTTCTTTAAAGGCGACTTAGGGTTACTATTAATGGTCTATTAATACTTATGACTCTCGTGGCACAGGGCGCCTCCAGCTTTTTCGGCTGTTTTTAAGAGCTCCAATTCCCGATGTGCGAACAGTAGATATCCCTACCACCAGTCGCTACCACGCCTCCTGAGCCTCACACCATATGCCAGTACAGAAGCTATAGGACTGGGACTTCGAACTCATACCTTCGTCGACGTCACTTTCCTAGAAGCTCTAGGTGTAGCTCCGAAGACTTTGTCGCGCTATGCTGCCGAGCTACACAAGAGAAACACCTTGAAACGTTAGGGAGTGACTATTCGGCCAAGGATGCCGCCCTCGAAATCATAAGCAGTCTAAGTGGATGTTATTGCGTCATGGGTGAAAATCGTATAATCCTCGGCGCATCTACATAATTAAAATTTTACAAGGACCCTCGATAAAATTTTTAAAATGTAGACCAAAGATTGCGAACGTTTGTGTTCACAACATTGATTTCAATAGTCTTCGTTAAATCAAATTTAGAATGAAAGTCGACGGATTTTAAGTTGAAAGTTGTTAACTACTGTTTTCCGGCCTTACGATATAGGAGCTCATTATGGATGACCGCGTAGCTTCAGTTTTCAGACAAGTTCGAATGTCTACTACGTTAGGGTAGTATCACACACGGTCATTAGTTCCACTGTCTTGGGAAAGCTTTTGGTTCACCACTTTCAGTGTTCTTGCGAAGGACAAAGCCTCAGCTGGTAGATATATGTGCCTACGTATTCAAATTTGTAAAAGGAGCCGTAACGTGTAGGTGATATTTAAACTTGGTTGATAGGCTATAATCAATGTGATTCACTCCAAGGACTAGTTTTGAATAGGGCCGCCAACTTTAGGAAATATCAAACCGGGAGACTTGGGTGTTGAAGGATGAAGTGTGAAAATCAAAATCAACATTTCAGACGCTATTGTATAGTTTCGCAAATAAACAAGAGATGTTTGAATGCAAGACTTAGTGATTTTTCAAACCGTTCTCATAAGTACATATATCCCCAACTTAAGTATGAGGTAAGAATAATTTCAAAGGAGTGTTTATGCCCCTAGAACCTACTAAAGGATTTTGCATCACAGATTTCGCTTATTCTAGAGGACAATTTAAAAACATGTTCGCCTTGGGCCATTTTATTTGAATTAATTGTTCATTATTAATATTTTCAAAAATGCAAAGTGAGCATATAAATTTATTATATAACTTTTCTTTTAGTGTTTTATTTTAATAACTTGCTGACTTGGGTGATGCAAAGTCCGTGTTAAGCTGAAATCGGAAGCGCCCGTTATTTTAAATTACTTTTGAATAGTTATAAAGAGTTAAATTTCGCAATTAATTTCTTATAACCTCCAGTGATGCACATCCGTTGATATCACTTTCGACCATATCCGACCAATTTTAGACATAAACAATAAATGGCCTAAACAGTCTTAAACGAGTAGAAAATATAGTAACGCGCCCGACGCCGCGCCGTCGCGCCGATATTTTTGACATTCGGCGGCGGCGTGCCAAAAACGACCAAAAACGGCGGCGGCGTTTATCGGCGGCGTATATCTCTATTACATATATACCAAATTTCAGGCAAATCGAACGAATCCCCGCTCCACTTTCCGGAAAAAAGTTTCGTTAATACTAATCTAGGCAAAGGTCTACATATATACTAAATTTCATCAAATTGATAAAATTAATTCGCTATGAGCACAGCTTACACAAATTACGAACAAATTTCAATAAGAAAATTCGTGAAAAACACATTTGGGGCTTCCATGAAAAAATATAAAAAATTAATACTCATTAATTTTGTCTTTACGATCAGCGTACAAATCAGCATAAAAAATATATTGGAGAATTAAGTAGTGCACCGACATTAGCATATACATACAAATATACCAATAAATGGAATTTTTGTTTATAATTTGTAACGAAAGAGTATTTTTCAATAGATGTATGCATCTTAACCATTTATGTTGCATTAACTTGGCAAGACGCATAAATATGTACATACATATGTATGTCAATGAAAATACAAAATACATCCATACATACCTATAAACCTACGCCCGACGTTAAATAACGCAGCGAATGCTATGTATGTACGTATATGTCGCATCATGCCTCACTCAAAAGCAATTTGCGCGCACAGTTAACAGCGAAAAACCACATGCACTAAATTTGTTGGTAAATATTTTAGTTTAAACAATTTGTCTGATATAAGAAAGGAATCAAATATTTTTTATGCAAAACGAAGGTAAATGTTTCAACGTTTTATTGCAAAGAAGAAATATTCCAATCGATCTATTCGGTTTGAATTGTAAACTAAAATTTTTTTTTTTTTTTTTTTTTTTAAACTAAAATTTTATGATTTTTTACTACAAAAGTAGAGTTTTTATACTTTTTTAGGCAATTTTTAGAATTTTTCTCTCCATAAGAACAATCCTCGTACCTCAAGGAATACCGTAACAAAAGAATTAGCGAAAGCGGTCCAACCGTTCTCGAGATTCGCGCTTATTTCACAATTCAGCAACTTATTTTTATATTGTGATGAATATTTGCAACCCTAACTGAGCACATAAACAAATCAATCATTATGTCCACACAAGCAGCGGAGAGAAACGCACAAACACATGCATATATCTGAGATACTTCCACAAGTAGGCAATCATCGATGGAAATATCACTCACATATACACGCGTATATGGCTATGCGAGAAGCTATAATATTGTATCTGTAGTTATAGCCGGTGAGTTTAAAGCTGGCAAACAAATAGTAAATTCTAGAAACGCCTAGAAATATGCAAACGAGGAGACCGAAGAGTATAAAAGCAGCGCTAGCTGAGGCATGGCAATCAATTTGATTTAAGCACGCTATCTGTTGAGAAGTAGAAGTGTTATTGTGAAAGTAGTCTAATAAAGACCATTTTGCAGTATTGAATATTGGAGTTATTTGTTCAACAGTTTAGTGATGCGAACGTTAGCAGAAGGTTTCAAAAAAGCGGAATTGCACTAAATTCGTTACAATTGGTGTCAGAAGAGGAATTGTTGAATAAATTCCGAAGATTTTGAATAAAACTTGGACATGGCAAAGTTGAGTGAATTAGGGATCCAGCAATTAAAAAAGGAATTGGAGAACCGTGGGTTGATTACAACCGGCAATAAGATCGAACTTCAAGCACGGCTACGAGACGCTATGGAGTCGGAAGGAATTAATGTTGAACAGTACGTCTTTCATCTTGGTAGCGACGAGACAACAACAAAAATAGAAGGGACAGCTACACATACAGTTACGAGCACAGACTTGAACACGATTTTGGCTGCAATATCTGCTCGAAAATCGACAATAACATCCAAGATGGAACACAGGAGGTACGCATTTCAGAAATGGCGTCGCAAGTTTCATCCCAACTGGAAGAACAAAAGACAAATATAACATCTCAACTGGCAGAACAAAAGACAAATATAACATCACAATTGGAAGAACAGAAGACATATTTGGCATCTCAACTGGAGGCACAAGAGACACGTATATCCGGAATGTCGGCACGAATTTCAGCGTAGATATCATCTGAGTCTCTACACATCTTGAAGAGTCCGTATATCATCAAAGTTGGAAGAATAAGATACAAAAATTGCTCAATTTCAGGCAGAAGTCGATGATTTAAAACGTCGTATGGAGCAGTTGCAACTAAATCGACCAGCAGTTTCTGCGAGTAATCCAAAGGTAAAAACACCATCCTCTGACGGTTCTGTTTCTTTCCCGGCCTTTAAGCTACAGTTTGAGAAGACCGCAACAGTGAACAACTGGAATGCTGAAGATAAAGTTGCTGCATTGTTCGTAGCTTTAAAAGGACCAGCTGCGCAAATCTTACAGACCATCCCACAGTACGAGCGGAACAACTACGAAACATTGATGAGCGCTCTAGAGAGGCGATACGGAAGCGAACACAGGAAGCAGATATACCAAATAGAGCTGCAAAACAGTTACCAAAAAGCTAACGAGACTTTGCAGGAGTTTGCGTCAGATGTCGAAAGGCTTACATATTTGGCGAATACCGACGCACCCGTGGAATATACCGAAAGGGTAAAAATTCAGAGCTTTATATATGGCATACGGGACGTCGAAACGAAGCGAGCCACATACGCAAACCCAAAGCCAATATTTGCAGAAACGGTATCACATGCATTGACTCATGAAACTACCTCACTATTGAGTAAATCAGCATACACAGCTCATCGTGTGGAAGTAGAAAGACCAGATTAGGTAGACACAATTTTGGAAGCACTGAAGGGATCACAACAGAAAAATGGCGGAGTTATGAAATGTTTCAAGTGCGGCAACCCAGATCACATTACACGACATTGCAGGACCGGTCCCAATAGTTCCAACAATGTGGGTGGCCGTAAACGCAGAGCTGAAGGAGATGAGCAAATCTCCAAGTCAACTCAATCGTTAAACTAAAGCGAGTCAGCCGCAAGGGGCGATAGCTGGCCCCCTCAATTGAATGCCCCATAATCTCTATCTCGCAAATTGGAGGAAGGTCAAACAATCTTACTGTCGGAGGACACGTGGATGGAAAGGAACGTTTACTGACTGTAGATACGGGTGCACCTCATTCCATCATTCGATCAGATTTAGTCAACAAGAAGATAAGACCATTGCGGGTTAGGGGGGGGTCAGAATATACCCGCGGTAGGTATGCCTGTCGTAAGAGGCGACTAAAATACCAGATTCAAGGGGCTGTGTAGCGCAACCCTGCAGGTTGCCAGCGCAACATATAGCTTCTCCAAACCCAATTGTCAACCTCACCTATCCGCGGCGAATCCTGTTTCACTAACAGACGAGGCTCTAGCGACCCTAAGCTCCTTATGGAACTTGGGGTTGGGGAGGGAGGGGATGGCCTGAAGGTTTAATGTGGCCACATAAATCGTTCCCGAGATGGTCGGGCCAGCACCTTAATGGTGCTGTGGTACCGGAGCGTACCGGATCTGTATCCGGCAAAGGACCATCACATCGATAACACTCCCCAAAGCCTTCGGGGACAAACCTTATCGCTACAACAACAACAACAACAACCATTGCTTGGAGCAAGATTACGTACAACGACGGGAGAGGACACCCAGGTAATTGGAGAAGTAGCATGTGAAGTAGCAATTGGGAACGTCATGGTACTACACAATTTTATAGTGGCAGAGATTGTTGATGAAATCATAATTGGAGTGGACTTCTTAATCAACCAAAGCATCAATATCGACATGCAAAGCAAGACGATGCGATATAAGAACATGGATGTACCACTTAATTTCGGCTGCAAGAAAGGCTACAGCAGTAAACGAGCGCTGGTGGAAGAAAGTCAGCAAATACCAGCAAAATCAGAAGCAGTCATCTCGGCAAAGGTTGATGGAGATTGTGGGACAAACAAATTGGGGGTTCTGGAGGCAGCAAACAGATGAATACCGAACGTACTTGTAGGAAAAACCCTGGCTACGACAAAACAGGATGGACGTATTCCGGTAAGAGTACTCAATGAGTTAAAGTCACCACTCAAACTGACAAAGGAGCTGTATTGGGAAAATGCCAAGAGGCTGAAGTAGTTATTAACTGTGAACAGCTCCAGGAACACGTTTCAAATAGCAAGACTGATCTTTCAAATGACATCACGGCATGGACGAAGGGGCTAGATCAAGATTATCAGAGTAGGGCAAATTAACTGCACCTAAAGTACGCAAACATATTTGACCAGGATGGTTCCAAACCACACTGGAGACGCGAGGCCGATACGTCACGCTCCCTCGTAGTGTTCCACTGGTGAAGCGGGAAGGTGTGAGTTAAATCGTACAAGAAATGAGCGACAGCGGCGTCATCGAACCATCAGCTAGTCCATGGAGCTCACCGGTAGTACTTCTAAAGAAGAAGGATGGGAAAATGAGGTTTTGCGTAGACTACCACAAATTAAACGACGTCACGAAAAAGGATAGCTACCCATTTCCAAGAATTGACGATACTCTGGGCTAGCTATCTGGTACGAAATGGTTTTAAACACTGGATTTGAAAAGCGGCTACTGACAAGTTGAGGTAAAGGAGGAAGATAAAGAGAAAACAGCCTTCAGTGTCGGTGATGGTCTTTGCCAATTTATAGTCATGCCTTTTGGGCTTTGTAATGCACCAGCTACTTTTGAGAGACTCATGGACCAGGTACTGAAAGGACTACATTAGAAAATATGCTTGGTGTACCTGGACAACATCATCGTATTAGGCAAGAACTTTGATGAACATCTTAAGAACTTGGAGGAAGTTTTCCAGAGAATAGCTGACGCTGGTCTGAAACGATGTCCCGAAAAGTGTTCTCTGTTTAAAAGGGAAGTTAATTATTTGGGTCACAAGGTAACAACAGAAGGCATCTGTACAGCGAATAAAAAGATAGAGGCAGTAAAGGATTGGCCAATACCACAAAATTTGCATGAATTTAGAAGTTTCCTTGGGCTGTGCACATATTACCCTCGATTTGTACCAAATTTTGCCGGCGTAGCCCATAGCCTCCACGAGCCTACAAGGAAAAATAAAGCTTTTGAATGGGAGAAGGAGAAAGAAGTGGTTTCCAAACATTGAAAGAGCGTTTGTGCACTGCCCCATTGTTGTCATATCCGATTCCAGGAGCAACATTTATTCTAGATATAGATGCGAGTGGATATGCTATAGGAGGCGTTTTATCGCAACTGGTCGACGGACAGGAGAAGGTAGTTGAATATTACAGCCGTTCGATTGGAAAACCAGAGAGGAACTATTCCGTCACACGGAGAGAGCTCTTGTCATTGGTAGAGTGCATTAAACATTTTCAGAAATACCTCTACGGCCAACGATTCCGCGTCAGGACAGATCACGCAGCGTTGAAATGGCTTCTGCAGTTCCGTAATCCGGAAGGACAATTGGCACGGTGGATCGAGCGAATACAAAGCTATGACTTTTCCATTGAGCATCGAAAAGTTAGTACCCATGGAAATGCTGATGCAATGTCACGAAGACCATGTAGTTTGGAATGCAAACACTGTTCAAAAGCCGAGGCTAAGGAACACATTATAGATGTCCGGCTACTGACTATAACATGTACGGATGAATGGAACAAGGAACAACTAAGGTAGTGTCAGCTAGAAGATAAAGATCTGTCACATGTTATGCAAGGGCTCCAACGAAACGAAATATCAAATAGAGAGATGTCAGCAGAGAGTCCCTTTGCGAAATCATATTGGGCACAGTGGAACAGCTTAGAATTGATATCCGGTTGCCTGCATAGAGTATGTAAGAGTGAGAATGGTGAATGCAAGAAGAAATTGATAGATGTTCCCAGAAAGAGGATTCCTGACGAGCTCAGCGAGCTGCATAATGGTCCAAGCGGAGGTCATCTGGGAATCACGAAGACGCTCGAGAAGATTAAACAGAGATTCTATTGGGTAGGTTGCCGTCAGTCGGTCACTGAGTGGATTGGCAACGTGCGAGGTTTGCAGCAGAGCGAAGGGGCCCAAAACCCGAAGTCATGGCCAGATGAAGCAATATAACTCAGGTGCGCCATTTGAAAGGATCGCTATGGATGTCGCAGGTCCATTTCCTACTAGCAACTGCGGAAACAAATATTGGCCAGAGGTATACCCAATCCCAAATCAAGAAGCGGAAACAGTAGCAGAATTGTTTATAAACAACTGGGTTGCAAGGTATGGTGTACCAATAGAGTTACATTCTGACCAAGGCAGGAATTTCGAATCAGCTGTGTTCCAGGAAATGTGTAAATCATTGGGCATTCGAAAAACACGGACAACTGCATTGCATCCTCAGTCCGATGGTATGGTGGAACGATTCAATAGAACATTGGAGGAGCACCTAAGGAAAGTAATGGACAAGTTCCATAAATAGTGGAATACCCGCATAACATTATTATTGATGGCTTACCGATCAGCAGTGCATGAGACAACGGGCCAAACCCCTGCAAAAATAATTTTTGGCAATGACCTTTGACTGCCAGCTGATTTGAAGTTTAGGATAGATGCCGATGCGGAGAGGAATGTTAAGAAAGCCACTGGTATTTTGGAAGAAGAGCTGAGAGAAATACACAATCTGATAAGGCAACGAACAAAGATTATGAGTGACAAGATGAAAGTCAGATACGATAAAGCAATTAATTCGGAAGGTTTTCAGGAAGGAGATTTGGTGCTGTTATACAACCCACAACGGAAAAAAAGTTTGTCCCCGAAACTGCAGTGTAACTGGGAAGGCCCATACAAACTTGTAAAACGGATTAACGATGTAGTTTACCGCATACAAACCACTGGTAAACCACGAACCAAAATGAAAGTGGTTCATCTGGAAAGGCTGACGGCGTTTAGATCGGTAAGGTTGTCTGATCGGGACGATCAGACTTAGGTGGAGGGCAGTGTGACGAATATCAGCAACACTAAGGGATACTATCATCTCTAAGCAGTTACTGAGCAGTGACTTGTATGCACACAAACAAATCAATCATTATGTCCATACAAGCAGCGGAGAGAAACGCACAAACACATACATATATCTGAGTACTCCCAAAACTAGGCAATCATCGATGGAAGCATCACTCACATATACACGCGCATATGGCTCTGCGAGAAGCTATAATAGTGCAACTGTAGTTATAGCTGGTGAGTTTATAGCTGGTAAACAAATAGTAAATTCTAGAAATGCCTAGAAATATGCAAACGAGGAAACCGAAGTGTATAAAAGCAGCTCCAGCTGGAGCATGGCAATCAGTTTGATTTAAGCACGCTATCTGTTGAGAAGTAGAAGTGTTATTGTGAAAGTAGTCTAATAAAGACCATTTTGCATTATTTAATATTGGAGTTATTTATTCAACAGTTTAGTGATTCGAAAGTTAGCAGAAGTTTGCAAATAAGCGGAATTGCACTAAATTCGTTACAATATTGTAGATTTTCCGATGTGTTTTTTTTACACGCGTATACGTTTACGTTTGCGCGTAAAAAAACGATTATCCTCGCTTGTATAATGCCAGAGAGGATAGATAGTATAAGAGACGTCATTTCAATTTTTATTTGTAATGTACCTGATTGGCCGGTATTAGAAAATTGACTTCTTCACATTTTTAAGAAGTTTATATTAATATATATTGTGATTATTGGAAATGAATTGATTAATTAATGCGATCCTTTAAAACAATCAAAAATACGTCATGAAAATATGTAGAAGTAATTTAAAATTACCCCTCAAATGGGACATTACATATAAATTTCGCAAGAAGTATGAAATGACGTCTCGAATTCTATCTATCCTCTCTGATAATGCTAAGGAGACCCATCTAGCGGCAGTGGTTAAATAACTAGCTACAGTACAGGGTGTACCTAAAATCGGAGACACAAACCTCTGGTCGCCAAAATGTGTTACATATAGCTCGTTCGGTTGCGAAGAGTGGATACATACAATTTTTCGAGGTGAAACCTAGAATTAGTGTTGAGGTGAAACATAGACACATATTTCACTTACATCTGAGTATAATGCGTATTGAAATTTAGTAGTACTAATTTTATGCGCAGCAATTTCAGAGGTGTATGTAAAGTTTGACGCTTAGCAGTCCATAAAAATTTTAAGCGTAAACGTCTATAGATGTAAAATAAAACAGCTATTATTATAATTTACTATATTACAAATTGCGTAATAAATTGCCCAAATGGTTTAATTGCCATTTTGGTGTGTGTTTGTACATTGTGTTACAGTTATAGATCTAGATATGCTATTAATATGAACTCGTGTGATTTTTTATTCCATATTTCGCCTGTGGTGATGTATTTAATTTTGGAAATTTGAAAAGAAAATTTCGAATTAAAAATATGGCGATTAATACTATATTCAAACAGAAAAATAAATTGAGGCAATTTCGATTTAAATTGAGTGGTGTTCATACAACTCAATTTAGCTCACACAATAGTAAATTGATAGCTGTTTGGCTCATCTCTACAGCAACAACACACCTTTGTTCAGACCAGGGATGCATCTTAACGTTAAGCTAATCGTTTATCAAAAAATGTCCACCGTTTCCGTTGAAACACTTCGAAATATTATCGATAAAGAAATTATCAAGATAAATTGTATCTCGTTTTTAACCGAAACGAAAAGCTTTCGTTAACGTTAAAAACGTTAACAAAAACGTGATACTTTATGTTTGAATTGTGCTGGCAATGCTATAGCCATGGTGAAGCCGTAAGGTGGCAACAACGAGCGCACATACACACACAAACTCTATGTAATTTGTTTGTGTAATTCGTTGGTGGTAATGTCAAAAATACTCTGAGAAATGTTTGTACTGTCAAAATTCATGAGAAAAGTTGCAATCAGCTTGGCTAATGCTTTCACCTTTAATGACTCCGCCATCAATCAGCTTTGCCAGCATAGTTTGAAATTAATAATCAACATAAACGATTTGATTTCGTTTTGATATGGCAGAAAACGAAACGAAATCATTTCGTTAATTTGACGATCTTAACGTTAATAAACGAAACGAAATGACTTCGTTTCGTTTATTAACGTTGATTATCGTAACGAAATGATATCGTTTCGTTGGTTAAGCATGCCTGGTTCAGACTGTCAAAATGTGCGTGTTGGTATTAGGCGAATGAAATGGAATGAAAACATAAAACTTTGAAATTTTTGTATGTTGTAAGAAAAAGTGTTCAATATTTTTTTTTGATTTTGAGTTTGCCATCTTCTTTTCACAATCCCTACTCCAGTGAAATGAAAAAAATAAAATCAGCTGATGAGATGAGCCAACCATATAGTTGAACCATGCGTAACTGACGTTTAAATCTACTCAATAAACACATTTTACAAGTTGCATTTGCAGTGTGAAACAATTTATTACGCAATTTTTTTTTTAAGTGGCAATTTATTATTTCAATTTATTATATGATAAATTGCGTAATAAATTGCTCAAATGGTATAAATTGCCAATTTGGCGCATGTTTGTACAATGTACATAGTATAAGACTTTTTAAATCGTATCGTAGTAGACAACTAGGTGGCTACCGTGGTGTTGGGGTAGCGTGCTTCTCCTACCACATCGAAAATCCCGGATTCATTTCCCGGGCAAAGCAGCATCAAAATATAAGAAACAAGTTTCTTCAATTAGAAAAAAGTTTTTCTAAACGAGTGAAAACTCATCTGGCTTGCAGATGCCGTTCGGAGTCGGCGTAGAACATGTAGGTCCCGTCCTACCAATTTGTAGGAATAATTGAAAGAAGCACAACGAAAATCGGAAGAGAAGCTCGGCCTAAAATCTCTTCGGAGGTTATCGCCCATTGTATTCATTTTTATTTTAATTTTACTTAATAGACAATTTATATTTGGATCGATAATCTGATCAATTTTTTTTCCAAAATTCGGTGGCGGTGTTCACAAGTACTTCGTGAAGTATTCATAACATTAAAGCAATCTTGAAATAACAATTCATCTCAATAATTTTAACTCTAACATGGTTCTGACATTAATTCTATTTGGAGTTTGGAATAAATTAATAGATTCTCTTTCAAAAGCACATTAATGTCAATTGAAGTTACTTCCATTGACACTATTACACGTCACCGGAACAACACTTAACCTGCCTCTTTTCCATAATACTAGTGTCAAAAAACTGAAACTAAATGAAATCTGCGTTAAGAACTAAGACTTTCTTACTAAGTAATTGAATCATGGTGAAAGTTTTTAAGCCGATCCCTAATGTACCGCTTTATCTCTTCATTTACGTACTTACTTACTTACTCTTTATTTACAATTCTTATTTTTAGAGTTAATAAAAACTTCTCTATTTCAGCAAACATTGAAAAAATCATAAAAAGATATTCTGTTGAATGGCGAACAATTGACGAATACCTTAACAAAAATCATGAAGCAATCAAAGAATGGGTGACAGAGGGAGAACTCGCAATAATTCATAAGGAGCTAAGAGCCTTGGTAGATGAGTATATGCGGTTAGTAACTTTTTACTATTTAAGTCAATACGTAGGAAGGTGTAACTGATAATGTATTCGATAAGATGTAAGGGTAAATCTCTGTGTAGGATTCCACGCAAGTGGGAAAATCTTACAACCATTCACTAGGAAATGACCAGGACGAATCTGTAGTAAATCAAGCGGCTCGCTTTATAATCGTCCAAGTAATATTTTTATAGACGCTGAGATTGGAACCAGTCACCTAAAACACACTAATAAGAAGAAAAAAAAAGCAACCTTCGTATAAAAAGACAACCCCTTACTAATGACGACCCTTGAAAGCTTTAAAATCCTATGATTTGAGGGCATGGACCTGGATCGAATTGGTGCAGATGCCCGGCTGGTTGATGTCCTCGTGAATGGACAAAATACAAAAAGAAAACGGTAAAACTAATTTAAAAATAACTGTAGTTGTCATGAAAATAGGCAGTTTCAGTGTCCGATTCATGGTGGGAGAGATATTTCATAGCCAAGAACTGTCGTTCACCCATGTGGACGGACGTCACTCCCATATCCGCTGTCCAGAAGAAGAAGGATACTGCAAACTGCGCCAACTATCAAGGAATCAGCCTGTTTATCGATCTAAGTTCCTGGAAAGTGTATTGTGCGAAAGATTAAAGGCCAACGTAAAAAAAACCTGCGGAAATTGGTTCACATCCAGCCAAATTCTAAACAAAAATTCCTTGCGAGTTTTTTCCCTTCTCCCATTCCACGTATTCTAAATAAAAATTCCTTTGTGAGTTTTTTCACTTCTCTTTTCCTCTTATTCTGAACAATGTTCGAAGTTATTTGCATCAGAGCGACAATTTTTGAGATAGTTATTAAAACTATTTAAAGGTTGTCAAACGTTGTTTCTCGTTGTATATCCTTTAATTCTATAGTTAAATTGATAAATACCGTGTACGAATTTGTTTAACCCATTTGTTTTGGTTACTCGACGGCTCCGTTCTCGTGTAGCCTACATATTGCGTTTTTTTTTTAATTTGCTTACCGGGCTAAAGGTTAGCATGCTTAAAATACGTAAGTCGTTTTGTTCAACAAATTTGAGTAGATAACTCAGCCGTTGTTTGCATCAGAGTGACAATTTTTGAGATAGTTATTAAAACTATTTAAAGGTTGTCAAACGATGTTTCTCGTTGTATATCCTTTAACTCTATAGTTAAATTGATAAATACCGTGTACGAATTTGTTTAACCCATTTGTTTTGGTTACTCGACGGCTCCGTTCTCGTGTAGCCTACATATTGCGTTTTTTTTTTAATTTGCTTACCGGGCTAAAGGTTAGCATGCTTAAAATACGTAAGTCGTTTCGTTCAACAAATTTGAGTAGATAACTCACAGTTGTTTGCATCAGAGCGACAATTTTTGAGATAGTTATTAAAACTATTTAAAGGTTGTCAAACGATGTTTCTCGTTGTATATCCTTTAATTCTAGAGTTAAATTGATAAATAACGTATACGAATTTGTTTAACGCATTTGTTTTGGTTACTCGACGGCTCCGTTCTCGTGTAGCCTACATATTGCGTTTTTTTTTTTAATTTGCTTACCAGGCTAAAGGTTAGCATGCTTGAAATACGTAAGTCGTTTTGTTCAACAAATTTGAGTAGATAACTCAGCAGTTGTTTGCATCAGAGCGACAATTTTTGAGATAGTTATTAAAACTGTTTAAAGGTTGCCAAACGTTGTTTCTCGTTGTATATCCTTTAATTCTAGAGTTAAATTGATAAATACCGTGTATGAATTTGTTTAACCCATTTGTTTTGGTTACTCGACGTCTCCGTTCTCGTGTAGCCTACATATTGCGTTTTTTTTTTTAATTTGCTTACCGGGCTAAAGGTTAGCATGCTTAAAATACGTAAGTCGTTTTGTTCAACAAATTTGAGTAGATAACTCAGCAGTTGTTTGCATCAGAGCGACAATTTTTGAGATAGTTATTAAAACTATTTAAAGGTTGTCAAACGATGTTTCTCGTTGTATATCCTTTAATTCTAGAGTTAAATTGATAAATACCGTGTACGAATTTGTTTAACCCATTTGTTTTGGTTACTCGACGGCTCCGTTCTCGTGTAGCCTACATATTGCGTTTTTTTTTAATTTGCTTACCAGGCTAAAGGTTAGCATGCTTAAAATACGTAAGTCGTTTTGTTCAACAAATTTGAGTAGATAACTCAGCAGTTATTTGCATCAGAGCGACACTTTTTGAGATAGTTATTAAAACTATTTAAAGGTTGTCAAACGATGTTTCTCGTTGTATATCCTTTAATTCTAGAGTTAAATTGATAAATACCGTGTACGAATTTGTTTAACCCATTTGTTTTGGTTACTCGACGGCTCCGTTCTCGTGTAGCCTACATATTGCGTTTTTTTTTTAATTTGCTTACCGGGCTAAAGGTTAGCATGCTTAAAATACGTAATTTAAAAATAACTGTAGTTGTCATGAAAATAGGCAGTTTCAGGGTCCGATTCATGGTGGGAGAGATATTTCATAGCCAAGAACTGTCGTTCACCCATGTGGACGGACGTCACTCCCATATCCGCTGTCCAGAAGAAGAAGGATACTGCAAACTGCGCCAACTATCAAGGACTCAGCCTGTTTATCGATCTAAGTTCCTGGAAAGTGTATTGTGCGAAAGATTAAAGGCCAACGTAAAAAAAACCTGCGGAAATTGGTTCACATCCAGCCAAATTCTAAACAAAAATTCCTTGCGAGTTTTTTCCCTTCTCCCATTCCACGTATTCTAAATAAAAATTCCTTTGTGAGTTTTTTCACTTCTCTTTTCCTCTTATTCTGAACAATGTTCGAAGTTATTTGCATCAGAGCGACAATTTTTGAGATAGTTATTAAAACTATTTAAAGGTTGTCAAACGATGTTTCTCGTTGTATATCCTTTAATTCTAGAGTTAAATTGATAAATACCGTGTACGAATTTGTTTAACCCATTTGTTTTGGTTACTCGACGGCTCCGTTCTCGTGTAGCCTACATATTGCGTTTTTGTTTTAATTTGCTTACCGGGCTAAAGGTTAGCATGCTTAAAATACGTAAGTCGTTTTGTTCAACAAATTTGATTTCTTGCCATTTCATAGGAGTTTTTCACTTCTTAAATTAAAGGGAATGCATCAAAATGTTCCTTTAAGAAAGAACACTTATTTGTAATATATATTCTTTATTTTAAGTCGAAAATTATATCATAAGCAACGGAAGAGCTCTAGGTATATTTGATGCAGCCATCCAGAAATAGAAGGCTTAAATACATTTTGGCAAATGACGAAAGGTGAGTTCAACTCGACGCCAGAAAATTGCTTTGCTGAATAGAAGCAGGAAACTCCAGCGGATTTGTGTTATCCCGCTGTCTTCTTCTTCTTATGCTACTCTGTTGATGTTGCTGTGCATTGTTTATACTTTATTTCTTAATTTCAAATAAAATAGCAACAATAATTAAACTTTTAAATTTTTTAAACAAAATAAGAAATGCGAAACGAAATTTCAATTGAAAAAACAACTGACTTCGAAATTCCTATTCCCCAAATTATTGTTCTCGCTAGGAGAATAAAAAAATCTGCGAGAACAAAATTCCGAGGGAATATATAGAATTGGGCTGACCACCTCTTCGCTTATTTTAGGGCCGCTTTCCATAGAACGAAAACAGCTGCCTATATGATGCTTTGTCTGAATTTGGTTTTCCTGCAACCCGTATACGCTTGTGCAAATTGACGTTGAGCAACACCATCGGCTCAGTCAGAATAGGAAAGTACCTCTTCGAGCCGTTCGAAACTAAGCGAGGTTTCACACAGGGTGGCCTCCTATCCTGCGGTATCTTAATTTTGATGGTAGGAAATATTATAAAAGTTGCATAACTTAGCCGCTCTGGAACAATCGTGTACAAAAGCGTAAAATTACTGCCGTATGTTGGCGACATTGATGTCGTTGACTTGAACAATTCTTTTTACTCCAAACTGGATGATGAAGCGGAAAGAATGGGCTTGGTGGTGATTAAGGACAAAACGAAGTACTTGTTCTCATCAGACAAAGAGCGTACTTCCTCCCTGGCAACCGCTCTATTGCTGGCAGCCGTAATGTCGAAATAGTAAAAGGCTTCGCTTATCTCGGAATCAACATTAACACTGTGAGGACCCCAAAGCCGAGGACTTTGTATCCTCACAACATACACATATATATGGGGTATTCCATCCTATTTCGACCAATTTTGAACCCGACCCCTTTAGAATTGGCTGAAAGTTCTTCTTTTTCTAGCTTACAAGAGACGTTTTTCAGAATTTTTTTAAATGTTTTCATCCAACTCAAAAAAAGTTATGAATTTAAAAAAAAAACACCTTTTTGTTTTCAAAATGCTATAACTTTTTCAAAAATTGACCGTTTGGGATCTTTTTTTTTGTATTTTTTCCGAAAAGTACATTTAAAAACAAATTAAAAAAAAAACAGATCCCAAACGGTCAATTTTTGAAAAAGTTATAGCATTTTGAAAACAAAAACGGGGTTTTTTTAAAAATTCATAACTTTTTTTGAGTTGGATGAAAAAATTTGAAAAAATTCTGAAAACGTCGTTCGTAAGCTAGAAAAAGAAGAAAAACTTTCAGCCAATTCTAAAGGGGTCGTGTTCAAAATTGGTCGAAATGGGATGGAATACCCCATATAGATATGGACATTTAAATGGCACATTTTTTAAAGGCAAATTTGATATGATATACTAACGTTAATTAAAAAAAACAACGAACAAGTATTTGTTTCTTTGTTAAGGTTTATTTCGTACTTTCAACGATAAAACAAAAAAAAAATGTTGAATTCAATTTTAACAAACAAAAAAATTTTAATTCCGAAAAAGGAACGAAATCAGCGGATACATAAATGGCACAACCTAAAAAAATTAATGAAAATATAGTTAAAAGAATATTTTTTTTTTTTTTTTTTTTTTGTTTGTATTACAAACCTTCAAGTGGTTAATATTTTGTGCTGTAGCCTTTGTTTTTGATTACTGCTTCACACCTGCGACTCATACTTTCTACGAGTTGGTGGCACTTGATGTTAGGAACGGCGTACCACGATTCCTGAACGGCCGACCAAAGATCATCTAAATTTTTATAGTTTTCTTTTGCCACTTCCGTCTTGACTTCGTTCCAGTGGTTTTTGATTGGATTTAAGTCAGGGCTTTGAGCAGGCCAGTTCAAAACATCAATTTTTTCCGCACTAAGCCAGCTCTTAACTAGTTTCGAAGAGTGTTTGGGATCATTATCATGCATAAAATACCATTAAATGGGCATGTTTTCAAAGGCATAAGGTTCCATGTGGTTTTTTAAAATGTTTATGTACTGAAACTTGTCCATTTTACATTCAATTCGAACGAGAAAATACACCCCACACCATAATATTTCCGCCGCCGTGTTTGACCGTCTTCTGGGTGAAACTCAGATTATATTTTTTGCATTTTGGACGATGCACAAATACTCTCCCATCTGGTCCAATCCTGTTGATTTTTGTTTCGTCGCTTCATAGTACGTTTTTCCAAAAACTTAGACATTTTCCCTCATTGGTTCTAGCGAACGATAACCGTTTCGAAATATGTTTTTTAGACAGAAGTGGTTTTTTTCTTGATATGCGTCCAAACAAGTTTGCCTCATTTAACCGCTTGACTTAAATGGATCCTTTTTCGCCATCCTTATAATGGCAGCATCCGTCCTCGCATTGGTCTTTCTTGGTCTTGGCTTCCGAGTTTTGCCTTTCGTCTGTATCTCGGGGTTTTCTACACACGATTTAATTGCGTTGTATACTTTTTTTCTAGAATAACACAAAATTTTTGCAATTTCTGCCACTTTTTGCCCTGCTTTATGCATTTTCCATATCCCCCTCTTTCTTCAATTATTGTGTGTTTACCTGACCCCATTGTACACTCCTAACAAATGTTACGCCTTTATTGCATATAAAAGTAAATTGTACCATTTATGTGTCCACTTGTAATCAGCGAAGTTGTCAACAAAACTGATAACGATAAACAACAAAGCAAACAAAACGAGTTTTTAAGCGCCGCGAGTGTGAGAACTACTGCGACCCCAAAATTTAGGACAAGCAGTTTGCAATACGATAAATTTACGGTTGGAAAATGTTCACATTGACTGTGTAAGACAATTTGTGCCATTTATGTGTCCATAGCTGTATACATTTTTGTAAAGAACATGAATTTTTAAATAACTTGGAATTTATATTTGAGTTTATCACTTATACATATTATATGAAATACACATATGTATACCTTTATGAATTATACCCTAAATACATATATTCTGTTGTACATTGAATTGATAATTATTAAATTGAAGGACAAATTAGACTTGCGCACTTTTGAACGGAAGCAAAATATTTACATTTTCGCAAACATAAATTTTAAATATAGGAGTACCCTAACATGCATTGAAAATTTGGCAGGGAGGTAGACGCACAAAACATAAAAATGCAGCGGTCAATCAACCCTTTGCACACTCAAAATCCAATACACCCAGCTACAAACACAACATACCTAATAAACAAAGATTATCGAAAATAAAGATGTTGCAGGCGCAAACTTCGGTGGAAAGCAGTGGAGCGTAACAAAATTCGAGTAGGTCACTTTCACCACACCAAAAACTTTAACACAATTTTTAACATAATTTAAGCACAGAAATACACTGATTGGAGTTTTAGAGAGTAAAAGTTAAAATTCTGAACACATTAGCTGAATAAAAAGTGTACAAATAATTGTTAAATAACAAATACAGACAGTGGTAATTTAACAAATTCTGCTGTGGTAAGTGGTGAATGTGACCTACTAGAACTTTGTGAAGCTTGCTTCATACGATTTTTCGTCCCTGCAACATCTTTATTTTCGATAATTTTTGTAATAACTTAAGTGAACGGAGATCAGCAGCAAGTCGTCAAAATAAGCGCCGCTACTAATTGAAATTTAGCATACATACTTACACACTAGCATACAACACACCAACGCAAGCCATACAACAGACGGCAGAAGCATTGGGCAAAGCAAAACACAACGTTAGAATCAGGTGACAGTAAACAAATGTACAAACACACAATAGTTAAAGCAAAGGCTGGAAAGCACGGTATGAGCAAATACAAAGGAATAGTACTCAATAAGGAGCACTATGGTGCGTGGATATTCATGGAAAGATATATTCACCGGAATAACAGTTGTTTTATATTGTTAATATTATTAGTGAGAAATTGTTATTATAAAATAACCGTTTGCCTGCGTGCAAAAATTAGTATATAAGGGCGCATTAAAATTGAGAGATTAGGAGACAGGCATACGAGTCGGTAGGTTTTATGAATACGGATCAAGAGTACACCTAAAGGTTTTTGACTTCATTTGTACTAAAGCATATTCATCTGGAGGCTTTACTACTCCATTCGACCGCAGAGGTTGGCCGAGGGTTTTATCACCTCAGTCACCTCTTACAAAGTAAGGGAATAAGCTAGGAGCAGAAGTAGATTTGATGAAATAAATACTTATAACGTTTTTTTACTTGAAATAAACAGGGTTATTCTTTTATAAGGGCCGGTAGGGATTTTTAGTTTCAGGAACCCTGGACGGACTGAGGGCAACCCCGGCAAAGTCAAAGGAAAAGTCCGTCACAACACAAACGCCAACCTTGGAGTCAACTTGGGACTCAGATGACAGCTTAAAAGTGAAGTATTCTCTCTCCAAACGAAAATTATGATCTACTAGTCACTTAGATTTATAATCAATACTTTTGAACCTACTATTTTAAAAAAATGTTTTATCACCCATTTCTTTCTGCGTTAAATTTTTCATTGTGAATAGCTGGGTGATTTTGCTTATGGTAGCCCCCCTAAATTCAGAAAACAAAAATTCAGAAACAAATTTTTTCAGAAAACATTAGTCAGAACGCTTTTTTCAAAAAGCCAAATTTCAGAAGTCAAAACTCAGAAACAAAAATTCAGAAATCAAATTTCAGAAGTAAAAATTCGGAAGTCAAATTTCAATTTTGCGAAAAATTTAATGTTTTTTTGCTGTCTGATTACTTTCTAAATTTTGACTTCTGAAATTTTAGTTCTAATTTTTTTTCAGCCTGGACACAGCAAAGTCGAAAGAAGGCGTTATATTCAATTGAATTATGGAATATGTATAATATCTCCAAATTGGGTGAAGTCGGTACAAATAATTCCATCGAAAGTTGGCAAAACGGCATTCGAGGTGCGTCTGGGACACACCCTAACATATTTAATTGCATAAATAAAATAAAAAACGAACAGGCAATAATAGAAACAAAACTGCAGCAATTTTCAGCTGGAGGCGAGCCATATCGGAAACGCAAGAAAAGATATATAAAGACTTCATTTTTTTATTTAAAACTGTAAATTCGATAGATCGCTGGTTCGAATCGAGCTCAAGGCTTAGCAATAATTATTTTATCATTATTATTGTTATGATAATTTTTTCTTAATTGAAACAACAAAAATTGTTAATACATTCCAGAGCACGGGGAAAAGTGTCAATAAATATGACACCATAGGATCATTGGTTTGAAACAAGTCCAATTTTCTAATCCATTCTGCAACAGATGTCGCAGTGCTGTGAATATCAATTGGCGAGAAACAGGGTAGAAGTAGAAATAATGAAGACAAAGAAACAACCGCTGTAATAGCTGAATGGATATAGCAGCGGCGCCTAAACGTTGCAGATAAAGAAATTTAGCAGTTCCCGAAATGGATCTATACAACGAGCTTTGGCAGTTGTCCACATTTTTTTCTTTCTTCTATTCTAAGTTATAATTTTTTCAATTAAGAAAAATTATATCATAACAATAATAATGATGAAATAATAAAAATAATTATTGTTAGGCCTTGAGCTCGATTCGAACTCGTGATCTTACAAATCAGTAGGCCGATATAACAACGAAAATTGTAAATTCATTTGAAAAAGATAAACGCGAAAAAATTAATTAATTACATGCTTGCTATTGCGCATAATTCAAAATTTTAGACTGGACTACTTTTTCTTTATACATAATTCCTTCCAAATAAATAAACGTTTTTGAATTTTGAGAAAAATTTAATGTTTTTTCTGTCGTTTGATTACTTTCTGAATTTTGCCTTCTGAAATTTGACTTCTTTATTTTCACTTCTGAAATTTGACTTCTGCAATTTGACTTCTGAAATTTGACTTCTGAGATTAGACTTCTGAGATTTGACTTCTGAGTTTTGAGTTCTGAATTTTGTCTTTCTGAAAAAAGGGTTCTGACTAATGTTTTCTGGAAAAATGTGTTTCTGAATTTTTTCTTTCTGAATTTATGGGGGGCACCGATTTTTTTCATCAACAACTAAACCACTACCAATAAGATGATTTTAGTTTTACTCACACAGCCACAGTTTGAATTTCGGCGACCCCTGATATAGAAACAAACCATGGCGGAACGATACAAGGTGGCAGCATGGGACAGCTGATTATAAACTTTTTTATTTGATTTGATACATCAACTTCCGGCACAGTACGATTTTGACATTTGTCCATCGAATTTACAAAAAAAAACAAAGCACATGGAATTTTTTTTATGTTTGTGGGTATGTTACCATGCTGCCACCTTGTATCGTTCCGCCATGATACAAACTTGTGAAAGCTCCTGTTAGCATTCAAAAAGAGTTTGATACTTGCGGAATGATGAACGGCTTCTGCACATGATTGTAAAAGAAATGTGTGTGTTTAATGTCCAAAATCTTTTAAAAGAGCGGTTCCTAGCTAGTGAAATAATTATTGGCGCCACTTCACACGTATTATTATTCTCTTTCGTCTTTATTCGTGTTCAGTTATCGCTGAACAAGCAGAGTAGCAACATCGGATGAAGCTATTGTTTATTTGCGCATTTGCGGAAGGGCATTTTGCAAACAAACGCTCATGCGCAGAATGTTTTAATGCTTTTATGTTAACTAGTATCGTCTGTGGTCGAAATTCGACCAGCTCTTATTTTTTTCAACTCAGTCTATGCATCCAGTGTTGGAGATAGTGAAATAATGCGTTAATAGTTGAGCAGTGAGCGGAAATATAGCAAACTGGTCTAACTTACTTAAATTTTTCATTAAGACATTGTAATTTTTATTGTATTTTCTTAAATTTTCTACAAAATTTTCAAATGTAATTATAATGTTTTGGTATGGAGCTCCTTAAACAAAAATATAAGAAATATGTAAAATCAAAAGAAATTGACATAGAATTATGGTGAAATTACTTGACATTAAATTGAAAAATAGCTTTTTCCACACCACCCGGAAGGTCCCCGTTGGGGCGCTACGGAAGTTAATTTTGTGTGCTCGATTCCCTAGTAGGCCTATATCTCCCATATATGTACATATATCGCCCATTTACTTCAATAGTGTCATAATTCAAAAACACGAACTTTTAGTTAAAAACGAAGAAATGTGCTTAAGGAATTTAGTCTATTTCACACCACCCGTTAGGTATGCAATTGGCGCTTTACCGAGTTTAATTTTGTATAATTACATATGTATGTAGTATGTACATAAGTGTGATAGAAAACGAAAATTTCGAGTAGAATTGAGGATACCTTCATAAAAAATAAAAATAAAAAAAAATTATGTAATGAGAAAGAAGGCAGAGTTTACTAAACAAATTTAAATGAAAGAAAAAAAAAATAAAGTACTTAAAGTGCCAAAAAATTAAGTGATGTGAATAAACCGTTC
This sequence comes from Eurosta solidaginis, assembly GCF_040869045.1. NCBI lineage: Eukaryota > Metazoa > Arthropoda > Insecta > Diptera > Tephritidae > Eurosta > Eurosta solidaginis. Next base: position 88,669,716 of record NC_090323.1, on the reverse strand, counting down.
CATATAAAAACGCAATAAGTGCACTTAGACCTTTTTCCGGGTTTTAATGTTATTGTGGAAATATGAAGATTCTAATATTCGGATATTTAATGTTGGGATTCCCATTGAGATATATGTAAGTAATTAATTTGTACTAAATTTGTAAACATTCACATTCATGAAATGGAGATGAATATATATGACCATATCTACCATAAAATATCGTCTGTGAACGATATAATACTAAGATATAACAAAGCAGAATAAATTAGAAAGAAAAGAAAAAGAAACAAAAACATTGAAATTATTCACGCAAACATATTTACTAAAATAAAATTGATTTCATAATTTTAAGCGACATAAACAAATTAGGATTATGAGATCTAAGCATCCGATTAATGGGCATATAATCAAACAAAGTTAGCCTAATAATAAATATAGTGGGTAATATACTGCCTATGCAATATTTCGACCTAAAATCGAAAACGTTTTTGGGTCGTTTTTTTTCGTTTAATATACAACGTGAAATTTTCCGATTCAATCAAAATGCATTTAAATAATAATAAACTAAGTTGAAATAAAAGGTAATATAATAAAATAAAATAAGAAATATCAAAATAAATTAGAATAAAAGACAATATACAAATTTTAATGTAATATCTTTGTAGCAAATTTAATATACAACGTGAAAAAAGATAACATAATAAAATAAAATAAGAAATATCAAAATAAATTAGCATAAAAGACAATATACAAATTTTAATGTAATATCTTTGTAGCAAATTTAATACACAACGTGATAAAAGATAATATGATAAAATAAAATAAGAAATATCAAAATAAATTAGCATAAAAGACAATATACAAAATTTAATGTAATATCTTTGTAGCAAATTGATTTATTTTTTGTTCACTATAAGACGTGCTATATCTAAAATGAGCATAAAATCTGGATGCAAAAAACATTTGGGTCAAATTTGCAGTTAATTGTTATAAATAAATAAATTTAGTGAGTTTGAACAAAAGTTGACTCATTATTTCTGATTTCATTTTTTTTAAAGCAACTAAACCGGTTAAGTTATTACTTCTCTTTAAAGTTTTTTTGTGCGCTAACAATTATTTTAGAACAATTTTTTAAGGATTCTGGTACAGACCAATATAGGTAATTGGCAACAATGGGAAACAATATTATATTTCAACAGAAAATGAGCGAAGCAGTAGTTCTCTCACCGTTTGGCGTGTACAAATATATACATATGTAGAGATGAAACATTTGAGCAACGCGACAATTGAGAATTTGGAGCTATGTAGTCAGGGGAGTTTGTGAACATAATGCGTCCTACAGATGGCAATTTCGATTGTTCCACAGATTTTCGAATTTACAAAAAACTTTCTATTAATTATAAACAAACAGAGTAATATTTGTTAGCAAAAATATGCCTATGCACTGCGGCTGATCAATACGCATCGATTCATATAACTTAATATGATTTTACGTATGCTAAGTATGCGAAACAGCCTGTCAATTGATTGTATGGAAATTTTGTTAGCGTATTAATATATAGATAGCAGAGTAATATACGGCCTATGCAATATTTCGACTTAAAATCGAAAATGTTTTGGGTCGTTTTTTTTTCGTTTAATATACAACGTGAAATTTTCCGATTCAATCAAATTGCATTTAAATATTAATAAACTAAGTTGAAATAAAAGATAATACAATAAAATAAAATAAGAAATATCAAAATAAATTAGCATAAAAGACAATATACAAATTTTAATGTAATATCTTTGTAGCAAATTGATTTCTTTTTTGTTCACTATAAGACGTGCTATATCTAAAATGAGCATAAAATCTGGAAATGCAAAAACATTTGGGTCAAATTTGCAGTTAATTGTTATAAATAAATAAATTTAGTGAGTTTGAACAAAAGTTGACTCATTATTTCTGATTTCATTTTTTTTAAAGCAACTAAAATGAAAAACAAAGAATCTGTGAAATAAAGACCTAACTTTTACGTGTAAGTAAAATTTGTCCAAAAAAATAGGCCGGTTAAGTTATTACTTCTCTTTAAAGTTTTTTTCGTGCGCCAACAATTATTTTAGAACAATTTTTTAAGGATTCTGGTACAGACCAATATAGGTAATTGGCAACAATGGGAAACAATATTATATTTCAATAGAAAATGAGCGAAGCAGTAGTTCTCTCACCGTTTGGCGTGTACAAATATATACATATGTAGAGATGAAACATTTGAGCAACGCGACAATTGAGAATTTGGAGCTATGTCCTCAGGGGAGTTTGTGAACATAATGCGTCCTACAGATGGCAATTTCGATAGTTCCACAGATTTTCGAATTTACAAAAAACTTTTTCTATTAATTATAAACAAATAGAGTAATATTTGTGAGCAAAAATAGGCCTATGCACTGCGGCTGATCAATACGAATCGATTCATATAACTTTTATATGATTTTACGTATGCTAAGTATGCGAAACAGCCTGTCAATTGATTGTATGGAAATTTTGTTAGCGTATTAATATATAGATAGTAGAGTAATATACGGCCTATGCAATATTTCGACTTAAAATCGAAAATGTTTTGGGTCGTTTTTTTCGTTTAATATACAACGTGAAATTTTCCGATTCAATCAAATTGCATTTAAATATTAATAAACTAAGTTGAAATAAAAGATAATATAATAAAATAAAATAACAAATATCAAAATAAATTAGCATAAAAGACAATATACAAATTTTAATGTAATATCTTTGTAGCAAATTTAATAACAACGTGATAAAAGATAATATAATAAAATAAAATATGAAATATCAAAATAAATTAGCATAAAAGACAATATACAAATTTTAATGTAATATCTTTGTAGCAAATTGATTTATTTTTTGTTCGCTATAAGACGTGCAATATCTAAAATGAGCATAAAATCTGGAAATGCAAAAAACATTTGGGTCAAACTTGCAATTAATTGTTATAAATAAATAAATTTAGTGAGTTTGAACAAAAGTTCACTCATTATATTTAAGAATTCATGAGCTTAACACCGGCTTATAATAATTGAATTTCAATTATTATGTTTTCTCAGAGAAACTGAAAAGAAAGAAACATTTACTGGCATATTGCGATGGACCCATTTCGAAAACCGCCAACGTAATCATCATCAGGCAATTTTGTAATGTTATCAAAGGTTTCACCGCGATTCGAACCGTGAATCACATGGGGAAACTGCAGTAGCCTTTAACTACTAGGCCATCCTGCTGGTATTTGTTTTCATGCTTAATTCAGTTTTTCTCATTTCTACACTAACAACACAATTGAGACATTTTGTCTCTATATTGATTTGTGTCCCATGTAGATTGGTTTTTGTAAAGTTCTTCTTCGTTGCGAATGAGAAGCTTTGTAAACTCGGGCTCAGTTCTACATATTTACGTATGTGTCTTTAATGGTGTGTTCAGTTTATACTTATATTTAAGAATTCATGAGCTATATGCCAGTAAATGTTTCTTTCTTTTCAGTTTCTCTTAGAAAACATAATAATTGAAATTCAATTATTATAAGCCGGTGTTAAGCTCATGAATTCTTAAATATAAGTATAAACTGAACACACCATTAAACAAACATACGTTGACTCATTATTTCTGATTTCATTTTTTTTAAAGCAACTCAAATGAAAAACAAAGAATCTGTGAAATAAAGACCTATGCTTTTACGTGTAAGTAAAATTTGTCCAAAAAATAGGCCGGTTAAGTTATTATTAGCGTATTAATATATAGATAAATTACACAGGTCAACAAAATACGACTTTTTGTTTGGTCCAGCTCTACTTGTAACCAAATTTGGTAGTAATCGGTACCCTGATAAAAACTGTATACTTACTTTTTTAATGCTGCGTACAGTTTTCTAGATAGGGTCAAGAACTTCTTTTTAAGAGGTTAAGGCATGTATGGCCCCATAACTTTGTTTCTGTTTATTATATTAACACAGTTTTGATGTCGTTGAAAATAGTACATTCGCTTCTATCAGTATACAAGTTGTTAATATGTCTTCACAAACGTCAGAGAAATTGCCAAAATAATGTGAAAAATTCAATTTTTTGTTAAATTTTTTCATTTCTAATCGCGGTTTTCTCGAATAATTTGTCAACCAGTGCATATGTAAATTATTTCAAAACAATCTCCTATTAATTCTGTTTTCAAGGACATTTAACTTTTTTATATCCGCGTAGATCTTCCTGGGATTTTCTACTTTAGTACATTTCTTTATATTTTATAAAATTTTTTTCCTTCACCTTTTATATTTTTAAATTTTCTGTACTTAGTACTTTCGGGAGCGCGGTTTCAAGTGTTAGTGCCTTTCATTAAATAAATAAAAAAATTTCAATATCATGTATTCATCACGAGGTAGTTGTGTCAATGACCCAAATGTGTTTTGCTACATTTGTGGGGAATACACAGTCCAAAAAGACAGGAAAAATATAACAGATTTTGTAAAATGTCCTTTTTTGTACTTTAAATTGCAAGTTGTAGGCAAAAACAAGCCGTGGATACCTCGAATAGTTTGCAAAATGTGCTGTTAACATCTGAGACAGTGGGTCAATGGAAAAGAAGATATATGAGATTCGGGGTGCCTATGCAATGCAGAGAACAAACAAATCACTTCGATGACTGTTACTTCTGCTGTGTCGATTTGCGTGGTGTTAATGTTAAAAAAAATGATATATCCAAACGTTCAATCCGCTAAGAGACCTTTACCACATTCAGAGGAAGCACCTGTTCCAACATTTTATTCTACCCGTGAATCATCGAATAGTGAAGTGTCTAGCGATAGTGGTATCGAAGAAATAGCGTCTACTGAGCCAACAACTTTTACCCAAGTAGAATTAAACGATCTAATAAGGGATCTTGAATTATTTAAGGAATCTGCAGAAGTGTTGGCTTCTAGATTAAAAGAAAAAAACTTGTTGGCTACAGGTACGAAAGTGACTCTCTACCGTACAAAAGAGCAAGATTTGCTGACATTTTTAATTCGGAAAATGATATAGTTTTTGTTCAGATGTGCAAGGACTCTTTCTCAAAATTGGTCTTTCAGACCACCACCACCCAAATGAATGGCGTCTCTTCATAGACAGCTCTAAACGAAGCCTTAAGTGTGTTTTTTTACACAATGACAACCAATATGGTTCAATTCCCATTGCTCGTTCAACTAAATTAAAGGAAGAATATCAAAATATTGCACTTGTTTTAGACCAAATCAAGTATAACGAACATAATTGGAGTATTTGTGTAGATCTAAAGATGATTAACTTTTTGTTAGGACAACAAAGTGAATACACCAAATACCCATGTTTTTATTGTCTGTGGGATAGGTGTGCCAAGCACCAACACTGGACAGAAAGGGACTGGCCTGTACGTGAGATGTTGGAAATGGGAAAGCAGAATGTGATAAACCCACCTTTAGTTACAAGACATTCAATTATTTTGCCACCCTTACACATTAAACTGGGTCTAATGAAACAATTTGTGAAGGCGTTAGATAATAATGGACAGTGTTTTCTTTACATAACGAGAAAATTTCCTAGGCTAAGCATAGAAAAAATAAATGGGGTATTTTTGATGGCCCACAGATAAGAATGTTGATAAAAGATACTGATTTTTCAGATTCAATGACCAGTTTTGAACTGCTTGCGTGGAATTCGTTTGTTGAAGTTACTAAGAACTTTCTGGGAAATCACAAGTCAAGTAACTACTCTGATATTGTTAATAACATGCTAGAGAATTACAAAAACTTAGTATGTAACGTGTCCATCAAAGTCCATTATCTCCACAGCCACCTTGACCAGTTTCCGAATAATCTTGATTCCTATAGCGAAGAACAAGGCGAACGGTTTCACCAGGACCTAAAAACTATGGAAGAGAGGTACCAAGGCCGATGGGATCAGCATATGATGGCTGACTACTGCTGGGGAATGCAACGTGATTGTCTTGCCATACCTCGTTCACGAAAATAACGTAAACGAAAGTTTTTATCTAAATAAAAAGTTAATAATAAAATAAATAACAAACAACTTTTTTTTTCACAGTAGAATATATTAGGAAGATCTACGCGGATATAAAAAAGTTATTTGTCTTTGAAAACAGAATTAATAGGAGATTGTTTTAAAATAATTTACATATGCATTGGTTGACAAATTATTCGAGAAAACCGTTATTAAACATGAAAAAATTTAACAAAAAATTTAGTTTTTCACATTATTGTTGCAATTTCTCTGACGTTTATGAAGATATTATTACGAATATTAGCAACACTAAGGGGTATTGTCATCTATAAGCGATGCTAAGCAGTAGACTCTACACATATGTACGCAGGCCCGACGAGAGAGGGGGGCTGGGGATTCCCCCGGGCCCGGGGTTTCTCAGGGGGCCTCGATTTAGAGGTACTAAGACATTTTTTTTATTGCAGGAGAGTCTTTAGTTGTTCCATGTGCAAATTTTAAGGCGAATTTCAAAAGCAACGAATAATGATAATGATTTTTTGCCTGGGCCTGAGGAGGCAATAAAAACATCAAACAAAAATGTGTTTCTCAGGGGGCCCGCGATTTAAAGGTACTAAGGCATTTTTTTCAATTTAGGAGAGTCTTTATTTGTTCCATGTGCAAATTTTAAGGCGAATTTCAAAAGCAACGAATATTGATAATGATTTTTTGCCTGGACCTGAGGAGACAATAAAAACATGAAACAAAAATGTATGTTTACATGAATCGGAAATCGTAAAGTTTTCGTGGCGACACTGATGAAGGTCCATCTTCAAAAAGTCTTCCAACAATACCACCAACTCCGTATCAAAGTCCAGATTATTTAAACGACTTCGATATTGGTACCGTGAATAATGAGTTTTTGCGATCTGAAGAAGTCAACGAAATAATTCGTTCAGGTCATCAGGGGGCATTTCCTACCTCGTTGTTAAACAGAATCTTGCCAAATGGAGAGAAAGTGAAGCGTGACTGGTTAGTGTGGAGTGACAGTAGCAGTGCTTTTTATTGCCTACCAAGTCGCCTGTTAAGCACCAATACTTTAAATCGACCAAAAATGTGTAATCCTGGCGGATATTCGAGTTCCAGGTATGGAAGAAGCTATACGATAAACTGCCATCACACGAAAATACTGAAGATCACATTAAATGTTATATTCTATGGCTATCTTTAAAAAATCTAATTCAAAAGGAGGCTACAATTGATACACTTATCAATGAACAGCTAATCAGTGAAACTCAAAAGTGGAAAGAAATTTTATATAGAATTTTGGACACTATTTTATTTTTGGGGAGAGAGGCCTAGCTTTCAAAGGCGAAAGTATATGTATATCTTGGTGAAGGAAACAATGGTAATTTTTTGGGCTTCTAAGATCTAATAAGCCATTATGATCCGATACTTAGAGATCATTTGGAGAAATTTAGGATTTCACAACAGCAGTAGAAATGTTTATAAGTTCACTATCTTTCCCCAGACATTCAGAACGAGTTTATAGAAATTTGTGCAAAGCATGTGAGGGAAACTATATTAGATCAAGGCAAGAATTTGAATTTGAATTTGAATTTGAATTTATTTCTTTTTTCGTTTTTGTACAACTGAGACTAATAGGTGTTTTATATGTACATCATCAAATGCATATTATCTTATTCTAACAATAGTTGGAAAATTAATAATTAATAGTAATAAAACATAATAATAACAAATTTATGTAAAAAATGTAACACTTAATACTAATACAATCGCATTTAATATATGAAAATAGGAAATAAGACAGATAGTAAAGGAAGTTTTTAAAATAGAAGAAGAGGGAAAAGAAAAAGGAAGATATTGGCAGTAAGTGGTATGTAGTCAAAAGGCAATATCACAAGAATGTGTGTATATTTGCGTTTTAAAGTTGTATCTATTCAAACGAGCTTTAACACTTTCTGGAATCATGTTCCACGTTTTAATAGCGCTAATGAAAAACATTCGGCTGGATGCTAGTGTACTATGTCTGGGAATTACTAAGGTATTGAGTCTCTGAGATCTGGTTCGTTGAAGCTTGTCATACAGATATTTAGGGGTTTTCCACTCTAACAGCTTGTATACAAAAATGCAGTTTCTTGCGGCCAAATATTGCATAATGCTACAGCCAAGAATTTTATCACGCCATGGTGATATAGGACTATAACGGCTTATGCCATAAACATACCTCGTTACATTATTGAAGGCTACATTCACCTTGTTAATAGACTGTGAGTCTAGTTTGCTATAGACTATTTCTGCATATGGCAAATGAGGTACAATTAATTGGAGGGCGAGTTTTCGGCGTGTTTTCTGTGGGGTAAACGCTGCAGAGGATCTTAACCTACGCAGAATTACATAGACATTGCTAATTAATTTATTGATATTGTCACGGATATTAGCATCACTAAGTTATACCATCACTAAGGCGATGCTAAGGCCATGCTAAGCGATATTTACGTCAATAATCAAATCATGTATACACATATATAAGGCAGCCGAGAGATGTCACACACAGATGCATTTACTTATACGCCTATGTGTGCGCGAGAGACTGTAAACTACAAACATTCACATCAATAATTCAATCATTATGTCCACACATATGTAGGTACACGCAGCTGAGAAGCAAGGCACAACCATATGCAGACATCTTATTTGAGATGATCCTAAATCTAGGCAATTATAATTGTGGAAGTGTCGCTCACACATACAAGCATGGGGTATGAGAGAAGCAATAAAATCGTGCAATTTTACTTATAGCTGAGAAGTTTGAGAGCTCATGGACAATGCTAGTAGATTCTAGAAGATGCGAACGAGGAAACCAGAAAGTGTAAAAGGCCGCAGATGTAGAGGCGCTGGAATTCAGTTTGATTTGAGTTGTCAGGCAGTTACAACTGAGACGGTATCTAGCGAGCAAAAGCAGTATTATTTTGAAAATCAGTTTCATTTAAGCTATCAGTTTGGTTATTAAGCTATTCGTTGCACAGTTTGAGTGTTATTGTGAAGTACTTGAATAAAGGCAATTTTTCCATTATTCAATAGTGGAGTTATTTATTCAACAGTTTAGAGATACGAACGTGGGCAGAAGATTGCAAATAAGAGGATTTGCGGCAGATTCGTTACAATTGGTGTCAGAAGAGGAATTGTTGAATAAATTCCAGAGGACAATAAGGACATGGCAAAGTTCAGTGAATTGAAGATCCAGCAACTGAAAAAGAAGTTGGAGAGCCGTGGATTGAATACAACCGGCAATAAACTCGAACTTCAGGCACGACTACGAGAGGCAATGGAATTAGAGGGAATTAAGGTGGAAGAGTATGTCTTTCATCTTGATGGCGAGGAGACAACAAAAATTGAAGAGAAAAAAGAAACATCGCAGACAGTTATCAGCACAGACTTGAACATGATATTGGCTGCAATATCTGCACAAACATCGACAGTAACATCAATGTCGTCGCAAATGTCATCTCAACTGGAAGAACAGAAGATATATATGGCATCACAATTGGAAATACAGGAGGCACGCATTTCAGAAATGTCGACACAGATTACATCCAAGATGGAAACACAATTGGAAGAACAGAAAACGTATATATCATCACAGGTGGAATCCCAAGAGACACGTATAACATCAAAGATTGAAGCACAAGAAACGCGTATTTCGGAAATGTCAGCACAAATTTCAGCACAGATATCATCTCAGATCTCCACACAACTAGAAGAGCAGGAAGTCCGTATATCATCTAAACCGGAAGCGCATATGGAAGAAAAACTAACCCAGTTTCATGAAGGCTTCTGTGATCGACAGGATAAAATCGAGGCCGAGGTGGATGCTTTGAGAGGATGTATCGAGCAGTTACAACTAAATCGTCCAGCAGTTTCAGCGAGTAATCCAAAGGTAAAAACACCATCCTTTGACGGTTCTGTTCCTTTCCAGGTCTTTAAGCTACAGTTTGAGAAGACCGCAGCAGTGAACAACTGGAATGTGGAAGATAAAGTTGCCGCACTCTTCGTAGCATTGAAAGGACCAGCTGCCGAAATTTTACAGACTATTCCAGAGTACAAGCGAAACAGTTATGACGCGCTGATGGCTGCTGTAGAACGGCGATACCGAAGCTAACACAGGAAACAGATATTTCAAATAGAATTGCAAAACCGCTACCAAAAAGCTAACGAGACTTTGCAGGAGTTTGCTTCGGACAGTGAAAGATTGGCTCATCTTGAAAATGCGGATGCACCCGTGGAATACACGGAAAGAATGAAGATTCAGAGCTTTATAAGTGGCATACGGGACGTCGAAAAGAAGCGAGCCACATACGCGAACCCAAAGCAAACATTTTCTGAAACGGTATCCCATGCATTGACTCAGGAAACGGCGTTATTATTGAGTAAACCAGCATACAAAGCTCATCGTGTGGAAGTACAAAGGCCAGAGTGGGTAGATACAATTTTGGAAGCTCTAAAGGGATCACAACAGAAAAATGCCGGAGTTATGAAATGTTTCAAGTGCGGTAACCCAGGTCACATTGCACGTCATTGCAGTAGCAATTCCAATAGTTCCAACAATGTGGGTGGCCGTAAACGCAGAGCTGAAGGAGACGAGCAAATCTCCAAATCCACTCAATCGGTAAACTAAAGCGAGTCAGCCGCAAGAGGCGACAGCTGGCTCCCTCAATTGAATGCCCCATAATCTCTATCTCGCAAATTGGAAGAAGGTCAAGCAATCTTACTGTCGGAGGACATGCGGATGGAAAGGAACGTTTACTGACTGTAGATACGGGTGCATCCCATTCCATCACTCGATCAGATTTAGTCAACAAGAAGATAAAACCAATGCTTTGAGCAAGATTACGTACAGCCACGGGAGAGGACACCCAGGTAATTGGAGAAGTAGAATGTGAAGTAGCAATTGGGAACGTCACGGTACTTCACAATTTTATAGTGGCAGGTATTGTTGATGAAATCATAATTGGAGTGGACTTCTTAATCAACCAAGGCATCAAGATCGATATGCAAAGCAATGATGGAGATTGTGGGACAAACAAATTGTGGGTTGTCGAAGCAGCAAATAAATCAGCACTGAACATACTTGTAGGAAAAACGCTGGCTATAACAAAACAAGATGGACGTATTCCGGTAGGAGTACTCAATGAGTTCAAGCCACCATTCAATTTGACCAAAGGAGCTATTTTGGGAAGATGCCAATAGGCCGAAGTAGTTATTAACTGTGAACAGCTCCAGGAATACGTTTCACCTAGTAATATTGATCTTTCAAATGACATCACGGCATGGACGCAGGGGCTAGAGGAAGCCTATCAGAGTAAGGCAAAACAACTGCTCCTAAAGTACGCGAACATATTTGACAAGGATGGTTCCAAACCAGGCCGCACCATTGTTGTGAAACATCAAATTGACACCGGAGATGCGAGGCCGATCCGTCAAGCTCCACGTAGTGTTCCACTGGCGAAGCGGGAAGTTGTGAGTCAAATCATACAAGAAATGAGCAACAGCGGCGTCATCGAACCATCAGCTAGTCCATGGAGCTCACCGGTAGTACTTGTAAAGAAGAAGGATGGAAAAATTAGGTTTTGCGTGGACTACCGGAAGTTGAATGACGTTACGAAAAAGGATAGCTACCCATTGCCAAGAATTGACGACACTCTGGACTCGCTATCTGGTACGAAATGGTTTTCCACACTGGACTTGAAAAGCGGCTATTGGCAAGTTGAGGTGAAGGAGGAAAATAAAAAGAAAACAGCCTTCAGTGTCGGTGATAGTATGTGGCAATTTACAGTGATGCCTTTTGGACTTTGTAATGCACCAGCTACTTTTGAGAGACTCACGGACCAGGTACTGAAAGGACTACATTGCAAAACATGCTTGGTGTACCTGGACGACATCATCGTATTGGGCAAGAATTTTGATGAACATCTTAGGAACTTGGAGGAAGTTTTCCAAAGAATAGCTGGCGCTGGTCTGAAGTTAAGTCCCAAAAAGTGTGCGCTGTTTAAAAAGGAAGTAAATTATTTGGGTCACAAGGTAACGACAGAGGGCATCTGCACTGCGAACGAAAAGATAGACGCTGTAAATGATTGGCCAAGACCACAGAACCTACATGAATTAAGAAGTTTCCTTGGGCTGTGCACATATTACCGCCGATTTGTACCAAATTTTTCCAGCGTAAACCATAGCCTCCATGAGCTTACAAGAAAAAATAAAGCTTTTGAATGGAAGAAGGAGCAAGAAGTGACTTTCCAAACATTGAAGGAGCGTTTGTGCACTGCCACAATGTTAGCATATCCGATTCCAGGAGCAACATTTATTCTAGATACAGATCCGAGTGGATATGCTATAGGAGGCGTTTTATCACAACTGGTCGATGGACAGGAGAAGGTAGTTGCATATTACAGCCGTTCGATTGGAAAACCAGAGAGGAACTACTGTGTTACGCGGAGATAGCTGTTGGCATTGGTAGAGTGCATTAAACATTTTCACAAATACCTCTACGGCCAGCGATTCCGTGTCAGGGCAGATCAGGCAGCGTTGAAATGGCTTCTGCAGTTCCGTAATCCGGAAGGACAATTGGCACGGTGGATCGAGCGACTACCTTTGTATGACTTTTCCATTGAGCATCGAAAAGGTAGTACCCATGGAAATGCCGATGCAATGTCACGAAGGTCATGTAGTTTGGAATGCAAGCACTGTTCAAAGGCCGAGGGTAAAGAAGACATTATAGATGTCCGGCTAATGACTATAACGTGTACGGATGAATGGGACAAGGAACAACTAAGAAAGTGTCAGCTAGAAGATACAGATCTGTCACATGTTATGCAAGGGCTCGAACGAAACGAAAGACCAAGCAGAGAGGAGATGTCAGCAGAGAGTCCCATTGCGAAGTCATATTGGACACAGTGGAACAGTATAGAATTGATATCCGGTTGCTTGCATCGAGTATGGGAGAGTGAGGATGGTCAATGCAAAAAGAAACTGATAGTTGTTCCCAGAAAGAGGATTCCTGACGTGCTCAGCGAACTGCACAATGGTCCAAGTGGAGGTCATCTTGGAATCACGAAGACACTCGAGAAAATTAAGCAGAGATTCTATTGGGTTGGTTGCCGTCAGTCGGTCACCGAGTGGATTGCCAATTGCGAGGTATGCAACAGAGCGAAAGGGCCCAAAACCCGAAGTCATGGCCAGATGAAGCAGTATATTTCAGGTGCATCATTTGAAAGGATCGCCATGGATGTCGCAGGTCCATTTCCTACTAGCAACCGCGGAAACAAATACGTACTGGTGGTTATGGATTATTTCAGTAAATGGCCAGAGGTATACCCAATCCTAAACCAAGAAGCAGAAACAGTAGCAGAAGTGGTTAAAAATGAATGGGTTGCAAGGTATGGTGTACCAATGGAGTTACATTCTGACCAAGGCAGGAATTTTGAATCAGCTGTGTTCCAAGAAATGTGCAAGAAGTTGGACATTCGAAAAAGAAGGACAACTGCATTGCATCCTAAGTCCGATGGTATGGTGGAACGTTTCAATAGAACATTGGAGGAGATGGTATGGTGGAACGTTTCAATAGAGCATTGGAGGAGCATTTAAGGAAAATAGTAGACAAGTACCATAAGGACTGGGATACACACATATCATTATTCTTGATGGCCTACCGATCGGCAGTACATGACACAACGGGCCAAACTCCCGCAAAGGTAATCTTTGGCAATGACCTTCGACTGCCAGCTGATTTGAAGTATGGGATAGATGCCGATGCGGAGGGGAATGTCAAGAAATCCACTGGTGTCTTGGAAGAAGAGCTGAGAGAGATACACGATCTGGTAAGGCAACGAGCAAAGATTATGAGTTACAAGATGAAAGCGAGGTACGATAAAGCTATTAGATTTGGTGCTGCTATACAACCCACAACGAAAAAAAGGTTTGTCCCCGAAATTGCAGTGCAACTGGGAAGGCCCATGCAAAGTTGTAAAACGGATCAACGATGTAGTGTACCGCATACAAACCACTACCAAACCACGAACTAAAATGAAAGTGGTTCATTTGGAGAGATTAGCAGCGTTTAGATCAAGAGATTTGTCTGATCGGGACGATCAGACTTAGGTGGAGGGCAGTGTCACGGATATTAGCATCACTAAGCTATACCATCACTAAGGCCATGCTAAGCGATATTTACGTCAATATTCAAATCATGTATACACATATATAAGGCAGCCGAGAGATGCCACACACAGATGCATTTACTTATACGCCTATGTGTGCGCGAGAGACTGTAAACTACAAACATTCACATCAATAATTCAATCATTATGTCCACACATATGTAGGTACACGCAGCTGAGAAGCAAGGCACAACCAATGCAGACATCTTATTTGAGATGCTCCTAAATGTAGGCAATTATAATTGTGGAAGTGTCGCTCACACATACAAGCATGGGGTATGAGAGAAGCTATAAAATCGTGCAATTTTAGTTATAGCTGAGAAGTTTGAGAGCTCATGGACAATGCTAGTAGATTCTAGAAGATGCGAACGAGGAAACCAGAAAGTATAAAAGGCCGCAGATGTAGAGGCGCTGGAATTCAGTTTGATTTGAGTTGTCAGGCAGTTACGACTGAGACGATATCTAGCGAGCAGTAGCAGTATTATTTGAAAATCAGTTTCATTTAAGCTATCAGTTTGGTTATTAAGCTATTCGTTGCACAGTTTGAGTGTTATTGTCAAGTACTTGAATAAAGGCAATTTTTCCATTATTCAATAGTGGAGTTATTTATTCAACAGTATAGAGATACGAACGTTGGCAGAAGATTGCAAATAAGAGGATTTGCGGCAGATTCGTTACAATATGATCACAGCAGCTCAGCTTATTATTTATTATAAACCCGAGGTTCCTTATTTTATCAGTGATCACAAGGGTAGATGTACCAATGCACACAGGCGCAATGCCGTTTGGATTTATATCGCTTTTAGAAATATGCATGACACACGGTTTGGCTGCATTCAAACATAAATCATTCTTCCGCGCACAGGACAATACAGCAGACAAATCACTATTCACTTTATAGCATAGATCTTCCACACGACCAATACGATCGGAAAGGTATCTGAATATCATCAGCATACCCATGAGCACTAACGAATTGACATATAGAAAAAACGTCATTAACAAACATACTTAGCAAAGTGGGCCAAGGATAGATCCCTGCGGGACACCTGCCTTAATAGCCTTAAACTCTGATGATGTATTCTCATTTTTCACTCTTTGAAATCTTCCAGTGAGATAACTAAACATGAGTTTCATGGAGCATTCAGAGAACCCATAAAAGCTCCTGAGTTTCCAACATAACAGTGCATGGTTTACTGAATTAAAAGCTTTTGCGAAGTCTAGGAGGCAGACAATAGTTAGATGGCCAACATCGAAATGCATTCTAATATCATCTAAAATTTTTACCATAGCAGTAGCACAGCTGTGATTTGGTCTAAATCCAGACTGCAATGGATAAAGTTATTTTTTTGGATGTGCTCTGTAATTTGTTTGGCCATCAGATTTTCGCATACCTTAGAAAAAACTGGCAGGATACTTATTAGTCTATAGTCACAAAGGATGGACGCATGGGGGATTTTGGGAATAGGCAAAATATCTGCTTTTTTTCCAGACTTCTGGGAAGCAGGCAGTTGTGAAACAGTGATTGATTGTATGATTTAATACACTTAAAATATACGGCAACACAATTTTGACAAATTTCAATTATATCCCATCATTTCCAACAGCCTCAGACCTAATTTCCAATACAGCCCTTTGCACATCACGTTCACTAACACAAAGAAACTCAAAGAATTCTTGATTTGCATTGTTCGCTGATATTTCATCGGCAATAGTAATATTGTTGGAGTTTACCGAACAAGTAAAGGACTCATTAAGGACATTCGGGTTAATTTCACACTGCTGGTTATTTTTTCCATAGACATGCACTTTCTTTAGGTTGTTCCATAGTTTACTGGATAGGAGAGAAGGATTTAGTTTTTGCTGCCTAGTCACAGTTGTTGCTGTACTTCGTGTTATTTTATACTCATGCCACGCTGCACTCGTATTCGATCTTCTCCACTTGGCATGTAATTTATTGCGTTTACGAATCGCAGCGCAATCAAATTATTATTAAGGAGTTCAAGTTTTTCATCTACCGACTCCTAATTCCAACATTGATTTCAACATATAGCATTACAATCAGAAAACAATGCACTGGTGTCTACAGAACTGAAGTCACGGTACGAGAATGCAACACCACTAGGGGGACGTTCAAGCACTACATCGAAAATACAAAAAATCAAATCATGGTCTTATATAAAGAATAATTGGTCAAATTTTAATATATGGGTCAAGTCAGAGGTAATAAAATAATCTAAAAGGCTCGGTATAGCATTTCTCGCATATCTAGTAGGGGTTTCATTGTTTACTATAGTTAGACCTGCCGCTGGGATTTGATCACGCCGTTTGACACTAATGGAATGATTGACAAGTATATTGACATTGAAGTCACCACATATAACATAATATTCGTAGTCAGTAAAATAAACGAATAGTTCAGAAAAGAAACCATCTAGCAACTGACATTTATTCGGATTATACACACATGAAAAAAGTACTTTGGCTAAACCGTCCGAGACCTCTGAAACTATATACTCTGTACCGCAACTTTCAGACTTAGAAAGAATTTTGATTTTGAGCGATTTCTTGCAGTATATAGCTACCCCACCCCCTTTTTTGTGCTTCCGATCATTTCGTACAACATTATAATTATTGATACAACACTGGAGATCAGTGATGTGTTCACCAAACCAGGTCTCAGAGATACAGATAATATCTATTGAATACTGATCAAAAATGTATCTAACATAGTCCATTTTATCAGCGCTCAGGCTGCGTGCATTAAAATGAACCACGTTAAGACCATTCAGCTGTTAGCATAGTATGTGTAACATCAGCTTTGTATTACCAGATAATTTGGATAAATTCATGTTGAATGATTACCAGAATGTGCCCAAGGAAAGAACAAACAAAAACAAGAATAATTAACAATAGCATGTGCAATGTAAATTTGCCAAAACTACATATAAAATGAAAGGGAACAAAAAGCAAGAACAAAAAAATATTGAAAATTTAAATCACAGAAAAGCAAGTAGAAGAGAACTTGACGATAACAAAAATCTGGCATTTTGTGTAACTCCCAACAAATGAAGAGAGTAGAAGGAGAGAATAAAAGTGTAGAAATTGAGGAAGAAGGAAACTTACAAAAATGTACTAACATTAAAAAGTAATCATTATAAACATACATATACATTGAACTAACAATTTTTATGGCGTGTCGACAATTTAGTCAATCCTTCTCTTTTCACTCACTCGAATCGCCACTTCCCCGGCTGTTTTCCGAACGAACACCTGACCACGTATTGAGGAAGCTGCTGCTAGATGTTTCTGACGTTTTAACTGAACAGCATAATGCATAATTTCACGCTTCGCTTTGGAGAGACTTTCATGTATGGGGATGTGTGCAATACCATCGACAGCAATATAATTTAATGTGAGAGCTCTTTTCTTTCCTTTACAGTTCTTAGCTACTGACTTGAATAGTCTACTGCGTGTATATGTGGAGTGAAGTTTTACAACAATAGGTGAAGTTGTAGGTGTCGAATTTTTGCCGCTATTGACTTTTTGTTTTGTAGCGGGCACTATGAAGATTTCCCTTACTGCTGGCATCTCATATTGCACACCATTACATATATCAGAGAAGATCTCTAAGCTCACTCACTTCATTAGGTATGCCGTTGATTATTAAGTCGGTAGCAACTGCTTCATTCTCTCGTCTATCCGACTCGCTCCTTAGCATTACCACTTCAGTCTTAAGAGCACCAATCTCCTCACACGACGATTCCACAGCAGTCAGTCTAACGTCAAAAAGTTTGATGCTGGTCTTAATACTCTACAGCTCAGCAGAAATGTTATGGAATCATTGCATTATTCTATCTTCACTGCTCTTTAATTACTCCATTATTCTCTCCATTTTATTCTCCATTTGCTGTGATGTTATAACACTCTCACCATATCGAAATTTACTATGAACTTTGTGCTTCTTGTCGATTTTTTCTCAACGAGCGGCACTTTGCAAATTATTATTAAATTTAATATTTATGAGATAAATTAAACTTTCTAGATATTATTGCAATCACCGAAAAACAAGTAAAAAGTTTACACACAGAAAGAAAGCCAATTATTTTGCTATTATCGTTGATGCTATGCCTGATGCTAGTCACGTTAACTGCGTTTATTTTGCGCTAACTCCATTCAATTCGAACAACAAATTTTACAATTCAAGAACGGTTTTTGGCTTTCGTGGATCGTAACTAAAAAACTGGTCAGGAAATCGCTGATCTAATTTGCCATACTCTAGGTAAACATGAAATGCCATTAAAAGATGGTCGTGCACAAGGGTGCGATAACGACGCCAATGTGAAAGAAGCTTACAACGGAGCCGCATCCTCAAAAAAATGTACCCAGCTCTCTTCATAGTCTTTCAGACAAATGCCACATTTGACTGTGCAAGCATACGGAGATGTTACCGGCATTCTCAAGTACATCAACAAGTTCGAATATACTTTGCTGACCTCAATTTGGTTCAAAATACTGACTACCATTAATGAAAGAAACGTGGTCCTCCAAGCTAGAGACGCCACCATAGATGTTGAGGTTCGACATCTAGATGCCTTATTAGCTGATTTGAAGTTGATCAGGAACCAATGAGAAACAATTTTAAACGAATGCAAAACAATTGCTATTCAATTGAACATCTCGCCAAAGTTTCCGGACATTCTAAAGAGAAAACCCAAAAGACGTTCTGAAGATAATTTAAATGAGATGATTACGGATGATTCGGAGTCTGATTTTAAAAACAACACATTCCTGGTGATCGTTGATTTGGTAATCGCTGGCATTACTGAACGATTTGCAGCTATGAGAAATTTGAGCGAGACGTCTTCCTTTTTGTGGCAATTTGAAGACATGGGTGAAACTACGGTTCGGGCGAGCGCAGCAAAATTTGTCGAAAAATACAAGTCGGACATTTCTCAAATCTAAGAATGCGAAATAAATCACTTGAAACACATTTACGAAGCAAATTTTGATAAAGGTGTGTCACCATTGGAATTGCTAAATGTCATCTACATATGTTCAAAATCTGTATACGATTTTCCCCAACATTTGCGTTGCTTTACGTATCTTTTGCACTATACTTGTCACTGTAGCTAGTGCAGAACCTTCCTTCAGCGTCCTTTCAAGAATCAAAAACTTTCATAGATCGTGTTCATCTCAAGAGCGAGTTTCAGGACTTGCCACGCTTTGTGTTGAATCCGTTTTGGCAAGACAGTTAAATTTTGATATTATTAAAAAAATTTTGCAGCGAAAAAAGCAAGTAAAGCCATTCTTTGATATCCGAACTTTCTATATTGAATAATTAAAATTTATAAAAAAAAAAAAAAATAAATGTAAGGCGCGATTACCTCCGAAGAGATTTTACGCAGAGCTTTTCTTCCAATTTGCGTCGTGCTCCTTTTTAATTTTTCCTACACGTCGGCGGGATGGGACCTACTTGTTTTATGCCGACTCCGAACGGCATCTGCGAGGCAGAAATGGCAGAAATACCCTCGGAGTGCTTGCCAAAAACTGCCGAGGGGCGACCCCGCTTAGAAAGTCTTCTCATTGAAAAAGCTTATTTCTAAAATTTTGATGTTGCTTTGCCCGGGGTGTGAACCCAGGGCATTCGGTGCGGTAGGCGGAGCAAGCTATAATCACACCACGGTGGCCGCATTAATTAAAATTTATAATCATCATTAAATTTATCAGAAATGTATCAAAATGTTACCAAATAACTAGAAAAGATTATTTGAAACCATATGTGGCTGTTAAAAGAGAATTTTATTTCTACGTTACAATAAAATAGTATAAACAGTAAATATTCTGTGTTAAAATTATTTTCAACTCTTAGTCCAAAAATCATTTAGTTGATGTTGCAAAATTTTTTTTTGATGTAATCCATCAATAATTATTCATGAATGAGAGGTCATTAATTCAAGTTAATCAAATGTATTAGTGGATTTTTTATAGGGACCCGTAAATTATTTAGTCCCGGGCCCGGATTTTCTCTATATGGCCCTGTATGTACGTACACGCAGCGGAGAAGAGACGCACAAACACATGCAGATATCTTATCTGAGATGCTCCCAAAAGTATGCAATTATAATTCTGGAAGTGACGCTCACAAATAAAAAAAAAAAAAAAATAAATGTAAGGCGCGATTACCTCCGAAGAGATTTTACGCAGAGCTTTTCTTCCAATTTGCGTCGTGCTCCTTTTTAATTTTTCCTACAAGTTGGCGGGATGGGACCTACTTGTTTTGTGCCGACTCCGAACGGCATCTGCGAGGCAGATGTGTTTTCACTGAGAACTTTTCATGGCAGAAATACCCTCGGAGTGCTTGCCAAAAACTGCCGAGGGGCGACCCCGCTTAGAAAGTCTTCTCATTGAAAAAGCTTATTTCTAAAATTTTGATGTTGCTTCGCCCGGGGTGTGAACCCAGGGCATTCGGTGCGGTAGGCGGAGCAAGCTATAATCACACCACGGTGGCCGCATTAATTAAAATTTATAATCATCATTAAATTTATCAGAAATGTATCAAAATGTTACCAAATAACTAGAAAAGATTATTTGAAACCATATGTGGCTATTAAAAGAGAATTTTATTTCTACGTTACAATAAAATAGTATAAACAGTAAATATTCTGTGTTAAAATTATTTTCAACTCTTAGTCCAAAAATCATTTAGTTGATGTTGCAAAATTTTTTTTTTATGTAATCCATCAATAATTATTCATGAATGAGAGGTCATTAATTCAAGTTAATCAAATGTATTAGTGGATTTTTTATAGGGACCCGTAAATTATTTAGTCCCGGGCCCGGATTTTCTCTATATGGCCCTGTATGTACGTACACGCAGCGGAGAAGAGATGCACAAACACATGCAGATATCTTATCTGAGATGCTCCCAAAAGTATGCAATTATAATTCTGGAAGTGTCGCTCACAAATACACGCGCATATGAGACCCACGTTCATCTGTAGTTATAATTATATAGCAGTAACCAAGTAAATTCTGGAAAAGCCTAGAAGTATGCAAACTAGAAATCACAGAGTATAAAAGGCCGCAACAGCAGAGGCGCGAAAATCAGTTTCATTTAAGCAAGCTATTGGTTGTGAAGTATCAGTGTTATTGTGAAGTACGTTAATAAAGGCCATTTTGCAATATTAAATATTGGAGTTATTTATTCAACAGTTTAGCGATACGAACGTTAGTAGAAGGTTGCAAATAAGTGGAATTGCAGTAAATTCATTATAATTGGTGTCAGAAGAGGAATTGTTGAATAAATTCCAGAGGACAACAAGGACATGGCAAAGTTAAGTGAATTGAAGATCCAGCAACTGAAGAAAGAGTTGGAGAGCCGTGGATTGAATACAACCGGCATTAAACTCGAACTTCTGGTACGACTACGAGAGGCAATGGAATTAGAAGGAATTGATGTGGACGAGTATGTCTTTTATCCTGATGTGAAAGAGGAAACGACTAAAATGGAAGGGAAGATAGATACTCCGAATCCATTGCCAAGTGTTGACACTAACGCGATACTAGCAGTGTTGAAGCAAATGTCGTCACAAATATCAACCGAAATGTCATCTCAACTGGAATCGCAGAAGACATATATGGCATCCAAGATGAAATCACAGGAGATACGTATTGCAGAAATATCATCTGAAATAACATCCAAGATTGAAGCACAAGAAACGCGTATTTCAGAAATGTCGTCGCAAATGTCATCTCAACCGGAAGAACAAAAGACATATATGGCATCTCAACTGGAAGAACAGAAGACATATATGACATCTCAGTTGGCTAAGCAGATGAAACCACAGGAGGCCCGCGTATCCTCGCATCATAGAAGCTGGAGGCACAAGATACAAAAAAAATGCAGTTTGAAGAAAAATTCGAGGCAGAGTTGGATGCTTTGAAAGTTCGTATACGGGAATTGCATCTTAATCGGCCTGCTGTTTCAGCGAGTACTCCAAAGGTAAAAACACCATCCTTTGACGATTTTGTTCCTTTCCAAGTGTTTAAGCTTAAGTTTGAGAAGACCGCAACAGTGAACAACTGGAATGCTGAAGATAAAGTTGCAGCTCTATTCGTAGCATTGAAGGGGCCAGCAGCCGAAATCCTACAGACGATTCCCGAAAGAGAGCGGAACAACTATGAAACATTTATGAGCGCTCTAGAGAGGCGTTACGGAAGCGAGCATAGGAAACAGCACTGAAGGGGTTACAACAGAAAAATGACGGAGTTATGAAGTGTTTCAAGTGCGGTAACCCATGTCACATTGCACGTCATTGCAGCACCGGTCCTGGTAGTTCCAACTTGGGTGGCCGTAAACGCAAAGCGGGAGGAGATGAACAACAGCGTGCCAGATGTAAAAATCGAGAGCTAGCTCCAGCTGTTGAATGTCCTGTGATATCTGTCTCGCATATTGGAAGAAAATCGAGTAGTCTTAACGTCAGAGGAAATGTGGATGGCAAAGAACGTGTACTAACTGTCGATACGGGCGCATCTCATTCCTTGATCCGATCCGGTTTGGCCAACAGGAAAGTAAAGCCATTACCTGGAGCAAGATTGCGTACGATTACTAGCGAGTTTAACCAAATCCATGGAGAAGTGGTATGTGAAGTCTTAATTGGGAGGTCATGGTTCTACACAAATTCGTTGTAGCGGAGATTATAGATGAAGTCATATTGGGAGCGGACTTCTTAGTTGACCATGACATCGGGATCGACATGCAGAGAAGGATTATGCGTTATAAGAACCCGGATATACCACTTAACTTCAGTTTGGCGAAAGGGTTCAGTAGTAACCGAGTACTGGTGGAGGAGACTCGACAAAGACCACGAAAGTCAAAGGCAAAAGTTGACGGATCGCATGAACCAAATAAAAGTACCTGCGGGAGAAACACTGGCATTGACAAAAACAAATGGACGCACAAAAAACGAAGGAACGAATTTTCTAGAAAGAATGCAAGGGTGGTTTCAAGCCAGCGCGCACTACTCACTACTGTTGTGAAACGTCAAGACGATACTGATGATACAAAGTCAATCCGTCAAGATCAAGCTCGGCGAAGTAGTGCTTCATTGGCCAAAGAACAGAGTGTGAAGGAACCTCCCAGGGTAATGAGTAGTAAGATGAAACACTGGCGTGACAAGGACTTTAATTCGGAAGGTTTCTTGGAGGGAGATTTGGTACTGATATACAACCCTCACCGGCGGAATGGTGTTCCATCCAAATATCGGTGCAGTTGGGAAGGCCCGCACAGAGTTGTGAAGAGGATCAGTGATGTCATCTACCTGCGAAAAAGAAGTGGCGAAAGGGTCAAAATCCAGGGCTTCATAAATATCATACGAGATGTGGAAACGAAACGAGCTACATATGCGAATCAAAAACTAACATTTGCTGAAACGGTATCGCATGCACTGACTTAGGAAACAGCCCCACTTTTCAGTAAGCCAGTGTACAAAGCTCATCGCGTGGAAGTGGAAAGGCCAGACTGGTTAGACACAATTTTGGAAGCAGTCACAACAGAAAATGCTGGAGTTATGAAATGTTTCAAGTTCGGCAACCCAGGTCACATTGCACGTCAGTGCAGCACCGGTTCTAATAGTTCCAACAATGTGGGTGTCCGTAAACGCAGCGCTGAAGAAGATGAGAAAATCTCCAAATCTACTCAATCGTTAAACTAAAGCGAGTCAGCTGCAAAGGGCAAAAGCTGGCTCCCGCAATTGAATGCCCCATAATCTCTATCTCGCAAATTGGAAGAAGGTCAAACAATATTACTGTCGCAGGACATGTGGATGGAAAGGAAAGTTTACTGACTGTAGATACGGGTGCATCTCATTCCATCATTCGAGCGGATTTAGTCAGCCAGAAGATAAGACCATTGCATGGAGCAAGATTGCGTACAGCCACTGGAGAAGACATCACGATTCTAGGAGAAGTATCATGTGAAGTCGCAATTGGAAACGTCACGGTAGTACATAATTTTATAGTAGCAGAGATTGTTGATGAAATCATAATTGGAGTGGACTTCTGAATCGGCGAAGGCAATAAGATCGACATGCAAAGCAAGACGATGCGATATAAGAACATGGATGTGCCACTTAATTTCGGCTACGACGGAGCCTACAGCAGTAAACGAGTGCTGGTGGGAAGAGGGTCAGGAAAATCAGAAGCAGTCATCTGGGCAAAGGTTGATGGAGATTGTGGGACAAACAAATTGTGGGTTGGCGAAGTAGCAAACAAATCAACACCGAACGTACTTTTAGGAAAAACCCTGACTATAACAAAACAAGATGGACGTATCCCGGTAAGACTACTCAATGAGTTCAAGTCACCACTCAAACTGAGCAGAAGAGCTATTTTGGGAAGACGTCAAGAGGCCGAAGTAATAATCAATTGTGAACAACTCCAGGAAGAGGTTTCAACTAGCAATATTGATCTTTCAGATGACATCATGGCATGGACGGAGGGACTAGAGGAAGGCTATCAGAGTAAGCAAAACAACTGCTCCTAAATTTCGCGAACATATTTGACCAAGATGGCTCCAAACCAGGCTGCACCAACGTTGTGAAACATCAAATTGACACTGCAGATGCGAGGCCGATCCGTCAAGCTCCACGTAGTATTCCACTGGCGAAGCGGGAAGTTGTGAGTCAAACCATACAAGAAATGAGCGATAGCGGCGTCATCGAACCATCAGCTAGCCCATGGAGCTCACCGGTAGTACTTGTAAGGAAGAAGGATGGAAAAATGAGGTTTTGCGTGGACTACGGGAAGTTGAAAGACGTTACGAAAAAGGATATCTACCCATTGCCAAGAATTGATGACACTCTGTACTCGCTCTCTGGAACGAAATGATTTTCCACACTGGACTTGAGAAGCGGCTACTGGCAATTGGAAGTGAAGGAGGAAGACAAAGAGAAAACAGCCTTCAGTGTCGGTGATGGTCTTTGGCAATTTACAGTGATGCCTTTTGGACTATGTAATTTTGTACTATGTAATTCTCCAACAACTTTTGAAAGACTCATGGATCAGATACTGAAAGGACTACATTGGAAAACATGCTTAGTGTACCTAGACGACCTAATCGTATTGGGAAAGAGCACAAAAGTGTGCGCTGTTTAAAATGGAAGTAAATTATTTGGGTCACAAGGTAACGACAGAGGGCATCTGCACTGCGAACGAAAATATAGAGGCTGTAAAGGATTGGCCAAGACCACAGAACCTACATGAATTGAGAAGTTTCCTTGGGCTGTGCACATATTACCGCCGATATGTACCAAATTTCACCAGCGTAGCCCATAGCCTCCACAAGTTTACAAGGAAAAATAAAGCTTTTGAATGGAAGAAGGAGCAAGAAGTGGCTTTCCAAACATTGAAAGAGCGTTTGTGCACTGCCCCATTGTTAGCATATCCGATTCCAGGAGCAACATTTATTCTAGATACAGATGCGAGTGGATATGCTATAGGAGGCTTTTTATCACAACCGGTTGATGGACAGGACAAGGTAGTTGCATATTAAAGCCGTTCGATTGGAAAACCAGAGAGGAACTATTGAGTTATACGGAGAGAGCTGTTGTCATTGGTAGATTGCATTAAACATTTTCACAAATACCTATACGGCCAGCGATTCCGTGTCAGGACAGATCAGGCAGCGTTGAAATGGCTTCTGTAGTTCCGTAATCCGGAAGGACAATTGGCACGGTGGATCGAGCGACTACAAAGCTATGACTTTTCCATTGAGCATCGAAAAGGTAGTACCCATGGAAATGCCGATGCAATGTCACGAAGGCCACGTAGTTTGGAATGCAAGCACTGTTCAAAGGCCGAGGCTAAAGAAGCCATTATAGATGTCCTGCTAATGACTATAACGTGTACGAATGAATGGGACAAGGAAACTCTAAGAAAGTGTCAACTAGAATATGCAGATCTGTCACATGTTATGCAAGGGCTCGAACGAAACGAAAGACCAAACAGAGAGGAGATGTCAGCAGAGAGCTCCATTGCGAAGTCATATTGGGCACAGTGGAACAGTTTAGAATTGATATCCGGTTGCTTGCATCGAGTATGGGAGAGTGAGGATGGTCAATGCAAGAAGAAACTGATAGTTGCTCCCAGAAAGAGAATTCCTGGCGTGCTCATCGAGCTGCATAATGGTCCAAGTGGAGGTAATCTCGAAGACGCTCGAGAAAATTAAGCAGAGATTCTATTGGGTTGGTTGCCGTCAGTCGGTCACCGAGTGGATTGCCAACTGAGAGGTTTGCAACAGAGCGAAAGGGCCCAAAACACGAAGTCATGGCCAGATGAAGCAGCATATTTCAGGTGCACCATTTGAAAGGATCGCCATGGATGTCGCAGGTCCATTTCCTACTAGCAACCGCGGAAACAAATATGTACTGGTGGTTATGGATTATTTCAGTAAATGGCCAGAGGTATACCCAATCCCAAACCAAGAAGCGGAAACAGTAGCAGAAGTGGTTCCAAACGATTGGGTTCCAAGGTATGGTGTACCAATGGAGTTACATTCTGACCAAGGCAGGAATTTTGAATCAGCTGTGTTCCAAGGAATGTGTAAGAAGTTGGGCATTCGAAAAACACGGACAACTGCATTGCATCCTCAGTCCGATGGTATGGTGAAACGTTTCAATAGAACATTGGAGGAGCATTTAAGGAAAGTAGTAGACAAGTACCATAAGGAGTGGGATACACACATATCATTATTCTTGATGGCTTACCGATCGGCATTGCATGAGACAACGGGCCAACTCCCGCAAAGGTAATTTTTGGCAATGACCTTCGACTGCCAGCTGATTTGAAGTTTGGGATAGATTCCGATGCGGAGAGAAGTGTCAAGAAATTCACTGGTGTCTTGGAAGAAGAGCTGAGAGAGAGAGAGAGATACACGAGCTGGTAAGGCAACGAGCGAAGATTATGAGTGACAAGATTAAAGCCAGACACGATAAAGCAATTAATTCGGGAGGGTTTCAGGACGGAGATTTGGTGATGTTATACAACCCACAACGAAAAAAAGGTTTGTCCCCGAAATTGCAGTGTAATGGGGAAGTCCCATACAAAGTTGTACTACGGATCAACGATGTAGTGTACCGCATACAAACCATTGGCAAACCACGAACCAAAATAGTGGTTCATTTGGAAGGGCTGGCAGCGTTTATATATTTTATTTTATTTATTTATTTATTTATTATTTAAAGTCGACGACAAACTATGGTCGACTGCATAATATAAAGGATATATAAGTATACAACTCAAAAGATAAAATTTAAGATATATTGAGATTTCAACAATGTTATATTACAAACAAAGAAATATTAACATTACTATTTAATTTCAGAATATAATCATAATAAGAAAAATGAGCAGAAATAAGATCTTATACCGAAATCTTATACTGGCGGAATGCATCAGATTCCGCTCAGCATGATTTCGGAATGCAGTGGATTCCAATCTCCCTGTTGGAATGCAACAAGATTCCAATCAGCATGTCATGGGAATCCGGCAGTGCTAAGAGTAGTGTAATGAGGATACGCCATCACAAGGCATAAAAAAGTAACATGACCTGTGTTGTTGGAATGCACCAGATTCCAATCAGCTCGATGCCTGATCCATAAGATTATACTGCCGGAATGCATACGATTCCGGTCAGTGTCTCATGAAAAAGCATGTTTTTTACGTTGTTGGAATGCACCAGATTCCAATCAACACAGTACTGTCTTGTTCCTTCTTAATGATACATGTTGATAAATGTTCGTCCATCCTTAAGCGAGATAGTTCCTGTTTTTTATGGAAGGAATAAAATGCCGGCAAATTAAATTAGCTTGCATCTCTTAAATTAGATAGGCAAGTATTGCATTACGTATAGTGGCAAAAGTACATTCAAGACTGATACAGCTATACAAGTCATTGTAGTGCGCGCACCAGATAAGAAGAGGATTATTTTTAGCAAAGTTTCGTCGACAAAGGGGTAAATAGAAAGGAACGTAGTGTCTGGACACTCTAGGGGGACCTGCAAAACACAAGCGGCTGAGGAGGTCCGCAGAATCAATTTCTCCAATAATGAGCTTATGGATGAACAATACCCCCAGTAATATTCTCCGATTTTCCAGAGTGGGTGACCAAACGCATGAGCAATACTCGAGTATTGGACGAACCAGCGATGTGTAAAGAACCTTAGTGAGGTACGGATCATCGAACTCTTTAGCCCATCTTTTAACAAATCCAAGTAAACCCAACGCTTTGTTGGCTGTAGACGAAATATGCATGTTAAAATTCAATTTCGGATCAAAAAGGACACCTAGATCATTTGCAATAGATATACGCTCCAAAGGCGTACCATCTATTACATAAGATTTCAATGCTGGCTTCACTCGGTGAAATGCCATATGCTTATATTTTGAGTAATTTAAAGCTAGTAAATTTGTTGTGCACCAACATTGAAACGAGTCCAAGTCGGCCCGAAGAAGATCCAAGGAACTCAAATCGGTAGGACAGTAAGTATAGCAAAGTTTTACATCATCCGCATACGTTATAGTATGGGAATATAATATTGTCTGTGGCAAGTCATTAGTGAAAAGGGCAAAGAGCAAAGGGCCTAGATGACTTCCCTGGGGTAAGCCGCAGGAAACTCCGAACGATTCCGACAGATTGCACTTGAACAGGACTTTTTGGGTCCGGTTAGAAAGATAGCTTTTCAGTCACATTAATAGGTGAAACGGAAAGCCCAGTAAATCAAGCTTATGAGTATGCAACTCATGGTTGACGGTATCAAATGCTTTGCTGAAGTCCGTGTAGATGACATCCGTTTGCTTGCTCGCTAAAAATCCTTCCATAACTATAGAGGTGAATACAAGCAAATTTGTAGTGGTTGACCTTTGACGAATAAAACCGTGTTGGCATGGAGATAAAAGACTAGAACACTGATATTGGAGTTGACTTTTTTGGATTTCTAAAAAATTGGGCTTTGCAAAAACTCAAGTAATTTTTATAACAAAGCTGATTAAAACGGTGAAATTTTGAACGAGCTATTAGATATTTAGAGAGGTCTGCAGATGCTCCAGATTTCTTGAATCTCTTATAAAGCCTAGATTTAATGTTATTAAGTCTGATAAGTTGCCTTGAAAACCAAGGGGGCTTATTCGAACATAGGGTATAGCGAGTAGGAATGCAGGTATCAAAGAAGCCATCAAGCGTACTGTAAAATATAAAGATAGCCGAATTGACAGCAGTGCAAGCATAGAGATCCGACCAATCATGGGAAGCCAACAGATCATTGAGCATAATGAAATTCGCTTTGTAGAAGCATCTAGATCGGGGACGAGACTGTACTTGAATCCTACGGGGTAGGCTGATATCAAGTGATATCTCTAGCGTAGGGTGAAGAGGGTCTTCTGGAAGGGATAAAGGTGGTATTTGCGTAAGGGCAGTACCCACCGAGCCATCCACAAATACTAAATCCAGCATTTTATTTCCACTATTTGGAACATTGTTAATCTGTAAAAGAGATGAGTCTAACAAGCAATTGAGAAACTCATGTTGAGCAGTGGGAGTTAAAAAGTTTGAATCACTTATATTAACCCAACTAACTGTTGGCAATTTAAAGTCACCAACAACAACAAGTCGATCGTTATCTCCCAACTGCGAATGCAAATCGCAGATGACCGAGCTATGACTAGCATAAACATCCATATCCGAACGAGGTGGTATATACGAACAGCAAACAATTACGCTATAGCTACCGAATGAAAGCTTAACTGCTATGAATTCGATATGAGAGATATTGTCCAGCGAAATCAACTCAGATGATAGGTTAGATTCAACAGCAGTAAGGACACCTTCCGCTCTAGAGATGCGATCATGCCGATAAACAGCATATTTATTTGAAAAAACCTCAGAATTTTAATTATCAGGCTTTAGCCAGGTCTCCGTAAAAGCTACAACTTGTGCAGAAAAGTTGAAAGAATTAAGGAAGAATGGAACAAGTTTTGATCGTAAACCACGAACATTTTGGTAATTAATGAGAAGACGGGACAGATCAGCAATTACCTTTGTGTTGTTATTACTGAGTTCGTCATACCGTTTTTGGCTGTAATAAAACGGGTTCGGCCCTCGCCTTTCTCGTGAACAAGTGAACCACAGTATGCTTAGGCCAAAAAGAGGAATCAAGTACTAGTGGGTGCAAAAACTTCTCGCTTTCAAATAAGCATGGATTTCACAACCAAGAAGCTTAGTTCTCCAAGCAGAAATATGGTCAAACTTACATAGGCCATACACATATCGCGTTATGTGGTTGAACGCAAACATCAATTTTATGAGGAACAGTAATCTAATTTTTTATTTTATATTGGGCCAGGTCGTAAAGTTTAATTATTAAATTATGGAGTTTTTCGGCCGATTTTTTGAAATAAAACAATCGTTTATTTTCTCTTCTACGCGTTTGGACGCATATTCGCGGCTTCATCAGGAAGGCTTTAATAAATATACGAAAACAAGACATTTATAATAATCTAATTACATCATACATTGAAACAAATAACATTTTTTTCCATATTACACTTACTAAGTTAACAATAATTAAATATCACATCTGAGTATAATCAATGCAAAATTATATATATAAAAAACACCGCACATCTTCTCTTGTCCAGACTCAAATATTTTTGTGTGATCGCAGTAGCATATGCGCAATTTATGTCGTCAACGTCTTCTTTAAAATTCATAGCTTTGTTCAATTGTTGTTTTTTTATATATATAATTTTGCATTGATTTTACTCAGATGTGATATTTAATTATTGTTAACTTAGTAAGTGTAATATGGAAAAAAAATGTTATTTGTTTCGATTTATGATGTAATTAGATTACTATAAGTGTCTTGTTTTTCGTATATTTATTAAAGCCTTCCTGAGGAAGACGCGAATATGCGTCGAATCGCGTAGAAGAGAAAATAAACGATTGTTTTATTCAAAAAATCGGCCGAAAAGCCCCATAATTTAATAATAAGTAATCTAATTTATTGTATACCAACTCTGAATAGGTTATTATCGACAACAGTAGTTGAGCTGTAAGTTTTTTACGTATGGCAACTGGCGTAAATATTGACACCTGTCTTAGATTTCGGTGTGTGCAGTATACCCTCCTGACCATGAAATTAATATGATCAACGCAAGTAAGACTAGAGTTAACAACAAATCCCAGGTTTTTAACCTTGTTAACAATTTTAATCACGTTGTTGTCAATATGTATGATAGGTAGATTACCAGTAACGATCTTTTTCCTTGATATCGGTAATACAGAAGCCTCACCTGCGTTGAGACAGAGACCATTTTTGCTAGCCCAGTGCGACACTTTCAACAAATCTCCATTTAATTTAGCGCGAAGGTCATTGGTGTTACTAATACTATCAGATAGGTACATTTGCACATCGTCAGCATAGGCATGTATTCTAACGTGACCTGCACTCTAGGAAAATGTCATTTAGAAACAGGCTGAATAATAGGGATCAAAGGATGGAACCTTGTGGAACTCCCAGAGTTAAAAATTTTGACTGCGATATTTCGTAGCCCGTGCTTACTTGCTGGCATCTACCGGTCAGATAGCTATCCATAATCTTCACTGCATTTCCACTGGATCCAAAATATTTTCTGAGTTTGTTACAAAGCAACTGGTGATTGACAGAGTCAAAAGCTTTCGAAGAATCTAATAGACAGAGCAACGTGAGCTGATTTTTATCAAAAGGCACCCGTATATCATCCATTATTTTCAACAACGCAGTTGAGCAGCTGTGCTTGGCTCTAAATCCCGATTGAAAGGGTGAAAGTAGTTTATTATTTTGGATATGAAGAGTAATTTGCTCCGCTAGGAGTCTTTCAAAAACTTTCGACAACGCAGGTAAAATACTAGTAGGGCAAAATCATTTGGTGAGCTTGCAAGTCTATTTTTGGGCATAAGCTTAACTATGGCATCTTTGCACAGATCAGGGAAGCATGATGTTGTTATACAATGATTAATAACATGGGTAAGGCAACTCAATATATAAGGTAATATAATTTTCACGAATTTCCACCCACTGCTTTGGATTTTATTTTAAAAACGCATTTCGCGACATCATTTTCAGACACAGCTGAAAATTCAAACGATGTGCCCGAGTAATACGCGTTTGAACAAGCTGGAAAATGATCAATGGGTACACTGACTTGTGGACTTCTGACGAAAGCATCATTAAGGTCATTAGCACTTAGTTTGCAATCGACATTTTCCTTGCCATATACACGTTAATTCTTTAAGTTATGCCACAATGTATTGCATGGAAGTGATGGATCAAGCTTAGACCTAAAATATTCACGCTTTTGAGCTCGAATAATTTTTGTCGCCGTATTTCTGGCAACTTTAAATAAGCTCAAACAAGGTTCAGTCTGATGTTTTTTCCATACCCTTGTTGCGTTTCATTATTGCCACAATAATTGCACTGTCATACCACGCAAAGGATGAGGACTTTGACTTCAGGAACATGATTATTAAACGCTTCTTGTATTTCACTATTCACGAAACTAAGCTTTTCATTAGCTGTAATAAGATCCCAACATTGACACCAATTTACATTAGACAGATCAGAAAATAATGCGTAATGATCCAAGAGACGGTAATCTCTAAATGTAAATGAATTACTTGTATGACATTGGCCAAAAGGCAGGTCAAGGGTACAGATCAATAAGTCATGGTCGGATATAAAAGAAATTTGGTCAAATTTCAAAATAGCCGAGAGGTCAGATGTGATAAAATAGTCAAGTAAACTCGGAGAGCTGTTTTTACCATATCTCGTAGGAGCACGCATATTTACAACATGTAAACCCACACCAGATATCTCATCCAGCAAATTAACTGTACGCATATCCCTTACAAGAAGATTCACGTTAAAATCACCACAAACAAAAAGGTTATCGTAGTTCACCAGGTAGGAGGACAAAGTATCAAAAAATGGATTAAGACTAATACTTTTATGAGGGTTGTACACACAGGAAATAAGACATTTTGTGGAATTATAGCACACCGCCGCCAACAGGTATTCCATATTACTACCCAAGCTACCAGACATGGTAATAAGCCTAATGTGTATGTTTTCTCTTGAATAGATAGCCACTCCTCCTTTTTTTGTTGTTCTGTCATTTCTGAGCAGCTTATAATTGGCAAGGTTAAAGTGAGAATCCTCAAAACTCTTAAGAAACCAGGTTTCTGTAACGCATATAACATCAACCCCTGATGATTCAAATACATATCTAATGAATTCCATCTTCTCAACGTTCAAACTCCTGGCATTAAAGTGAACAATCTTGAAACCTCTCTTTTGCTGACACAAGTTTTTAACCATAATACGGCTATTATCGCCAGCTAGGTGGGGCTGTTATCACGAGGCATTTATAAAAGTAAAATCTATAGACAAAAAGATATACTTAAATGGGCCATCTTTACATAGGACGAAAAATTTATGGTTGTGACAACAATACGTAAGGGCTACTTAACATGTTTAGACTAAAGCTATGTACTGGCTTGTATATATTTGCGTAGTTCGCTGAGCTCAGCAATATTTGTCGGAGGAGAGGTTCTTGAGTCTCTTACATAAACAGAGCCACGGACTGTAAAAACGGAAACAAGAGCACCAGCCCGTCTTAACTTTATCGCTTCTTGTAGGATTTTTCGGCTTTGAAGTGACAAAGTCTCAAATATATTGAAGCGCCCTTCAAGCCAGACTGCTTCAAGAGATACCGCGGATCTTGTTCTCCTTCTATAATCACGGAAAGCGTTCAGAGTTCTATTTCGGTCAATTGTAGAATGAAATATTATAATTATAACGCTATTTTGCTTCGGCTCTGACCGCCTAACTCTGAAAATGTCACGTATTTGCAGTGCAAGAAAAACTGTCGACAGGCAGATCTGATTGAAAATGCTTTTTAGATTTTCCTCTTCAGAGAATGGCACTCCAGAAATCACTGCGTCTTCTGTAAACTCCGCAGGTTTCTTCTCCACACTTAGGATTTCTATCTGGCCTTTCAGAGTTTCCACTTTGCTTCTATATTCGTCTACTTTCCTCTCTAAGTTTGAAATACGCGTGGCAGAGTCATCAGCTTTAGCAACAAGCACAGCAACTTCTTCGCCAATCCTCTTATCAAGTTTTTCTCAAGATCTGTTATCTTGAACGGGAGACCCTCAATAAGCAAGTCGAGCCTTTCAGACTGCTTCTGTAGTTTTTCTTCGACGTCACGAAGTGCTGTAACAACAGTTGACAATATGGCACTTTCCTCAAGCTTGGCTGCTTTAGGAACTGGGGAGCCTTTGCTTGCTCGTCGCTTTTGCGCAGCTGGAGCCCCAAAAGACATAACTTGCCAGGAAATACGAAATAAATGAATAAGTTATTCTCCAAATAAATATGTAGGTATGTACTAAAATCGATAAAGCCGCGATTTAATTCACGCTTTTCTCGCTGGGATGTATGTGGTTTAAAACTCACAGACAGGTGGCGCTCACAGCAGTAGGACACGGCAACAGGTTAAAGCGGGAGTCATTGGTGCCGTATGTTGTATCGCTGTAGTCGTATCCCTAACGTAATCAGCTGTTTATCGTTACGACAGTAAACCAAAAACCAATTGGTTGGCTACGATACGACTACGACCTTAGCGGCACCAATAATCGAATGCATTGATTTCCATAAGGTTGGTCGAATCAGCTGTTATAAGGTTACCGATAAAGCACCAATGTCTGCAGCTTAAGAAGTGGCGATGACAGACAAACTTGCAGCTGATGAAATGGAACAGCTGACGTAAACAAAACAAGCAAAGTACATACATACATGAGTACAAGGAGCGGGAAACTGTTTTGTTGCTTGTGTATCAATGTTTTTTGTTTTTGTTTAAAGCAATTGTTTTTTGTGTTTGTGCACGTATATATTAACTTGATGTAAAGTCAAATACTATGCCACGACGAGTATAATATTTTACACACTCCAACCGCTGCACAGTATTTCGTGTAGAACAAGCTAGCTGGACAAAAACGAAGTTCTTATTCCAAGAAAAGTGTAATGAGAAATGAAAGAAAACAAACAAAATAACGGGATTTTTGCTTTTTTTGATATTTTTGTTCATATATATTGAGTAATTGAAGTAAGAAGGCAGGAGTGGCCGTAAAATTGATTGATTAATTTGCAAAATTCTTGTTGAATATTAAGCTTCAAATTTCTTTTAAGTCAACACTTTTATATAATTTTTTTGATGGATTCTAAGCTCGAAGGTAAGTAAAATTTTTTAATAGTAATTCTTTCGCAATTAGAGTATTTTCAATATATTTAGCATTTCGTTATTAAGAAGAAAAGGTATTTTTTCTTTATGTTTTTAATTTTAGGGACAAAAAAGTTACATACATCCGCGGACATCCGGGCTAAATTTTACATATGTTTTAGTCGCAAGTATTCTCTAATAGTCGAAGGAAAAAACCTTTGCGAATTCTTTGCACATCTATTTTTAATTTTTTTTTTGTAGATTTAGTTATCTCTACATATAAAATAGGATGTATGTACGTACCAGCTCCGACGAGATATTTGAACCTTAAAATCTGATCTACAAACGGCAAAACCAATTCCCAGGTACAGGGAACAAACACGTAGCCATAAAACACACAAAAAAATGCGCATGGTCAACAAGAGCACACCAAAAGGAAAAAGGCGAACTGACTTCAACCTGCCACAACCTACCGCACCAGTCACCAAGGCATAAAAAGAGGTACATACAAAGCAATACTAATGCAGGTAAAACCACACAGGAACGCTACACAAAACAACGCCATTTGGTAGCATCTACGCCAATACCTGAATGTAATATAAATACTGCACAACTGATCACAAATCAGAACAATCAACGACACTTAAGATGGCAGCTTAACAATAATCAACTATTCACCCTGTCGGAAAATCAACAACACAAAGCAGTTTAGTTATAACCGTACCAAGAACGGAGTTTTTTGACATTTGGGTTCAACATTCGAAGGAAACCAGATATAAAGAATTATTGAGTTTTGTTGTACTTAAGTACGATTTAAGCAAAGCAGCCGAGTATTCGATAAAAAGTTTAAGCCTACAAATATCGGCATATTCGTCGAAGCTGGATCAAAAGTGGAACACAGATTGCAGAAGTAAATATATTGAAAACAACAATTTCACCCAGGTGATTGCGCCGAGGTGTGCGAAGTCAGGCATTCAGTACCAATCACTTACTACAAAAATGCTGAAATACTCCTTAAAATAGTACGACAAAAATTGAAGTTCCTTTTTTTGAATGTTGAGATTTAAAAATTTATTAAAAAAAATTATAAATTATAAATTTTCTTGAATTAAATACTTAAGCTGTAAACACAATGCCGAGCGACGACGATATACGCCGCGTAGGGCGCTGACATTTTTCATATTACGCGCAGATATTTCCTCTACTAAAAACACAATGCCGGGCGAAATTTTCTGACGCTTTTTATTAAAATTTAAAAAATTAAAATTGGTTAGCACTTGGCTGCTAAAACACGCCCAAAGCGTTAAGAGCTGTATCGAAAGACACGTTTTGTTCTCAGAAATCTTAATCCGGAGGGCGAACATTAATATTATAACCCTTTAATTTAAAAAATGCAGTTAACATATATACGGCGCACGCTACGTACGTTTCTATAAGCTTACATTAGCTTAAATTTTTGACATAATATTAATCAATAGTTGGCGGTTTATTATTATTGATTATTATTATTATTACTAGGCCTGGAAGCACTGCGACCTTTGTGCAGATCTATTGTGCATGACTTTTCAGCCTGATTTTGTATCTGGAGGCTTTTGATGTATCTAAGTACCTCTTCAGACTTTTTACTCCATATCACATAGGTATTAAAAGTCACACCACATAGACGGAAGAGTCTCTGCCTAGCCAGAGCGACGCATGTGGTGACATCGTAGACCTCAGTGTCACGTATAGTAGCCAGTGAGAGTTCTAATTTCCTCCCTGCTTAGATTAATGAGTTTGACTGATACTTTCGTTGCTGAAAGTATAACCAGTTTGGCCTGTATTTGCCCTGGGCAGTCAATCCAGTGACGTCTGAATTGTTTAGTTTCCCAGTTACTTATAGTTTCCCTGGTGTATGGTTTTGTAAGTCCACAAAAGGGCTCTGGATCATAGAATTCTGCTATAGAACCCTGCTTTGCTAGGTAATCTGCATGTGCATTACCTTCATGTCCCTGATGTCCGGGAACATATCCTAACAAAACCTTGTTTTTGGCCCCCAGGTCATCCACTAGCTTAGATGTAACTGTGTAGGATTGCAATGTAGGCAGGGCCGCCTGGCTGTCCGACATAATGTAGATGGTCTTCGATGTTGAGCCTCTCCGCATTATTAATGATACCGAAACACGTACTTCGATATCCCTCCCAATTTTATTGAACGTGTTTTGGCAGTAAAATTAAGAATTATAGCTAAAAAAAATAAAGAATATTTTTTTGGATATCAAGTTTTCTTTTTTATACTTTAAAAAAACCACCCTTGGGATGTTTGTCGTCATCTCCCGGCGGCGACCATAGAAATAAATCTATTGTGGCAAAATTCCGTCGTGTGAAATTCGCTCTTCGCTTTCATTGTTTTCACCCTCATGTAATTACGAGGAATCTATTTTTGAAAAGGCGAAGTTCGTCACGTTTATTTCGCGGCGGAGGGGCATTGTGTTTCAAGCTTTAAAAAAAGCTTTTTTTGTTATCAATCTGTTTGGTACGAATTGATAGTCCAACAATGTCAGTTAAAACACTACAATTATTTTAAACCTCTATAATCAAAATTTGTATCATTGAATTGCTCAAAATATGCAGAATAAAAATAAATATGTATATAATTTTTATAAAGTAAAAACTTGCCCAATCAAATTGCACTTAAACTTTTAATGAACAGAACCCCGTACGCAAATTTTTCAACACTGTTTTTCGGCGCTCCGGTTAAAAAAATATCTCTGAAGCAAGGCAATAATGCGAGGGTAATATATAAATAAAAAAAATAAAACAATTTTTTAAGTTACACGGTTTTATTGAAAACAATACTTACATGAAGCAATAATAATACTAAAACCTGGAAAATAATTAGGTAGGTCCTAGGTAGGTAGTCATCACACTCCTCATCAATCTAGGGCGTTGATGAGACAAATAAACGTTTTATAGGTGGTAACTAACTAGTAAATTCTAGAAATAGAACCGCCCAGAAATATGCCAACGAAACCAAACAGGCTAAAGGCAGCAACAGTGGAGGCACGACAAGTCAATTTGATTTAAGCAAGCTATCAGTTGCGAAGTATAAGTGTTATTTTCAAGTAGTCTAATAAAGACCATTTTTCGCATTATTCAACATTGGTTATTTATTCAACAGTTTTGTGATTCGAACGTTAGTAGAAGGTTGCAAATAAGAGGAATTTCCCAAA
Organism: Eurosta solidaginis; assembly: GCF_040869045.1. Taxonomy (NCBI): domain Eukaryota; kingdom Metazoa; phylum Arthropoda; class Insecta; order Diptera; family Tephritidae; genus Eurosta; species Eurosta solidaginis. Next base: position 88,630,986 of record NC_090323.1, on the reverse strand, counting down.
ATTCGTTACAATTGGTGTCAGAAGAGGAATTGTTGAATAAATTTCGAAGATTGCGAATACAACTTGGACATGGCAATGTTGAGTGAATTGAGGATCCAGCAACTGAAGAAGGAGTTGGAGAGCCGTGGATTGAATACAACCGGCAATAAGATCGAACTCCAAGCACGGCTGCGAGAGGTAATGGAGTTGGAAGGGATTGATGTGGAAGAGTATGTCTTTTATCCTGATGTGGAAGAGCCAGCGACTAAAATGGAGGGGAAGATAGAGACTCCTAATCCATTGGCAAGAGTTGACACTAACGCGATACCAGCAGTATTGAACCAATTGTCATCACAATTGGAATCCCAGGAGAACCGTATAACATCCAAGATTGAAGCCCAGGAAGGACAAATGTCATCTCAACTGGCAGAACAGAAGACATATATGGAATCGCAGGAGACACGCATAACGTCCAAGACTGAAGTACAAGAAACGCATATTTCAGAAATGTCGACACAGATAACAGCCAGGATTGAAGCACAGGAAACACAAATTTCATCACAGCTGGAAGAAAAAAAGACATATATGGCAACTCAACAATAAGAGACACGCATAACAGTACAACTATTAGCACAAGAGGCGCGTATATTATCAAAACTCGAAGCGCGCATGGACGAAAAAATAATGCAGTTTGAAGAAAAATTCGAGGCAGAGGTGGATGCTTTAAGAGGTCTTATACAGGCATAGCAACTTAATCGCCCGGCTGCTTCAGCGAGTAATACGAAGGTAAAAACTCCATCTTTTGACGATTCTGTTCCTTTCCAGGTCTTTAAGCTAAAGTTTGAGAAGACCGCAGCAGTGAACAACTGGAATGCGGATGATAAAGTAGCTGCACTGTTCATGGCATTGAAAGGGCCTGCAGCTGAGACCTTACAAACCATTCCAGAGGGCGAACGGAACTGTTATGAAGCATTGATCAGCGCCCTAGAGACACGATACGGAACCGAGCATAGGAGACAGATATACCAAATGGAGTTACTGAACCGCTTCCAGCGGCCTGGTGAAACATTGCAAGAGTTTGCGTTGGATGTTGAAATGCTGGCAAATTTAGCGAATGTGGACGCACCCGTGGAATATACCGAAATGGTAAAAATCCAAAGCTTTATTAATGGAATACGGGATGTCGAAACGAAGCGAGCGACATACGCAAACCCGAAACCTACAATCGCAGAAACGGTATCGCATGCTCTGATTCAGGAAACAGCGTCGCTTCTGTGTAAGCCAGTTTTCAAAGCACGCCGGGTGGAAGTAGAAAGGCCAGAGTGGGTAGACGCAATTTTGGAAGCTTTAAAAGGAACGCAACAGAAGAATAATAGTGCAATCAAATGTTTTAAGTGTGGAAAGCTAGGGCACATTGCACGTCATTGCAGCACCGGTCCTGGTAGTTCCAACTTGGCTGGTCGTAAACGTAAAGCTGGAGGAGATAAGCAAGAGCGAGTCAGATGTAAAGATCGAAAACTTGCCCCAGCTATTGAATGTCGCAAAATGGAAGGAAATCAAGCAGTCTTACCGTCAGATCGAATGTGGATGGCAAAGAACAAAGAACAGTCAGTACTGTAGATACGGGCGCATCTCATTCCTTAATCCGATCTGACTTGGTCAACAGGAGAGTAAAACCGTTACCTGGAGCAAGGTTGCGTACGGTCACAGGCGAGTATAACCAAGTCCAAGGAGAAGTGCTATGTGAGGTCTTAATTGGAAAGGTCATGGTTCTACATAAATTCATTGGGGCGGAGATTGTTGATGAAGTCATATTGGGAGTGGATTTCTTAGTTGACCATGGCATCAGGAACGACATGCAAAGAAGGAATATGCGCTATAAGAACCAGGATATACCACTTAACTTTAGTTTGGAGAGAGGGTTTAGCAGTAAGCGTGTGCTGGTGGAGGAGATTCGAGAGAGACCACAAAAATCAAGGAAAGTAGATCGGGCAAAGGTTGATGGAAAGAATGGGCTAAACAAATCAAAACCGAAAGTACCTGGGAGAGAAAAACTGACATTGAAAACCCCTAATGGACGCACTAAACCGAACGAAAGAATTTCCCAGAAGGAATGCAAGGTTGGCTTCAAGCCAGGGCGCACTACTGTTGGGAAACGTCGGAACGATACCGATTATGTGAAGCCAATCCGTCAAGAGCAGACTCTGCGAAGTGATTCATTGGCCACACAACAGAGTGCGAGGGAACGATCCAAGATAATGAGTAGCAAGATGAGATACAGGTACGATGAGAACAATAATTCGGAATGATTCTTGGAGGGCGATTTGGTACTGTTATACAACCCTCACTGGCGGAAAGGTGTTCCATCCGAATTTTGGTGCAGTTGGGAAGGCCCGTGCAGAGTAGTGAAGAGGAGCAGTGATGTCATATACCGCATAAAAACAATTGGGAAACCACAAAATAGAATAGTGGTTCATTTGGAGATGCTGGCAGCGGTAAGATCGAGAGATTTGTCTGATCGGAATGATCACACTTAGGTGGAGGGCAGTGTGAGGAATATTAAGAACACTAAGGGATACTATCATCTCAAAGCCAACACTAAGCAGTGACTTGTATGCATATCAATAAATCAATCATTATGTGTATACATATGTCCATACAAGCAGCGGAGAGCAAAGCACAAACACATGTATATATCTGAGATACGCTCAAAAGTAGGCAATAATTTGTGCAAGTATTACTCACATATACACGCGCATATGAGAAGCTATAACCGTAGGTATAGCTGGTAATTTTATAGCTGGTAACTAACTAGTAAATTCTAGAAATAGAACCACCTAGAATTATGCCGACTAAACCAAAGAGTATAAAAGCAGCATCAGTTGAGGCACGACAAGTCAGTTTGATTAAAGCAAGCTATCAGTTGCGAAGTATGAGTGTTATTGTGAAGTACTTTAATAAAGGCCATTTTGCGTTATTGAATAGTGGAGTTATTTATTCAATAGTTTAGTGATTCGAACGTTAGCAGAAGATTTGGAATAAGAGGAATACCACTTAAATTCGTTACAGTATTATGTGTTCCAAATATGGAGCAAATCGGACCACAAATACGATTTTTTTTTTTAATATCTCTATCCTTGTGCCACCTGGCGGCGATTTTTTTCATAGGTTTCTTTCTATTTTTGTATGTATTACGGGTTCCAAATATGAGCCCAATCGGACCACAAAAACGACCTTTTTGAATATCTCGATCCTTGCGCCTCCTAGCGGCGATTTTTTGTCATAGCTCGCTCTCTATTCATATATGTATTATGTGTTCCAAATATGAGCCCAATCGGACCACAAATGCAATTTTTTGAATATCTAGATCCTTGCGCCACCTAGCGGCGATTTTTTCATAGCTCGCTTTATATTCATGTATGTATTATGTGTTCCAAATATGAACCAAATCGGACCACAAATACGATTTTTTTAAATGTTTCGATCCAGGCGCCACCTATCGGAGTTTTTTTTCTAATTATTGCATAGTAATCGGGTTCCGAACTATATTCCAAGTTTCAAGCTTGAAGCTTATCGGGAAGTTACTTAAATTTCAATTACAAAATTCGTTCACAACGTGCATGCGGCCGTGCGGCCTGCCTGTCAAGTCAAGCTAAATAAACCCGTTTAATAAATAACCTGGCCGCCGTGGTGTGGTGGTAGCGTGCGTTTTTCTAAGCGGGGTCGCCCTCCGGCAGTGATTTGGCAAGCAGTCCAAGTGTATTTCTGCCATTAAAAGCATTTCAGTGAAAACTCATTTGCCTTGCAGATGCCGTTCGGAGCCGGAAGAAAATATGTAGGTAAATACCAAACGCCAAAGTGAACCACTTCCAAAAAAATGATTGGTGAAACAGCACTGCGCACCAAAAATGCGTGTGGGATTCAAGGCATCATGAAGTTACACATTTTATGTCAAAAATGGTTGTGAACCGCTTTTAAACGTTATATAGACTTCTAGTATGATTGTTAGCTATATATTTATGCATTGAAATATACAATTATACTTATTGACCTATCTTAATAGAAGGGTCGTAACTTAAAAGTTTTGCTAATAAGGCTGTATCTGAGCGAAGTCGTTAGTAAAGTCGTATCTCAGGTTTTAAAAGGTCGCAACTGAAAAAACAAAAAAAAATATTTTTTGTCAAAGAAGCTTCCCTAACTATATTTCCTTTATTTATTTGCAAAAGACATAAATTGGTAAACCAGAATATTGATTTTATGTCTTTTATAGTATAGTTTAGCATTTAACCAATTTTCAAAAGAAATTGAATTAAATTTAGTTCATATATCGACTTTATTAACGACTTCGTTGAGATGCGGCCTTATTAACAGAATATCTGAGATACGTCTTTTTAGCAAAACTTTTAAGTTACGAGCTTTCTATTAGGATAGGTCGATATGTATTATGCGAATTAAGGCTGTGTGCGATTTGACCTAAATTTCTACCTAAATAGAGAAAAAACCTAAATCACTGGAAACTGTCGGTAAGGCAGTGTAAAATAAAAATTTAGAATTTGTATGAGCATATTTTTCAACCTAAATTCAAATGTCAAATTTCAAAAACAAAAATATTGATTTTTCAATATTGTATATCCAAATAAATGGCTCTTGTACATTCAATTTAAGTAAATCATAGATCATAGAGCGATTATCGCTGCTGCGTTCAAGCGGATGTTGGCGACACAAGAATTGAATACTTCTCAAACATGGACCGCAATTTGAACATATTTTGCAGACAAGTGCACTAATTGGCCTAAAGAAATTATTGGAGGCGTACCAACATCACAGTATTGAATTCAAGATTGTGGAAAAGGTCATTGTGTACGTGCCTTTAAAAAATGGAGCCACTGCATTTTCTTGAACTGCTATCTTGAGATAGGTACTTTCCGCGGACCCTAATTGACTTCTGTTCTTTTTAAGCGTGAAAGGACATCAAAAATACCAAATTTCTCGCATTGTTATTATTTTCTTAGCAGAAATAAACAATTTGAGTTTTCAAATCAACTCGCACAGTTTTGACAGCTTTTTCCTAAATTATTGCAGTGCTGGAAAGTTCCAGTGGAATATTAGTTTAGGTATCTAAAATTTAGGCGAACTCGCATCCAGCCTAAGTTTATAAAATTGTTTGGAAAAAGCAGGTTCGATTGAAAACAATTTGATCAAAGTTAGAAAATTGTTTAGCAGCTTCATATTATGTCTCTATTTCGAGCTTTAACTGTTGAGATAATTAAAATTCGTATTTTTTACTCGCGCTGTCTACACTTAATGTGTATTAAATATCTTAATTTAAACAACTTCTAAAACATCATGAACGGAAATCAGTGCTAATTAAGTCCATTTACTTAAAAGCTGAACAGATGATTGGTACCTAAGTAAGTTTGATGCTAATTATTCTTGCTGGTATATCAACTTAAATAATTTTCATATTTTGTAATAGACCGAGTAAGGATGTTTTAATAAAATGCCAAAATTAAATAAACTTATGTATATGCACACACCCAATGGGTCGAATTTTTTCTAAAACTTTTATTAAGGATGACTTACGGCTAGGAAATAAGGAAGGTTTTACTATCTGATTCACAAGGGCAAAATTAAATTAATCATTCAGGGATTTGTATTTAATTTTTTTCATAATTTATATTTATGTTTTATTATTTCGTCTTATCTGTTTTTCTTAAATAAAAAATAAATGTAAGGCGCGATAACCTCCGAAGAGATCTAAGGCCGAGCTTCTCTTCCAATTTGCGTCGTGCTTCTCTTGATTTTCCCTACAAATTGGCCGGACGAGACCTACATGATTTTATGCCGACTCCGAACGGCATCTGCAAGGCAGATGAGTTTTCACTGAGAGCTTTTCATGGCAGAAATACACCCGGAGCGCTTGCCAAACACTGCCGAGGGGCGACCCCGCTTAGAAAAATTTTCTTCTAATTGAAAAATCTTATTTCTAAAATTTTTGATGTTGCTTTGCCCGTGGTTTGAACCCAGGGCATCCGGTGTGGTAGGAGGAGCATGCTACCATCACACCACGGTGGCCATCATGTTTTTCTTACTTTATTTAAAAAAAAAGTAAGCATAATGCGCTGCTAAACTCTTCTGGAAATTAGAATCACCTCAAATGATTCGTCCAACACCAAAATTGATTCGCTGCTTTTTAGAAGGCAGTAATGTTATTCGAGGTGTATGACCAAAGAGGATAAATATAACAAGAGCTACGGGTGGCAAGGGACATTTTCAATTGTCTCGCATTTATCCATGCCGTGCAGGCACCTTATGCAAATGTGATTTTTGGAAAGAGAATTAATTAATTAATTAAATACGGTCGGAAAAATAAACACAAATATCCCACGAAAATGTATAGAAGACATTTATGCACATCTCGCCAAAAACAAACCTACTACTATCATAACGAAAACATTATAAAAAGTAGCGAATGACGTCTCTCTTTGGTATGGCGATGTTAACGTGGTGAAATTAACCTGCATCATACAACGACAAAATGTTGCATACTTTTGAGGGTTTTTCACGCACACAGAAACATTTTCGTTCATATCCTGAACTTGCTTCGAAATATATTATTACTTAAATAATGGCCCCTATTATGAGACAAATTCGATCTTCGACTGTGGTCGAAAGAGCTGATCGAACAAACTTTAATTCGGTATTATGACGCGCGTTCGATGAAGGCAAGCGTTATTGTGAATTTCGATAAATTCAAAAGTTCACAATAGCACATTTCCAATACTCTGTCAAATAAAATACAGTAACTAAACAAAAGCAGAACTAGTTATTAAATACAAATATTAAAAATAAAAGTATGACAACGACGGAATTGTGGTTTGACGATTCGTCAGATGAAGAGGAAAGCTTACTGGAGCTAGCCAGAAGAAGAAGACGCCAAAAACAAACCTACTACTATCATAACGAAAACATTATAAAAAGTAGCTAATGACGTCTCTCTTTGGTATGGCGATGTTAACGTGGTGAAATTAACCTGCATCATACAACGACAAAATGTTGCATACTTTTGAGGGTTTTTCACGCACAGAGAAACATTTTCGTTCATATCCTGAAAATGCTTCGAAATATATTATTACTTAAATAATGGCCCCTATTATGAGACAAATTCGATCTTCGACTGTGGTCGAAAGAGCTGATCGAACAAACTTTAATTCGGTATTATGACGCGCGTTCGATGAAGGCAAGCGTTATTGTGAATTTCGATAAATTCAAAAGTTCACAATAGCACATTTCCAATACTCTGTCAAATAAAATACAGTAACTAAACAAAAGCAGAACTAGTTATTAAATACAAATATTAAAAATAAAAGTATGACAACGTCGGAATTGTGGGTTGACGATTCGTCAGATGAAGAGGAAAGCTTACTGGAGCTAGCCAGAAGAAGAAGACGGGTGAGGGATGCTTCAAATCCTTTGGAAATGATTTCCATAAGTTCTAAATTCTATATAAGTTGTTAAATTGTTGAAATTATAATACCAATTTCAAATTCGATTTTCGATGTTCGATAGCCAGCGAAGATCGAAGATCGAATAAAGCTCATAATAGGGGCCAATATTCTCATATTTTATCAATAACCACAAATTCTTCCTATCAAACTTAACTCTTGATTGAAAAAAATTTAATATATCTTCTATAATATAAAAACAAGTAAGGACGGGACTGTCTGCGGCTGTGCCGAAGACTTCATACCTTTCATGAATGGGGCTGAACAATAATCTTATCACGTTCGTAATCTCCAAATAATCGGATGTATAAGATAAGAAATATATAGTGAATAGATGTACATACATAAACGATTTTTAAGATAAATATAAAATAAAAAATGTCAAAGAACCCCCTTATCTGAACGATCGGTTGTATGGGATATATATTATATATAGCTCCGATCGAAATTACTTTTACAGGAAATATTCTATGATATATTGGTATAAATATCACCAAGTTTCACGTTTTTAAAATGGAAACTAAGGGAGAAATGGCCAAAAATCTTTCTATATGAACGGTCAGTTGTATGGGATAGGTATATACTATATACATATAGCTCCGATCAAAGTGATTTTTTCAGGAAATCTTCTATGATATATTAGAATAAATATCACCAAGTTTAACGTTTTTGTATTGGAAATTAAGGGAGAAATGGCTAAAAATCTTTCTATCTGAACGATCGGTTGTATGGGATATATATTATATATAGCTCCGATCGAAATGATTTTTTCACAAAATCTTCTACGATATATTATAATAAATACCACTAAGTTTAACGTTTTTATATTGAAAATTAAGGGAGAAATAGCCAAAAATCTTTCTATCTGAACGATCGGTTGTATGAGATATAGACTATATATAGCTCCGATCAAAGTAATTTTTTCAGGATATCTTCTATGATATATTAGAATATATATCACCGAGTTTCAGGTTTATACTTTCTAAATTGCGGTAGGAATGGCCAAAATCGTCTGATCTGAACGACCAGTTGTATGGGAGATATATGTTATAGTAGTCCGATCCTACTGGATCCGACAAATGTCTAATATAATACAAAAATACATCCTTCTGCCAAATTTCATTGAGATATCTCAACATTTGAGGGACTAGTTTGCGTTCAAACAGACAGACGGATGGACAGACGGACATGGCTATATCGACTCAGTTCGTCGCCCTGATCAATTCGCTATACTTAATGGTGAGTCTATCTTCTATATTTCTCAACGTTGCAAACATCGGACCAAAGTTAATATACCATTTCATGTTCATGAAAGGTATAATAAGACGCTGAATTGCAAAATCAGCGCGAATCTCGACCGGTTTCGCTAATTCTATTTTTAGAATATTCCTTGAGGTACGAGGGTTGTTCTTAGGGAGAGAAAGATTCTAAAAATTGCCTAAAAAAGTCTAAAAACTCAACTTTTGTAGAAAAAAATCATAAAATGTTTCTTTACACAGCTACGTATTCAAAACGGATGGATCGATTTCAATATTTCTTGTTTGCAATACAACTTTGAAATATTTACCTTGGTTCCGCATAAAAAAAAAATACTTGATCCCTTTCTTATATCAGCAAAATTGTTTAAACAAAATAACATTTTTACCAAAAAATACAGTGCGTGTGGTTGTTCGCTGTCAACCTGTGCGCGCAAATTGCTTTTGAGTGAAGCATGATGCGAAATATACGTACCTACATATCATTCTCTACTACCTACTTCGGGCGTAGGTTTATAAGTATGTATGGATGTATGTATATATTTTCATTTTATATCAGCTTGACACATTTATGTACATATTTATGCGTGGCCAAGTTAATGCAACATAAATGGTTAAGATGCATACATCTATTGAAAAATACTCTAGAAAAGGCAGAGCCATATAAGTAGGTATTTTGTTTGCTTAAACAATCTCAACGAGTAAATACATTTCGAGCTTTGCGAATAAGAAGAAATCGCTCTTAGACGCAGACCTAACCTTGGTAGACCCTAACCTTGGTCTATCTGCATATCTCTTAAGAAGTTTTTAACTCTAACCTCACCCCTACCAGTCGATCCCTGGTCCATTTCCTTAGTTTCGTAAATACTAATCTAGGCAAAGCTCTACTAATATACCAATTTTTAGGCAAATAAAACGATTAATAGAATTTGTTTGAATTGATTGGTCCATGGTCCACTTACCAAAAAAAAAAAAGAATCGTAATTCCTAATCTAAGCCAAGGGCCAAATTTAAAGCAAATCGAACTATGAAAAGAACTTGTTCGAATATATCGGTCCCTTGCCCGAAGTATCGTGAATACGAATCTTGGCAAAGGGCTACCTATATACGAAATTTCAGGCAAATCGAACGAAACCCCGCGCCACTTTCCGGAAAAAAGTTTCGTGTGTACTAATTTAAGCAAACGTCTACATATATACCTACTAAATTTCAGGCAAATCGAACCGTGAATAGAAATCGTTCGAATGGATCGGTTCTGGTCCACTTCTTGGAAAGAATTTTTTTCTCCGTAGGAATGATACTCGTACTTCAAGGAATATTCTAAAAAAAAAAGAAATAAATCGGTCCGACTGCGCTAGAGTTTTGCGCTTAGCAGCGACTAATTTTTATATAATGGACCAACAGACCCGGCAGACTTTGTTCTACCCTAGCTTTGATCTATCTGCATCACTTTTGGGAAGTTTTTACTCTTACTTTCCTTTCCCCTCTCCCCATTTTCTCTGCCCTTTTATTCAATAATCTCTCTTTCTCTTTTTCTGGGCCTCTTTCTCCCCTCCGCTTTTCCTAACCTTCTTTTCTCTGTACCTCCCTCTAACTACTCCTCCGCTCCATTTATCTCTATCTGTATATCTTCATTTAACTCGATCTGTTTCTCAGTTTCTTTTCTTTCCTTCCTTTCTTTTTATTTCCCTTTCTCTTCTTTACTTCCCTTTCTTTTCTTTCCTTTCAGAAAATCTTACTGAACACCTTTTCAACTATTTTGATAAATGTACGCGATAATTTAAACTTTATTTACGAAAAATATTGATCACTTGTAATCATTTCGTTCGGGCTATTTATTTCTGGTTAAAAAATAACACTTTTGTGATGATAAAATTAATTCGCTATGAGCACAGCTTACACAAATTAAAAACAAATTTCAATAAGAAAATTCGTGAAAAAACATATTTAGGGCTTCCATGAAAAAATATAAAAAATTAATATTCAGTCATTATACCTGTCATGAACATGAAATGGTATATTAACTTTGGTCCGATGTTTGTAACGTTGAGAAATATAGAAGATAGACCCACCATTAAGTATACCGAATTGATCAGGGCGACGAACTGAGTTGATATAGCCATTCCCGTCTGTCCGTACGCCTGTCCGTCCGTCTGTCTGTTTCAACGCAAACTAGTCCCTCAAATTTTGAGATACCTCAATGTAATTTGGCAAAAGGATCCTTTTTTGTATTATATTAGACATTTGTCGGATCCGCTAGGATCGGACCATTATAACATATATTATAAGGAACATAAGCCTTACACCAAAATATAATAAGGTATTCTATGTGGTTGGCCCTTAAATTGTATTTGACAGGCGCGTACAGGTGGCAACGCCCATGTCAAATACAACTGCGGCCCACATCATTGACATAAAAAAATGTTATACACACAATTATAAATGTTGAACTGAACCGAGCAAGTGTGTGCAGAACTAAAATATTGAGTTGGATAAACTGAGTAATTTAACTAAGGAATTTATTGAACATTTTACAAATTTACATTTAAAAAATAAAGAAACAAAACTGTATTAAATAAAGAACACAAATTAAAATACGTGTTTTTTGGTATTGATCGTGGAGTGTGCAGTAGGGTGTGTACTTAAGTACAACTTTTTCGGAGGTTCCAAAATGGAACCTTACATGGCGACCGTGAGCGTCTTTGGTGGTGGTGGTACAGGTGAGTTGAGTGCGTGTGATCCGAACATAATAAAATTAAATTAAAAAATGTAATAAAATTACCAACAAAAAGCGGAAATAATAAAAATTTACAATATTCAATTATACATTTAAAATGCGAAATAACAAAAATTTACAAAATACTATTTCTAATACGACAAATTATCTAAAATTACGGAGATAACATAAAGAACTAAATTCTACGAACTACAAAATTTAAAATTAAAAATATTGAAATATAACATTCATCATTTAATTATAATTTACACAATAACCCACGCCACTCAGATAACAGGATCGTAAACTGTACCACCGCCAGCGGCAGCGAAAGTCAGCAGCAACGAACACCACCAACAGCAAATCCCAGCAGCAGCAACCACCGTCGGCAGCGAAGGCCTGCATTAACATCAGCGGCAGCCATCATCATAGCAGGAGTGAAGCAGAGAAATAAGTATATTTTATACATATATGTATGTATGTATTAATAAAATTTTTCCTACGGGTTTTTTTACATATGTATATGTATACAAAAATTTACACTTTTTATTAAGTGCGGTGCGTTCACATTAAATATGATAAATTTTTTTTTGAGATTACAACGGTGCGTCCGTCTGTGTAAAACATTTTGGATTTTTTGATAACAATGGTGCGTCCGTTTATATAAAACGCTTGGATTTTTTTTACTAAAACGGTGCGTGCGTCTAAATTTAACTACCTCAGTTTTCAATAATTTTAAAATTTTTTCGAACCATTTTATAAATCTTAACATTTGCAAATCTACATTTAATTTTTTTTCTCAAGTTTGAATTATTTTTACAAATTTACATTTTCTTCAAATTTTTCATATTTTCAAATTTCTAATTTAAAAATTTATCAATTCATTTTACAAATTCGCATATGTTCAAACTTCCATTATCATCTCACAAATCTTCCATTTAAACTTTCTCCTACTCCAGGTAGAATTTTTTTTAATACGTAGAGTTTCCAACAAAATATCACCATATAAGACTGAGTGAACTAGATAAGCAGTCTCCAGGTACGCTATAAATTTGATGAGTTTTTGATATAAGCGGTGGCGAAAAACCAATTGAATTTTTTTGATATAAACGATGGTTTCCGTGAAAAACCAACTGAATTTTTTTAATAAAGCGGTGCGTCCGTGAAAATATATGAACTTTGTTTGAACTGATTAACACATGTTTGAGATTTTTACCAATTCATACTTATATACTCTCGTGCCATTGTAAATTCAATTACTTCTTACAAATTTTTAATACAATTATATTTCAGTGCAATTAGTTCTGTGAATAAACTTTTAAATATTTCGCTAGCGACAACTCATTATAAATCAATTCCCTTTTTTTCGTCAACATTTCGGCTTCAATTAAAAATTCCTAAATCCAAATAAGTGCTTCATTAATTTCATAGTAGTTTCAACTGAATTTTTTTGCTATTCTGATAACTACATATGTACAACTTTAGAGATAGGAAGAGAGTTTACAAAACTTCTAATTCAGAACCAGATTCCGATAAATTAGGTTCAAGCTACGAAAGTTTAACTTCATCTTCGACGGAAACAGTCACAAACCAGAAAAATAAAAAATTATTTTTGTCAACAGATTTTCCAGGCTTCGAAGATTCTTCCAGTAAAAATTTAACTTCTAATCTAGCTTCAAATCTTAACGATTCAAATAGTGCACAATAAACTTCAACTTCTTCTACTTTAAAATTAGATCTTAACAACTCAAATAGTACAACCTTAGTTAACCCTCCTTCTGACGTAAACCCAGATCTTAACGATCCAATTAGTACAAACGTGGCCTCACCTTCTTCTAATTCAACTTCAGATATTAACGATCAAATCATGGCAACACTTGAGGAAAAGAGAATTTTCATTAGCACATGTGCTAATTCTATTAGAGAAAACTACAGTGGTGATCCTCTTGCACTTGGTTCTTTTATAGACAAAATTGCATTACTTGAACAATTCGCTACTGCAGATTTAACTGATACTTTTATAGCGTTCTTAAAATCAAAACTTGAGGGTAAGGCCCGTGCAGCAATATCAACACAATAACCTCTGTCAATGAAATTAAAACAGCTCTACGTAATAGGATCAAACCAGACAACTCGAAAGTTGTAGCAGGGAGAATTGCAGCGTTGCACGTTAGCAATAACAATTACACAGATTTTGCCAAAAAAGTTGAAGATTTGGCTTACTCACTTGAGCGGTCTCTTATTATTGAAGGGATTTTTCAAGCAAAAGCTCATAAAATGGCAGTCGAACAAACTGTTAACGTGTGTCGTTTAAACGCAAAATGAAATTTAGTAAAAACCATTTTAGCTGCAATGGCATTTACTGATCCGAAAGACGTAGTACCGAAACTAATTGTAGAACAAAATAACGAAGTAACAGAGCGTCAGATTTTAGCTTTTCGATCACGTGGTAACAATACATGCAGAAATTCACGTGGTAGTTTTTGAGGTTTTTACCCAAATCATAGCTATACTGGTTATAGAAACAATAGTTCATTTGCATACAATAGCAACAGTAACGGTAACAATAATCAAAGATATCGATATGACAATAGAAATAGAAACCAAAATAGTAACAACAGTAATACGCGTTCAAGTTCAAATTTAAATAATAGTAACAATAAAGGTAACAATTCAAGATCATCCAACGGTAGAGGTAGAAATGCAAACGTACGCGCTTTAAACGCGAGTGCCCCTCGGGAGCGAACACTGGGGGAGGAGGAACTAACCGAGTAAGCGAACTTCCCCTACCAATAGGCATCTATCGTTTAATCTTAAATTACTCCGACTTTATAGAATTACAACTTAACGAGTCACAAAAAAATTGTTCTTTCTTAGTAGACACTCAAGCAGACATTTCATTAATAAAAATATCATGTATAGACAGTAATATTTCCTTAAATACAAACGACATTATTAACATTACTGGTGTGACTTCCAATTCAGTTTCTACTTTAGGTAAAATTACCGTAATTCTAAACTATTCAAACTTTTCTCTTAAACATACTTTACATGTAGTAGATGAAGACTTTAATATTCCATCCGATGGCATATTAGGTAAAGATTTTCTGAAAATTAACAAATCCATTATTAGTTATGAAAGAAATAGTATTTCCTTTTGGTTAGGTAATGAAAAAGTCGCGATACCAATCCTAAATGGAACAGAAAACAACAGTTGCATCATTCCTCCGAGATGTGAAATATTCAGACTTTTTGATTTAGGAGATTCACCCGAGTTACTTTTCGTGGTCTCGCAGAAAATTGAAAAAGGCGTTTTCACAGCTAGGTGCATTGTTAATTCCAGTAACCCAATAATTAAAGTCATGAATACCACGGATGATATAAAGTATGTGAAAAGAAAAAGTATTCGAGCAGAAAAACTTTCAAATTATAATGTTTATACAATTAACAAGACAGAAACAGAAGACAAATGTACGAAAAAACTTATTTCAATTTTAAAAAATAAAATACCTCAACATGCTCCAAGTAAATTACTTGACCTTTGCATAGATTATGCTGACATTTTCGCTCTTGACACGGACAAAATGACTTTAAACAACTTCTACGAGCAAAAATTAAGATTGGCAGACAACGAGCCGGTATATGTTAAAAACTACCGATTACCATACTCTCAACGCGAAGAAATAAATCGCCAAGTAAATAAATTGTTAGACAACGATTTGATTGAACCCAGTTATTCGATTTACAATAGTCCTTTGATTTTAGTCCCAAAGAAAGATACAATTGTCAAAAAGCTTATCGTATGTGCGTAGGTTTTCGCACAGTAAACAAAAAACTCATTGCTGATATATTCCCACTAGCTAGAGTTGATATTTTAGACAATCTCGGTAGAGCAAAGTATTCTTCCACATTAGATCTTTTTTCAGGATTTCATCAAATCCCCTTGCATCCTGACTCACGTGACATTACTTCTTTCAGCACCTCATTCATTCTCACGAATGATGACAATAGCTTTTTCGGGTATACCACCCAATGTCGCATTTTTGTACGTCGAAGATATTATCGTCATTGGTTGTAATGAAGCACACCACATTAAAAATCTTTCAAAAGTTTTCAATACTTGTAGGTCTTTCAATCTCAAACTTAACCCAAATAAATGCAACTTTTTACGACCAGAAGTTAAATTTTTAGGTCACAAATGTTCAGCCAAAGGTTTGTTGCCAGGCGACTCTAAAATAAACGTAATTAAAAACCGACTGATAAAGACGCGGTACGACGATTCGTCGCATTTGAAAACTATTACAGACGGTTTATACCTAATTTTGCGCCTCTGGCAGCGCCTCTAAACCGGTTAAGCAGAAAAAGAGTTGAATTTGTATGGGATGTAGAGTTCGAAAGAGCACTTTTGTCTTTGAAAGCAGCGTTACTTTCACCAAAATTACTTCAATATCCAGATTTTACTAAACAATTCATTATTACCGTTGATGCTTCCACAACTGGATGTGGCGCTATTTTAAGTCAAGAACAGCAAGGTAGTGATTTACCAATTTTTTCGCTTCTAAAGCATTTAATGAAGCAGAGCAAAAAAAAAAAAACAATTATAGAGTTGGAACTCCTAGCTATTTATTTCGCAATAAAGCAATTTCGACCATATGTGTATGGTACCCATTTCATTGTAAAATCAGACCATAGACCTCTAGTATACTTATTCAACAAATTCTTCAAAACTTTCAAGAATAAGACTGGAACTATCTGAATATAACTTTGCTCTAGTTTATATAAAGGGTAAATCAAACGTTTGCGCGGATGCACTATCGAGCATCACTATCGATGAGATTAAAGAAGCTAACAAACAAATTTTGGCAGTACAGACAAGGGCAATGACAAAAAAGGCAACCGACAAAAATTTACATAGGAAAACAGACAAAAACGACGAAAAACAACTTACTTTACATGTCTACAACAAATTTTCATTTAATTTTGCAAAAAATATTCCACGAATAAGATCTGCAATTACGTACGATAAAAATAATAAAACAACAAGTTTAAGAATTTTTGCGTATATTAAACATAAGAAACTCGAGTTACTTAGTTTTGAGCTTGTTAACGAAATAATGACTTTAGAGAAATTACTTTCGAGGCTTGAATCGGAAGCCGGCAAACGCAAAATTAAGCAAATTGAATGGCCTAAAAACGATATTTTATTCAAACATTATACCATTACAAATTTCAAAGATATTGGAAATAAGATTTTAAAATCATTCGAAATTATTCTAACAGATCCAGTGGAGACAGTAACAGACTAAGACACAAAACTAAAACTAATGAAAATTTACCATAACCATCCAATTTCAGGTGGACATTGCGGAATGAGAAAACTTTACGCAAAAATACGAAAAAAATTTTATTGGAAGAACATGACTCGTGATATAGCGAAATATATCAAAAGTTGTAACGATTGTCTTTTAAACAAGTTTAAACCTAAAACGAAAGAAAAACTCGTTTTAACACCAACTCCTTGTAAACCATTTGATCTACTAGTTATAGATACAATAGGACCTCTCCCTGAGTCCAAACACGGTAACAAGTTCGCAGTTACCATGATTTGCGACATGACCAAATATCTGGTAACAGTTGCTATATTAGAAAAATCAGCAAAAACAATTGCTTCAGCCATTTTCGAAACATTTGTTTTAACCTCCGGCGTATTGAGCGCCATAAAATCAGATTTAGGTACAGAATTTGAAAATGAATTATTTGAAGAACTAACTGAACTTTTAAATATTAAACATAATTTTTCAACTGCATACCATCACGAAACTGTTGGTACAATTGAACGTAATCATGGAGCTTTTAATGAATACTTACGTGCATATTTAAACAATACTTTTTATGATTGGGATATTTACTTAAAATACTTTACTTTCCTACACAATACAACAACTAGCACAGTTTTCGACAATAAATTTTCTCCCTTCGAGTTAGTAGTGTAAGAAAGCAACTTTGCCTCATGAATTACGAAAGGAAAAAATTTATCCACTTTAAATGCCGAAAACTATGCTAAAGAGATTAAATTTAGAATGCAGAAAACACATGAAATGGCGAAAGATTTAATAAATAAAAATAAAATACAAACCAAAACGTTTTATGATAGAACGGGACGACCATTAGCTATTAAAATAGGCGATAAAGTTCTCGCACAAATAGAACCACGCCACAAACATGAAAATATATACCAAGGTCCTTTTGTTGTAACTAAAATTAACGACCCTAATGTTACTATTTTAGACCAAACAACAAAAACAGAATAAATAAAATTGATTAATAACTGTTAATAATATTATATTCATATATATAAACCAATTTTTTTTTACAAATAGCCAAGAAGGCAGAACAAAACAAATACCAATTTAAATGTCTAACAAAAAATATTCAAATTTAAATGTCGATTTTAGCATGTGCATCAATGCAAATGTAAAACACACAAAAAATATTTTCCTACATGTATTTATAGTATATCTTAATATAAATTTAGAAATTGAAAATTCATAATTGAATTATATACAATTTAAATTTATTATACAAAAAAAAAAATAAAGCAAAAATATTAACGTAATTCCAGCTTTTAATTTATCTTACAACAAATATAAAATGCTCCGGATGAACGAATTTCAAAAAGGAAGTGCACCCTAATATTTTCGTTCATCCGAACCAATTAATAGAATACAAAAGAAGAATATGGCACACGTGTGTAATTTGCCAAATTCTTCTTTTGAAAAGGAAGGGTGATATAAGGAACATAAGCCTTATACCAAAATATAATAAGGTATTCTATGTGGTTGACCCTTAAGTTGTATTTGACAGGCGCGTAGGTGGCAACGCGCATGTCAAATACAACTGCGGCCCACATCACTGACATAAAAAATGTTATACACACAATTATAAATGTTGAACTGAACCGAGCAAGTGTGTGCAGAACTAAAATAATGAGTTGGATAAACTGAGTAATTTAACTAAGGAATTTATTGAACATTTTGCAAATTTACATTTAAAAAATAAAGAAACAAAACTGTATTAAATAAAGAACACAAATTAAAATTAAAATACGTGTTTTTTGGTATTGATCGTGGAGTGTGCAGTAGGGTGTGTACGTAAGTACAACTTTTTCGGAAGTTCCAAAATGGAACCTCACAATATCTCCCATACAACCGATCGTTCATATAAGACGATTTTGGTAATTTCTGCCGCAATTTAGAAAGTATAAACGTGAAACTCGGTGATATATATTCTAATATATCATAGAAGATAACCTGAAATAATCACTTTGATCGGAGCTATATAAAGTATATATCCCATACAACCGATCGTTCAGATAGAAAGATTTTTGGCAATTTATCCCTTAATTTCCAATATAAAAATGTTAAATTTGGTGATATTTATTCTAATGTATCATAGACGATTTCATAAAAAAATCATTTCGATCGGAGCTATATATAATATATAGCCCATACAACCGATCGTTCAGATAGAAAAATTTTTAGCCATTTCTCCCTTAATTTCCAATATAACAACGTTAAACTTGGTGATATTTATTCTAATATATCATAGAAGATTTCCTGAAAAAATCACTTTGATCGGAGTTATATAAAGTATATATCCATACAACCGATCGTTCAGATAGAAAGATTTTTGGCAATTTCTCCCTTAATTTCTAATATAAAAATGTTAAACTTGGTGACATTTATTCTAATATAACATAGAAGATTTCCTGAAGATCGGTATATATAATATAATATAAGTATATATCGCATACAACCGATCGTTCAGATAGAAAGAATTTGGCAATTTCTCCCTTAATTTCCAATATAAAAACATTAAACTTGGTGATATTTATTCTAATATATAATAGAAGATTTCGTGAAAAAATCATTTCGATCGGAGCTATATATAATATATATCCCATACAACCGATCGTTCAGATAGAAAGATTTTTGCCATTTCTCCCTTAATTTCCAATATAAAAACGTTAAACTTGGTGATATTTATTCTAATATATCATAAAAGATTTCCTGAAAAAATCACTTTGATCGGAGCTATATGTATATAGTATATATATATACTATATACCTATACCATACAACCGATCGTTCAGATAGAAAGATTTTTGGCCATTTCTCCCTTAGTTTCCAATATAAAAACGTGAACTTTGGTGATATATATTCTAATATATCATAGAAGATTTCCTGTAAAAATCATTTCGATCAGAGCTATATATAATATATATCGTTCGGATAAGGGGTTTTTTGCCATCTTTTATTTTATATTTATCTTAAAAATCGTTTAGGTATATACATCTGTTCACTATATATTTCCTATCTTATACATCCTATTATTTGGAGATTACTAACGGGATAAGATTATTGTTCAGCCCCATTCATGAAAGGTATGAAGTCTTCGGCACAGCCGAAGACAGTGCCGTCCTTACTTGTTTTTTCTTTACGATAAGCATATAAATTAGCATAAAAAAATATATTGGAGAATTAAGTCTCCTTAGTGCACAGACATTAGCATATATGCATGCATTTATGTATGTACATACAAATATACCAAAAAATAGAACTTTTGTTTATAATTTCTAACGAAAGAGTAATTTTCAATAGATGTATTCATCTTAACCATTTATGTTTAATTAACTTGGCAACACGCATAAATATATACATACATATGTCAACCTGATTTAAATGAAAATACCTACATACATCCATACATACCTATAAAGGTACGCGTAGGTAGCAGGGAATGATATGTATGTATGTAAGCAATTTGCGAACAACCACACGCACTGCATTTTTTTTGGTAAAAACGTTACTTTTGTGTAAACAATTTTGCTGATATTGAAAGGAATCAAGTATTTTTTTATGCAGAACAAAGGTAAGTATTTCAAAGTTTTATTGCAAAGAAGAAATATTCCAATCGATCCATCCGTTTTGAATTTATAGTTGTGTAAAAAAAAATTTATGATTTTTTACTACAAAAGTGGAGTTTTTAGACTTTTTAATTTTTAGAATTTTTCTCTCCGTAAGAATAATCCTCGTACTGAGGGTGTTGCTCAACGTCATTTTGCAAAGCCGTATAAGTTTTGCGGGCAATATATAGCTTCTCCAAACCCAATTGTCAACCTCACATATCCGAGGCGAATCCTGTTTCACTAACAGACGAGGCTCTGGCGACCCCAAGCTCCTCATGTAACTTGGGGGTGGGGAGGGAGGGAATGACCTTAAGGTTTAATGTGGTCACATAAATCGTTCCCGAGATGGTCGGGCTAGCGCCTTAATTGCGCTATGGTACCGGAGCATACCGGATCTGTATCCGGCAAAGGACCGTCAGATCGATAACACTCCCCAAAGCCTTCGGGGAGCAACCTTATCGCTACAACCACAACAACAACATATATCAGTGGCTCTCAAACTTCTTACTTTTGTTTGTCACCCTTTTCAAAAATAACCATATTCAATTTTATATTTACATTTTATTTGCTAAATTTTTAAGACGACTATAATGGCAACTTCTTGTGTATTTGAAAATTGTAATGTGAAGAGCGATTCTGAGCGTTTTTTAGTATGTTGGTTATGTGATAGTCTCGGGCATATGAAATGTGCTGGTTTTACTGGAAGTGTGGCTGACGCTTTGAATGAGGGGAAAGGGGCTCGCTGGTCCTGTCAAAAGTGTCGATCTACAGAGGTGGATCTTTTCAGGCTCTTTAAAACAGCAAGAAACGGTTTTCTTCAAATAGGTAAGGAGCTTGAGATCAACAACCAAAAATTTCAGACTTACGAAGCGGCTTTTAAATATTTTTAATGTTTAGAGACATCACCGGCAAGAAAGGGAAGCAAACTATTAAACAGCGAAAGTTTGCGGATGATACTCTGGGCTCGAATTCAACCTCTTCTGCTTCTAATGTACCTATTCCTGTTTCTTCCTCGAACTGGATATCTTCTGCTTTACCTATTCCTGTCTCTACCTCTAGCCTTGGCAACGAATTGACCATCTTCAATTCGCCAAGCACTCAACAAGAAACTTCAGGGGCTACCAAAAGGTCTAAATCTGATGTTAATCAGGGGTATCCCCCACTATTTACACCTTCTACGACGGCGTTAACGTTCACGCCGTCGACCTCATCTGCTCCTATTTCGTCCATAACTTTTGGAGATCAGCAGGTACGACCCAGCGTTCCAGAAGATATGACAACTTTGATGGCTCCATCAACTCAGAATTTACCTAGCCATAGTAATGTGGAAATAACGGTTGGAAGACAACTTATAGTTGTTCCTCCAAGAAAAGCTATATTTGTATCCCGCTTCTCAAGTGATACAACTGCAGACGATATAAATTATTTTATATCGTCAAAAATAAAGCCGAATGAACTGCATATAAGGAAATTTAATGTTTGACCATGATAGGTGCATCTCTTCTTTCAAGATAGGTGTGTCTGCAGATTGTATTGAGATTCTTTTGGATAAGTATTTCAACTCAGAATTTACCTAGCCATAGTAATGTGGAAATAACGGTTGGAAGACAACTTATAGTTGTTCCTCCAAGAAAAGCTATATTTGTATCCCGCTTCTCAAGTGATACAACTGCAGACGATATAAATTATTTTATATCGTCAAAAATAAAGCCGAATGAACTGCATATAAGCAAATTTACATTTGACCATGATAGGTGCATCTCTTCTTTCAAGATAGGTATGTCTGCAGATTGTTTTGAGATTCTTTTGGATAAGTATTTCTTTCCAGATGGAGCGTTAGTCCACGAATTTACGTCTAGGTCTAGAAATGTCGATCGCACTCCACGACCTATTCCTGCCTCAAAAAACTAGTTGTAGACCTTGGCATCAACTTCTATTACCAGAATGTGAGGGGCTTGAACACTAAACTAATAGATCTTTTTCTTAGCAGCCATGACCTTACATATAAGGTAATGGCATTTACCGAAACCTGGCTAAAACCTCATGTGCTCAACTCTGAAATCTATGTAGTAGATACGAAATTTTTTAGAAACGATCGTCAAAGTAAAGTCGGTGGTGGTGTCTTAATTGCCGTAGATGCTAGCCTATCTGCTGAAGAAATTCTGATTCCTGAAGCTGACGAATCGAATTTCTTTGCGTTCGTGTCAAAGTCTTATCTATGCATTTATACATTACTATTAGCTACCTTCCCCCGCAATCTGACCTACAGTTATACAACAAACACGCTTCGATTGTAATGTCTGTGACTTCTTTGGCTACTTCTTCTGACTTGATTGTACTTCTTGGTGATTTTAATTTACCCTGTGTAACGTGGAATATGATTGATGGTTGCTTGGTTCCCTGTTCTTCTCGAGAAATCTTTAACGATTTCCTAAACAACCTTGCAGATAGTGGGCTTTTTCAGGTTAACGCCATTCTGAATAAGTTTGGTAAGTGCTTGGACCTAATATATGTTAGTGATAATTCTAGATTCTCTTTAGACCGAACTGACCCGTTGGTTCTTCCTGAAGATGTATATCACCCTGCATTAGAGTTAATTGCTGAAACCTTTAGCCTTCTAAAACAACGTAACACCTATAATAATTTGTCTGCTGCTAGGTTTTTATTTAGGAAAACTAACTTCGTGAAGTTAAGAAATGAGCTTTCCGTTATAGTTTGGCCCGATTATAGTGGAGATGTTGACGAGAGCGTTCATCATTTTACTAGTGCTTTACACCTCATATTCCGTGCTTGTATCCCCCAAACTAATAGCGTTAGACTTCCAGTAAATACTGGTTGGTGCAACAAGGTACTAAACTGCTTAAAAAATTAGAAAACGCGTTGGTTTAAGAGATAAAATATCTGGACTTCCAAATGACTATAGATTGATATTCTATTCTACGTCATAAATATAATTCTTTGAACAAAAAGTGTTACAAAGTCTACATTAATAAGATTAAGCTGCAACTTTCCTCTAATCCCAATTCGTTCTTCAATTTTGTTAACACTAAACGAAAGACTACTGGATTCCCATCCGTCATGAAATTTAGAGACTTGGTTGCAAGTGACGAAGCCACATTTGGCGATATGTTTGCTGATTTCTTTAAATCAAACTACGCACAAAATTTCGTGCCCGTCCAATTGAATGTTCTTTTTAGCTCGCCACTGCTTTGCGGTGTACGAGCCCCTTCGATATCCTGTAACGACGTGTTTTTACACCTAGAAAACCTAAAAACTTCTTATGCTAGTGGTCCCGACAGCATTCCTTCTGTTGTTCTAAAAAGTTGCGCGGAATATTTGTATCGGCCCTTAACGAATATTATTAATGCTTCTCTAAAGCAAGGCGTATTTCCTTGTTTCTGGAAAGAGTCTTTTATTATACCAATGTACAAAAGTGGAAGTAAATAATGTGTTGCAATCTATTTCGAATCCATTATAACTAAACAACTAGCTCATTCAGTTTCTCCTATCATTAACCCAGCTCAGCATGGCTTCTGCAAAGTCAAGTCAACTGAGACGAACTTGTTGGAATTTACTACTCATGTCTCCAGAAACTTTAGAAATAACCTACATACCGATGTAATTTACATGGATTTCAGCAAAGCTTTCGATAAAGTTTCCCACACTTTTCTTATCTATAAACTTAATGGTTTAGGGTTTCCACCTCAACTTCTGAGTTGGATTTCCTCTTACTTAAAAGGAAGGAAACAAAAGGTGTTATTTAAAAACAGCGAATCTCAATTCATTAGGTTACTTCTGGCGTACCGCAAGGTAGTCACCTTGGTCCTTTGCTATTTTTGCTATTTGTTAATGATCTTCCAAGCGCGTTAACTCATTCTAAGAATTTGATGTATGCTGACAATGTAAAGCTTTTTAAACCTATACTCACTCCGGAAGACAGATTGCTCCTTCAAGAAGATCTCGATAGTTTTGTCAAGTGGTGCAATATTAATGATATGAGCCTCAACCTACATAAATGTAAATTCATGAGTTTTGGTAGAAAATCATTTCAAGTGCACAATTACACGGTTGGTGACTACCGACTGGAGCAAGTCACTAGATTGATTGACCTGGGTGTTACATTGGCCCCAAAATTTGACTTTAAATTTCATATTGAAACTTGCGTGATCCGATCGAAAGGAGTTCTTGCTTTTGTTAAACGATGGTCTAAGGAATTTAATAACCCCTACGTTACAAAATCTCTCTTTACTGCTTTAGTGAGACCTATATTGGAGTATGCATCAATCGTTTGGAACCCGCGGTATCAAATCTATCGTGACAAGCTTGAATTGGTTCAAAAACAATTCCTACTTTTTTGCTTTGAGTCATTTGGCGTGGGATCCAACAAGAAATCTTCCCTCTTGCAACAGTCGGTTAAAGCTTATAAGCCTCCCTTCTCTGGAGAGTCGCAGGGAAATGCTTGGTGTGTTGTTTATGGTGAAATTATTGAGTGGAACGGTGAATAGCCTCTTTTTACTTAGCGAGATCCAATTTAATGTTCCCATCAGGCTATCAAGGCATTTCCATCCGCTTTTTTTTGGGCACATGTAGGTCGAATTTCGAAATGCACGAAGCTCTTCGTTGTTTGTGCCTGGATTTTAAAAAGCATTATAGTAAATTTGATACGTCGGACTCGCTTTTCCAAATAAAGAGGTGTATTTTGTTTGAGTTAAATTAGTATATATGTATATATATATTTCAAATAACTAACTATAACTTACTGTTACTCCATTTTATGTATATAATATAGCAGCTCTTTCTGAGCGGTTCGCGTCAGCTCCCTTCTGTGCACCTTTCGTTAGCCCCCTACTGGGCAATCAGCTCCTTTCTGAGCAATTCGCGTCAGCTCCCTTCTGAGCACCTTCGTCTGCCCCTTACTGGGCATACGTATATAAAACTCATACCCTCTTGTAAAGTTAAGTTATTTATTTAAATTATCGCGAATATAATTATACATTTCACCTCTTAATATCAAATATGTAACTATAATTCTTAAGATCGTTTACTTAATGTTTTACACTGCACATTCGTTTTGTATAAGACATACTATTTGTAAATGTACTGATATTTGCTATTTAGTCTGTTTAAATTGCTCAATTTGTAGACTATTAAATAAATAAATAAATATGGCCTACTGGTTTGTAAGATCGCGGGTTAGAATCGAGCTCAAGGCCTAACAATAATTATTTTAACATTATTATTGTATGATACATTTTTTCTTAATTGAAAAAATTTTAAAATTTATTTAATAATTTGGGAAAATTTAAACAACGTGACATCCGGACGGACAAGGCGACATCTGTTTCGATTATACCTTGTAAATCTCTTCAAAGCCTTTTCTCCTGGGAGTGGGATTTGAACCCGCACTCCTACGATAGTTGAAAGTGTTACAAACGCATTCCGCCACGTCATGCCCTTGTTGCTGTAAAGTTTTTCCCAAATACCTCTTCTGCAAATTTAATCTTTTACACACTGTATACTTCGTATGTAAATATGTGCTAAAGTTATGCTTGGTGGTAAGGCGGTTTTCAAAGAGACTTGATATTGCTGCTGTTATTGTTCTATTAATAGAACTACAACGAATTAACCAATTTTGTCTATTTGGATGAGTTAATCGGGGATTGGCCGTATTGCTTTAAATGTATGAAAACATTTATTTGAAGCAATTTTTTATTTTACAATTTATTTAATAACTTGGGAAAAATTTAAAAAACGTGACATCAGGTCGGACAAGGCGACAGCTGTTTCGATTATACCCTGTAAATCTCTTCAAAGCCTTTTCTCCCGGTAGTGGGATTTTAACCCGCACTCCTACGATAGCTGAAAGTGTTACAAATGCATTCAGCTACATCATGCCTTAGTTGTTGTAAAGTTTTCCAATTGCCTTCTCTGCATATTTAATCTTTTACACACTGCATACTTCGTATGTAATTAACTCATGCAAATATACAAAATTGGTTAATTCGTTGTAGTTCTATAAATGGAAGAAGAACAACGACAATACCAAGTTTCTTTGAAAACCGCCTTACCACCAAGCATAACTTTAACACATAATTACATAGGAAGTATGCAGTGTGTAAAAGATTAAATATGCAGAGAAGGCAAATGGGAAAAACTTTACAACAACTAAGGCATGACGTGGCTAAATGCGTTTGTAACACTTTCAACAATCGTAGGAGTGCAGGTTCAAACCCCACTAGCGGGATAAAAGGCTTTCAAGAGACTTACAAGGTATAATAGAAACAGCTGTCGCCTTGTCCGTCCTGATGTCACGTTGTTTAAATTTTTCCCAAATTATTAAATAAATTATAAAATTAAAAATTGCTTCAAATAAATGTTTTCATACATTTAAAGCAATACGGGCAATCCCCGATTAACTCATACAAATAGACCAAATTGGTTAATTCGTTGTAGTTCTATAAATAGAACAACAACAGCAACAATACCAAGTTTCTTTGAAAACCGCCTTACCACCAAGCATAACTTTAACACATAATTACATACGAAGTACGCTGTGTGTAAAAGATTAAATATGCAGAGAAGGCAATTGATTAAACTTTACAACAACTAAGGCATGACGTGGCTGAATAAAATTAAAAATTACTTCAAATAAATGTTTTCATACATTTAAAGCAATACGGGCAATCCCCGATTAACTCATACGAAAAATTTTTAAATTAGAATAGAAGGAAGAAACAATTTTAGACAACTTCCAAAGCTCGTTGTATAAATCCATTTCGGGAACTGCTAAATTCCTTCATCGGCAAGGTTTAGGCGCCGCTGCTATAACCATTCAGCTATCACAGCGGTTGTTTGTTTGTCTTCATTATTTCTACTTCTCTTCTGATTCTTGCCAATAGGTAGGTATTCACAGCACTGCGGCATCTGTTGCAGAATAGATGTGAAAATTGGACTTGTTTCATGGCAATGATGCCACAGTGTCATATTTGATTGACACTTTTTCCCCGTGCTCTGGAACGTATTAACAATTTTTGTTCTTATATCGGCCTACTGATTTGTAAGGTCGTGGGTTAGAATCGAGCTCAAGGCCTAACAATAATTATTTGATCATTATTATTGTTATGATAATTTTTTTTTTTGTTTCGTCTGTTTTTCTTATTTTATTTAAAAAAAAGTAAGCATAATGCGCTGCTAAACTCTTCTGGAAATTTGAATCACCTCAAATGATTCGCCCAACACCAAAAATGATTCGCTGCTTTTTAGAAGGCAGCAATTACCAAGAGGATAAATATAATAAGAGCCGTTCTGCTACGGATGGCGAGCAACTCGTTGAAATTAAAAAAATTGATGTCTAATGTTTTCCAAGAGGGACATTTTCAATTGTCTCGTGTAGGCACCATATGCAAATGTGATTTTTGGAAAGAGAATTAATTAACTAATTAAATACAGTCGGAGAAATAACCACAAATATCCCACAAAAATGTATAGAAGACATTTATGCACATCTCGCCAAAAAAACTAACGACTATAATAATGAAAACATTATACAAAGTAGCGAATGACGTCTCTTATTATATTTATCCTCTTTGGTATGACGATGTTAACGTGGTGAAGTTAATCTGCATCATACAACGACAAAATGTTGCATACTTTTGGCGGTTTTAACGCACACAGAAACACTTTCGCTCATATCCTGAAAATGCTTCGAAATATATTATTACTTAAATAATATTCTCATATTTTATCAATAACCACAAATTCTTCCTATCAAACTTAATTCTTGATTGAAAAAAATTTAATATATCTTCTTAATATAAAAATAAGTCGCTGAATTGCAAAATCAGCGCGAATCTCGACCGGTTTCGCTAATTCTATTTTTAACACGCTTTAATTAGCTTGGCCTGTATGTAACGGAATCTTTGATCTTAATTTTCACCGGTTTCTAAAAGTCTGATTAATTTGAAACTGTGCATACGTATCAAGGACCGATGATAATGCATTAGCGGGGTGGTGTGGTGACATAAGGTCAACGGCCACAAGGTCAATTGGCCTTATTATCACTTTGAATGGCCATAAGTTTGATTGCAACTCAGCACACGTATCAAGGCTCGATGACAATGCATTAATGTGATGGTGCGGTGACATAAGGTCAACGGCCATAAAGTCAATTGGCCTTATTACCACTTTGAAAAGCCATAAGTTTGATTGAAACTTTGCACACGTATCAAGGCTCGATGACAATGCATTAATGTCATGGTGTGGTGACATAAGGTCAACGGCCATAAGGTCAATTGGCCTTATTATACCTTTGAATGGCCATACGTTTGATAGAAAATTTGCACACATATCAAGGCTCGACGACAATGCATTAATGTGATGGTGCGGTGACATAAGGTCAACGGCCATAAAGTCAATTGGCCTTATTACCACTTTGAAAAGCCATAAGTTTGATTGAAACTTTGCACACGTATCAAGGCTCGATGACAATGCATTAATGTCATGGTGTGGTGACATAAGGTCAACGGCCATAAGGTCAATTGGCCTTATTATACCTTTGAATGGCCATACGTTTGATAGAAAATTTGCACACATATCAAGGCTCGATGACAATGCATTAATGTGATGGTGCGGTGACATAAGGTCAACGGCCATAAAGTCAATTGGCCTTATTACCACTTTGAAAAGCCATAAGTTTGATTGAAACTTTGCACACGTATCAAGGCTCGATGACAATGCATTAATGTCATGGTGTGGTGACATAAGGTCAACGGCCATAAGGTCAATTGGCCTTATTATACCTTTGAATGGCCATACGTTTGATAGAAAATTTGCACACATATCAAGGCTCGACGACAATGCATTAATGTGATCGTGCGGTGACATAAGGTCAACGGCCATAAGCTCAATTGGCCTTATTACCACTTTGAATGGCCATAAGTTTGATTGAAACTTTGCACACGTATCAAGGCTCGATGACAATGCATTAACGTGATGGTGTGGTGACAAAAGGTCAACGGCCATAAGGTCAATTGGCCTTATTATCACTTTGAATGGCCATACGTTTGATTGAAACTTTGCACACATATCAAGGCTCGATGATAATGCATTATTGTGATGGTGCGATGACATAAGGTCAACGGCCATAAGGTCAATTGGCCTTATTACCATTTTGAATGGCCATAAGTTTGATTGAAACTTTGCACACGTATCAAGGCTCGATGACAATGCATTAATTTGATGGTGTGGTGACTTAAGGTCAACGGCCATAAGGTCAATTAGCCTTATTATCACTTTGACTGGCCATAAGTTTTATTGAAACTTTGCACACGTATCAAGAAGGCTCCATGACAATGCAATAATGTGATGGTGCGGTGACATAAGGTCAATTTGCCTTATTACCGCTTTGAATGGCCATAAGTTTGATTGAAACTTTGCACACGTATCAAGGCTCGAAGACAATGCATTAATGTGATGGTGTGGTGACATAAGGTCAATTGGCGTTATTACCACTTTGAATGACCACAAGTTTGATTGAAACTTTGCACACATATCAGGGCTCGATGACAATACATTAATGTGATGGAGTGGTGCCATGAGGTCAACGGCCATAAGGTCAATTGGACTTATTACAACTTTGAATGGCCATAAGTTTGATTGAAACTTCGCACACGTATCAAGGCTCGATGACAATGCAATAATGTGATGGTGGGGTGATATAAGGTCAACGGCCATAAGGTCAATTGGCCTTATTATCACTTTGAATGGCCATAAGTTTGATTGCAACTTAGCACACGTATCAAGGCTCGATGACAATGCATTAATGTGATGGTGCGGTGGCATAAGGTCAACGGCCATAAAGTCAATTGGCCTTATTACCACTTTGAATGACCATAATTTTGATTGAAACTTTGCACACGTATCAAGGCTCGAAGACAATGCATTAATGTGATGGTGTGGTGACATAAGATCAATTGGCGTTATTACCACTTTGAATGACCACAAGTTTGATTGAAACATTGCACACGTATCAGGGCTCGATGACAATGCATTAATGTGATGGAGTGGTGCCATGAGGTCAACGGCCATAAGGTCAATTGGACTTATTACCACTTTGAATGGACATACGTTTGATCGAAACTTTGCACACATATCAAGGCTCGCGGACAATGCATTAATATGATGGTGTGTTGACATAAGGTCAACAGCCATAAGGTCAATTGGCCTTATTATCACTTTGAATGGCCAAACGTTTGATTGAAACTTTGCACACGTATCAAGGCTCGAAGACAATGCACTAATGTGATGGTGTCGTGACATAAGGTCAATTGGCGTTATTACCACTTTGAATGACCACAAGTTTGATTGAAACTTTTCACACGTAGCAGGGCTCGATGACAATGCATTAATGTGATGGAGTGGTGAAATGAGGTCAACGGCCCTAAGGTCAATTGGACTTATTACCACTTTGAATGGCCATAAGTTTGATTGAAACTTTGCACACGTATCAAGGCTCGATGACAGTGCATTAGTGTGATGGTGTGGTGACATAAGATCAACGGCCATAAGCTCAATTGGCCTTATTACCACTTTGAATGACCATAAGTTTGATTGAAACTTTGCACACGTATCAAGGCTCGACGACAATGGATTAGTGTGATGGTGTGGTGACATAAGATCAACGGCCATAAGCTCAATTGGCCTTATTACCACTTTGAATGACCATAAGTTTGATTGAAACTTTGCACACGTATCAAGGCTCGCGGACAATGCATTAATGTGATGGTGTGGTGACATAAGGTCAATTGGCCTTATTACCATTTTGAATGGCCATAAGTTTTATTGAAAATTTGCACACGTGTCAAGGCTCCATGACAATGCATTAATGTGATGGTGCGGTGACATAAGGTCAATTTGCCTTATTACCACTTTGAATGGCTATAAGTTTGATTGAAACTTTGCACACGTATCAAGGCTCGAAGGCAATGCATTAATGTGATGGTGTGGTGACATTTTCAATTGTCTCGTATTTATCCATGCCGTGTAGGCACCATATGCAAATGTGATTTTTGGAAAGAGAATTAATTAACTAATTAAATACAGTCGGAGAAATAACCACAAATATCCCACAAAAATGTATAGAAGACATTTATGCACATCTCGCAAAAAAAAACTAACGACTATCATAACGAAAACATTATACAAAGTAGCGAATGACGTCTCTTATTATATTTATCCTCTTTGGTATGACGATGTTAACGTGGTGAAGTTAATCTGCATCACACAACGACAAAATGTTGCATACTTTTGGCGGTTTTAACGCACACAGAAACACTTTCGCTCATATCCTGAAAATGCTTCGAAATATATTATTACTTAAATAATATTCTCATATTTTATCAATAACCACAAATTCTTCCTATCAAACTTAATTCTTGATTGAAAAAAATTTAATATATCTTCTTAATATAAAAATAAGTCGCTGAATTGCAAAATCGGCGCGAATCTCGACCGGTTTCGCTAATTCTATTTTTAGCACGCTTTAATTAGCTTGGCCTGTATGTAACGGAATGTTTGATCTTAATTTTCACCGGTTTCTAAAAGTCTGATTAATTTGAAACTTTGCATACGTATCAAGGACCGATGATAATGCATTAGCGTGGTGGTGTGGTGACATAAGGTCAACGGCCACAAGGTCAATTGGCCTTATTATCACTTTGAATGGCCATAAGTTTGATTGCAACTCAGCACACGTATCAAGGCTCGATGACAATGCATTAATGTGATGGTGCGGTGACATAAGGTCAACGGCCATAAAGTCAATTGGCCTTATTACCACTTTGAATAGCCATAAGTTTGATTGAAACTTTGCACACGTATCAAGGCTCGATGACAATGCATTAATGTGATGGTGTGGTGACATAAGGTCAACGGCCATAAGGTCAATTGGCCTTATTATACCTTTGAATGGCCATACGTTTGATAGAAAATTTGCACACATATCAAGGCTCGACGACAATGCATTAATGTGATGGTGCGGTGACATAAGGTCAACGTCCATAAGCTCAATTGGCCTTATTACCACTTTGAATGGCCATAAGTTTGATTGAAACTTTGCACACGTATCAAGGCTCGATGACAATGCATTAATGTGATGGTGTGGTGACAAAAGGTCAACGGCCATAAGGTCAATTGGCCTTATTATCACTTTGAATGGCCATACGTTTGATTGAAACTTTGCACACATATCAAGGCTCGATGATAATGCATTATTGTGATGGTGCGATGACACAAGGTCAACGGCCATAAGGTCAATTGGCCTTATTACCATTTTGAATGGCCATAAGTTTGATTGAAACTTTGCACACGTATCAAGGCTCGATGACAATGCATTAATGTGATGGTGTGGTGACATAAGGTCAATTGGCCTTATTACCATTTTGAATGGCCATAAGTTTTATTGAAAATTTGCACACGTGTCAAGGCTCCATGACAATGCATTAATGTGATGGTGTGGTGACAAAAGGTCAACGGCCATAAGGTCAATTGGCCTTATTATCACTTTGAATGGCCATACGTTTGATTGAAACTTTGCACACGTATCAAGGCTCGATGACAATGCATTAATGTGATGGTGTGGTGACAAAAGGTCAACGGCCATAAGGTCAATTGGCCTTATTATCACTTTGAATGGCCATACGTTTGATTGAAACTTTGCACACATATCAAGGCTCGATGATAATGCATTATTGTGATGGTGCGATGACATAAGGTCAACGGCCATAAGGTCAATTGGCCTTATTACCACTTTGAATAGCCATAAGTTTGATTGAAACTTTGCACACGTATCAAGGCTCGATGACAATGCATTAATGTGATGGTGCGGTGACATAAGGTCAACGGCCATAAGCTCAATTGGCCTTATTACCACTTTGAATGGCCATAAGTTTGATAGAAACTTTGCACACGTATCAAGGCTCGATGACAATGCATTAATGTGATGGTGTGGTGACAAAAGGTCAACGGCCATAAGCTCAATTGGCCTTATTACCACTTTGAATGGCCATAAGTTTGATTGAAACTTTGCACACGTATCAAGGCTCGATGACAATGCATTAATGTGATGGTGTGGTGACAAAAGGTCAACGGCCATAAGGTCAATTG
Source organism: Eurosta solidaginis (assembly GCF_040869045.1). Lineage (NCBI taxonomy): Eukaryota > Metazoa > Arthropoda > Insecta > Diptera > Tephritidae > Eurosta > Eurosta solidaginis. Next base: position 88,597,401 of record NC_090323.1, on the reverse strand, counting down.
GCCTTATTATCACTTTGAATGGCCATACGTTTGATTGAAACTTTGCACACATATCAAGGCTCGATGATAATGCATTATTGTGATGGTGCGATGACATAAGGTCAACGGCCATAAGGTCAATTGGCCTTATTACCACTTTGAATAGCCATAAGTTTGATTGAAACTTTGCACACGTATCAAGGCTCGATGACAATGCATTAATGTGATGGTGTGGTGACATAAGGTCAACGGCCATAAGGTCAATTGGCCTTATTATACCTTTGAATGGCCATACGTTTGATAGAAAATTTGCACACATATCAAGGCTCGACGACAATGCATTAATGTGATGGTGCGGTGACATAAGGTCAACGGCCATAAGCTCAATTGGCCTTATTACCACTTTGAATGGCCATAAGTTTGATTGAAACTTTGCACACGTATCAAGGCTCGATGACAATGCATTAATGTGATGGTGCGGTGACATAAGATCAACGGCCATAAGCTCAATTGGCCTTATTACCACTTTGAATGACCATAAGTTTGATTGAAACTTTGCACACGTATCAAGGCTCGATGACAATGCATTAGTGTGATGGTGTGGTGACATAAGATCAACGGCCATAAGCTCAATTGGCCTTATTACCACTTTGAATGACCATAAGCTTGATTGAAACTTTGCACACGTATCAAGGCTCGCGGACAATGCATTAATGTGATGGTGTGGTGACATAAGGTCAATTGGCCTTATTACCATTTTGAATGGCCATAAGTTTTATTGAAAATTTGCACACGTGTCAAGGCTCCATGACAATGCATTAATGTGATGGTGCGGTGACATAAGGTCAATTTGCCTTATTACCACTTTGAATGGCTATAAGTTTGATTGAAACTTTGCACACGTATCAAGGCTCGAAGGCAATGCATTAATGTGATGGTGTGGTGACATAAGGTCAATTGGCGTTATTACCACTTTGAATGGCCACAAGTTTGATTGAAACTTTGCACACGTATCAGGGCTCGATGACAATGCATTAATGTGATGGAGTGGTGACATGAGGTCAACGGCCATAAGGTCAATTGGACTTATTACCACTTTGAATGGACATACGTTTGATTGCAACTTTGCACACGTATCAAGGGCCGATGACAATGCAATAATGTGATTGTGGGGTGATATAAGGTTAACGGACATAAGATCAATTGAACTTATGACCACCCCAAATGGCCATAGATTTTAAACCTTGCACATAATGCGAAGAACGCATTCCTTTATTAATGATAGAAGCGGATGCATGGTACATCTACGAAAGAGCATACTGGAGCCCTTTTTAACACGCTTTTATTAGCTTGGCCTGTGTCTATCTATATATCTATGTATCCATGTATGTATGTAACGGAGTCTGGAGTGGCGCGCAATCGCTGTGTAAATCCAGTAGGTCCCGATAGGGGAGAATCCCCAGGAGGTGCCAATTGTCCTCTTGCAGGTGAATAGCTCTGCTGCTGCCTTCTTGTATCGCTCCACTATATGGTCACTCAATAATAGCTTCCTATCCAGAATGACTCCCAAATACTTGACTTGATCGCTAAACGCTAAGAACGTACCCCCAATTCTTGGCGGTGTAAGATTTGGTACTTTGTACTTTCTCGTGAAGAGGAAAAGCTCGGTTTTATCCGGGTTGACTTCCAAACCTGTGGCGGGTTGTACTCCTGGAACATCTCCAGGATGTCAGCTGAGTCCGTTGGCGTCACTGGAACCCAGGCTCTAGCCCTTGGTCGTGAGGGGATATCACGCGCCTCCACTACCTTGAGGCGCGCGCCCGGATATACCACCCCTATCAGCGTAACGGCGCCCCTATAGAGGTTTACCGACCTGGCGTCGTCACAGGCAATTAGCTTGATATTGCCCTGGAACCACCCTCCATCGGTGTATGATGGCGGTGGACCAGGGTTCTCTTTCTTAATCTTAACAGCAACCGTAGCGAGCGGGGCCTCGATCGACTCCCACTGTTGTTTCGAGATCCTGCCATCTTCGTTGCTCTCGTCTATAATGCCAATGATCTGCCGACCCTTGGCAATTTCGGCGAAAGACCGCGTCCAGCCCCCCTGTGTCTCGGCCCTTTTCGGTGCTGTGGGTTTGGATTCATCCATGGACCGCTGGCCTTTCGAGGTTTCATCACTCTCGACTCAAAATTTTAAAATTACTTGAACTAAAAAATTAAAAATAAATAATAGTTTAAAAAAACTAAAAAAACGCGCTTTTATAGCTAACCGAACTAAAAAATAGAAAATAATTTTCAATTAAAAAGAGTTTATATAACAGTAGTAGAAAGTCAAACAATCATTTATAGTTAATCACCTCAAAATAAAATTATAATTAAATTTAAGTTATTAACAGAATAATTTAATTCACAGTACAAAGCGTGGGGTGCTTGATATTGAATGTTACAATCATTCTATTGGCAACTATCTGAGAGGAAAAATATGAAATGTAGTCAAATGCACCCCACGCTTTTTACTGTGAATTAAATTATTCTGTTAATAACTTAAATTTTATTATAATTTTATTTTGAGGTGATTAACTATAAATGATTGTTTGACCTTCTACTACTGTTATATAAACTATTTTTAATTGAAAATTACTTTCTATTTTTTAGTTCGGTTAGCTATAAAAGCGTGTTTTTTTAGTTTTTTTAAACTATTATTTATTAGAATATCCCTTGAGGTACGAGGATTGTTCTTACGAAGAGAAAAATTCTAAAAATTGCCTGAAAAAGTCTAAGAACTCCACTTTTGTAGTAAAAAATCATAAAATTTTTCTTTACACAGCTATGTATTCAAAACGGATGGATCGATTGGAATATTTATTGTTTGCAATAAAACTTTGAAATATTTACCTTCGTTCTGCATAAAACAAAAATATTTGATTCCTTTCCTATATCAGCAAAATTGTAACGGATCGAGAGCGACATGTCTATTGGAGATAATACATGCAAATTTAGCTGGAAAAATGGAATGAAGCTCAATTGGTGGAAGTTTTTATTGTTTAGTACATGTTGATGACTTTAGTCGTAGAACTTTTGTTTATATTGTAACGAATGTTAGCAGCACTGAGCGATGCTATCGTCTCTGAGCCGATGCTAAGCAGTGACGTGAATTCACATCCATCGATCAATCATTATATATCTACATAAACGAAACAATAATTGCGTCTACACATATGTACCATGTACGTATACGAGCAGCGGAGAGTCAATGCACAAACACATGCAATGATAAAAACTATAAAATTGTGCAATTGTAGTTACAGCTGAGAAGTTTGAGAGCTGCTGGAATAGTAGATTCTGGAAGCGCCTAGAAGATGCGAAGGTTGAAATCAAAGAGTATAAAAGGCGGCAATTGTAGGGGCGCTGCAATTCAGTTTGATTTGAGTTGTCAAGCAGTTTCGACTAAGACGCTATCTAGCGAGCAAGAAAGGTATTATTTTGAATAGTAGAGTTTAATTTGAGCTATCAATCAGTTTGGTTATTAAGCAAGCTATTCGTTGCACTGTTTGAGTGTTATTGTGAAGTACTTTAATAAAGGCCATTTTGCATTATTACAAATTGGAGTTATTTATTCAACAGTTTAGTGATTCGAACTTAGCAGAGGATTGCAAATAAGAGGATTTGCAAGTAAAAATCGTTACAATTAGTGTCAGAAGAGGAATTGTTGAATAAATTCCAGAGGACAACAAGGACATGGCAAAGTTCAGTGAATTGAAGATCCAGCAACTGAAAAAAGAGTTGGAGAACCGTGGATTAAATACAATCGGCAATAAGATCGAACTTCAAGCACGGCTACGAGAGGTAATGGAGTCGCAAGAAATTGATGTGGACGAGTTTGTCTTTTATCCTGATAGGGACGAAGCAACAACAAAAATTGAAGAGAAAAACGAAACATCGCAGACAGTTACGAACACAGACTTGAACATGATATTGGCTGCAATAACTGCTCAGACATCGACAGTGGCATCTCAACTGGAATCGCAGGAGACACGCATAACATCGAAGATGGAAGAACAGAAAACGTATATGTCATCACAGAAGGAATCGCAAGAAACACGCATAACATCTAAGATTGAAGCACAGGAGATTACATCCAAGATGGAAAATCAACTGGAAGAGCAAAAGACATATATGACATCTCAGTTGGCTGAGCAGTTGAAAGCACAGGAGGCCCGCATACCCTCGCAGCTGGAGGCACAGGAGATAAGGGTAACATCAAAGCTGGAAGCACAGGATACAAAAATTGTGCAGCTCGAGGACAAAATTGATGCCGAGATAGAAGCTTTGAGAGGTCGTTGCAAATGAATCGCCCAGCTGTTTCAGCGAGTATCCAAAGGTAAAAACACCATCCTTTGACGGTTCTGTTCCTTTCCAGGTGTTTAAGATTCAGTTTGAGAAGACCGCAGCAGTGAAAAACTGGAGTTCTGAAGATAAAGTTTCTGCACTATTCGTGGCATTGAAGGGATCTGCTGCTGAAATCCTACAGACTATTTCCGAGGGAGAGCGGAACAACTACGAAACATTGTTGAGCGCTCTAGAGGGGCGATACGGAAGCGAACACAGGAAGCAGATACACCAAATAGAGTTGCAAAACCGCTACCAAAAAGTTGAAAGGTTGGCTCATCTCGCAAATGCGGACGCACCCGTGGAATACACCGATAGGGTAAAAACCCAGAGTTTTATAAATGGCATACGGGACGTGGAAACGAGGCGAGCTACATACGCAAACCCAAAGCTGACATTTGCTGAAACGGTATCACATGCATTGATTCAGGAAACAGCGTCGCTTCTGTGTAAGCCAGTTTTCAAAGCACGCCGTGTGGAAGTAGAAAGGCCAGAGTGGGTAGACGCAATATTGGAGGCGCTGAAAGGATCGCAAAAGCGGAGTGAAAAAGTTATCAAATGCTTCAAATGCGGGAAGTCCGGTCACATTGCACGTCATTGCGATCTTGGTCCTAATAGTTCCAACAATGGGGGTGGCCGTAAAGGTAAAGCTGGAGGAAATGAGCAAGAGCGTGTCGGATGTAAAGAACGAAAACTTGCCCCGGCTATGGAATGTCCTGTCATATCTGTGTCGCAAATTGGAAGGAAATCAAGCATTCTTACCGTCAGAGGGAATGTGGATGGCAAGGAGCGTGTACTGACTGTAGATACGGGCGCATCTCATTGCTTGATCCGATCTGACTTCGTCAACAGGAGAGTAAAACCGTTACCTGGAGCGAGGTTGCGTACGGTCACTGGCGAGTATAACCAAGTCCGGGGAGAAGTGATCTGTGAAGCCTTAATTGGGAAGGTCATGGTTTTACACAAATTCGTTGTGGCGGAGATTGTTGATGAAGTTATCTTGGGAGTGGATTTCTTGGTTGACCATGACATCAAGATCGATATGCAGAGAAGGGTGATGCATTATGAGAACCAAGATGTGCCACTTAACTTCAGTTTGGAAAAAGGGTTCAGCAGTAAGCGAGTGCTGGTGGAGAAGACTCGACAAAGGCCAAGAAAGTAAAAAGGGAAGGTTGATGGATCGAATGTGCAAAATAAAGCGAAATTAAAAGTTCTTGCGGAAAAAGACCGGCATCGGCAAGCCCTAATGGATGCACTAAAATGACTGAAAGAATTTTTCAGAAAGAATGCAAGGATGGTTTCAAGCCAGCGCGCACTTCTGTTGGAAAACGTCGGAACGATACTGAGTATGTGCAGCCAATCCGTCAAGAACAAGCTCTACAAAGTAGTTCTTCATTGGCCAAGCAACAGAGTGCGAGAGAACGATCCAGAATAATGAGTAGTAAGATGGAACACAGGTACGGCAAGGAAAATAATTCGGAAGGTTTCCGGGAGGGAGATTTGGTACTGCTATACAACCCTCACCGGCGGAAAGATGTTCCATCCAAATATCGGTGCAGTTGGGAAGGCCCGTACAGAGTTGTGAAGACGATCAGTGATGTCATCTACCGCATACAAGCAATTGGGAAATCACGAAATCGAAGAGTGGTACATTTGGCGATGCTAGCAGCGTTTAGATCGATTGATTTGTCTGATCGGGCGATCAGACTTAGGTGGAGGGCAGTATAACGAATGTTAGCAGCGCTGAGCGATGCTATCGTCTCTAAGCCGATGCTAAGCAGTGACGTGAATTCACATCCATAGATCAATCATTATGTAACTACATAAACGAAACAATAATTGCGTCTAAACATATGTACCATGTACGTGTACGAGCAGCGGAGAGTCAATGCACAAACACATGCATATATCTGAGATACTCCTATAAGTATGAAATGAGAAAAACTATAAAATTGTGCAATTGTAGTTACAGCTGAGAAGTTTGAGAGCTGCTGGACTAGTAGATTCTGGAAGCGCCTAGAAGATGCGAAGGTTGAAATCAAAGAGTATAAAGGCGGCAATTGTAGAGGAGCTGGAATTCAGTTTGATTTGAGCTGTCAAGCAGTTTCGACTTAGACGCTATCCAGCGAGCAAGAGCAGTATTATTTTGAATAGTAGAGTTTAATTTGAGCTATCAATCAGTTTGGTTATTAAGCAAGCTATTCGCTGCACTGTTTGAGTGTTACTGTGAAGTACTTTAAAAAAGGCCATTTTGCATTATTACAAATTGGAGTTATTTATTCAACAGTTTAGTGATTCGAACTTAGCAGAGGTTTGCAAATAAGAGGATTTGCAAATAAAAATGGTTACAATATGTTGAAACATAAAAGTGAAGCTTTTGACAAGTTTTGTTTATTTAAAACTTTGATGGAAAATCAAACTGGCAAAAAAATAAAAAAGTTTCGTAGTGACAACGGTACTGAATTTTGTTGTGGTAAATTTAAAACGTGCTTTGAAAAGTTTGGTATTGAGCACTAAACGTCTGTGCCCTACACACCACAGCAAAATGGGAAAGACCATTCGTACGCTTACTGAGAAAGCAAGGTGCATGCTTCAGGACGCTAATTTACATAAGCGTTATTGGGCCGAAGCTATGAATACCGCAGCTTATATAAAGAATCATACGTCAACAGCTGTTCTACCGGGTAAATCACCAATGGAGGTATGGAAAGGAAAGAAACCAGATGTCAGTCACTTTAAAGTTTATGGCTCGCGTGAAATGGTATTTGTACCTAATAAACGTTTGAAATTCGACGCGAAATCAAAGGAATATATATTCGTCGGGTATTATGAAACACAGAAGGGATATCGCTTGCTGGATAAGGAAACAAATCAAATAGTTGCAGGTAGGGATGTTAAATTTTTCGAACAAAATACAAGTTGCGAGTTTAAAATGTCTGAGTTTACGCCGGACATTTTTCAATTCGATGAAAGTGTTGATGGCGTGCAACATGGCCAAAACAATGTTGCGGGCAATGTGAATGGCGTACGACATGGCCAAGACAAAATATATCCGAAAATAGTGTACCTGGCGTGCAACATGGGCAGAACAGTGTTGCAATTTGCGATAATCAACATTTTTCTGAGAAGGCTGAAGAGCCGCACGAGGCTGAAGAGTCGATGTATAATGACCCAGATGACACCACATTCTTTGACAGCAGAGTCGAATGCAATGTCAACAGTGATGTGCAAGCTATTCGGCGACGAAATAGAGACACAAGACAGCCAACGGTCTTTGGAGATCCAGTTACACATTTGGCTGCAAACATCGAAGAAAGTCAAACATTTACATCAGTAAGTAATAAGCCTATTACCGTTAATGAGGCTCTCCATGGTGAAGAAAAGGTGCAGTGGACTGCTGCAATGAAGGAGGGATATCGATCGTTAATCGATAATGGCACTTAACAGCTTGAAAGTTTACCGAATGGTTTTAAAGCGATTAACTACAAATGGGTCTTTAAGCGTAAGGTGGACTCAAATGGTAACTTGGTTCGGTATAAGGCGCGCCTGGTCGCAAAAGGCTTTGATCAGCGTGAAGGTATTGACTGCGTGCCTATTTTTCACCAGTGGTTCGGTATTCATCTATACGATGGCTTATGGCGATGTCTGTAAAATATGGGTGGAACGTTGAACAAATGGATATTGTGGCGGCGTTTTTGCACGGTGATGTGCATGAAACAATATAAACGCGTCAACCTGAGGACTTTGACGATGGAAGATTACGTGTCTGCAAATTGAAGAAGGCCTTGTACGGTCTTAAACAGGCCAGTAGACAAAGGAACGTGAAACTAAATGATGTCTTACAGCGTGCTGGATATAAACGATGTAAAATGGATTCATGCGTTTATGTGAGGTACAATAATAACTCTCTCTGGTAATTGCAGTTTATGTAGATGACTTGTTGATCTTTTTTAACATTACAGCTTGGAAGGATCAACTTAAATCCACTCTAAATAGGAACTTTCTAATGAAAGATTTGGGTAAAGCATGTAGCGTACTTGGAATTCGGATTGATTACGATTATAAGAAAGGTGTCCTGGGTTTGGACCAACAAAGTTATACCGAATCGGTTCTGCGCAAGCATATATGTAATACTCCTATATTGCTACAAAAAGCTAGGTACATTCCAAAATATCAGAGTGCCGATATATTGCTGTTGAAATGATTTTGTTTTTGTATTCAATAATCGAATGTACCTAAATTTAAAGTTTTTCTTGTCACACTTATGCTGCTACAATCACAAAAATTTTATAGGCTGTCTTGTTTTGATTTCGAGTTCAAACCACATTGCGAGCATTTTCTGTTAGCAATATAGGAATATTACATATATGTGCGCAAGTTTAAAATGTTCCAAGGTTCGATTCGAGCTCAAGGCCAGAACAATAATTTTTTTCTAATGATAACTATTGTTTTTTTTTTTTTAATTTTTCTAAATTTTATAAAATTTTATTTTGTTTTTGGAATAGTAAGTTGAAGATTTTTCAGACAACCTGCCATAGCTGCGCAGATAGATCCATTTCGAAGGGTGCTAAGCCTTCATCATCAGTACGCTTTAGGCATGCTGCGCTAACCATTTAGCTATACAGCGATGGTTTGTTTGACTGGCAAATTGCTACTTCTATTCCTTTTTACCAACTATATTTATTCAGTGCTGCGCCATCTGTTGCAGTGACAGTCAAACAAACCACCGCTGTATAGATAAATGGTTAGCGCAGCGTGCCTATAGCGTACTGATGATGAAGGCTTAGCACCCTTCGAAATGGATCTATCTGCGCAGCAATGGCAGGTTGTCTGGAAATTTTTCTACTTACTATTCCAAAAACAAAATACAATTTTTCAAATTTAGAAAAATTAAAAAAGTAACAATAATTATCATTAGAAAAAAATTATTGTTCTGGCCTTGAGCTCGAATCGAACCTTGAATCATTTATCAATAGGCCGATAAAAACAAAAACAATTATTAAAAATTAAAAGCTATCGACAGAAATGTCACCTACGACCGATGAAGAAATTGAAAAAATGCGATCAATTCCATATCAAGAGGCTATTGGTAGTATTATGTATCTGGCACAGTGTACTAGACCAGACATTTCGTTTAGCATCACCAATTTAATAAGAATCCTGGCATGGCATGTTGGAAAGCAGTCAAGCGCCGTATGAGATATTTGAAAGCTACTTTGACTACCAAACTTACATATACCAAAGATGATAGCAATCTGCATGGGTATGCTGATTCTGATTGGGGCTCAAGTTTTTAAAACTTTAAGTCGTGCGCTGGATATGTATTTTTATGGCAAGGTGCAGCAGTAACCTAGCCCATGCCAAGAAGCAGCCAACAGTTACGATAAGTACATGTGAAGCAGAATATATGAGTTTATCGGGGGCAACACAAGAGGCCTTGTGGCTTAGTCAACTAACATATGAAATAACTGATGATTGTATGCCATCATTAGAGCTACACTGCGACAACAAAGGAGCTGTCAACTTGACAGATACAGGAGTATATAGTCCAAGAGTTAAACACATATCGATCCGAAATCATTTTATCAGAGATTTTGTCAAGAAAAATATAATAAAAATCATAAAAGTCAATTCTGATGAAATAATTGCGGATTATTTGACGAAAGCAGTGTCTTTTGAAAAACATTTATTTTGCTCAAAAGGCATGGGTTTGAAGCATTAAATTTTTTTGGATTATATAACTGAATTTTATTTATATTAACTTTTATTATCACAACAAGAATGAAATGTTAACTCATTGATTAAGTGGGAGTGTTGAAAATAGAAATGAGTTGTAACCTAAAGTAATCAATTGAGTAATAGATTAATGAACAATCGATAAACTGTGAATGATCTGTCGATAATCTACTTTCATATACATAATTTCTCATCTATGCTTTTTTACTTTACTTCCAGCTTCTTGAATAAACCAGCGATAAGTGAACACGTTATTGTAACTATTCTATAAAATACTGCATTTTATTCCTCAACTTTAACAATAAGGTCCAATAAGCCGATTCACGGTGGGCTTCAATCTTTCGCACAATACACTTGACAGGACCTCATATGCGATATTAAGAAGGCTGATTCCGCGATAGTGGTAGGACATTTATTCCATCATCATCGATTGCGGGATCGGGTTCATCATCCCTATGCGGTAAATTGCTGTCCCCATTTAGGAGAGCAGAGAAGTGTTCCCCCCACAATCTAAATACTTTATGGACATCAGTTACAAGGTCACCGTTTTCGTTCTTACAGGAGGTTGCCCCGGTCTTAAAACCTTCCCTCTGTCGCCAAATTTTTTGGTAAAATTTTCGGGCGTTATGCCTGGTGGCTAGCAGCCCAAGCTCCTCGCACTCACGCCTTTCTATCTCTGCTTTTTTAAACGCGTCTCACTTCCCTTTTTAACTCGCGGTAACGTTCACACACTCCTCTTGTTCCGCTCGCTTTTAACGTAGCCCTGTAGGCAGCGTATTTTCTTTCGGTTGCAACGCGGCATCCTTCATCGTACCAGTTGTTTTTCCGTTGCAGGTTAGATTGAAAACAATTTGATCAAAGTTAGCAAATTGTTTAGCAACTTCATATTATGTCTCTATTTCGAGCTTTAACTGTTGAGATAATTAAAATTCGTATTTTTACCCGCGCTGTCTCCACTTGATGTCTATTAAATATCTTAATTTAACCAACTCCTAAAACATCATGAACGGAAATCAGTGCTGATTAAGTCCACTTGCTTAAAAGCTGAACAGATGATTGGTACCTAAGTAAGTTTGATGCTAATTATTCTTGCTAGTATATCAACTTAAATAATTTTCATATTTTGTAATAGACCGAGTAAGGATGTTTTAATAAAATTATTATTATGCATATGCACACACCCAATGGGTCGAATTTTTTCTAAAACTTTTATTAAGGATGAGTTACGGCTAGGAAATAAGGAAGGGTTTACTAACTGATTCACAAAGGCAAAATTAAACTAATCATTCAGGGATTTGTACTTAATTTTTTTCATAATTTATATTTATGTTTTATTGTTTTATCTTATCTGTTTTTCTTATTTTATTTAAAAAAACAGTAAGCATAATGCGCTGCTAAACTCTTCTGGAAATTGGAATCACCTCAAATGATTCGCCCAACACCAAAAATGATTCGCTGCTTTTTAGAAGGCAGCAATGACCAAGAGGATAAATATAATAAGAGCCATTCTGCTACGGATGGCGAGCAACTCGTTGAAATTAAAAAAATTGATGTCTAATGTTTTCCAAGAGGGACATTTTCAATTGTCTCGTATTTATCCATGCCGTGTAGGCACCATATGCAAATGTGATTTTTGGAAAGAGAATTAATTAATTAATTAAATACAGTCGGAGAAATAACCACAAATATCCCACAAAAATGTATAGAAGACATTTATGCACATCTCGCCAAAAAAAACTAACGACTATCATAACGAAAACATTATACAAAGTAGCGAATGACGTCTCTTATTATATTTATCCTCTTTGGTATGAAGATGTTAACGTGGTGAAGTTAACCTGCATCATACAACGACAAAATGTTGCATACTTTTGACAGTTTTAACGCACACCGAAACATTTTCGTTCATATCCTGAAAATGCTTCGAAATATATTATTACTTAAATAATATTCTCATATTTTATCAATAACCACAAATTCTTCCTATCACTTAACTCTTGATTGAAAAAAATTTAATATATCTTCTTAATATAAAAATAAGTCGCTGAATTGCAAAATCAGCGCGAATCTCGACCGGTCTCGCTAATTCTATTTTTAACACGCTTTTATTAGCTTGGCCTGTATGTAACGGAATCTTTGAGATTAATTTTCACCGCTTTCTAGAAGTCTGATTAATTTGAAACTTTGCATACGTATCAAGGACCGATGACAATGCATTAATGTGATGGTGTGGTGACATAAGGTCAACGGCCTTAAGGTCAATTGGCCTTATTATCACTTTGAATGGCCATACGATTGATTGAAACTTTGCACACATATCAAGGCTCGCGGACAATGCATTAATGTGATGGTGCGGTGACATAAGGTCAACGGCCGTAAAGTCAATTGGCCTTATTACCACTTTGAATAGCCATAAGTTTGATTGAAACTTTGCACACGTATCAAGGCTCGATGACAATGCATTAATGTGGTGGTGTGGTGACATAAGGTCAACGGCCATAAGGTCAATTGGCCTTATTATCACTTTGAATGGCCATAAGTTTGATTGCAACTTAGCACACGTATCAAGGCTCGATGACAATGCATTAATGTGATGGTGCGGTGACATAAGGTTAACGGCCGTAAAGTCAATTGGCCTTATTACCACTTTGAATAGCCATAAGTTTGATTGAAACTTTGCACACGTATCAAGGCTCGATGACAATGCATTAATGTGATGGTGTGGTGACATAAAGACAACGGCAGTAAGGTCAATTGGCCTTATTATCACTTTGAATGGCCATACGTTTGACTGAAACTTTGCACACATATCAAGGCTCAATGACAATGCATTAATGTGATGATGCGGTGACATAAGGTCAACGGCCATAAGGTCAATTGGACTTATTACCACTTTGAATGGCCATAAGTTTGATTGAAACTTTGCACACGTATCAAGGCTCGATGACAATGCATTAATGTGATGGTGTGGTGACATAAGGTCAACGGCCATAAGGTCAATTGGCCTTATTATCACTTTGAATGGCCATACGATTGATTGAAACTTTGCACACATATCAAGGCTCGCGGACAATGCATTAATGTGATGGTGTGGTGACATAAGGTCAACGGCCATAAGGTCAATTGGCCTTATTACCATTTTGAATGGCCATAAGTTTTATTGAAACTTTGCACACGTATCAAGACTCCATGACAATGCATTAATGTGATGGTGCGGTGACATAAGGTCAATTTGCCTTATTACCACTTTGAATGGCTATAAGTTTGATTGAAACTTTGCACATGTATCAAGGCTCGAAGATAAAGCATTAATGTGATGGTGTGGTGACATAAAGTCAATTGGCATTATTACCACTTTGAATTACCACAAGTTTGATTGAAACTTTGTACACGTATCAGGGCTCGATGACAATGCATTAATGTGATGGAGTGGTGATATGAGGTCAACGGCCATAAGGTCAATTGGACTTATTACCACTTTGAATGCACATACGTTTGATTGTAACTTTGCACACGTATCAAGGGCCGATGACAATGCAATAATGTGATGGTGGGGTGATATAAGGTTAACGGACATAAGGTCAATTGAACTTATGACCACCCCAAATGGCCATAGATTTTAAACCTTGGACATAATGCGAAGAACGCATTCCTTTATTAATGATAGAAGGGGATGCATGGTACATCTACGAAAGAGCATACTGGAGCCCTTTTTAACACGCTTTTATTAGCTTGGCCTGTATCTATCTATATATCTATGTATCCATGTATGTATGTAACGGAGTCTGGAGTGGAGCCGAGAGCCCCGGTAATGCAGAGCTCCGAACTCCGTTGCACCTTTTAAAGCATTTTTAGATCGGTACTTTTAGCTAGTGCAGGCCACCAGACCAAGGCACCATAAAGAAGAATCGGGCGCACAATCGCTGTGTAAATCCAGTAGGTCCCCTTAGGGGAGAATACCCAGGAGGTGCCAATTGTCCTCTTGCAGGTGAACAGCTCTGCTGCTGCCTTCTTGTATCGCTCCACTATATGGTCACTCCATAATAGCTTCCTATCCAGAATGACTCCCAAATACTTGACTTGATCGCTAAACGCTAAGAACGTACCCCCAATTCTTGGCGGTGTAAGATTTGGTACTTTGTACCTCTTCGTGAAGAGGACAAGCTCGGTTTTATCCGGGTTGACTTCCAAACCTGTGGCGGGTTGTACTCCTGGAGCACCTCCAGGATGTCAGCTGGGTCCGTTGGCGTCACTGGAACCCAGGGTCTAGCCCTTGGTCGTGAGGGGATATCACGCGCCTCCACTACCTTGAGGCGCGCGCCCGGATATACCACCCCTATCAGCGTGACGGCGCCCCTATAGAGGTTTACCGACCTGGCGTCGTCACAGGCAATTAGCTTGATATTGCCCTGGAACCACCCTCCATCGGTGTATGATGGCGGTGGACCAGGGTTGTCTTTCTTAATCTTAACGGCAACCGTAGCGAGCGGGGCCTCGATCGACTCCCACTGTTGTTTCGAGATCCTGCCATCTTCGTTGCTCTCGTCTATAATGCCAATGATCTGCCGACCCTTGGCAATTTCGGCGAAAGACCGCGTCCAGCCCCCCTGTGTCTTGGCCCTTTTCGGTGCCGTGGGGTTGGATTCATCCATGGACCGCTGGCCTTTCGAGGTTTCATCACTCTCGACTAAAAATTTTAAAATTACTTGAACTAAAAAATTTAAAATAAATAATAGTTTAAAAAAATTAAAAAAACGCTTTTATAGCTAACCGAACTAAAAAATAGAAAATAATTTTCAATTAAAAAGAGTTTATATAACAGTAGTAGAAGGTCAAACAATCATTTATAGTTAATCACCTCAAAATAAAATTATAATAAAATTTAAGTTATTAACAGAATAATTTAATTCACAGTAAAAAGCGTGGGATGCTTGATATTGAATGTTACAATCATTCTATTGGCAACTATCTGAGAGGAAAAATATGAAATGTAGTCAAATGCACCCCACGCTTTTTACTGTGAATTAAATTATTCTGTTAATAACTTAAATTTTATTATAATTTTTTTTGAGGTGATTAACTATAAATGATTGTTTGACCTTCTACTACTGTTATATAAACTATTTTTAATTGACAATTATTTTCTATTTTTTAGTTCGGTTAGTTATAAAAGCGTGTTTTTTTAGTTTTTTTTAACTATTATTTATTAGAATATTCCTTGAGGTACGAGGATTGTTCTTACGAAGAGAAAAATTCTAAAAATTGCCTGAAAAAGTCTAAGAACTCCACTTTTGTAGTAAAAAATCATAAAATTATTCTTTACACAGCTATGTATTCAAAACGGATGGATCGATTGGAATATTTCTTGTTTGCAATAAAACTTTGAAATATTTACCTTCGTTCTGCATAAAAAAATACTTGATTCCTTTCCTATATCAGCAAAATTGTAACGGATCGAGAGCGACATGTCTATTGGAGATAATACATGCAGATTTAGCTGGCAAAATGGAATGCAGCTCAATTGGTGGAAGTTTTTATTGTTTAGTACTTGTTGATGACTAGTCGCAGAACTTTTGTCTATATGTTGAAACATAAAAGTGAAGCTTTTGACAAGTTTTGTTTATTTAAAACTTTGATGGAAAATCAAACTGGCAAAAAAATAAAAAAGTTTCGTAGTGACAACGGTACTGAATTTTGTTGTGGTAAATTCAAAACGTGCTTTGAAAAGTTTGGTATTGAGCACCAAACGTCTGTGCCCTTCACACCACAGCAAAATGGTTTGGAAAGAACCATTCGTACGCTTACTGAGAAAGCAAGGTGCATGCTTCAGGATGCTAATTTACATAAGCTTTATTGGGCCGAAGCTATGAATATGGCAGCTTATATAAAGAATCATACGTCAACAGCTGTTCTATCGGGTAAATCACCAATGGAGGTATGGAACGGAAAAAAACCAGATGTCAGTCACTTTAAAGTTTTTGGCTAGCGTGAAATGTTATTTGTACCTAATAAACGTTTGAAATTCGACGCGAAATCAAAGGAATATATATTCGTCGGGTATTATGAAACACAGAAGGGATATCGTTTGCTGGATAAGGAAACAAATCAAATAGTTGCAAGTAGGGATGTTAAATTTTTCGAACAAAATACAAGTTGCGAGTTTAAAATGTTTGAGTTTGCGCCGGATATTTTTGAATTCGATGAAAGTGTTGATGGCGTGTAACATAGCCAAAACAATGTTGCGGGCAATGTGAAGGGCGTACGACATGGCTAAGACAAAATATATCCGAAAATAGTGTACATGGCGTGCAACATGGCCAGAACAGTGTGCAATTTGCGATAATCAGCATTCTTCTGAGAAGGCTGAAGAGCCGCACGAGGCTGAAGATCCGCTTGAGGCTGAAGATACACTTGGCAATTCTATAGAGTCGATGTATTATGACCCAGATGACACCACATTCTTTGATGGCTTTGACGATGGAAGATTACGTGTCTGCAAATTGAAAAAGACCTTGTACGGTCTTAAACAGGCCAGTAGACAATGGAAGGTGAAACTGAATGATGTCTTACAGCGTGCTGGATATAAACGATGTAAAATGGATTCATGCGTTTATGTGAGGCACAATAATAACTCTACGCTGGTAATTGTAGTTTATGTAGATGACTTGTTGATCTTTTGTAACAGTACAGCTTGGAAGGATCAACTTAAATCCACTCTAAAGAGGAAATTTCTAATGAAAGATTTGGGTAAAGCATCTAGCGTTCTTGGAATTCGGATTGATTACGATTATAAGAAAGGTGTCCTAAGTTTGGACCAAAAAGTTATACCGAATCGGTTCTGCGCAAGCATATACATATGTGCTACTCCTATATTGCTACAAAAAGCTAGGTACATTCCCAAATATCAGAGTGCCGATATATTGCTGTTTAAATGATTTTGTTTTTGTATTCAATAATCGAATGTACCTAAATTTAAAGTTTTTTTGTTGTCACACTTATGCTGCTACAATCACAAAAATGTTATAGGCTGTCTTGTTTTGATTTCGAGTTCAAAACACATTGCGAGCATTTTCTGTTAGCAATATAGGAATATCACATATATGTGCGCAAGTTTAAACTGTTCTAAGCAGGCATGCTTAACCAACGAACCGATATCATTTCGTTACGATAATTAACGTTAATAAACGAAACAACGTTAAGAACGTCAAATTAACGAAATGATTTTGTTTCGTTTTCTGCCATATCAAAACGAAATCAAATCGTTTATGTTGATTATTAATTTCAAACTATGCTGGCAAAGCTGATTGATGGCGGAGTCATTAAAGGTGAAAGCATTAGCCAAGCTGATTGCAACTTTTCTCATGAATTTTGACAGTACGAACATTTCTCAGAGTATTTTTGACATTACCACCAACGAATTACACAAACAAATTACATGGAGTTTGTGTGTGTATGTTCGCTCGCTGTTAGCACCTTACGGCTTCACCATGGCTATAGCATTGCCAGCACAATTCAAACATGGAGTATCACGTTTTTGTTAACGTTTTTAACGTTAACGAATGCTTTTCGTTTCGGTTAAAAACGAGATACAATTTATTTTGATAATTTCTTTATCGATAATATTTCGAAGTGTTTCAACGGAAACGGTTGAAATTTTTTGATAAACGATTAGCTTAACGTTAAGGTGCATCCCTGGTTCCAAGGTTCGATTCGAGCTCAAGGCCAGAACAGTAATTTTTTTCTAATGATAATTATTGTTATTTTTTTAATTTTTCAAAATTTTATAAAATTTTATTTTGTTTTTGGAATAGTAAGTTAAAAATTTTTCAGACAACCTGCCATAGCTGCGCAGATAGATCCATTTCGAAGGGTGCTAAGCCTTCATCATCAGTACGCTTTAGGCACGCTGCGCTACCCATTTAGCTATACAGCGATGGTTTGTTTGACTGGCAAATTGCTACTTCTATTCTTTTTTACCAACTATATTTATTCAGTGTTGCGCCATCTGTTGCAGTGACAGTCAAACAAACCACCGCTGTATAGCTAAATGGTTAGCGCAGCATGCCTAAAGCGTACTGATGATGAAGGCTTAGCACCCTTCGAAATGGATCTATCCGTGCAGCAATGGCAGGTTGTCTGAAAAATTTTCTACTTACTATTCCAAAAACAAAATGCAATTTTTCAAATTTAGAAAAATTAAAAAAGTAGCAATAATTATCATTAGAAAAAAATTATTGTTCTGGCCTTGAGCTCGATCGAACCTTCAATCATTTATCAATAGGCCGATAAAAACAAAAACAATTGTTAAAAATCAAAAGCTAACGACAAAAATGTCACCTACGACCGATGAAGAAATTGAAAAAATGCGATCAATTCCATACCAAGAGGCTATTGGTAGTATTATGTATCTGGCACAGTGTACTAGACCAGACAATTTCGTTTAGCATCACCAATTTAATAAGAATCCTGGCATGGCACATTGGAAAGCAGTCAAGCGCCTTATGAGATATTTGAAAGCTACTTTGACTACCAAACTTACATATACCAAAGATGATAGCAATCTGCATGGGTATGCTGATTCTGATTGGTGCTCAAGTTTTAAAAACTTTTAAGTCGTGCGCTGGATATGTATTTTTATGACAAGGTGCAGCAGTAACCTAGCCCATGCTTAGAAGCAGCCAACAGTTGCGTTAAGTACATGTGAAGCAGAATATATGAGTTTATCGGCGGCAACACAAGAGGCCTTGTGGCATAGTCAACTAACATATGAAATAACGGATGATTGTATGCTTTCATTAGAGCTGCACTGCGACAACAAAGGAGCTGTCAACTTGACAGATACTGGAGTATATAGTCAAAGAGTTAAACACATATCGATCCGAGATCATTTTATCAGAGATTTTGTCAAGAAAAATATAATAAAAATCATAAAAGTCAATTGTGATGAAATAATTGCAGATTATTTGACGAAAGCAGTGTCTATTGAAAAACATTTATTTTGCTCAAAAGGCATGGGTTTGAAGCATTAATTTTTTTTTGGATTATATAACTGAATTTTATTTATATTAACTTTTATTATCACAACAAGAGTGAAATGTTAACTCATTGATTAAGAAGGCTGATTCCGCGATAGTTGCTGCAGTTTGCAGTATTCCCCTTCTTGTGGACTGGGTAAAGAACACTTAGATTCCAATCGTCGGGCATGCACTCGTCCGCCCATATTTTGAGAAGGAGCTGATGCATGCCTTACCAACTCCTCGCCGCCGTATTTGAATAGCTCCGCAGGCAATCCATCAGCGCCCGCGGCCTTGTTGTTTTTCAATCTGGTTATTGCTATTCCGACTTCGTCATAATAGGGTGGGGGGACATTTATTCCATCATCATCGACTGCGGGATCGGGCTCATCATCCCTGTGCGGTAAATCGCTGTCTCCATTTAGGAGAGCAGAGAAGTGTTCCCTCCACAATCTAAATACTTTCTGGGCATCAGTTACAAGGTCGCCGTTTTCGTTCTTACAGGAGGTTGCCCCGGTCTTAAAACCTTCCGTCTGTCGCCAAATTTTTCGGTAAAATTTTCGGGCGTTATTCCTGGTGGCTAGCAGCCCAAGCTCTTCGCACTCACGCCTTTCTATATCTGCTTTTTTAAACGCGTCTCGCTTCCCTTTTTAACTCGCGGTAG
Source organism: Eurosta solidaginis (assembly GCF_040869045.1). Classification (NCBI taxonomy): domain Eukaryota; kingdom Metazoa; phylum Arthropoda; class Insecta; order Diptera; family Tephritidae; genus Eurosta; species Eurosta solidaginis. Next base: position 88,577,617 of record NC_090323.1, on the reverse strand, counting down.
CGTTCACACACTCCTCTTGTTCCGCTCGCTTTTACCGTAGCCCTGTAGGCAGCGTCTTTTCTTTCGGTTGCAACACGGCATCCTTCGTCGTACCAGTTGTTTTTCCGTTGCCACCGGTAACCAATTTTTTCCTCGGTGGCAGTACGAAGTGCTTTGGAGATATGCTCCCACTACTCCTGCATTCTCTCACGCTGACGTCTAGCTTTACTTGTGTTTTTTGTTCCTTGGTTTTAACCGCGCAGAATCGGGTGCGTATTTTGGCTGCGACGATATTGTTACGAATATTAGCAAAACTAAGGGGTGCTGCTATCTCTAAGCCGATGCTAAGCAGTGACGTGAATTCACATCAATTCTTCAATCATTATGTATCTACATAAACGAAACAATAATTGCGTCTACACATATGTACCATGTACGTATACGAGCAGCCATAGCGGAACGATACAAGGTGGCAGCATGGTGACATACCTACAAACATAAATAAAAATTTCGTGTACTTTGTTTTTGTAAATTCGATGGACAAATGTCAAAATCGTACTGCACCGTATTTTGATGTATCAAATCAAATAAAAAAAGCTAAAAATCAGCTGTCCCATGCTGCCACCTTGTATCGTTGCGCCATGCGAGCAGCGGAGAATCAATGCACAAACACATGCATACATCAGAGATGCTCCCAAAATATGCAATTGTAATTGTTGAAATGTCGCTCACAAATACACGCAAATGGGAAGCTATATAAGTGCATCTGTAGTTATAATTATATGGCGGCAACTAAGTAAATTCTGGAAGCGCCTAGAAGATGCCACGAGGAAATCAAAGAGTATAAAAGCACCAGCGGTAGAGGCGCTATAATCAGTTTCGATTAAGACGATATCTAGCGAACAATAGCAGTATTATTTTGAAAGTCAATTTCATTTAAGCTATCAGTTTGGTTATTAAGCAAGCTATTCGTTGCACAGTTTGAGTGTTATTGTGAAGTACTTTAATAAAGGCCATTTTGCATTATTACAAATTGGAGTTCTTTATTCAACAGTTTAGTGATTTGAACTTAGCAAAAGGGCAAATAGGAGGATTGTAAGTAAATTCGTTACAATTGGTGTCGGAAGAGGAATTGTTGAATAAATTCCGGAGGACAACAAGGACATGGCAAAGTTCAGTGAATTGAAGATCCAGCAACAGAAGAAGGAGTTGGAGAACCGTGGAATAAATACAACCGGCAAAAAGATCGAACTTCATGCACGGCTACGAGAGGTAATGGAGTCGCAAGGAATTGATGTGGACGAGTTTGTCTTTTATCCTGATGGGGACGAAACAACAACAAAAATTGAAGAGAAAAACGAAACATCGCAGACAGTTACGAGCACAGACTTGAACATGATATTGGCTGCAATAACTGCTCAAACATCGACAGTGGCATCTCAGCTAGAATCGCAGGAGACACATTTAACGTCCAAGATGGAAGAACAGAAAACGTATATGTCATCACAGTTGGAATCCCAAGAGACACGAGTAACATCGAAGATGGATGAACAGAAGACATATATGACATCCCAACTGGAATCACAGGAGGCACGCATTTCAGAAATGTCGTCACAAATGTCATCTCAACTGGAATCGCAGGAGACACGCATAACATCACAGATGGAATCGCAAGAAACACGCATAACATCTAAGATTGAAGCACAGGAGACGCGTATTTCCGAAATGTCGGCACAAATTTCAGCACAGATATCATCTCAGATCTCCACACAACTAGAAGAGCAGGAAGTCCGTATATCATCGAAACTGGAAGCGCATATGGAAGAAAAACTAACCCAGTTTCATGAAGGCTTCAGGGGTCGACAGGATAAAATAGAGGCTTTGAAAGATAGGATCCAGGAATTACAATTAAATCGCCCAGCTGTTTCAGCAAGTAATCCAAAGGTAAAAACACCATCCTTTGACGGTTATGCTCCTTTCCAGGTCCTTAAGCTACAGTTTGAGAAGACCGCAGCAGTGAACAACTGGAATGCGGAAGATAAAGTTGCTGCACTGTTCGTGGCATTGAAGGGGCCAGCAGCGGAAATCCTACAGACGATTCCCGCAGGAGAGCGGAACAATTATGAAGTATTGATGGCTGCTGTAGAACGGTGTTACGGAAGCGAGCATAGGAAACAATCATTCCAAATTGAGTTTCAAAACCGCTACCAAAAAGCAAATGAGACATTGCAGGAGCTTGCTTCGGACATTGAAAGATTGGCTCATCTTGCAAATGCGGACGCACCCGTGGAATACACTGAAAGGGTAAATATGCAGAGCTTCATAAATGGCATACGAGATGTGGAAACAAAGCGGGCTACATATGCGAATCCAAAACTAACATTTGCTGAAACGGTATCGCATGCACTGACTCAGAAAACAGCCTCACTTTTGAGTAAGCCAGCGTACAATGCTCATCGCGTGGAAGTGAAAAAGCCAGACTGGGTAGACGCAATTTTGGAAGCATTGAAGGGTACGCAGCAGAAGAATAATAATGTAGTCAAATGCTTTATGTGTGGAAAGCCAGGGCATATTGCGCATTATTGCAACACCAACCCTAACAGTTCCAACAATGTGGATGGCCGTAAACGCAAAGCTGGAGGAGATTAGCAAGAGCGAGTAAGAGGTAGAGATCGAGAGCTAGATCCAGCTATTGAATGCCCTGTGATATCTATGTTGCAAATTGGTAGAAAATCGAGCAGTCTTACCGTCAGAGGGAGTGTGGATGGCAAAGAACATGTACTGACTGTAGATACGGGCGCATCTCATTCCTTGATTCGATCTGATTTGGTCTACAGGGGAGTAAAGTCATTACCTGGAGCAAGGTTGCGTACGGTCACAGGCGAGTATAACCAAGTCCAGGGAGAAGTGATATGTGAAGTCCTAATTGGGAAGGTCATGGTTTTACACAAATTCGTTGTGGCGGAGATCGTTGATGAAGTCATATTGGGAGTGGACTTCTTGGTTGACCATGACATCAGGATTGATATGCGGAGGTAAATTAGGCGCTTTAAGAACCAGGACATACCACTTAACTTTAGTTTGGAAAAAAGAGTTCAGCAGTAATCGGGTACTGGCGGAGAAGACTCGACAAAGTCCATGAAATTCAAAGGTAAAGGTTGATGGAACAAATGGGCCAAACAAATCAAAACCGAAGGTACCTGTGAGAGAAACGCTGGCATTGAAAAGCCCTAACGGACGTACTAAAACGAAGGAAATGATTTCGCAGAAAGAATGCAAGGTTGGTTTCAAGCCAAGGCATACTACTGTTGTGAAGCGTCGGAACGATACTGATTATGCAAAGAAAATCCGTCCAGCGCAGGCTCTACGAGGAAGTTCATTGGCCAAACAACAGAGTGCGAGGAAACGATCAAGAATAATGAGTAGTAAGATGAAACGCAGGTACAATGAGAACAAAAATTCGGAAGGTTTATTGGAGGGAGATTTGGTACTGTTAAATAACCCTCACCGGCGGAAATCCAAATATCGGTGCAGTTGGGAAGGCCCGTACAGAGTTGTGAAGGCGATCAATGATGTCATCTACCGCATACAAGCAATTGGGAAATCACGAAATAGAAGAGTGGTACATTTGGCGATGCTGGCAGCGTTTAGATCGAGAGATTTGTCTGATCGGGACGATCAGACTTAGGTGGAGGGCAGTGTTACGAATATACTATAAAACTAAGGGGTGCTGCTATCTCTAAGCCGATGCTAAGCAGTGACGTGAATTCACATCAATTCTTCAATCATTATGTATCTACATAAACGAAACAATAATTGCGTCTACACATATGTACCATGTACGTATACGAGCAGCGGAGAATCAATGCACAAACACATGCATACATCAGAGATGCTCCCAAAATATGCAATTGTAATTGTTGAAATGTCGCTCACAAATACACGCAAATGGGAAGCTATATAAGTGCATCTGTAGTTATAATTATATGGCGGCAACTAAGTAAATTCTGGAAGCGCCTAGAAGATGCCACGAGGAAATCAAAGAGTATAAAAGCACCAGCGGTAGAGGCGCTATAATCAGTTTCGATTAAGACGATATCTAGCGAGCAATAGCAGTATTATTTTGAAAGCCAATTTCATTTAAGCTATCAGTTTGGTTATTAAGCAAGCTATTCGTTGCACAGTTTGAGTGTTATTGTGAAGTACTTTAATAAAGGCCATTTTGCATTATTACAAATTGGAGTTCTTTATTCAACAGTTTAGTGATTTGAACTTAGCAAAAGGGCAAATAAGAGGATTGCAAGTAAATTCGTTACAATATAATGGTCCAAGCGGCCGATCTGGTAGGGTTAAACTCTAGTTAACCTATCTGCGATTTGTCTTCGATCGAAATGGCGTCGAATATACCCAAGAAGCATTTAAGCTTGAGTACCATTAGAGCTCATGTTGATAACTAGCATACCTATAAAATCTCAAGATTTGTTACGAAACAGTGGCTCAACTTGACAATCATAGTGTACTCAGCAAGAGGCAATTTTTTATAAAGCGAAAAATGCTAACAATTTTTGCTGTTATATCGGCTTACTGATTTGTAAGATCGCGGGTTAGAATCGAGCTCAAGGCCTAACAATAATTATTTTATCATTATTATTGTAAGACACATTTTTTCTTAATTGAAAAAATTTTAAATTGGAATAGAAGAAAGAAAAAGTTTTAGACAACTGCCGAAGCTCGTTGTATAGATCCATTTCGGGAATAGCTAAATTCCTTCACAGCAACGTTTAGGCGCCGCTCTATAACCATTCAGCTATCACAGCGGTTGTTTGTTTGTCTTCATTATTTCTACTTCTCTTCTGGTTCTTGCCAATAGGTAGGTATTCACAGCACTGCGGCATCTGTTGCAGAATAGATGTGAAAATTAGACTTGTTTCATGGCAATGATGCCACAGTGTCATATTTGATTGACACTTTTTCCCCGTGCTCTGGAACGTATTAACAATTTTTGTTGTTATATCGGCCTACTGATTTGTAAGGTCGTGGGTTAAAATCGAGCTCAAGACCTGACAATAATTATTTGATCATTATTATTGTTATGATAAATTTTTTTCTTAATTGTAAAAATTTTAAATTAGAATAGAAGAAAGAAAAAATGTAGACCACTGCCAGAGCTCGTTGTATAGATCAATTTCGGGACGCTCGACCCATCCTACTCCATATATTTGTAGTTTATCAATAGTAACTTTCTAACACTAAACTCTTTATGACTTTTACAACACTTACAACTGGTATGACAGATGAAACATTGAATTGCACAATCAATATTGCATCATTATATTCGCTTAATTTATTGTTTGATACAACACGCTCTGTGCCCGACTCGAAATAACTTTTGTTACGTTTGTGGCTTATTCGTACCAAGTAAAAATTTTTAAAATATTACGAAAACAGTGGTTAATTCGTTTCAGACTGCTTATGTTCCTTACTTGTGGTATACTCCGGAAGTCATGTGCAACTATTGCTATAGAAATTTATGCAAGTTTGCTGATGGAAGGTCAACAATAAAGTACGCTGTACCAACAATTTGGCTACCACGTACGGAGCACTGCAATGAATTGTGCTACTTTTGCGTAACTTTCACTCAAACTGAACGGAACGGTACCAATACTTTCGCCGCAACAAAATTCGCTTCGCTAATGTAGAACCGGTTATTCCAGCGGTTCTCTACTCACCAGAAGAACGTATAGTGGCTTCAATGGAGATTTTTGATGATGTTCCCGAATTAAGCGATGGAGAACCACCAGTAGTACCAACAATGCTATCAACATTTCTTGCATCGAATGCGAGATGCGAAAATCCAGATTACCGGAATTTGTATCAACACCCAGTGAGCTTGGGGCTGCTGTGCCTCATTAGTTACGCAAGCCGACTTCAATAACCTTCTGCGAGACGGAAATTTGTCAAAGAGAACAGCGGAGCTCTTTGCATCACGCTTTAAGCAGTGGAATATAGTGGCGGCTGATTTTAAAATAATAGCCGCTCGTGATCCACTTAGCATTATTCCATATGACGAATTTTTTAAATAGCACGAAGATCGGGAAAAAACCTGGCTTAATATTATGATATTGGTTTGTAAAGAACGTTAAAAATGATTGTGTGACGAACGCTTGGATAGCAATTTCTGATTCTTTTTTATTGACGAAATTGATTACTATCTATACAAAAGTTCTTAGCCTGTACATATATACATACTTACATTAATATTTACATACAAGAGGTGCATGACTCAATAGTGAGGAATGGTTTGTCAGCAAATTATTATATTGACCTACATATTGTCAATATGATTCTTGCTTGAGCAGTTTGGTATGACGCGTTAATACGTTGGGCGGCTTGGCAAATGCGAATGAACTCATTTATCTGTGTCAATGAACGTATATTTGTAATGTTAAGCATGTTTGAAGTGAGGTGAATTCCACGCGATACTACACCATCGGCCTTTTAAGTGAGCGTATATAATTTTATGCTTAATTATAGACGGTCACTCTAATGTCATTGTTATAAATGTGCCGTGTTGTTACATTTTACGTTGAATGACCAAGTCGACTTGCTTGGTGTTACCAAAAGAGATTTTTTTTTTTAATTTAATTGTAATTATTAATTATGTGATAGTGGTAAATTGATATTATGAGTATATTTGTTTTCTTTTTTTGTTTTTATTGGTTTGCATTTGCTTTACATACAGTGCCCGTTATGTTGATTCTCGCTTTTTCATAATAAGCCGACTTGCTATTTTTTTTGTGTATTTACTATGATGAGTAATTCTTTTTTGCACAGCCGACCCTTAAGAGCGTCGACTCCCTTAAAAATTGACATGTGTTTACAAATTATTATGAGGTAACCGTAACTTGATGCCAAAATGACTTTATATTTGTATATTTTGTTTTTTTTTTTTTTTTTTTGCATTTTTGTTGACGAGTAAATTGGAATGTTTATAGTGTGGTTCCTTTTGTTTTTTATTTTCCAAATCCATTGGGATTACATGCAAATCTACCATACTGTTTTAGAACCTATTCTTGTGGATTATATGTGTAGGTTTAAGTAAAAATATTTCCTATTACTATTTTCTATTCTGTATGGGGGGTTGAAGTAAAAATATTTTTTTTATTACTATATTCTATTCTATTTAAAATAAAAGATATTTTCCTATTAGTAGTCTATTAGAAATTTTGGGGGTTGTGATTGATGGAAGGGCATAGTAGTTTTAATTAATGGGTAAACGGAAGGTACAGTGGATGCAAACATTTTTCATACCTTTATACTTTTTATGTTTTCGATGTATTCCTTATTTTCCAGCAATGTCTTTGATCTTACTTGTCATGCGATTACTGCGGCGGCCACCAAGACAGAATCGTCATGACTTTTATGAAGAATTATTTTAGTTTTTACCGGGATTGTCACATGCGCAACCTCTTTGGTTAGTGAAATTATTTGATCTTAGAGAACTTGGGTACCAATTCTTATTTTATAAATTCGCCTACTGCAGTAAATATTCAATTCTTAATCACCAATATGTCCCTCAGGACAACTGTGTTTTCCTTATAAATGTCAAGTCCTGGATTACCGGCATTTCTTGTATGCCTGGTCTAATATTGTCCTAAGTCAATAACTTCCTCAACAATCTGGTTGCTTTATAATTTTTCTACGCTACCATTTTTCTATCCGAAGATGAAAATGAGCGCGACTAGTCTTTTGCTGCAAATTTATATAGCGCTTTAATATATATATATATATAGGTTCTCTTTGTGACTTTTTCTTAATTTTTTTTTTTTGTTGTTATGGGCTGGTTCTAAAATTTTTGTATTTTTTTTTTTCGTTCTATTTCCACTGTCCTAGAATTTCCTATTGCTTCGTGACCATCTTTGTCAGGAGCATTCAAAGGAATTATGCAAATTTTGATTTGCTATTAAATTTTGGCAGGGTTAATGAGTCTGCCTTTGCTGTTGATTGGGAAATTTTGAGAGTTATTATTTTACTCATTTGTTGCTCTTCCCCAGCTTTGGATTTGGTATAAAAGAGATTTGGAGTACTTTGAATATTAAATGCGTGCTTGAGCATTTTTCAACTGCCTATATTTAATTTTTATATAGTTTTTAAGTATCGTGGCTATTGCAATGGTCAATAGAACGATAACGCAGATTAAAACTGCTAACCAAACATCTGGAATGTTTGGAGCAGCTTTTGTTTCTGGTTCAGCTGGTGGTTCATATTTTATTATTTTATATTCCGATACTTCAGAACTATCTTTTGCATTTCGATTGAAAGAGAAAATTCAAGAGAAAAAAAGATTTATCGCTGATTCCTTGGGGAAAGAAAAATTTTCTAAGCTTTTTTAAGCTTTAATTTTAATCTTTATTCAAACATTCCATTTTACTTGTTTACTTAGTTAATGCTAATAAAATTAAAAAAATTGTGTTCTTACTGGGATGAATTTGTTTAATTTAAAAAATTTTAGCATTTTTATATATTTTTTTTTTCAATTTACAAAATATTTTAAAAATTAATTTCTATGCCATTTTGCTTTTATTATATCTCCCTGATTTATTTGACATTTTAAAGATCTAAGAAGGATTTTGTTAATTTTATTTTTCCTTATTTAATTAATATTATAGAAACTATTGTTTAAAATTTGTTTCTATAATTTTTGATTTTTTAAAAAAAAATCGTTCTAAAGTTAATATTTTTAAAATTTCTAGTTTTCTTAAAATTGAAATTTATTATTTTTTTTTTTTTGTTGAATTTACTTTACAAAGTAGTTATTGTTTAAAATTAAATTTTATGCTATTATTTTGTTTTTTCTACCCCACATTGGACTTCAATCTTTTTCTCTATTTTTAGTTTGAGTTTGTGCCATTTTCAAAGCTGATATCAAACTTTTGGAAAAAGAGAGCGAAAGAGGATACTAAATTGAAATGTTTGATTTGGAATAAAAGATGTGAAAGGTTTGGTAGTCAAACATTAATTCTTTTTATTAAATAAATACTTTCCCTTTTATAGTTATTTACTTAACCTATACATTCATAATTATCTTAATACTAATAAACTAAAAACATGTACATTTGTAATGGGGTATGCATACATGTAGGTTTGTATACATGCTTTGTATACATGTAGATTTGTATGCCTGCTGGCATACACGTAAGATTTGTATGCCTGCTTGCCTACATGTAGATTTGTATGCCTGCTTGCAACGTCCGCAGATCAATGCGAGTAATTTGGTTAATGCTATGCATACATGTATGTAGGTTTGTATGCATGCAAAGTCAGCAGATCAATGTGAGTATTTGGTTAATTCCCATTATTGGTTGTATGTAAATAATAAGCAGAATTTTTATTATTATTATATATTTCAATTTAAATTCATGTCGAATGCGACATTCGTACGCATTGAAAATAAAAAAAGCAAATGCCAAAACACTTTTTTATTTTGTCAAATAGTGAATATTATAGATCTTGCTAAACACAAAAATTTTTTGTTAAGGATGATTTTAGGCAAGTGTTAATTTTCAAGATATTTATAAAAAACCAAGGAGTTCGCTCGCTACAAAAACAGAAGTCGCTTTTTAAAATAATAGTTTAACCACAGATTTTAGCGAAACCTTAAGCAATAATTTATTGCGAATAATTTTAAAATATTTAAACATTAGTTATGTTAATAATGTTTTCTATTTTATTCAAAAATATAGAGTAGTTTATTTCTTAATTCAGTTTTTATCAGGTTCGAATGCGACAGGTCGAACGCGACATTTTTTCTACCATACATTTATACCAATAAGACAATACATTTAACTTATTAATTTATTACAAAAAAGTAGCAAACTTACCAAAATATATTTAATAAAGAAAAAAAAAAATTGGTATATTCATCCTAAATATGTATAACAAAGATCAACTTAAAAAATAGCCTTAATTAAATTTTTTGCGGTGGAGTGTGCAGTTCTAGCTGCTGTCAGCTATTGGCCATTGCAACAAAACGCGTAGAACTTGTTTATACATGGGATACTCTTTGTTTTGTTCCATTTTTCATCTAATTTATAATGCAGACACAAATTTTCAATTTGAGCTGTTGACATAAAGTATATTTGAATGCCGTTAACATTATTCTTTGCACATTCATAAAAGGAAAATGCATCGGATAAAACCAAGTTCTTGGATTTGGTTAACTGCCAGACTTTTTTTTAAGGACGGCTCCAACTCCATCAACGGCTCCCTTTCCGTGTGAACTGGCAAACAAATTCTATTCAACCTAACTGCATTTAATTTCTTTTATGATATCGTTTAAACTACTCATGATGTATTTATTTTTGAATTGAGCGCAGCATCCATCGGAAAATATTGATATTTTTGCAAACTGTCCAAAAATTTTACTAATTTCGCCTAAAGTCTCAAAACAAAAATATAAGCGTCATGTTTATTATGTGTCAGTTTGCCACTTATGACCGCAAACGACTGTGAAGCACCATGTACCCAAGCTACGCAAGTAAAAATTGTTACCTGGCGGTAGCTGAAATGAGCACTTTGAATCTCATTTTGGTGTGTTAGCCTGTAATTCTCGGCAAAATCTATTTGAATAACGAGCTCAGAAGCCTTCGGGTTATTTTTGGATTCTTCAAAATATTTCTGCTGATCTCTTTTTACAAAAAAATAAGTTTTAAAGGAAGGTAATTTTGTTTCCAAATTTAAAATTAGGTTAGATACAGTTGATGTTGTACTAGAGAGAGACATATGGTTGTCTATTTTTTGCCATTGCTTCCAGCTTACTTCATCTTCCATATTAGCCAACTGCACATGGCGAGGTCGCATTTTAAAAAAAGTGGATTTATCGTTCTGATAAAAATCAAGTACGGCACTAACCAAGCTGTTTGGTGTTCTTGTGAGAATGACTTTCGTTTGAATTTCCTTTAGATAGCATATATTTTTTGACCAAGACTTCGAGAACCTTTCGCTTTTTTCCATATCCTTTGGCATCGCAACCTCTACCTTTTTAACAGCTTTTGCCAAACTTTGTTTGCATAGGGACGGCGAGTTTGGGTTTTCCCTTACGCATGTCGTTCTATTTTGTTGATTTACTTTTTGTCGCCTATCTTTTTGTCTTAAGCGATTATATTTCCGCCTCTCTTCCATTAAATTTTCGTTTTCTTCAGCCAGAGCTCTCCACTTTTGTCTAGCACTCCGCATTCTTTCCCTGTTTTTTAACTTATAGTTTTCGTCATCCTTTAACTTCTCTCCACTTTTTGCATTTTACTTTATTATTTTCGCTGTTGTTTTTACGCATCTATGATGCAAAATTACATTTACAAATAGTTTAAAAAGCAAATTTCAATGCATAATGACTCTCATTAAGAACATTGATAGCTCTCATTAAGAACATTGATAGCTCTCATTAAGAACATTGATAGAAACAAAAAGTGCAAGAGAAATGTTCAAAACAAAACTTTTGCACTTGTTCGGCTTTGCATATCAATATATATATATATATGTATTAAGAATAAATGTAAAATTGGCTTATATTAGTTTAATTTAATAGATTTGTTTTAAAAATATGTTAAAAGAACATACCATTATAGACTTTCAACTTTTTGTCTTTGGTTGACCTTTTTAGAGAAATGCCCATATTAAAAAAACTCATATTTTAGCGTCCCTAAGGCCGTTCAATTGATTCTAAAATTTTATATACTTAAACGTTTATAACTCCTTGCTGCCAGTCTGGATTTTGTTTGCTGCTGATTTTTGCTGTTGATGAAGATTTCTTTATTCCACCTCGTTTGCTTTTATTTGGCCAGTCATTCTTGTTCCACCTCGCGTATGCGTTTATTTGGTCAGTCATCTTTATTTCCGATCAGAATGTTGTTTATCTTCGATTTTAATTTGCTGAAATCTTCATAACTGATGATGTACTATTTTCGATTTTAATTTGCTCAAATCCTTATGACTGATGTTGAATATTTTCGATTTTAATTTGCTCAAATTCTCATAACTGATGTTGGTAGGAATTTTCTGGGAATCCTTTTTGTAGCGCCAAATATCGCCTTCCTTTGTATCCTGTTCGGTTTGGTTTGTTTTTATTTTGCAGGACCTTTAATCCTGTCTTTTAAAACTCTTGGCCATTAGCGAACTGTTTGTTGAGATGGCAGGATCTCTGTTCAGCAAGATCTAGCGAATTTTGCTTATGAGCAAATTTTCAGCTAATTGAAGATCAGGCTGGCAGGATCGCCATGAACTATTTCGAATAATAAAATAGATGCGTTGAGGTTTAGCGTCAGAATGATATTCATATTTATTGAAGAAATTCTTTCCTATCTATACAAAAGTTATTAACCTACACATACGTACTTACATTAATGCTTACATACTACAATGTACATAGTTTCATAATAAATAATGGTTAGTCAGCATAATATGTATATAAGTTAAGATAAACAATTTCTTTGAAATAGTATTTCTAACAAGGAATATAGGTAAAAAGTGGTTTATATTTTCTTTCCTTTTCAATATTATTCTTACTAAACAATTTTTTAATAGTTTTTTTTTTGTTTTTTAACGTGCTGAGTATGAAATTTGTAACTAACTGCATAGACAATTGAAGAACTGTAATTGATGGAAGATACGTGTGGTTAAGTATTAGAAGTTGTAGTTCAGCTAGTGAGCAGAAAGGAAAGCGAATCCTGCCTTACGACAGGTTCCTCTGACCAGCTAGATCTTTAGCAGTTTTGCTATTTCTGATCTAGACTGGCAGGATCGCCATGTAAAGAACGTTAAAAATGATTGTGTGACGAACGCTTGGATAGCAATTTCTGATTCTTTTTTATTGAAGAAATTGATTACCATTTATACAAAAGTTCTTAGCTTATACATATATACATACTTACATTAATATTTACATACTAGAGGTGCATGACTCAATAGTGAGGAATGGTTTGTCAGCAAATTATTATATTGACTTACATATTGTCAATATGATTCCTGCTTGAGCAGTTTGGTATGACGCTTTAATACATTGGGAGACTTGGCAAATGCGAATGAACTCACGGTAGTTATCTGGGTTAATTAGCGTATATTTGTAATGTTACGCGTGTTTGAAGTGAAGTGAATTCCACCCGATACTACAGATTCGATGTTTGCAAAAATTACCCTCATATTTCAGAGGAGGGGCGACTTTTCATCGATGCATCCGTCAACAGCCTTAAAGTCGTGCTGCTTCATATCGGTAACAAACATCCAGCTGTTCCGATCGCATATGCCACAAACCTCAAAGAAACATGCGACGGCATGGAATTATTATTACAGCTGATAAAGTAACAAGAGCATAATTGGAAAATATGCTGCGATCTGAAAGTGGTCGGATTACTCATGGGTGTTAAGCGTGGATTTCCAACCCACCAGTGCCTTTTGTTTACAGTTGAAGTTCGCAAAAGAGATCAGTATTACACTCAATTTAAGGGGAAGCCGCGAACATGCTACAAAGTAGGCGTAGAAAGTATAGAAAATCTACCATTGGTGCAGCCATCTCAAATCATTTTGCCACCACTACACATTAAGCTCGGTGTCGTATCAAATTTTGTTAAAAAACTGGATCGTGAGGGAGAGGCGATTGGAAGTTTGCGCAAAACTTTTCCGAAATTGAGCGCCGCAAAGGTGCATGCAGGTATATTTTTAAGAAGGCATTCAGTAACTTTAAATTTTTTTAATGATGTGTATGATTTAAGGTGTTTTCAATGGTCCGCAGATAAAAAAAATAGTTTCAGGTTATGAATTTTCATCAAAATTGAATGGTATCGATCAACGTGCATAGAGAGATACAGTTTCCGTTATTGAGCAGTTTCTTGGCAACGAACGAGCTGCCAATTATAAAAATATTGTTGCAGAAATGATTTTGGCATATGGCGAAATGGGCATATTAATGTCGCATTTCCTTCACAATCATTTAAATTTTTTTCCTGATGATTTAGGACCTTGTAGCGATGAGCATGGCGAAAAATTCCATCAGGACATTGCGGCTGTTGAAAAGCGCTTTAAAGGACAGGACATTACGCATATGCTTGGCGAATACAGTTGGTCTATTTGTCGCGATACTGACACAAATGCCTACAAACGCAAAAATAAAAGGCCTAAGTTTCTTTAGAATCATTGAAAATTTTAATGTAACAATTTTTAATTTTAATATAATAAATTTAATAAAAAGTTCGTTGAGGCCGATAGTCTTAGCTTCTCAAAGTAATATAATTATTTATAATTGTATTTCTCATGAATAAATAAAAAATAAGTTTTTTTAATGAGGTGAAACCGTTACAAAAAAACCGATAACCATTAAAAAAGAAAAAATTCAGAAAAGACCTGAGAATTGATAAAAATAAATTTTTTTTTCTGCCTGCAAAAATTCAGCTCGATTGGATTACGGAAAAGGGTTAAAAATATTTCCTAAGTCTTTCACACAGGCGGACAGACACACTACGAACTTTATACTTTATACATAAAAAAAAATTCTGACGTGTACATGAAAATCGCCGATACACGTGCATCTTTTTCCCCCTTTCCGAAAAAGTATATTTGGTTCATAGAACAGGGGCCCTATTCGCTAACTGTGAGTTTTAAAGTGTGCACAAGAAATTGTGTAAGCTTTGAAATTCTGATTCTGTAAAGCAATAAAACTTCGTGAGTTTTCTTGGCAGTCAGTGTACACTATTGTGACATTCTAAACTCATACGTACTGTTGCAGAATGACTTTTTTTGTTTTCATGGCGTTTGATGAATATTTTCTCACTGACATAAGACTTTTTACATTCAGCGCCCATTCAGCAAAACAATGTGCACAATAATTTACAGAATCGCTGATGTCATTAATAAATAATATTGTAACGAATTTAGTGCAATTCCGTTTATTTGCAACCTTCTACTAACGTTCGAATCACTAAACTGTTGAATAAATAACTCCACTATTCAATAATGCAAAATGGCCTTTAATAAAGTACTCCACAATAACAATTCTACTTCTCAACAGATATCGTGCTTAAATAAAACTGATCACTGATTCTCAGCTTTACCTCCTTTTATACTCTGTGATTTCCTCGTTTATATGTGAGTGATATTTGCAAAAATGATTGCCTACTTTTGTGAGCATATCAGATAAGATATATGAATGTGTTTGCGTGCTTCTCTCCGCTGCGTGTACGTACATATGTGTAGACATAATGATTTTTCCACCGATGATTTCCTACTTTTGGGAGTATCTCAGATATATGCATGTGTTTGTGCGCTTCTCTCCGCTGCTTGTATGGACATATGGGTAGACATAATGATTGATTTGTTGATGTGCATACAAGTCACTGCTTAGTATCGGCTTAGAGATTATAGTATCTATTAGTGTTGTTAATATTCGTCACAATATAAATAAATGTGGACCTAGTATACTTCCCTCGGGAATGCCAGAAGTCGCAACAAATGGACTAGACAATTTCCCATCAGTGGCAACAACGCAATGTTTATTACTTAAATAAGAACATATCCGCAAAAGAAACGTTGAATGAAAAGCTTAACCCATTAACGTCCAACTTTTATTTCGTTCTTTTATCACCTTTTTCTGTTAGTATGGTCCAAAATATATATAAATGTACAAATAATTTGTTTAATACTTTATATATGTATTTTATTGCATCTGAAAAATTTGTTCCCAAGACATTGGGTACATAAGACTTAAATCATGTTGTGATAGTCTACAAAACAATGAACATGTATACCTGGGTAGCATTCAGTACTCATAAATTTTTGTACACAGCACATATCGTTTTTGTTTTCCATTTAGAATAGCGGCTTAAATATGTTTTGTTATGGCTCGGTTGAGTGCACGAACTGTGGTACCAAGCGTTTTCGGATCTGAGAGGCTATAATTTATGTACAATAGCTACCATTCGAATGAAGTCAAGATATGCAATTTTCTCATGACCTAAATTATATATAACGAATGCATTATACATACAAATATTCAGACAGTTTGTGAAAAGCCTAAAGTACCAATTTTTTTTTCATATAGTTTTGGTAAGCTTTTCCGATCTATTCGGGAGCAGTGCAAATAAAACAATTTATTTCACCTTACCTTTTTTAATCTTCTATAGTTTCTATCTCTTATTCTTGTAAATTATGTTTTATTTCTTTAATTTAATACCGTAATCCAAATGTAAGTGAAAATTTAACAATTTATAAATCAATGTTAAATGTAAATATGTGTAACTGTGATAATTTCAAATTAATATTGTTGTTGTTTTTGTGTTTTTATTGTTGACAAATGCAGAATTGCTCCAGAAGAAGCCAAGAAAATTTGGCGAAACGTCGAGCTGTAAGGTGAAATAAATTGTTTTATTTGCACTACTCCCGAATAGATCGGAAAAGCTTACCAAAAGTATATGAAATACAATCAAACCGATCTGAGTACCATTTTTTCCTTTAATTTTTACAGGATACTTGTTG
Source organism: Eurosta solidaginis (assembly GCF_040869045.1). NCBI lineage: Eukaryota > Metazoa > Arthropoda > Insecta > Diptera > Tephritidae > Eurosta > Eurosta solidaginis. The sequence continues at coordinate 88,561,120 of NC_090323.1, read as the reverse complement.
ATATGTCAGTCTAACTTATCCACACCTATCATATATTTGTTATATAGTGATATTACATGAGGCTGAAGAACTTGAATATATTTTTTATCATTTACACTTTGATGGTTGGTAACACCTTTTACACATTTGTTATCATTCCACGAAACAACTAATACTTCGTTATTTTTATCAAATCTATAATCAGTAGCGCCGCAGGGCTATTTTTTCATGGCTTTATCTGTTTTTATTGGACACTTATTTAGACGGTTGAATCTGGCTGTACCAATAGCACGCATATTTGATCCACTGCTTTTAGCCAAACCGCATTGGCTTTCCTCTGATAAATTGCTTTAGGAAGTGTCAGGAGACCTCTTGAGTTCTAATGAAATAATTTCAATAAAGATATTTAACGTTTAATAAAAAGTTCATTTGTACAGAGTTTTTGTATAAATTTCATAAATTCCACGCTGGCTCTGCTGTTCGGACGCTTTCTATTTTAGTTCTCGCAATCGACTGACTGACAGCCATCTTCTTGTTCATTGCCTTTTTCGTGAGTAGGGTTACCAGCTTGCTGACAGTTGGCCTTTCCTGATATGGAATCGACCCCGATTTCGTTGTCTTCTAGGTCGCTATAGCTTGTTTCGTTCTCATCGAGTTCGGGACAGTTTCTACACCAAGGTTGCAGTTTGCTAGATTCGAAAACAGAAGAGTAGTTTCGCGACTTTATTGACATACCCGGAATGTCTTCGATTAAATATCGGTCATTGTTTAAGACTTTGGCTATACGATACGGACCACGATATTTTGACTATATTTTTCTCGATTCACCGGTAGCGGCGGCTTCGTTCTCAATGACAACTAAATCATCTTCGCGATAAACTCGAGGGATTGTATGTTTCTCGTCAAACCGTTTTTTCCATTTTTGTCGTTCGCGTTCGATATTATCCGTAGCTTGTATACGTTTTTCGTCTATCGGAATCTCCTCTACGGTTTGGTCGACGTCATCATGCACGGCGGCAACTAACAAATTGTGTAAGATATCGCGCAAGTTAGAGTCGAATATTAGCTCGTTTGGGCTATATCCGGTCGTTTTATTCGGTTGTGAGTTGACTGTAAATTGCAAATTTCGTAACAACAAGTCCCATTCCTTAGGGTTATCAACCGAGGTTCGTAAGTAATTTAAAATCATCTGGTTTGCCCGTTCGACTTGCCCGTTTGCTCGCGGAGTACGTACCACTGTTTTTACGTGCTTTATGCTGGCAATACGTGGTAAATGCCTTTGACGTGTAAGCGGTTCCACAGTCCGTAGTCATTTTAAGAGGCAGCCCGAAATAGCTCGTTACATCATTTAACAAATTTATTACGTGCGTCGTTTTTGTATCGCGAACCGGTCTAACAATGAGATATTTGGAAAACGAGTCTGAAATCGCTATGACGTACGAATTCCCATTCTTACTACGAATAAACGGCCCGAGATGATCGATATGAATCACGCGGAACGGAATCGGGTCTACCGGATCAAAATGCAAAGTACCTTCAGCCTTACCGAATTGGGCCTTACGATAACAGCACTCCGTGCACGCGCCGATATAATTTTTAATGCATTTCCGCATTTGCGCGAACCAAAACGTTTTGCGAATTCGATAAATGGTTTTCTCCAAAGCATGGTGACCCATCTTGTTATGGCAAAGTTGAGCAATGCGCCAACGTACGGAGTTAGGGACGACAAATTTCAGTCCATCTTCTTCTTGACGATAATGGCGATAATTTTGGATACGAAAATATTTCTTGATCTCTAGAGCTTGCTGAGATTTTACGTGGCCTTGCAAAATGCGATGATTTAACGAAGTTTTGGGGCTTGTATTTGCAGCGTATAAAGCCAATCATTAGCGTCGGAGTTTATTTCAAAGATAGATCCAGCCGGCTGTACGTTTTCAGGGGGCTGGTGAGGCGCTCGGCTCATTGCGTCTACGTGCGCAGTCTGCTTCCTGAACGATGTACTGCTTCAAAGTCGAACTCCGATATCTTCCACCACCAGCGCGCGATTTTAGGCTTTAGTTCCTTGTTATCTCGTACCTTGGCCACGGCTGAGCAATCAGTCACCAAACGAAACTTTTTGCCCAACAAGTAAATGCGGAATCATTCTAGTACCTCAACAACGGCGAGGGCTTCCAATTCATATGAATGGTAGCGACTTTCCGGATCTGTGGAATGTCGACTGAAGTACATTGTATGCTGCCACGTCTTGTTATCGTATGACTGCATCAGCACACCAGCTAGACCAACACTGCTGGCATCAGTATGTACCTCGTGCAGCGCGGTTTGATCGTATAGGGCCAGTACCGGAGTGGTTGTCAAAAGTTCGATGATTCGTTTAAACGAGTTCTGTTGAAGATCAGTCCAGCAGAACGAGTTTTGTTCGGATTTGCGTAGAAGCGTGGTCAAGGGCTTAGTTATATAGCGAGTAATCAGGAACGAGCTTCCTGAAGAAGCCCGTGACCCAAGAACCGTCTCAATTCGGTGACATTCGTAGGCACTTGGAAATTTTTAATAGCTGATACTTTGCGATTTCCAGGGGTTATACCGTTCTCGGTAATCACGTGACCGAGGTATTCGATTCGTGTTACTAAAAATTTACATTTGTCTATACGCAATGTCAACCCACTATCGCCCAAGATACATAAGAACTTTTTAAGACGTTGTAATCCTTCATCAATGGTGCGGCTTGGTATTATGACATTATCCAAATATGCCAAAACTTCCCCAGGTTTCATCTTGGATACTAACCTATTCATTACCGTTTGGAGCACGGCCGGAGCGTTGACTAAACCAAACGGCGTTCTATTGAATTCGTAATGCCCTTCGTTGGTAACAAATGCTATGAACTGTTTTGATTGTTCTTCGAGCTCTATTTGATAATACCCCATTCTTAGGTCTAATATTGAAAAATATTTATTACCTGTTAGCTGAGTGAAATGTTCATCCATAACTGGCATCGGATATGACGTTTTGTTCGTGATTTTGTTTAGGCACCTGTAATTCACACAGAGGCGATGCTCACCATTTTGCTTCTCGACCAGTACAATTGCTGAGGCATATGAGGATTCTGATAAACATATGATTTCATTGTCGAGTAAGTCTTTGATTATGTCTGCCACAATCGGCCGTTTTGAGAATGGCAGACGATACGACTTCATATTTACCGGTATATTCGAGTTTAATTCGATTTTCATTTTCATGATGTTACATCTACCGAGTTCTGAAACCTTTTCAGAGAAAACACCGCGGAGTGAGGAGAGTAATTGTTCGAGTTTGTCAAAATCTTTATTAACGAGAGTACGCCGTTCACGAATGTTTAAAACATTTTCAATACGACAACCTTCATTATCGATAACCAGCCGACTTCGGTTTCTGCACAAACTATCAGTTCCAAGCAAAACATTTTCACTTATCAAATTATCTTCTACTATCAACCCGTCACTTTCAATTTTCTCACAGTCAATTTCTATTATCAAGTTTATTTTCTCATTACATACGAATTTACCGCCACCAAACACATTCAATGTTATTAAACACGGTGTACAACTGCCAAGTTTCCTGCCAAAGCTGCCTCTTACAAGAGTATGACTACTGCCAGGATCTACGAAAGAATTTGTCAAAAGTCCGTTCACTTTAATATCCTTGATGTTTACGTCAATAATTTCTTTTGTTGGTTGAAGGGATTGATTAATTAGTTTTACCGTATTTGATTTTTCCGGACAAGTTTCGATTGTGTGATTAGTGCGTTGACATTTTTCACAACGGGTTTTTTTCTGCGGTTCTGGACATTTTATTGAATAATGCCCAAATTTCAGACATTTGTAGCACTTTACATTTTCGTTGGATTTTGTAGCAATATCTCGCGAACCGGACGTAGCATTTGTTAGGACCATTGGTTTTGGCCTTGCTTGTGAATTTGTCTTAACCTCGTTAAATATATTGTAGTTATTGATATCACGCAACAAATCAATACATCGCGAGTAATAATTAGATATTTTTCGTTTAAGGTCTGCATCATTTATACCGTTCACAATATGTATAGTGATATCGTTTTCTGGAATGCCTCTTTTCATACCATACGCAACCATACGATAATAAAATACTTGTGGTGATTCATTCGTATTTCTTTTCATTTGGGAAATTTTTATGTGTATATCCGCGACACTTTGTAGACATGGGAAGTCGCACACTAATCGATTAGAAAATTCTGACCACGACGTATATACGACTTGCAGGGAGTCGATCCATTGTTTAGCGGGTCCCTGCATTTTCTGTTGCACCGCACACAGTAAAATACTATCATCGATGCCGTATGCATTTCGTACCATTTCGACGCGGTGTATGAATTGGGTTGCATTTAAAGATACACTTGAGTCAAATGTTGGCAATAGCTCTTTTATTTCACGAACATTATACATAGGGCGCGATTGCCAAACCGGCTGTTGGGGAATGTACGGAATATTGGCTTGGACGGGTCGTGCAGTGTAACTTGGAAGGTACGTGTAGTTAATACTAGGTTGAAAAATCGGCTGAGCATAACCGCCGGAAACCGGTATTGAGTACGATACGGGTGCACCCTGCGCATTAGGGAAGGCACTACTAACAGAAATTGGAAATGTTTGCGGAACGAACGTTTTCCATTTTTCACGTTTTGTTTTGCTAATGATATTCAACGAGTAGAGTTAAAATATAAATACGAATGGTAAAACGAATACCAAACACAACTGAACGATTTTATAGCGAGTACTGCGAGTACAAATGAACGTAACAGACAATTTGATTGTTATTGCATTACTATTGCTACCAATACCTATAACCTTGCGTGTGCGTTCAATGATCATCAAATTGTTTACCATGTATGCAAATGAAACAAAATAAACACAACATAAAACGAGATGATATACCAGAATACGAAGCGAATGACGTTTTATTTTGGTTAATTCTTTTCAGACTATTCGTCCTGAAAGAAGAATACGATTCACGATACGAAGCGAATGACGTTTTATTTTCTTGGTGAATTCTTTTCAAGCTAGGCCTGCTGAAAGAAGAATGCGTTCCACGAGAAAATATTGAACAGTGTTTTGACGAGTTTCTTTCAGCTTTTCGTACTGAGAGAAAGATATTAAAGTTGAAACGAATGACGTCGCTGGTGAATTCTCTTCAGGCTGGTCGTGCTGAGAGAGAATATGTTTCACAAGCAAGTAAAGACGGATAACGTTGTTACCGAATTTCACTCGAACTTTTGTGTTAAGAAAATTCTTTTTCGTATGGACTCGCAAATTTTAAATTAACGACCAATACAATACTAAAACGTAAGTGCAGAGGAGCCCCGTTTACCACGAATTGATTCAGCGGAGTCTCAACTTCTTTTATGCGTTAGATAAACGATATGTTAATTTAATTTAATGGCGAACACCTTTTTTTTAAACTCGATAATATGTATTTTTACTCGTTTAAACACATATTTTCACAATTGAATGTTTTTGCACACACATTTACACTTATTCAATTATATGCTGTATTTCGAGTTTTACGTTTTTAAGGGTGGATTTCATCCAACTACTGAGGCTGTCAGGAGACCTCTTGAGTTCTAATGAAATAATTTCAATAAAGATATTTAACGTTTAATAAAAAGTTTATTTGTACAGAGTTTTTGTATAAATTTCATAAATTCCACGGTGGCTCTGCAGTTCGGACGCTTTCTATTTTAGTTTTAGCAATCGACTAACTGACAGCCATCTTCTTTTTCATTACCTTTTTCGTGAGTAGGGTTACCAGCTTGCTGACAGAAGTGACCTCCGTAATATCTTACCATCTGCTCATCTATAGACAATTATTTTAAAAAACCATTAAGCTTTAAAAAATTTTCGTTCAGATTTTCAATCAGTGGCTTTATTTTGGGGTCCTTTTCAGGAATACCACTTCGAATGTTTTCGTTGTTATTGAAGTGCAAAAATCGTTTGATTTCAGGGTGTCTGTTCCTTAGCATGTAGTTTCTTACAATTTGAATGTCAGCGTCGTCGTCTGTGCACCAATACATCCTTTCACTGGGTAAACTGTGGTATGATGTAAAAATGAATATGCCAAGAAACTTACGAAAACATTCTGAAGAAAGGCAGAAGTTATGGAAATTACATTGGTGTGCATAGCGCACACTTTCGTCAACTATGTGTTGAACTAGCGAATTGTCAAAAAAGAATTTAAAAATGTCAAATGCCCCTCTTTGCTGAAAATTCTCTCGAACTTTAGCTTTATTATCCTGGCAGCGTTCAGACGATGGAAAATTGTTACTATAACTTTCATCAGTATGAAACCATCGCGATGTGCAAGCTGGATTTTCTTTTTCCAGCTTTTGTCTTTTCGAAGTTGTACTTGGCGTGAAGTCCATATCTTTTTCATTTTCAGTAAAATGAATTTCTACTTCGCCGGGAACATCCTTCAGTTCTGTAACTTCATCAAGATTGTCTTCATCAATATTTTCACAATCAATCAGGGTATCAGCATCTGGAGGTAGTTGCACTGTATCAATAGCAATTTCGTCATCCAGCTCTGCATACTCGTGGAGTTCCATCCTTCCTTCAATTTCATGTGATTTGAGAGCTCTTTGGCTTAACATGCTTTAGATATAAAAATCTTAGCCCGATAGCGAAAAATATTTACAAAATTTGTGTACATAGTGACCAATGCTCCCAATTGGGAACATTGGAAAAACGTTGGAATTGTGAAATGTTAGCAATTTCTTGCGAAAAAAAACTAGTTATTTTATTTACTTACGTCACAATCTAGCACTTTAAGAATATACCACTTAAATCTTTTTGGTTAAATCAATAACAATGTGCAGATAAAATCCTTAAATGAGAAAAATGTGCCACTTCCGAGAATATTTGCTTGCTACTGACCACGTGATCGTTAGAGAGCATCAACAACAGCTGATTATAGGCATAGATATGTGAGAGTCTGTAATTCCTTTCGATTTTTTGATCAGTAGTTCTCTTTCGATATTATTTAATGATTTGTGTAAGTTCCCAAATGGGAACATTGGGTGTCAATGGATTAATTTTTTAATCAGAACTGTGTGAGGAACTCTATCAAGAGGGAAGTCAGTGTAAATGCAATTAACCTGGACTCCAGCAGAGAAAGACTCTACAAAATATTCGCTAAAAACAGCTAGATTTGTAACCGTAGACCTGTCAGCAACAAAACCGTGCTTGTGGGGATATAAGGGGTTTTACAGCGAACCTCAAATTGGCGTTCACATCGTTCTTATTATTAGGATAGGCCAAGGCTTGACAGTTTTCTACCAAGACAGAAGAAAACCCATCAAAGTCAGTTTGGGAGGAGGATATAATAGCTTTACTAACATCCTCACAGGAGAGACTAAGTGCACCAAAGTTCAGGATAGTAACGGCATTCATTGAAAAATTAAACGCTTTATTACCATCATCAGGAGAAAAATTTGACTTAAAAAACTCAACAAATAAGTTGACTGCCTCACTTAGAGATCGCGCAGACTGATCATCAAGGAAAACTCCAGAGGATAGTCTGGAGCCTCCTTTTTTTGACTATATATAGTTCCAAAATTTGTAGCATAGTTATTGAAATGTTAGCAATTTCTAAATGATTAAATATCTTTAAATAGTGCTTGTACTTAGTGAAGAATATATGATTCTTTGAACGTTTGAAGTTGCAAATATTTGTTTTTAATGTTCTTCAGTTTTTTAATTCTTTCGAATACCACGGAAGTTTATAAGGCATCTGTCGCTTTACGAGAATTTTAACCAAGCAGCGACTCGACTAAATATAATGGATTTAAATGTGGAGAAGCAGTTAGAGATATCAAGTCCCTCAAGTAATTCGTCACAATTTATTTCCATTAAAAAATCGTTAAATCTATGAAAATCGCACGAAATGCAATTGATTGCAATTGACAGTTAGTCTGCTATCTGAAGTATCCGACATTTGTATGTAGTTCGTTTTTTTTATATTTATATACATATTTACATACATATATCCATTGTACATTGTTTTACTTTGATATATGTATAGCTTATATATATCGCTTTTAACTAGAAGTCGAATTTTTTGTTCTTATATTGGCCTACTGATTTGTAAGATAGCGGGTTCGAATCGAGCTCAAGGCCTAACAATAATTATTTTATCATTATTATTGTTATGACATATTTTTCCTTGGATAAAAAATTTTTTAAATTAGAATAGAAGACAGAAAAAATTTAGCCAACTTCCAAAGCTCGTTGTACAGATCTATTTCGGGAACTGCTAAATTCTCTCATTGGTAAAGCTAGGATGCCGCTGCTATAAAGAAAGATGCAAATTGTGAATTGCGTGCGAACGGACGTGTATTTGGAGCTCGTAAATATAATAAACATTATTAAGTCTGTGTGCTTTGATAAGCACTAAAAATTGGTGAAACTAACAAAGTACTTAGTTACAGGTGATTACCAGCATTAATAAAGTGCCTGTGAGTTTCAATTATATTTAATTTAAATAAAAAGGTAAAAAAAAAATATATTTTGCTTGTGCAGTTTTGTGTAACTGTTAAGCAGAAAATGGAAGAGTGCGGGAAATGTCGCAAAAAAATAAGAGGGGAAACAGGTGTAAGATGTGAGGGTGTGTGTGGTAAGGTTTAACATAAAAACATTGCGTGTGCATCTATCGATGATTATGGCCTTAATTGTTTGCAAGGTTGTAAACTTTTAAGATTTATTTGTAATGATTGCATGACATATGTTTCCAATGTTGATGAGGCTTTAAGGGAAATCTTGGCTATTTCAGAGGTAAACAAAGTAAATTTGAAAGAGCAAAAAGCGAAATTGAAAAAATTTTTGAGTGAGCATAAAAGGGAAATAAGCGCTTCCATAACTCACAATGAAAGAGAAATGAAAATAATAGTAGAAAAAATCTATAAGGTGAACTCAGAAAAACTAGAGTTAATGAAAAAAATAGAATGCTTGTGCTTAGAAAATAAGGATAAACGAAGTAAAGTTAGTATACCGAATGAGGCGTTCACTAAGGAAAAGGATGAAATTATTAATGAAGTTAAAAAGGTTGCTAATATCCCTAATGAGGCATTTAATAAACAGAAGGAGGAAATTATAAAAGAAGTTAAGAAGGCTGCAAATCAGAATAAAGGTTTTGACGGTGGAAATGTTTCTACATATGCCACTGTTACAAAGGGCATCCCTCCAATTGTTATTAAGCCCAAAGTGAAACAAGCCATTGAGAAAACAAAAACGGATTTAAACAAAATAGACTCATTCCATTTAAATATAGGAAGGGTACAAAACAAAAATAATGGCACGATAAACACGTATAACTTCAGATATTCTTGATTCTGAAATTAATATTGCACCGTATACATTAAGTCGCTGCGACTCTCATAGTAGACATACGGGAGGGGTCGTTTTATTACTGAAAAAGGATATCAAGTACAAAGTCAGGTTTAATCGATCAATTGATAGAAATGTATGGTGTGCTATAGTAAAATTAAAGCAAGTGGACATTAAGTGGCACATAGGTGTGTTATACCATTCCCCAAGTTCTAGTGACAGTGAATTTTAAAATCACGTAGAGAGTATTTTATCAGAAGTATTAGAATCAGGTACGAATTCCCTTCTAGTTGGAGATTTCAATATAAACTTAAATATTAACTCTTCGAGTAGCTACAAACTGAATGAAATTTGTGCACGTAGCGCAATGAAACAAAAAAAAATTCAATACAAGAGTCGCGGAAAATTCTCAAACAAAAATAGATTTATTATATGCAAACGCTGATATACTGTCTTGTGTAAATCTTGAAGACCACAGAATATCCGATCACGAAACTATTTCATTTGCTATAAAAGTAAGTAATTCAAACCCGTTACGAAGAGTCATTTCATCAACATCCTGGAGAATTATTCGGCCGATACTTTGACGACTCTACTGAGGAATTGCGATCTCAGTTTAATAAGAAGCATGAATGTCAACGACATGATCAACTATATAAATACTTGTTTACTGGATTGTATGGGAGTACTAACGTTGGAAAAAAAACAGTACGGTAAAGTTAAGAAATAAATGGTATGACCAAGAATTGACAGAATTGAATAAACTAAAATACCGGTTGCACTCACAAGCTAGAGCAACGGGTGACTATACCGAATATAACATGGTCGCGAAGTACTACAAAAAACTAATCAAATTTAAAAATATTAAATACATGGAGAATAATATTGATATCAATTGTTCAGATAGCAGGCTAATGTGGTAAACTTAACGGGGCCACAAGAAAAGATCTTGACGGTGATCGTAAAAGGTGTGACATATGATACACCTCGCGATATTGCTGAAGCATTGAACTCCTTCTTTATAAATAGCATTGTTGATATAAACAGGGAAATTGAAGTTGTTCAGAGTCAGAACGACTTCCAATTTACAACTATGTTATGTTTAAAATTCGAAGAAATTACGGTTGAGGATGTTATACGTATAGCAAAAAGGCTCAAAAAAAAACTGGGGGGGGGGTAATTTCCTTCAGAAGGCGTAATTAAAGATTCGGTATCGTACATGGGTTTCTTCTATGCAACCGCTATAAACAAATCCATGACTACTGGAATAGTGCCAGACATGTGGAAAATTTCGACAATAGTACCAATTAGGAAAGTAAAAGATTCAATAATGGCAGAAGAACTCAGGCCGATAAATACATTGCCGAACATAGAAAAAATTCTGGAAATTGTAATAAAAAATCAACTGCTTAATTACTTAGAAAATAATAAAATCCTTATAAAGGAACAATCCGGTTTCCGAGAAAGGCACTCTTGCGAGACAGCGTTAAATTACGTCATATCTAGCTGGAAGGAAGAGCTGAGCCTAAAAAAGCATATAGTAGCAGTTTTCATTGACCTGAAAAGAGCGTTCGAAACAATTGATAGGAATATAATGCTCGATAAACTACAAAAAATTGGTATTAGGGAAAATGAATTGCAGTGGTTTAGAAGCTTCTTATCAGACCGGAAACAAAGAACAACCATCGAGTCAGTAGTCTCATCCGAGGCACAAGTGTACATAGGTTTACCACAAGGGTCGGTATTAGCACCAATCCTGTTCAACATTTACATAAACGATATATCATCAGCACTGAAATATAGTAAAGTCAGGTTGTTTGCAGATGATGCTCTACTTGAAGTAAATAAAGCGGACATTTCAATAGCAAGGAGCAAAATGCAAGAAGATTTGGACTCATTGTATAGATGGCTTTGCATTAATAAACTCAAGCTTAACGTTAACAAAACTAAGTTCATTGATTTATCTAGGACGACCAATAGAGAATCACTTAATTTAGATCTAAAAATAATGAATACGAGCATTGAGGATGTTAAAATATTTAAGTACTTAGGGATCCTGATTGACAATAAACTGAGGTTTACGGATCATATTGATTATATTGTTGCCAAAATGGGCAAAAAAATTGGATTTTGGAAGAGATCGTGTAAACTTATTAGTAAGAAATATAAATTGAAAGTTTATAGATCCATCATAGAACCGCACTTGTTATATTGCCCCACAATATTCTTTATTGCCAATGAACCACAAGTAGACAGGTCACAAATTATGCAAAACAAAGCTATGAGATTTATATTGAAAGTGAGGTACGACACCTCCATAAAGAGTATGCTTGATGCACTAAACTGGCTGAGCGTGAAACAGTTGATATTTTACCATAGTATGAAATTTGTATTTTATATCAAGCATGGTAAATTACCAGCCTACCTAAGTGAAAAACTTGTGTATGTGAATGAAACCCATTCTTACATAATCAGGGAAATAATAATTTTAGATTACCTCTTCTCAAAACAGAAATGGACAAGCAAAATATATTTTTCAAAGGCCTGAAATGTTTTAATGAACTACCTAATCATGTTAAAAATTGTGAAAACTTAAACACTTTCAAAAAAAGTTTTTTGGAATATTGCAAAACCCTTCCAATAAGATAAAATATTTTGTATCTGTATTTCATGTTACTGATCCTTGAGCGTACATGGCAATCCAAATAGACACAGAGGAACCTTATGCATCAGGTCAAATTCATATATGGCTCGCAATGAAATTAGGAAAGAATTGCTGATAATATCGTTCCAGACAAACAGTTGGAGTGTTCATGTGAATCACGTATATTTCTACAACAATGATATAATATAATTAATTATAATTGATATTAGAGAAAAATTGTAAGTTTACAAACGGCGATGGTTACTAGGACATGTTTCTGAATTTCACTTCTTCATCAGCTAGCTTTTCGGGAGCTGAGCGTTGAACTCGAATCTCCAACATTCATATCAGTGCAAGCCTTTAGCTGCTAAGCCATATGAATGTCCCGTTTTTCGCTGTACAATTGGTCTCTAAGAGTTGCCTTTTTGGTGATTATATTTCTTTTGATCAGCATGTAGGCACATACACTCTGTATGTAGTTTATTCCTAATGGTGTGGATATGATTTTTAGGCGCGCTTTTGAAAGCTTAGTAACATTTGTTCGGATTTTTACAGTATTTGTTTTTAATACTTCCGCTGTTACTATTATATCAATATGATCATATGTATTTAATTAGCGAGCTTTGCTCATATTGCTTTATACAATGGTTTTTGTAATTGATATAAGAGAAAAATTGTAAGTTTACAAACGGCGATGGTTACTAGGACATGTTTCTGAATTTCACTTCTTCGTCAGCTAGCTTTTCGGGAGCTGAGCGTTGAACTCGAATCTCCAACATTCATATCAGTGCAAGCCTTTAGCTGCTAAGCCATATGAATGTCCCGTTGTTCGCTGTACAATTGGTCTCTAAGAGTTGCCTTTTTGTTTGTGTTCCTTTTGATAATTAATTATGTTTACATAGAAGCTGGTACAGGGAGGATTGAAAATACCTCCTTTCCAACCGTCCGATAAGAATGGCTCATTCTTCTGAGCTGCTAGCTTTTGGGTTGACCGGAATCAAATGCATTCCGATAGCGTAGGTAAATAATAAAACTGTGTAATCATACGTGTTGGAGTAGGGCAGGATTGAGAAAACGTCCTTCCAACCTCCCAATGATATGACTCCAAAACTCGCCCGTTGGGACCACCAGTTCCCGTGCTGATCGGAATCTCATGCATTCCGACATCCCAAACGCTAGAAATCCTATTATTATTAAAATGTATTTATAATTTGTAATAATCTAAGTTTTAGGCTTAAAACGCCGTAATAATAAATAAATAATAAAAATAATAATAACCGTTCACCTATCACAGCGGTTGGATGTATGTCTTCATTATATCTACACCTATCCTGTTTCTTGACTATTGATTTTTACAGCGCTGCGACATCTGTTGCACAAACGATGTGAACATTGGAAATTATGCATAGTGTCATGTTTATTGACACTTTTTGCCCGTCCTCTGGGATGTATTAATAATTTTTTGTTGTTATGTCGGCCTACTGATTTATAAGATAGCAGGTTAGAATCGAGCTCAAGGGCTAACAATAATTATTTTATCATTATTATTGTTATGATAATTTTTTCCTGTAATGAAAAATTTTTAAATTAGATTAGAAGGAAAACATTTTGACAACTGCCAAAGCTCGTTGTATAGATCTATATCGGAAACTGCGAGCAATTCAAGGAGCTCTTTCCCCGTGCTCTGGGATGTATTAACAATTTTTTGTTAATACATCGGTCTACTGATTTATAAGATAGCCGTTATTGTTGTCGTGATGAATGTTTCCTTAAATAAAAATTGTTTTAAATTAGAATAGAAGAAAGGACAGCTGCAAAAGCTCGTTGTTTAGATCTATTTCGGGAGCTGATAAATTCCTCCATAGGTATGATTATCTATCTATATCTTATATATGAGAATGAAAGCCATTTTAAAAATTGCGTTAGTTTCATAAAGTTTTGTAAACGTTTATAAAAACAACTATGAGGAAATCGAGGTGAGAAAGGGAAAGGGAATGGGAATTGGGACTAGGGCTGGAAGTGGGAATGGGAATGTGAAGTTTTGCGGAAGTAGAAGTGGGTAGGGGAGTAGGCAACTGATTGGGAGTGGGAATGGGAGGAAGGCAACTGGAATAAGGGATGGACAAAATTATAAGAAAAATGGAAGATAGAGTCCAAAGGAATGGGATAGATAGTGAAGAAGGGAAAGGAGGCCCAATTTTTAAATGCAGGCAAGCCAACTTTCGAGCAGCATAAAGGAAGATGTATGTTTGTATGCAGCTTATGCACTCCGAAACCACTCCGCCCATTTTATTCAATTTTTATTTTATTTTATTTGCAGGATAGCTTCACAGCAACCTGGAGAGTGTTCCTGTGAAGTTTCTTTCCGGGAAGTAGATCAAGACAGATCTATTCGAAAAATTTCTATTCATGATTCGATTTGCGTGAAATTTGGTATTAAGGCAGCCTTTGTACAGATTAGTATTAACGATAATTTTTTCCTTCGAAGTGGACCAGGGACCGACTAGAACTGGGACTTGGGCTGGGACTCTAACTGAAATTGTTATACCTAACGTTGGAAACACGCCAAATTTTGTATGCAGTTAAGCATTCTGGTAGTGCTTTGTAAACATTATAATATTGTACCGAATTTCAGAGAAACTCCGCTTATTTTACAACCTTCTACTAAAGTTCGAATCACTAAACTGTTGAATAAATTACTCCACTATTCAGTATTGCAAAATGCCCTTTATTAAAGTACTTCACAAGAACACTTCTACTTCTCGACAGATAGCGTGCTTAAATCAAGCTGATTCCATGCCTCAGCTTTACCTCCTTTTATACTCTGTAATATCTCGTTCGCATACTTCTAGGCGTTTCTATTTCTAGAATTTACTACTCGTTTACCAGCTAAATTCCTCAGCTATAACTACAGATGCACGATTATTATAGCTTCTCGCATAGCTCATGCGCGTGTGTATGTGAGTGATACTTCCATAGATGAATGCCTAATTTTTGGGAGTATCTCAGATTTATGCATGTGTTTGTGCGTTGCCCTCCGCTGCTTGTATGGACTATGTATGACAAATTGATTGATTTGCAGATGTGCATACAACTCACTGCTTAGTATCGGCTTAGAGATGATAGTATCCCTTAGAGTTGCTAATATTCATCACACTGCCCTCCACCTAAGTCTAATCGTCTCGATCATACAAATCTCTCGATCTAAGTGCTGCCAGCCTTTCCAAATGAACCACTTTCATTTTGATTGTTGGTTTCCCAATGGTTTGTATGCGGTAGATGGTATCACTGATCTTCTTCACAACTTCGTACGGGCTTGCCCAATTGCACCAACATTTGGATGAAACACCTTTCCGCCAGTGAGGGTTGTATAGCAGTACCAAATCTCCCTCCCGGAAAGCTTCCGAATTATTGTTCTTGTCGTACCTGTGTTTCATCTTACTACTCATTACCCTGGGCCGTCCCTCACACTCTGTTCTTAGGCCAATGAAGAACTACTTCGTAGAGCTTGCGCCTGATGGATTGGCTTCGCATAATCAGTATCGTTCCCACGTTTAACAACAGTAGTGCGCCTGGCTTGAAACTACCTTCGCATTCATTCTGGGAAATGCTTTCCTTCGTTTTTGTGCGTTCATTTGGGTCTGTCAATGATAGTGTTTTTCTCAGGTATCTTTGATTTTGCTTTGTTTGGCCCACTCGTTCCATCAACCTTTGCCTTGAACTTTCGTGGTCTTTGTCGACTCTTCTCCACCAGTACTCGATTATTGCTGAACCCTTTTTCCAAACTGAAGTTAAGTGGCACATCCTGGTTCTCATAGCGCATAATCCTCCGCATATCGATCCTGATGTAATGGTGAACTAGGAAGTCCATTCCCAATACGACTTCATCAACAATCTCCGCCACAAAGAATTTGTGTAGAACCATGACCTTCCCAATGACATCACAGATCACTTCTCCCCGGACTTGGTTATACTCGCCAGTTACCGTACGCAACCTTGCTCCAGGTAATGGCTTTACTCTCCTGTTGACCAAATCAGATCGAATCAAGGAATGATATGCGCCCATATCTACATTCAGTTCACGTTCTTTGTCATCCACATTTCCTTTGCCGGTAAGATTGCTTGAGTTTCTTCCAATTTGCGAGGTAGATATCACAGGACATTCAATAGCTGGGGCAAGTTTTCGATCTTTACATCTGACTCGCTCTTGCTTATCTCCTCCAGCTTTACGTTTACGACCAGCCAAGTTGGAACTACCAGGACCGGTGTTTCAATGACGTGCAAGGTGCCCTGGCTTTCCACACTTAAAACATTTGATCGCACCACTATCCTTCTGTTGCGTTCCTTTTAAAGCTTCCAAAATTGCGTCTACCCACTCTGGCCTTTCTATTTCCACACGGCGAGCTTTAAAAACTGGCTTACACAGAAGCGACGCTGTTTCCTGTATCAGAGCGGTATCGTTTCTGCGAATGTAGGTTTTGGGTTTGCATATGTCGCTCCCTTCGTTTCGACATCCCGTATTCCATTAATAAAGCTCTGAATTTTTACCTCTTTGGTGTATTCCACGGGTGCGTCGGCATTCGCTAAATATGCCAGCCTTTCAACATCCGACGCAAACTTTTGCAATGTTTCCTCAGCCCTCTGGAAGCGGTTGAGTAACTGCATTTGGTATATCTCTCTCCTATGCCCGATCAATGCTTCATAACAGTTCCGTTCGCCTTCTGGAATAGTTTGTAAGATCTCAGCTGTAGGCACTTTCAATGCCATGAACAGTGCAGCAACTTTATCATCGGCATTCCAGTTGTTCACTGTTGCGGTCTTCTCAAACTGTAGCTTAAAGACCTGGAAAGGAACAGAACCGTCAAAAGATGGAGTTTTTACCTTCGGATTGCTCGCTGGAACAGCCGGGCGATTTAGATGGAGCTCTTGTATACGACCTTTTAAAGCATCTACCTCAGCCTCGATTTTGTTCTTAAACTGCATTATTTTTTCGTCCATACGGGCTTCCAGTTGGGCAGAGATCTGCGATGATACCTTTGCTGAAATTTGTCCCGATATTTCGGATATACGTGCCTCCTGTGCTTCAATCCTGGATGTTATTTGTGACGACATTTCGGATATACGTGTCTCCTGTGATTCCATTCTTCCACATTAATTCCTTCCGACTCCATAGCGTCTCGTAGCCGTGCTTGAAGTTCGATCTTATTGCCGGTTGTATTCAATCCACAGTTCTCCAACTCCTTTTTCAGTTTCTGGATCCTTAATTCACTTAACTTTCCCATGTCAAAGTTGTATTCGAAATCTTCGGAATTTATTCAACAATTCCTCTTCTGACACCAATTGTAACGAATCTCAGGGAAACTCCGCTTATTTTACAACCTTCTACTAACGTTCGAATCACTAAATTGTTAAATAAATAACTCCAATATTCGATAATGCAAAATGGCCTTTATTAAAGTACTTCACAATAGCACTTCAACTTCTCGACAGGTAACGTGCTTAAATCGAACGGATTCCATGCCTCAGCTTTAATCCTTTTATACTCTGTAATGTCTCGTTCGCATACTTCTAGGCGTTTCTATTTTTAGAATTTACTACTCGTTTACCAGCTATAAATTTCTCAGCTATAACTACAGATGCACGATTATTTTAGCTTCTCGCATAGCCCATGCGCGTGTATATGTGAGTGATACTTCCACAGATGATTGCCTACTTTTGGGAGTATCTCAGATACATGCATGTGTTTGCGCGTTAAGTTTTGATTTTTATAATAAAAAAAAATATAAATAAATGTAAGGCGCGATAACCTCCGAAGAGATCTAAGGCCGAGCTTCTCTTCCAATTTGTGTCGTGCTCCTCTTGATTTTCCCTACAAATTGGCCGGATGGGACCTACATGTTTTATGCCGACTCTAAACGGCATCTGCAAGGCAGATGAGTTTTCACTGAGAGCTTTTCATGGCAGAAATACACTCGGAGCGCTTGCCAAACACTGCCGAGGGGCGACCCTGCTTAGAAAAATGTTCTTCTTATTGAAAAACCTTATTTCTAAAATTTTGATGTTGTTTTGCCCGGGGTGCGAACCCAGGGCGTACGGTGTGGTAGGTGGAGCACGCTACCATCACACCACGGTGCTGTGCTAATGGCAGCCTAGCGCTAATAATGAGCAGAAGATTTTGTAGCCACATGCCAAAAAGGTAATCATTTATATATAAGTTTTGGTATAAGTTAAGTGCATTCGAGATATAAGGTAGAACACTGCCCCCCAATGCAATATGTTATGTCGGCATGTATTTTATATTATTCTTAGTTACTTTCCTTAACAAGTCACACAATTAAGTAATACCCATTTCTCCATTTTCTCTTCCCAATAGCCTAGAATACGAAGTACTTCGAAGAGCTCTCTGTATGGACTTGAACAAAAAATACAAACCTCCCAGGAAGAAAAGAGGTAAAGGTAATAAGAAACAAGGAAAGAGGAAGAAAAAAGTCAAAGATATGACGGTGGATCGAACACTTGAATCACTATATGAGGAACTGAAGTCCGTAGGCATCATAGAAAAATGCGAAAAAAAAACATTTGATTCTTTTATCTCCGACTTTAATTTCATAGCCGATGACACTCGAGACGAAGATCATTTGACGTAAGTCCATAAAAAAATAACCCAATTCTCTGCATAGCTTTTTTTTGCGGCGGTCGTAGAAAAAAATTGCAATTGGAAAGCAACAAAATATCTGCTAAAGCCATTATGACTGGTGATAGAACGATACGAGTACTGAGTGAGTAGTATCGATACTTTTTCAAAAAATACTCGAGTATTTCGTACTCGATGCCAGCCAGTAATTGTTTCTCCCAATAACTGATGTGTTTTGAACAAAGTTCATATCAAGATACTTTATACATGAAAATGTAAGACAAAACAACAAGGGAAACGTATAGCAGGCCGTTATTTTTTAGGGGTAAATTTATTAGTATTTTTACATTGTTTAATAATTTCATACACATATTTGGTTTCATTTAGTTATACAAATTAACAATAGTACATCCAATTTTTTGACATCATTTTTATCTTCTGCATAGTTCATATTCACACAGCAAATTTAATTCTATGCTTCCCTTTTTTTACATATCTTTCAATTATATGATCAGTATAAACCTCAATATCGAAATTTGTATTTAAAAGTGCAAGACCAGTGAGTCTGTTCTCGGACATTATGGACCGTAACCACGTTTTCAACCGGCGAGGTGTCGAAAAACTCCTTTCAGCACAAGCATTGCTAGCTGGAAGCGTGACCAGAATTTTGATAAGAGCATTTATTGATGGAAACGCATATTCATTGCAATAATTTAAAACTTTTTCAGCTGATAGTGGAATTGATTTTTTGTGTTGCTTCTCAGACCAGCGTTCTGACCACACTTCGTACACTCCATCTAGATTAATTTTATTTCCTTCAATAAGAGATGCGTATCGTTTACCAAGATCTTGGACAAGCTCTGTAGACAAATTATTGTTTTGCAGTGCATTATCTTTGATGATTCGCGATGGGAGTAGCAAATTAAGATTAAAAACTTGCAATGTATCTTCAGGTAATCTACCTTGTAAATCAAGAATGATATGATCAAGGAGAGGTATATAAATTGCTTTTCGATAATACTCTTCAGCGTCTGATGAAGTGTTATTCGCTCGATGTATTTGCTTTTTAGCAATTCGTGGGAGGACAATATCAAACTGCAACTCATCTGCTAAAGCGACTACTTTTTTCTAAAGTCCCGAAAAACGACTTCCTGCTTCAAGTCTATGGTTTTTTAATGTTCGCAAAGTGTCACTCAATGCTTCAGAAGCTTGATTAAAATCTATTGACGGTGCTTGCAAAAGTAAGCTTAGTGGTCGTGTAGCAGAAAGTACATTGCTCAAACAAATCACTGAAATCACGAACTCTTGTCTCGCAAAAAGATTTCAACATAGAACGGGCCTCAGAACTTGTTGTTGAATCTTGCCAAGTACAAATTTCTTGAAATTGTTGCTTCGTTTCAAGAAATTTCTACTTGACATGTTGTGATGTTTTCTTCAAATTGCATCATTTTTTTTCAGACCAGCGCGTTTCACATAGTCCATTTAATGATGCCTGCAGATGTTTTTTGAAAACTATGGTACGTTTCGGAGACTGATTTGGAAAACTGAAAATTTTCTTCATCAACGCAATACAATCCTTTGTTTGAAGAACTTTCGATGTTTTCGCAAGCGAGTTATTAAGACAATGGTTGAAACAAGGACAATGATTAGCATTGGTATATATTTTAAGAAGTTCCTGCACAGCTCCCTTAATTTCTGATGTCATTACAGAAAATCATCTGTTTCAATTCCAACGCAATCTTCGAAGGGTAGTCCTAAATTATTAAAAATATCGATCACTATGTGTGCCAAGGCTACACCTGAAAATTTTTTTCTCCATTTATAACACCTTCTTCTCGGATCGAATCGTACGCATCAAGGAAAGTTACAAAATCGTCTCTTACATTGCCATCATACAAATACCGCAAACAAAGCCTGAGTTGCTCAGTATGACTGCAATCAGTAGCTTCATCGAAAATAATTGCAAAAAATCTAGCTTTTTTAAACCTCTTTATCAAAATAGATTGAATTTCATCTTTGCAGCAAAAATTGCCCTAAAATTACCCTCGTTTGTTGCTAATTCAGAAAAGTTAAGTTTACCGTCATCTCTATGGCCTCTTAATGCTAAATTCTACAATTTTGGAAAAAAAATCTAGTCTTGGGGGTGGCGGGCGATCGCCCCTTCGACCCCCCTCAAATCCGCTACTGCTTTGAGGGCCACTAAATCTCTCACACGATAGCCATGATGCGTGTTTTATCAAAATTTCTTGTATAACTTGTGCTTTTAATATGTTTTCTTTAGCCTCCATTCTGATTTTGTTTCGTTCTTCTTGAAAAATCTTATTTCTAAAATTTTGATGTTGCTTTGCCCGGGAGTTGAACCCAGGGCATACGGTGTGATAGGCGGAGCACGCTACCATCACACCACGGTGGCCGCAGTGAATTATCGAACTTTTTCGATTTTTCGAAATTTTCGATATCGAAAAAGTGGGCGTGGTTATAGTCCGATATCGTTCATTTTAAATAGCGATCTGAGATGAGTGCCCAGGAATCTACATACCAAATTTCATCAAGATGCCTCAAAATTTACTCAAGTTATCGTGTTAACGGACGGACGGACGGACATGGCTCAATCAAATTTTTTTTCGATCCTGATGATTTTGATATATGGAAGTCTATCAGACCAATTCTAAATATTCTCGCGAAATTTTGTTCTCGCGGGTTTTTTTATTCCCGCGGAAAAATTCCTCCAATTCTTTTTTCCTAGGGAGAAGAATAATTGGGGAATAGGAATTACGAAATTTCGAAGTCAGCTGTTTTTTCAATTGATTTTTCGTTGCGCATTTCTTATTTTGTTTAAAAAATTGAAAAGTTTAATTATTGTTGCCAATTGGTTCGAAATTAAGAAATAAGGTATAAACAATGCACATTATTGCATTTCATGTGGTATTCACTGAAATGAGTAATGAATTAGTGCCACAGCAACATCAACAGAAGAGCATAGGAAGAAGACCGGCGGGATAACGCTTCCCAAGGCAGTCGGTTCTATGTACCGGAGCGACTCTGGATTTTTCCCGACCAATTAATTATTGTTGCCAATAGGTTTGAAATTAAGAAATAAGGTATAAACAATGCACAATATTGCATTTCATGTGGTATTCACTGAAATGAGTAATGAATTAGTGCCACAGCAACATCAACATCAACAGAGGAGCATAGGAAGACCGGCGGGATAACGCTTCCCAAGGCAGTCGGTTCTATGTACCGGAGCGACCAAGGACTGTCATTTCAGTGTAACCCCATTTAATTTGTTGCGTCCCTCCCACAAATTGTCATCTCCCAGCAGCTCCTTGCAGCAGGACTGCTCCATATTCTCTTGCTCCGGGAAGGTATCGAATCCAATCCGGGTCCGTCTCCTGACCCCGGTCCTGAGAAATGGTTTTGCTGCATCTGCCGGAAAAGAATCTTTTTAGGACGGTCATACTCTGTTCAGTGTGTCTGTTCAGTGTGCATCGTAGAGGTTATTCTGGGCTTTATCCCAAAACCCCACGTCCACGTAACTTTTTAACTTTTATAAATCTTTTGTGGCTCCTTGCTGTTCACGTCCAAGGGCGTCCCGTAGTCTACGCCTTAGCGCCCCCCACTACCTTCCAGCAGCCCCGCTGCTCAGCAAGCCACAACTAGTACCCGCTGCTGCTCGCGGCGCCAACAACTCAAACAGCTGCTACCACTCATAACTACTATCTTCGTAGCAGAGTCGGTAGCAATGCTGAGAATCAGCCCCTTCCCCGTCTTCTCCCCCCCCCCCCCTCTTTACTGGCAGCAATCGTGTAGGTCAGGGAAACAGACTCTTAGTCCCTAACCCCGTTTGGCCCAGTCCCAGGGCCACAACAGCATTTGCGTCCTAGCCTTTCAGAACCCAGGCGTAGTCACCCGTCACTTACTCCCAGAGTGACGACGTCTCCCGTTGCACTTCAGAATTCTGCAGTTAAACTGTAATCGATTAACTGGGAAGATCACGGAGATAGTCGATTTCATGAAGCGACACAACATCCGCATTGCTGCGATTCAAGAGATTAAACTCACAGCAAGATCTGAACTGCAAACCTGTTCTGGGTATAATGTCCACAGAAAAGATCGCATGAGCGGAAATGGAGGCGGCCTCGCGTTTATCATACACCACTCTGTGCAATATCATATATTTGATCCTGGCATCGACTGCAGGGACAATGTCTTAGAACGTCAAGGCCTATCTGTCCGGTCAGGCGATGCAAACCTAGAAATCATCAACATCTACATCCCTCCTGCCAACTGTTGCCCCAGTGGGTACCGCCCTAATATCAGAGCCTTACTCACTGGCAACAATCGCATTATCTTAGGCGATTTCAATGCCCATCACGATCTATGGCATTCAAATTTGCGTGCGGACAGTAGGGGTGAGATGTTGGCGGATTAAATAGAAGAAACGACGTTCTGCACAATAAACGGAGACGCCCCCACACGTATGAGAGGAAGCTGTTACAGTTCGCCAGATATCTCAATCGTGAGCGCAGAACTCGTAAACTGCGTCAACTGGCAGCCGATGGTAACATTGGCATCCGACCACCTGCCTATACTTATTTCGCTCGAGCGTACCGCCGACTTCATCGTCACCGAAAAACGCACCTTCATAAACTTCAAAAAAGGAAAGTGGGAGAATAAAAATCTTATACAGACAACCTCTTTGCTGCCCTCCCTATCCCGACTGATGCCCGCCAAGGGGAGCGTGCCTTCCGCAAAGTCATTGAATCCGCCTCGGCGTGACCTGTATGATCTGTAATTTTGAAATCAAGGTTTATGCCGGAAATATTATTAAAAGTACTACAGCTGCTGCGACCAAAAACATGGTCGATGCAGATTCCAGAAACACTACGAGTAGATACATTTAAGAATGATGTTAAACCATGATTAGCCATAAGCGTTAGGTAGCTATCAGTTGTATCACTCAGTCTGAGGATATCCAAATTAAAGTCACCTAAGATAATGAAATTGCCTGAATTCTCGCTACAAAGTAGAGTTGAAAACTCTTCCAAAAATGTCTGTGCAGAAACCGAATGTAATCTATAGACAGACATGAAATTAAAAACTTTGTCAGATATGATTAAGGAGATCTTTAAAATATCTGCGCTTGTAATTTTATACTCGACATATTCACACTCGTAAATATTTCGAACAAAAGCTCCAACACCACCTGCAGAATATTAGTCATTAATGTATACCAGTCATAGCATGATCTGTAATTTTGAAATCAAGGTTTATGCCGGAAATATTATTAAAAGTACTACAGCTGCTGCGACCAAAAACATGGTCGATGCAGCTTCCAGAAACACTACGAGTAAATACATTTAAGAATGATGTTAAACCATGATTAGCCATAAGCGTTAGGTAGGTATCAGTTGTATCACTCAGTCTGAGGATATCCAAATTAATGTCACCTAAAATAATGAAATTGCCTGAATTCTCGCTACGAAGTAGAGTTGAAAACTCTTCCAAAAATGTCTGTGCAGAGACCGAATGTAATCTATAGACACACATGAAATTAAAAACTTTGTCAGATATGATTAAGGAGATCTTTAAAATATCTGCGCTTGTAATTTTATACTCGACATATTTACACTCGTAAATATTTCGAACAAAAACTCCAACACCACCTGCAGAATATTGGTCATTACTGTTAGCAAAAAAAGTATATCCAGGTATCGTAAAGTCTCGTATTTCATGAGAGTATATCCATATTTCGGAAGCAAAAATTAAATCGGGTATGTTTTTAAACAAATCAAAATGGCAGAGTCACTAGTACTACCCAATAAATTTAAATCATTAATCTGAATTCTTAATGTTAGTTAAGAATAATAACGCAAATCGCGGTAGGCCCAAAAACAATACTTTCAACATGATTCGTGTACTGGGCAAACAAAAGGACGGATTTAAAATATGTCACATCAATGCTCAAAGTCTCCCTATGAAAATTGATGAATTTAGATATCTTTTTGAATGTTCCAATGTAGATGTCGTGTGTGTATCGGAGACTTGGTTTTCAACATATCATTCTGATGCTCTTTTCAATGTATCTGGGTATAATTTTTATCGCTATGATAGGGCTGGGCATGGAGGTGGTGTAGCTATATATATGTAAAAATGTGTATATCGTTCAAACTCAAGTATCCGTCAGTATCTAATGAGTCTGTTGAACATAGTTTTCTTGAAATATCGTCAGGATCGAGTAAAGTGCTTGTAGGGTGTGCTTACAGACCTAACAAACAGGTTGATTACTGCCAATCCGTTGACTGCATTGAAAATATTATACTTGGCTACAGTAATATAGTCATAACTGGGGATTTAAATTGTGACTTGCTAACTGACACTAAACTCACTCTTTCAATGCAAACACTCGGTCTTCTACCTGTAAATTGTACATCACCCACACATTTTACACGGACCAGTAGTACCCTTTTAGATGTATTTTTTGTAGATTCAGGAACGAAGGTGCTTTTGTATGACCAACTATCAGTGCCAAACTTTTCTAAACATGATCTTATATTTCTCACATATGACTTTCATATCTCCAATGATTTGATTTCGTTTACATATCGTGATTTTGCACATATTGATTATCACCAACTAGAGATGAAAGTTGATTCGGTAGATTGGAGATTAGTCTATACCCTAATATCAGCAGATGATCAGATAGAATTCCTCCAATCAAAAATCAATAATCTGTTTGAAAAGTTTGTGCCCTTAGTTTTGAAGTCAAAATGCGTCATGAGCTTCCCATGGTTTAACCATCAAATAAAAGAGTTGATTGTTACGCGTAATAAAGCGTATCTAAAATGGAAGCAATGCAGGTCTAAGGAGGCATACCATGATTTCAAACTTAAGAGAAGGGAAGTAACAAAAGCCATTAAACGTCAAAAGTTTGTGTTTTATGAAAGCCAATTCAACTCGGCCATAGGCTCCAGTCAAATATGGAAACGTATTCGTGAAATAGGTATTGGTGCTAAAAATAATTTCAATGATGAATCCCTGGACATCAACGACTTAAATGAAAAGTTTGTCGATTTGTCGGTATGTAATAGTAATATATGCTATGACCGTTACAAATAAAAAGGTAGTTTAGCTGCGTCTAATTTCAGTTTTAAGAGCGTTGATGAGTGCGATGTTGTTCAAGCTATACTTAGCATCTAACGCCACGGGTTTTGACGGGATTCACCCGAAGTTTTTGAAGTGCTTACTCCCAAAGATCTTACCATACCTTACTTACGCTTTCAATACAGTTTTATTTACGTCGAGTTTTCCAGACTGCTGGAAAAAATCTAAAATCATTCCGGTTAGTTAACCCAATGGCGACTTTAGGCCAATTGCCATCTTACCATTCCTATATAAAGTTCTTGAACGACTAATGCACAATCAAATCTGTTACTTCGTCAATAATAACTCACTGCTTAGCCGGTATCAATCTGGATTTAGCATATCTATACAGATGACATTCAACTATATCTTAGTTGTCCCTTAGATTCCATAAATGTTTGCATTGGGAACATAAACATCGACCTAGATGAGATCTACACTTGCGGCTGTCATAATGGCCTAATCTTGAACACAAACAAGTCCCAATGTACAGCAATATATAAAAAAAAACGATTTGAACTCGCAAATTTTCACGAGATAAAGTTGAATAACACTGTAATAAAATATGTAGACACTGTAAAAAATCTGGGTGTGATTTGCAACAGAACGCTAACATGGAACAAACAAATATCGCTAATGTAGGCCGCGTGTATGGAATGATGAGATCACTATGGAGCGTCCAGCAATTCACGCCACCTAAAATTCGCTTACTTCTAGCTAAAGCGTATCTTATACCGAAATTGCTATATGGCTGTGAACTATATGCCGGTTGTGATAGCATGGGTAGGAGGAAACTTAATATCCTATACAACAACGTGGCTAGGTATATTTACAGTGTTAAACGTTATGATCTCATCTAAATTTTTGCTCTAAAAATATTTTCCATCTCATTTGAAAATATCTTAAAACTCAGATGCTTAACATTGTTACATAAAGTGATAGTTACGCATGAGCCAGATTATTTGAAAGAGCGTTTAGTTTCATGAGATCCTCTCGATCACTCGCTATCTGTAGCATGAAATATACTTGCTCGGTTACCGAGCGACAGTTTTTTGTTGTCACAGTTCGCCTTTGGAATATTCTATCAACAGCGATTAGAGGTTTGAAAAACACAACCCGGTTCAAACACGAAGTTATGCAACACTTTGCCAAATATTGTGTTTGTTTACATCACCAAAAAGGTCAGTGGTTAATTTTCACTTTGCCTTTCGTTTACTAGACATCACTTTTCTCTTCATCTCAATAGAAGCAAAGTGAACACGCAGCACATTACCCAAATGAGAGGATTCATTTCTCTTCTGTAGTTTTTTAATATAACATCTGCTTAAATCTTCTGTCGTCCCGGTTATACCCAAAGCAGAGCTTAAAATATTTTTTGTGCATTCACTGGCATTCTCACTTCCTAGCTGCGGCACACCAACAATGTCGACAGCGCTGCTTAGCAGTTGTTGCTCTCTCCAGTTCAATGCACTTTCAAGCTTGCATACTTTAACACACAGTTTTGAGTTTTCCTCTTTGAGCTTCTTTAAAATGTTGAGAAAATTAGTATTTTGTTTCTTTAAACTAATGATCTCGTCATACAACAACTGCAAAGTTATCTCTTTCGTGCCTGTGCCATTATTATTATGCACTTGCACTTGCTGAGGGAGGTGGGAACCACTTGCATTGGTGTTGTTATTGTTGTCGTTAGTTTTGGAATATTTCCAAATGTCTTTTGCGTTTGTTGTTTTTGTACGTTTTGCATGTTCTGCTTTTGTTTAGAAGGCGCCGATGACATTAATTTGTTTGATGTTTGTGAGGCAGTCTTTGTTCCGGTCGGAGCAGATACATCCATGGCAGCAGCAGATATAGAAGCTTGCAATGGCTGTTGATGTATGGACTTTCTGCGCAAAATAGAGCATGATTTGCATCGATGCTTAATGTTGTTGCACTTCATATAGTCCAAATCAGCAGCAGTAATTTTGGCGCAAGAGGCATGATAAAAACTTCCACAATCCGCACACGCGACTTCGGTCACATCCACTCTATCGACTTTGTCTTTGCAAGTTGTACAAAACATATTTATGTATGTATAGAAAAAACGTATTGGCTATAGTGTTGAAATAAAACGTATTAACAAAGCGCGCACCCCACGACACTGCGAAAACACGTCCGCACACAACGAAAGTCAATACAACAAAGAAAGGAAATGTATTTCAATTATAAAATGAATATAAAAAATGAATGAAGGAAGATTGGTGTTAAACTTGCTGCTGTCTATGTCAACTTTTCCTCAGCTAATCTCTCTTTTCACACGAGTTACTGCTGACAGTTGTCTTGTTGATGCTAGATTCGACCGGTGTTCAGGGTAACCATCTCATATATATAGATCCGATCAAAATCGTATAAGGACCACGCCTACTTTCATGACATGGGGCTTACCGTTTGAATCTTAAGAAAAATATACATATATGGTACGCAACAATATTTCCAGTAGAGATACATAGATTTATCTCAAGCTTTTAATACAGTCGACAACGGCACGTAATTGCAATACTTGTAAGGTCCCACCGTCCTCCTAGTCTCAAAAGGTGGACCGCAAATTATCTGTCTGGTCGGCAGACATCGGTGCAATTCAGGAACGTAGCATTTAAGCCCAGAAGAATTAAACAGCATGTTGTTCTATCGCCGCTTTTATTTAACTTCTACATAGCGAAGCTCCCTTCGCCACCAGAAGCAGTTTCCATTGTTTCTTACGCCGATGACTGCACGATAATAGCTACAGGTCCTGTCCCACCCATCGAATACCTTTGTAATTAAATAAAAAACTCTCCCTGATTTCTACAGTTTTTTCCTCTCACGGAACCTGTAATTGTCACCGACCATATCATATGCGGCCTTATTCACAACATACAAAAAACAAATGTCGACCATGTCGATGGCATTGCGTTACCGACTAAAAAGACATACTATGTGTGGGGCTCAATTAGGATATACATTTTGTAGAGCATGCATCATGTTCCGAGAATCCAGAGCCGTAAAAAAATTCTCAAATATCTCGCCGGCAACGGCTGGCCGCTTGCTTTCTACGCGTCCCCGATATGGTCGCCGAGCCTAAAAGTTACTCACTTGAAGACAATACGGGCCTGTAAAAACACCGCTCTCAGAACTGACACGTTCTGTCTTCTTATGTCCCCAGAGCACCACCTACATTGTGAGGCAAGAGTACTCCCCATAAGGGAGAAATTAAATGCTGAAAAACAGTTTCTCTTCAATATATAGAAACCTGGGTACCCCAACAGACATCTTATTAAAGACGCCCCGCCTCCCAGGGTCTTAAGAATTCATCTCCGCAAGCATTATGAAGAAATACGCCACCTGAGATCTCAGCCGTATGTAGAAGAAGACTACAAAAAGGTTCTCAGTGATATCCACAAAAAGGCGTCGGACCTCTATGCCAGAAATCGCCCGGCGGACCCCGTTTATAGGGTAAAATACCCTGAACTCGCAGAATTGGAGATCAATCTCCCTAGGGAGACGCGCGTCACTCTAGCTCAACTTCAATCTGCATACTGTAACAGGTTAAACGCTTACCTATCCAGACTCACCCCCGTCATGCATAATGTATGTCGTGCTTACGACGTGTACCCACATGACACCAACCATCTTTTCAATTGCAATGTGGAACCTCTAACACCCCTTTCTCTGTGGCCACCCGCCTTTAAACTGCAGGTTTCCTTGGACTCCCGTTAGAGGATATTGATGACAATTTGTGAGTGGTCGCTCCAATTGGATGGGGCGAAGCACTGTTACAACAACAACAACCATTAGAGATATGGCAGTGCAAGGTACATAAGTTCTATTTGGTAAATATCACAAAACGTTAGATGCCATACAAAAAAATACCTGACGCGATTTACCTCCGAGGAGATTTAGACCCAGCTTCTCTTCCAATTTACGTCGTGCTACATATTTTATGGTGATTCCGAACGGCATTTTCAAGGCAGATAAATCTTCCCTGGGAAGCTTTTCATGGGAGAAGTATACTCGGAGTGCTTGCCAAACGAGAGGCGACCCCGTTTAGAAAAACTTTTTTTAACTGAAAAATGGGTATGTAATGTTCGGTTTCGTACAAACTTCCTTACTGGTTTTCTCTTAAATTCAAAACATACGATCTCATTAAAAAAAAAATTCCTTTCCTTCTGAAGTACTCAGTTGGATCGAGTATACTCGATATCTTTTAGTGCGTATGAGTACTAGCATCGATACTGTGATCCAAGTATTTTATATGAGTACCAGTATCGATACTATTTCTAAAAGTTCTATCACTAATTATGACTCAAGCTTGACGGTATATGTACCAACATTCTTACTTCAATTGAAAGTATGCGCTCACAAAATTTTAGCTTTTATAAAAAAAAAAAACGAAGATCTGGCAGTCATGGGCTCTTGTTCTATATATGACATGCGCCCATAACGTTTGCTAATTAGCTTGCAAGCGACTTACACATAGTGATAGCACTTTTAGAAAAAGTATCATTACCGGTACTCATATAAAATAGTCGGATCAACTCGATGCTAGTACTCATACTCAATAAAAGATATCGAGTATATTCGATCCAAATTGAAGAAACTTTTTTTTTAAAAGCAGATCGTATGGTTTGAATTTAATAGAAAACAAGTAAAGAAGTTTAAGTTTGGAAAAAACCGAACATTATATACCTATTTGTCTACTCTTACATATATTTCAAGGATACATTTAAAGAGAAACGTCATGAACATTAAAAAAATGATTTAAAGGGTTTTTGTAGACTTATGGCTAGTGATAGAACGATAAGTACTAAGTAAAGTATCAATACTTTCCTTCGATACATTTACCCGATACTTTACCAAGTGCCGATGGTCTACACTTTTAAGGTCAACTAAGTTCAGTCCATTAACCACTTAACTTGAGCAAAAACTAAGATCGTCGGTGGTAAAAACTTCATATTTCACTTAAACCGACATTTATGGAATGGGAGACCATTTCTGCCTGGTGGTAAAAGAAGAGTACGTGCCTATTGTCCAGAGTTATTAACTCCAACAAAATTATGACAAGCTGCTAACTCCATAAATTTTCAACACGTTTTAAATTGCCATGACATAGAGGTTCTCGTTCTACTGTAAAAATTTTGTGGATAGAGTTCGCAGATTTAGAGCATCGTTGGTACTGAAAGCGATCGAAATCAGATTATATACACGCCTACTTTCAAAAATGGGAAAAAAGGGACAATATAAAAGTTTAAAAATAACAGTCGGTTTTGTGAGTGGCGAATGAGAGAATGCCTCTTTATTCAAATATTGTCAGCTTATTTATACTAAATTATTCTAAACATATTATTACATACATATTTACTTTAAGCATACATACTTACATACATTTTTTCTTTAAGCATGCATACTTACATACCTACATACAACTCGACACAAAACACATCTGCGTTGAGCTTTGACTTCTGTGGGAACCGCAATGAATGCAAATTTGGTTGGGTCGTGCGTTGTACACACACCTGTATAAAATCGTGTGAATTGCTCTGTCAGTAACAATTACCAAATGCCCCTTTTGTGTTGGTTAAAATTTAGACACTTTTTTTTTTGCAGGTAGCATGTTAACTGGTTTACTCATTTGGCATTGAAATTGTTGGCTGCTTGCACTACATCTCCCTTTTTTTCAGAATGCTTATGCATTTGGAGAATGCAGGGGCCATCCTCGACAAATTTGGATGCATACGATTTTCAATGAGAGCTATTCCACCGCCACCTGGAATTAAATAACACGTTTAGCGACTGACAGAAATCGCTGGAGAGCGCTTGTCTCCGCTCTATGCTCCAACTAGGAGCGATAAGTTTTGCTTCTGAATGGCTATGGTATTAGTTTTAACTTTTGCGATTGTCAACTTGATGTTCAATTCTATCTAGGAATATAATAATATACATAGTTCTTCAAACAAGCTATTTTTATATTCAGCTCCCATATCCGTTATTATTGTTTTCATACTTCCATAAATTAAGATGAAATTTTGGAATATGGCTCTGGCTACTGTTTTTGCATGTTTGCTCTGTATAGGAATTGCAACTAAGGATTTAGTCAAATCACATATTAGAGTGACAGCGTATTCGTTTCCATTTAATGATCTTGGTAAGGGTCCAATTGTATCTATTTGTACTGTCTCAAACGCCTTCGGTAGTGTTTCAAATCAAAATCATTGGTTCTTTTAAATTTTTATAAATTTTATTTTTATTACAATTTACGCATTTCTTTATATATTTTCTAATATCATTTTTCATATTTTTCCAGTAATATTTTTGTCTTATTTTATTAGTTGTACGATTGATTCCTGGGTGGGCACCATTA
Organism: Eurosta solidaginis; assembly: GCF_040869045.1. Taxonomy (NCBI): domain Eukaryota; kingdom Metazoa; phylum Arthropoda; class Insecta; order Diptera; family Tephritidae; genus Eurosta; species Eurosta solidaginis. Next base: position 88,528,958 of record NC_090323.1, on the reverse strand, counting down.
ACAGGATCATCGTGATATTTTTGAAGAATCTTTTTAATTTTATCATTTTCCGTCACATGCACAACCCCCGGAGTTAATGCAATAGTTAAGTTTTTGAAAACTTTGGTACCTATTTCTTTAAATGTCTCTACTCGAGTATAATTAAACAATTTGTCTCCTAAGGACAACTGTATTTTGTTAATTCCCAAATTGCCGGCTTTTTCCATAACCTGGTAAAAAATTGGCCTAAACCAATCTTCGCCTCAACAATTTGATTCTCCATATTTATTTCACTACAAATTTTCTTTCCTTTTTTGAAATATAATTTCGGAGGATCGAAAACGAGCTGGACTAGTCTTTTTACTTTACATTTATTAAGCGCTTCGTATACTATAGGGTTCTCTTTGTGACTTTTCTCCTCTTAATTTCTATTACTGTTATTACTGGAATTCTTTTTAGTTTGCGATCTTGTCGTGACTTTCATTATTTTACATGCCTGTACTGATATTTCTTTCAAATCATTCATATCTATTCGTGACAGAGCGTCTGCCACATAATTTTCTTTTCCGGCTATGTACTCCACCCAAAGTCATACTCTTCCAAATCTAATCTAATTCTAGTTAATTTAGATGAACGGTTTTTCATTGAGAATAAATATGTTAAAGGTCGATGATCCTGTTTCACTGTGAATTTCCTGCCATAAACATATGGTCTAAAATATATAATAGCCCAATGTATGGCCGCCAATTCTTTTTCGATCGTGGCTTTATTTATTTCGCCTTATGTAAATGATCTTGAGGTGTAGGCAATGGGTAATTGTTTTCTTCATACTCTTGGCTTAGCACAGCACCGAAAGCATAACCACTTGCGTCAGTTGTAATAAAGAACTTTCTATCAAAATTCGGATATTGTAGGATATTTGGACTAAGTAATGCACTGATAATTGGGTCTGGTTAAATTCCAGTACTTGTGCATTTATGTCCCAGATAAGTAACTTCTTGGCTGAAAAATAGACATTTGTCCGGATGCAATTTTAAATTATATTTTCTGCATGTGGAGAATACATCCCGTAAATTTTAATCATATGTTTTTCGGAGCATCTTAATACGACTAAATCGTCCATGTATAAGAATGCTTGTGATGGTTTTAGACTTGAGAATGCTAACGTCATCATCCTTTGGAATAAGTTTGGAGCTACTTCGAGGCCATAAGGCAATCTTTTGAAACGATAAGTACCGTTATCCGCTGTCAAGGCTGTGATATCCCTTGCCTCTGGGCTCAGTTCTAATTGGTGAAATCCTGACATTAAATCTAGGCATGAGAAATATTTCGCTCTCCCCAATTGATCCAGAATGTCATCTATTCTAGACAAAAGGAATTTATCAGCTGTTAATTTTTTATTTATTTGTCTGAAATCAACAACTAATATCAACCTTTTTTCTTCTTTGCTCCGAAGAGATTTTTTAGGTACCAATAAAATAGGGCTGTTGTACTCTGAGGTTGATGATTCCACAATATCATCTTGAATTAGTTTGTTTACTTGTTTATTTATTCCATTCTTATGTGCTTGATGTAGTCTATAATTTTTAATATACACAGGAGTGTTATCTTTCAGATGCAACTTTTGTTTGTAAAAACTGTTGGTCGTGATTGGTTCTGTTTCTAATGAGAATATATCAACGAATTCTGAGCATAATGTGTTGAGTGGTTTACTAGCGAATGGTGGGAAATTTTTATTCAATCTATTCTAATTTTTTTTATTATTAGCTTTACAGTGAGGTGTATTTTCAATTATTACATAATCCTCTAAATTTTCTGTTTTGATGTCATAATCTTGAATGATTGCATGTTTATCTGTTGTATTTATTATTCTTATTAAAGCTTGATTTGAGTTTACCATCGTGTTGGCTACAAAAATGCCATCAGTCAATTCTTGATGAGGTACTAATAGTTCCTTATTGTAACTATTGATATGAACCTGTCTAATTACTTCGGATCTTGCGGGTATTGTAATGCTATTGATTGTTGGTTTATTTGTCATTTGTATAACTATATCTTCTGGGTAATCGTATAGTCGTAGTATTAGGCTGTGCCCCATTTTTATTATAATCTAAAATGCAATTATATTCTTTAATGAAGTCGAGTCTTAAAATTCCATCACATGGGATTGGGAAATTGTCTTCTACCTACAATGTGAAATTTGTGTCCTATTAAAAGACTATCATCTGTTAGATCTGCTTTTACTGTTCCAAGTGTGCTTGTTATGTCTCGGCCAATACCTTTTAAATCTGTGATCTGTGAGTTATTTATTGTGATATTACTGTCAATTTGACCCTTCTTTATTATTGAGATATCCGCTCCTGTTTCTATCAGGAACGTTGAAGATGACATATTTAGAGTAGTATTGGAAGATATGTAGCTGTTCAGATGCAAGTTGAATGTATATACTTTATTACCGTTGGAGTTTACTGTTGGAGTGGAGTTGGCTGGATTTCCTGTTGGTTTATATTACGGAGATTGCTCGTGTTACTCTGATTATCTTCACTGATCTCCAAAATTGCGTCTTGGGAAATTATTATTTTGTCTATTACTATTATTATTATTATATCTGTTAGCATTACCATAAAATCTTCGGTTTTGGTTACATTGATAATTATTATTTTGGTAGCTTCTTCGGAAATTAACTCGGTAATTAAAAATAGCCTCGTTCATAGAAGTGAACGTTCCTGCTTGCATTATCAGTTTAACTCTTTCGTTAGCCGAGTTCTTACACATGACCAGCTGACAGCTGATTGTGTGGCATATTTGGTTGCCACATCAGATGCAAGACCGTCGGATATGTAAGAACCCTCCAACGATTTTGTTAATTTTTCGATTTCGGTAGTGTACTGGTTAGCTGTTTTACTGCGCTGTTGGACGTTTAGGAGTTTTGCCGTCAAAACTTCTACAGATTCACCTTTAATTGCTGAACTCAACTTTTGCTTTATTGCTTGCATTGAATTTTCAGTGCTGAAAAGGTTTCTAGCTGTTCCCTTGAGCTTAGTTTTTATCATGGAGACTGCTATTGTCTCGTGAGTATTCTTAATTTGTTCTAGGATATCTAGTGCGTCTAAGAAACTATGTAAGTTCTCAGGCTTACCATCAAACTCAGGCAGAATTGACGAAGCCGTTTTTAAGAATTCTAATGTGGTTTGTGCCATTTTGTCTTTTCTTCTTTGGTGTCTCTATTAAAAATTTCTTTTTGTTCCTGTTTTTGTTCTTTTTTTTTTGTTCTGGTTCCTCTTCTGAATCGGAGGCTGACTCCAGCAGGAATGTGTTAAAGTCTATTTCTATTTCGTTTGTGAAACTCGTTGGTACTATGAATGCTGTATCATATCTTGCCAGTGAGGACACCAATTTGTCTCTAACGCTGGTAAAAATTTGATATGCTTGGTCTTTTCGATTGCCGTCTAGTTTACCATTTAACTGTTGTATTGTTTTTCCTATTTTGTTAAATGCTACAACTATTATTTTGAGATGCTTTACTACTGTTTCTGCCTTTATTTTGTCTTTTTATTAATACATTTGTAAGATTTTTCTCCTATCGTCTTTTTTTCTACGAGTAGTTTAACGATACCTTCCCATTTTCCCATTGGGGATGGTAGATAAAAAAGTTTGCTAAACCTTATCTAAACCTTCGGCGCGGCTGGCATATCGCTTTTTTAGGAATTTGTAATGGGTTGAGTAGAGATTCAGAAACAAATTAATGCAACTAACTACACAGATTATTAGAAGCATGACCTTAATAACATCTAGTGCCTCAGGATGGTCTACTACTTGGACTGAATTTACAACGTTTGCCGTTGGTTTTTCTATTTTCGATTCTTGGCTTTCCATCGTAAAAAAATATGAAACACTTTTTTTTTTATTAATTTGTTGTCATTATATTAGTCTGTTCTTCCCATAAATTTGACTTCGAACCTACATATTTCTTCAGGTGTTGTTGCTTGTGGGTTTTTTACATTACATATTGTTGGTTCCCTAGGCATATCAATAAGTTTCCACCATGTTTTCCACCATACTAGAGTTTTTTCTTCATCTACAATTTTTATTTCATTTTTAATGTCCTCAAGTGGGCCTTTTACATAAGTTTTAAAATTCCTAGTTCTTTCCATAATTAAGATCAATAGTTTTACAATATTTTTATTTTGTCACCCTAATGCTTATATATGTTTTGTTGTTGTTTTTTATTTTTATAATTATTATTCCTTAATCCCTTAATTTCTTGTTTTAGTTGAATTTTTTCTTCCTGATTAGTACTTAAATTTATTTTTTCATAGATCCTGGCTATTGGGTTTCTAATGTTAAATTGCTTTCCTCTTTTTCTTTTCAACTTGACCGGCTTTAGGCCTTTAGGTTCCTCAATTTTTGAATCCTATTTCTCTTTCTGTACTCATCGATTGTTATTGGCTTAGGGCTTTGCTTGATTTTCTCGGGTGTTTTGTTTTTACCTCCTTGCAAATTTAAATTTAATCCAACTAATTTATCAAAAATGTGGTCAAATTGACTTTGATTTTTTATGTCCTCTTCTGGGAAGATAATTTAGAGGGGTAAACAAATTATATTTATTTTACAGCAAAAATATAAAATTTTTGCTCGTCAATAGGCAGCAGTTAGGTTGCCCGAATATTTTCCTATTTAAAAATAATGTCAAACCGACTTCAGAATTAAGCTAATTATACTTATTATAATTATACGTATTATGCTGCCAGTCCTGTTGTTTATTCCACCCTTTTTATGCTCTGACCGACTTCAAAAATTTCTTCCCAATTATGTACCACCTTATCACCGTTGGACATTTCTGGCTTGTTGTAGATTTGTATTTGTAGAAATTGTGCTTATTTGAAGTGTGTTGGAATTCGAAATGTACAAAAGTGGGCGCCAGCGCATCTAATGGTAGCGTATTTGTTTTTCAACTGCCGCAATTTTCATGTAATCTTCATCGTTGGAGCCCAAATTTAATTCATCAAAAACATCATTGCAAAAGCGAAATTTGTGTTTGTTCCTTATGCGGTTCCTTTGTTTCTTCTTCCAGTTTACTGACAAAAAATTTAACCGCGATAAAAATTAGATTCGGAAAAACACGTCCTATACCATCCCTTTTCGCTTCTTTTACAAGGATTAGGCTGTAATCAGCCAGTATAATCCTTACCAATAAATAAGCAGGATCGCCATATAAAAGTTTCAAAAGAACAGTCGGTTTTGTGAGTGGCGAATGAGCGAATATTGTCAGCTTATTTATACCAACGCAAATGTGTAGTTGTTGTTGACAATACTTACGCCAAGCCTTTTATAGCATCCACAGGAATACCCCAAGGCAGCATTTTGGGGCCACTGCTTTTTGTAATTTTTATTAATGACATTTCATCCTGCTTTCAGTATTCCCACTTTTTGCTGTACGCTGATGATCTGAAGGTGTTTACAACTGTTTCTACTCCTTCTGATTCAGAAAATATTCAGTCTGATCTGAACAACGTTGCTGATTGGTGCCGTAATAATAATCTGCCTTTAAATATTGGTAAGTGCTTTCACGTAACCTTCTCTAAGTCTCGTGGCACATTTCCCACTTCATATTATATTGACGGCTCTCGTCTGTCCACACGTACTGAGATTTCTGACTTAGGCGTAGTTTTCGACTCGCAGTTTTCGTTTACCACTCACATAACCTCGATAATTGCTAAATCCTATTCGGTTTTGGCTTTTATTCGGCGATTTAGCTCTGACTTAACAGATCCTTATACTCTTAAGTTGCTGTTTACGTCTCTCGTACGCTCTAAGTTGGAATATGCTTGCTTTATCTGGAGGCCTTATCATGACTGCCATATCAAAAGGCTCGAGCGAGTCCAAAAAGTCTTTTATGGTTTGGCCTGCGGTCTCTGAACTTTTCTGAGCCGATTCCCTCTTATAATGCCAGATGTGCACTCATTAGCCTTCAATCACTTCAAAGTAGGAGGACCATTCTTTCTCTTACTTTTGTCTATGATATTATTAATGCTGTGATTGATTCACCACGTTTACTCGAGAGTATTTGTCTCCATATTCCCCCTAGATCACTTCGAAATTGGGATATATTTTATATTGATTGCGCCCGGACCCTCTATGCCTCTAACGCTCCCATTTTTAGAGCACTGAGGGAGTTCAATACTATCTCAAATTCTTTGGCCATTGACTTTTCTTTGCCAAAGACCACCTTCAAATCTTTGTTGAGTGTAATAATTTTTGATTGTATTGCTAAGGTCTGTATTTTTAAGTACAAACTCAAGTAGTCTGTAAGAACATTAGACTATTTTTGAAATTAAATTAAATAAATAAATAAATAAATAAAAAATTATTTTAAATATATTCTTACATACATATTTACTTTAAGCATACATACTTTCATACATATTGACTTTAAGCATACATACTTACCTACATACAACTCGACACAAAATATGTACCTACACATCTGTGTTGAGCTGTGACTTCTGTGGGAACCGCAATGTCAGCAAATTTGCCACAATGCAAATTTGGTTTGGTCGTGCGTTGTACACACCCCTGTATTAAATCGTGTGAATTGCTCTGTCAGCAATAATTAGCAAATGCCCCTTTTGTGTTGGTTAAAATTTAGACTCTTTTCGTTACAGGGTAGCATATTAACTGGTTTACTCATTTGGCATTGAAATTGTTGGCTGTTTACACTGCATAACTGTACTAACAAATACTGAAGTGGTGAAACTTGACGAGTGAATTAACTTGACGATGAAAAAAAATGTACAATTTTGTGAAATGAGCGGGGCACAGCACACATCAAGTAGAAGAAAATTTCACAGTCGAGCCGTGAATCAAAAGCCGTTGATGTAATTTTTTATATATTGATCTGAGCAAAATCATGATACGTAATAACAAAACAAGTAGAGTGGTATGGTAGTTCAAAGTAAGAAAGTTTAAAAAAATTAAAATCTTTCTGATTCCCTGCAATTTAGTTAATCTCTCCACAAAATGTTTCCTGCCATAAAAAAAAACTTGACCCGATTTAACTCAGAGGAGATTTAGGCCGAGCTTCTCTTCCGATAAGCGTCGTGCTAGTTTTTATTTTCCTTACTAATTGTGGGGACGAGATGAACTTTTACCGAGAAGCTTTTCGTGGCAGAAATACATTCGGAGTGCTCGCCCTTTTTCTAACTAAAAACACTTTTTTTATTGCCATAAGTCGATATGAAATCGACCAATTTTATTGAAATTTGGAAAGTACATAAGTCATTTTTATGATCGTGTACTAGGTTCGATACTTTGATCCGTTTATTTTAAATGAGTACCGGTATCGATACCTTGTCTAAAAGTTATATCACTACTTAAGGTGTTTAAAAAAAAAGTAGGTCAATTAGAAAAAAAATTTTCCTAAATGGGCTCGTAAAGAAAAGAAAACCCACGAAATTGGATTCATTTACCTATTTTTCCCCTTATTCGAGTAAAAAACCCTCACTTTTACCCACCAAGATAAATGATCCTTATTATATATGGACATGTAAAAAAATAATTGCAATAAAAATGGAAAATTTAGTGAATAGGAAAATATTTATTTATTTGTAACTTAGAACAAATTTTTTCACATAAACTGAAATTTTTTGTATTTGGCTTTATAAAGTTGTACATGTTTTTTCGTTACCTCAAAATTTATACAATTGATATTTCTTGAGACAAAAGAAGTTCTTATCTTTACTATGCTGTTTAATGTTAACGGTATAGAATGCTTTAAAGTCATAATATTTTACTGGTATAAGCCATTCTCCAAATTCCCTCATCCAAATAGGTTGGAAATGCTTTCGTTTGGACATATTTTCGCTGGAATTTATTTAAATGTCGAGTGATTTGTGAACAGCTTCGGTTTTTTCAAACTGACCATGGTGGAACAATACAGGTGTGTTAGTTTTTTCGTTTGATTTAACATTAAATCGTTTGGCGCAGTTCGATTTTGACATCAAACCAGAGAATTACAAAAGCAAAATCCACTGTGTTTGTTTGTTTCTATGTATTTATGTCGCGCTGCCGTCACCTTATACGATTCCGCCATGAAACTAACTTTCAAAGAGTTTTCATTAAATTCAACCAACAGATATGTAGGCGTAAACTATATTTTAAAAAGAGATAAACGTACTTGCATTTTAAAAGCACAAATAAAAATTCGCAACAGAGTAGCCAAGTTGAGTAAAACATTCATATGATTTTATAAGCAATAAGGGTGTGTTCGCATGACACAACTGCTCAACTGAGCAATTAAAACTTATTCATAGCGAAACTACCCACCCACATTCTGTTCTGCTGGATTGCGGAAGTCCCTTTTTCCCATTCAGCTAATTTTTTGTTGAAAAAACCACGAATGGGCGAAAAACCCACGTTTTGGCATCATTGCTGTCACTGTCTTCTTCGGCTGTTCTGCTTTCCTTTTGCTGCTTTTGACTCCACTATTTTGGATTGAACGCAACAATATTCCAGTCAAACACATTCAATTGGTTGAGCCCCCATGTAAACAATGAATAGTTTATTGTTGTTCAATATTGTGCATATAGATTAAAATGATTTAATTAATAAAGAAAATGTATTTCCATTTTAAAATGAATATAAAAAATGAACGAACGAAGATTGGTGTTAAACTTGCTGCTGTCTACGTCAACTTTTCTTCAGCTAATCTCTCTCTTTACACGAGTTACTGCTGACAGTTGTTTTCGTGATGCTAGATTCGACCGGTGTTCAGGGTAACCATCTCACATATATAGATCCAATCAAAACCGTATAAGGACCACGCCTACTTTCACGGAAAGGGGCTTACTGTTTGAATCTTAACAAAATATACACATATGTATATGGTGCGTGTAAGTGATCTGGTAACACTTACAAGAAAATACAGCTATGAGGTCAATCAGCTGATGAGAGAGATCGGTAATGTTATGAGGTGGGTTTTGTCTAAGGCTGGGGTAACGCTCAGTCAATCCAGAGTCGAGTAAAAGTCCCACAAACCCCTACTGAATAAATACACGATATTTATGTGTTACGAACACACGCACACACGGCTGGAGATATTAGGCGGACAGCAGATTTCCGTCGCAAGGTGGCGGGGGCGCGGAGCGGCGGCTAACGGTCGTTGGAGTAGAGGAGGTTCGGTAGGGCGGTTGAACGGTCGGGTAACGGCGGTCGTACGGCGGTACGGAAGCAGCGGCGGGATAGAAGCAGCGGCGGGATAGAAGCAGCGGCTTAACGGCGGTAGGATGGCAAGCGGTCAGTGGCTAGTGTTTCAGCGGCGGTACGGATGCCGCGGCTTAACGGCGGTAGGATGGCGAACCACCAACGGTCTTCGTAGCAGCGGCGGGACGGATGCAGCGGCTTAACGGCGGTAGGATGGCAGACGGCCAACGGTCGTCGTGGCAGCGCCGTGACGGATGCAGCAGCTTAACGGCGGTAGGACGGCGAACGATCAACGGTCGTCAGCAGCGGCGGGACGGATGCAGCGGCTTAACAGCGGTAAGATGGCAGACGACCAACGGTCGTCGTAGCAGCGGCGTGACGGATGCAGCGGCTTAACGGCGGTAGGATGGTGAACGGTCAATGGTTAGTGGGTAGCGGCGGCACCAGAAAGGCGGGATGGGCACGGCAGTAATATGGCGGACGGCCAACGGTCGGCGTAGCAGCGGCGTGACGGATGCAGCGGCTTAACGGCGGTAGGATGGCGAACGGCCAACGGTTAGTGGGGCAGCGGCGGCACCAGCAAAGCGGGATGTGCACGGCAGTAGTATGGCGGACGCCAACGGTCGGCGTAGCACCGGCGGGATGGAAGCAGCAGCGGCACCAGAGGGGCGACGATGCTACGGCTGCGGCGGTGGGCTACAGAGCGCGTACCAGGGCCGGGAAGAGAGGGGAATTAGGCTAGCGATGGTGTTTGCCTGGGCAGCGGCGGCTCGTTCCGGGCGGGGTCGGTTGACGGTATCGGCGGGATCGTCAGTCTTCGGCAGAATCGATAATAGACCGGTCGGTCACCTGCGGAAGAGACTGCGAGGACTCGGGTTAGTGCTGGTTTCACCGCTGGACACCCCCGCCTCCCTACTTGCACACTAGTAGAAGGTGCGTAAGGGCGGTGGGGTTGTACCAGCCGAGACGCCGCGGGTCGACCCGTTGCGGAGGGGAAGTGCACCTTAATGGCACATCGGTTGCCCCTTGCGTGCACGCATCGGCTCACGGCCGAAACCAGAGTTGCGGAGAGGGGGTCGTGCGGTCGTTAGGGCGGCGAGTCATTCCTTACCAGACCAGGACAACGGAGGGAAGGGTAGTCCGAAGACACCACTCGCGTCATCTTGGTGCAGCAGGGGTGACTCGCGCCAAGGCCGCACCCTCTTCTCCCCAGATAACTAGAGGGAGTGGTTCCTCCGCTCCGGCCAGCCTATTAAACCCAGCGCTGAGGGGGAGGGAGGTTATTTGGTGATTAAGGCAGCGGGCCGCTCAACACCGAGGTGGGCGACGGAGGGAAGGATAGTCCGAAGACACCACTCGCGTCGTCCAGCCCAGGTGAAGGGTGACTCGCGCCATGACAGCGCCCCTTCCACTCAGTCTGAGCCGCGGGGGAGGGGGGTTATTTGGTCATAAAGGCAGCGGGCCGCTCAACACCAGGGTGGGCGACGGAGGGAAGGATAGTCCGAAGACACCACTCACGTCGTCCAGCCCAGGTGAAGGGTGACTCGCGCCATGACAGCGCCCCTTGCACTCAGTCCGAGCTGCGGGGGAGGGGGGTTATTTGGTCATTAAGGCAGCGGGCCGCTCAACATCAGGGTGGGCGACGGAGGGAAGGATAGTCCAAAGACACCACTCGCGTCGACCAACTCTGGTGGGGGGTGACCCGCGCCATGAACAGCGCCCCTTCCACTCAGCTAGCTACCCGGAGTGCTAATTTTGTCTTTAAAAAGACAACCACTCTGGCTCACCTGCGAGGACTGAATTGCAAAAATGCAAATTCGCTGTTTATATGGGTGGTGCCGCAAAATGGTTGAGAAATCAACACACCCTTATTGTGATTGTTCAGTCGGAATTGACTGGTCACAAATGTTAGGTATAGTATGGTAACGCCATGGCCGGGGATAATTCCCAATCACAAGCAGCATTGGTTGGCCTATTGTGCTTTAAGCTATTCATTTTTTCTTCTTTATCATTGTAATTTGCTGGCAGTCGTTTTCGTACATTGCTTCAATAAAGTTCGTGTATTCTTAAATCGTATGTCTCTTTTTTATTCACAAGAAACATTGGCGACCGTGACAGGACGGTGAAGCAAGCATTTTGTTATAAAAAACAAATACAACTATACATATAAAGGTGCTCGCTGCCGTCAAGAACACAAACAAATTGGAGTACACGGAAAAGAGAACAGTTTGGAGCCTCAAATTTTAATATACACAGCAGTACATGTTCTCGTATACATATCGTAATTAGTGCTACATTGGTATAATACACACAGCCTACGCACATAATCGTAAGCATATTGTTTTATATTGCGGTTCTTTACATTGCCCTCAGTCGCATTCGCACGGTTTGTTTTTGCTTAATACGGTAATAAGCAGATTGCATATAAAAGGAAAAGTACTGTTTTCAGCGAAAAATATTACACCATATCTCCGTTTTATATTTTGGTGCTTTACTTTGGCTTCAGTCCGTGTGCACGTTTGTTTTTTACCTTCATACGGGAACAAGCAGTTTGCAAATTAAATAAATTTGAGGAAACAAGAATCAACACACAATTTTTGAGATCTAAAAGCCGGAAACATGCCGACGGACGATGATACCAATGATACATCGGTGGAATTGCCACCGCTGCGTCAACAACGCAGTTCAATGAAGCGGAATATCACAAACCTTAAAACTAAAATTGAAAGGGAAGGTGCTACAGCTGACGCCACGATTATAGAGTGCCAATTGCAAATATTGGAATAATATTTCAAGCAAGTATGTCATATGCAAACCCAAATTGAAAAACTTTGCTTTACAGACAATGGCCGCAGTGATTTAGAGGAACTCTTCATCACGACCAAGTCAAAATTATTAGGATTCTTGAACAAAGCACGTCGATCAAGCAGCGCTGAATTAAGCTATTTTAATACAACGACCCCTTCGCGTTCTTCACATCGCTTGCCGAAATTAAAGTTTCCGAAATTCGACGGCAAGTACACAGAATATTCTCGATTTATACATACGTTTGAGTCGTTGGTACACGAGGACTCGTCCTTATAACAAATTGACAAATTTAATTATCTTCTTGATTGCTTGTCGGGGGCTGCGCGAGCAGTAATTGAACCATTTGACGTTACAGAAGCAAACTATCAGCGAGCGCTGCAAAGACTAAAAGAGCGCTTTGACAATAAAACCCCAATTTTTATTGAACATATAAAGATTCTGCACACGTTGCCATCAATGAATAAAGGCGATCACTTCGCTTTGCGATCACTTATCGACAACGTTGCTTCTATTAAAGGGGCTTTATTATCGATTGGCTCCGAGAAGGACATAATGGAAGCGTTGCTAATTGATATTATTTTAACCAGGTTAGATGCTGACTCAAAAAAGGCTTATGATGAACGCCAAGAATTTAAAGAACTCCCATCGTTTGAAAAGTGTTACACTAATCTAAGCCATCGTTGTCAACTTCTCGAGAGTTGGAATAAGCGCTCCCCTGACGTGGCTAATCACATTCCCAATTCGAAGGTAAGCAAATCAAAAGCTTTCGTCACCTCCAAATCAAAATGTGTCTGTTGCCAAGCAGGAGACCATCTCATTAATCGATGTATGAAATTTCGCAACATGAGCAACTCCACCGGGAGTTCCATGCTTGTCTCAGTATCCCTCTTTCATTGATTTTTGTTATCTCAATATCTGACTTGACGCAGTAATCAGCATGAGATATGTGTTTTGTAGCAATTTAGGAATGTGGCCAACCTTTTCTGCCCAGCCGTGCCACAACAATGTATGATACATTGTTGACGACGAACTGGTTTTGCTTAGATATTGCTTAAGGCCGCACTACGTTGACGTATTCTATGAGTCATATTGCGCTTCATTTTCGCTCCAATTATCTTACTAATTTTCGTTCCAATTTCCACTCCAATTATACACCGTCCACAATTGAGGGCTGTGTTCAACCTTTTCCTCTCACAGACCTGTAGTACCGAGTACCTGCCTCAGCAATGTCTCCGCAGTGCAGGAGGGAACCAACTGCTTCGCTTCGACACCGCTTAAAACCGCACTACATTGACTTACGGTATGAGCCACCTTTGCGCTTCATTCTTGCTTCAATTTCCATTCAGATATCACTATCAATCTTCGTTTGAATTTCAGCTCAAATCTACACTCCAGCATCACTCCATTTAAACGCCATCCACAATTGAGGGCTGTGGTCAACCTTTTCCGCTCAAAGACCTGTAGTACCGAGTACCTGCCCCAGCAATATCTTCGCAAAGCAGCTCGACCACTGCTGTCATCTAACGTCAAATATTGCCACAGTTTTGGATGTGGCCATCCGTGCTGTGAACGCCTCCTATTCGCAACGCAGTCTAAGGCAGCTTCAAACATCTCAAAAGACAAGATGAGCACCGGCCCACTCGTACAATAATCGAAAAGCTTCCCTATGAAAAGCCATCTGTCCCACCAATTTGTAGGAAGAATTAAAAGGAGCACGACGCAAATTGGAAGAGAAGCTCAGCCTAAAATCTCTTCAGCGGTTATCGCGCTTACATTTTTTATTTAAACAAAAAAGCATCATTTTGTACAAATTCTGCGATCGTTACATTATTAGATAGTAACAATAGAAAAAAGGAAATTCCCATTTGACTGGCTTGTATAAACTCATTTCCTTCTGGTGCGCTAAGTGTGTACAATTATTTGAATAAATTTTTTATTTTAATATAACAATTGCCGTAATATGCATACTAACGATGTAAATCCAGAGACTTCACCTTGAATAAAAATTTTCGGCATCCAAAATTTCGTAAGAAACATAAAGTGCCGGCAGACTCACCCATTCAATAGGTTCATTCCATTTCAAGAGACCCGGTCCGCGCAGGACATGATTTTTGATTTCGATGAAATTTTAATGTGTTGTTCTTTGGTCAAAATAATGAAACACGTGTATTTTTTTTGCCTCAAAAAATTGTTTTTTCGGATTTATGGGCAATTGGATTCTATAAAATGCAGTCGGTATTTTATTCACCTATTTTTTCAACTGTCAATAACTTTGTCAAAAATTAACCGATTCCCATGATTTTTTCTTTGAAATGTTCGTTATTATATTTACATACTTTTATATAACTTTGTAAGGGATAACATATAGTTTAAAAAAATGTTTGTTAGTATTTAGTAAGTATTTGTGACTTTTTTCAAAAATTAATTTCTCAAAAAACGTTACTTTTTTTGTTTAAACTTTTCTATATTGAGTGAACAGTTCATATTTCAACTTGGCTAAATGCCTATTTGCCGAAACTTGTTGTTTTCGAGATATGAATTTTTGAATATTAAACAATTTTCCCGCCTTTTATTGATGCAATGCATTACAGCATACAATAACTTTGTCAAAAATTAACCGATTCTCATGATTTTTTCTTTGAAATGTTCGCTATTACTTTCAGTTTTATATAAATTTATAAACAATTGCATATAGATACAAAAAAATTATTTTTCTAGTATTTAGTAAAAATGTATGACTTTTTTTCAAAAAATAAAATATTAAAAAAAAATGGTCACTGTTTTTTGTTTAAACTTTTTCTATATCGAGTGAGCAATTTATGTTTCAACTTGGGTAAATATCCATTGGCCAGCGCTCGTTGTTTTCGAAATATGAATTTTTGAATATTAATCTTTTTTCCCCCCATATATTAATGCATTACATATCAGCATACAAGGCGATCAATGCCAAATGCTTAAAATTAATTAAAATATCACATTTATTATTAAAAACATTCATTTGTTGTTATTTTTCAGAATTACAGTGATTTTGTAACAAGGCCTGGCAAAGACTCTTGTGACAGCATTGTAGGTTTATTTTGAAATTTTTACTAAATAATAAACAAATTTTTTTTTTAAATATATGCTATTGTTTATAAAGTTATATAAAAATATAATAACGAACATTTCAAATAAAAAATCGTGAGAATCGGTTAATTTTTGACAAAGTTATTGACAGTTGAAAAAATAGGTGAATAAAATACCGACTGCATTTTATGGAATTCAATTGCCGATAAATCCGAAAAAAAAAATTTTTTTATTGTGGCAAAAAAAAAAGATACACGTGTTTCATTATTTTGACCAAAGAACAACATATTAAAATTTCATCGAAATCAAAAATCATGTCCTGTGCGGACCGGGTGTCTTGAAATGCAATGAGCCAATAATAATTTAGTATGTGCACATGTTTATACGACACATACATACATAGTAGTATTTAGTTAATTTTTAGAATGTTGGAATACTTTTTTAAGTTATAAGCATATCATAAACAAAAAAAAAAAGATTTATTTTTATTTTATTTATTTGGATTAAAGTCGACATCGACACAAAGCGGTCGATTACTAAGACAATATTAGCATAAATTAATGTTACAATTAAAAATACTTAAATACAGATGTATATATTAAATTCTACCATACAAATGAAAGAAAGTACAAAATATCAGGCCAGACGTGAGGGTATTGAATTATGCAATGCGGTAAACGAACATTCAAAGCTGATGCAGTTATACTAGTTGTTGTACACCAGTTACGCAGTGGATTATTTTGGCAAAATTTTGCCGGCAAAGCGATAAATGAAAAGGCACAAAGTGCCTGGACGTTCTACCAGGAACAGCAAAATTTAGTCGACTAACAATATCAGAGGCGTCAATCTCGCCCATAATAAGCTTATGAATGAACATTACCCCTAGTAAAGTTCTACGATTTTCTAAAGTTGGCAGATTAATATATTTTATTTATTATATATATATTTATTTATTTATTACGACTCTAAGAGCCTAGTTCAAAACTTAAAAATATGATTGCATTAATTAACAATGTGTACTTAATCTAAATTTTTAAATTAAAAAAAAAAAATTTAATTATGACACATGTATCCTAATGCATTTAAATCTCAACGATTATATCATTTAATCGGCCTAGATTTGGTGTAGTCATACAACCGGCTGCTAAATAAGTTTCTATCACAATTTTTTATATATTCAGGTAGTTCGTTGAAGTATTTCAACCCTTTGTAAAAAATACTATTTTGTTCCGATTCTGTTTTATAATTTGGCAATTTAAAATTATTTCTCTGCCTTGTATTTATATCATGGACCTCGTAATTAAATGTAATACCTGTTCGGAGATACTCTGGTAAAATTTCGTGCTTTCCCAGCCAGCATTTTTTGAAAATTTTGATCAAAAACTATTCAAATATCATACCCCAAAATGATTAAAAACGTTCAAATTTAGAAGCATTTTCTGTTCGAAAATTAACGTATCGTCGGGAGAAAAATGTACCATAAATGTGATTATTCTTGAATAATCATTTATGATTCATATTTCGAAACGCTTTTTGTTCATATTTGATATCATTGTAAAATTGGGCTTTAATTGTTTTAGAGTAATATTTGACTGCTTTTCACAGTAATTTTCTGATCATATTCGTGAACATATTTCAATTATTTTGGTTAAGATTTTTGAATAATTTTTGGAATGCGATTATCATACATTTATTCTTCATATCTCATACAAAATAAGATACTACATAGTAATCCTATTACATCAGGGGAAGAAAGCATGCGGAAGTGAGCTATTGAACAAAAGGTAATTCGCAAACAAACTAGACCAATATACACCTGCGACTACAACATCCAGCATCAGCTATGATCGTCAACATCTTAAAATACGATCTGGTACGGCATGTTGAAGCCATATCCAGGTACATATGTCAAGAGAGTTTCACTTAATTGGGGTTCAAATAGTTCATAACCTTTGTATTGTCTAATGGTATAATTTGTATTTTCAGGGAAGCCGATGGTGGAGGAATGCTTGGGGACATCTTTTGTTAGGAGCAGTATATACATGATTTCTTGTCTTGAAGAACAAAATTTTAATATATTTTTTCTGAACTTCATGATTGAAAAAATGTGTATGTGAAAAGAATAAGATCTTCAATGAAAAGTAAAATTTTAACAAGTATAAAATTCATTATTCAGTCAACAAAGATTGTCAGAAAAGATTCAGAAAACTGAATGAAAAATGAATAAAATTTTTGATCACCTAAAGTAAACACATTTGATTCAAATATGATTACAAAATGTGATTGAAAAATGACTTTCAGTTTTTGATCATCAAAATTATTCATATTTGATAATTTTTTTGTTCAATTTTATGATAACTCATTATTTAGTCAGAAAACGTAATGAAATTGTATTGATATGTAGGGAAATTCCAAATTTTATCACCTAAATGCTGAGTGGGTTATATTATAAATAAATTTCATTGTATTGAAGAATATTTGTTATTTGCCGCACATCCAATTTAAAGTTAGAAGCATGTCTTTTATATGAGTATCATAACGTTTGCTTAAAATAAAGCGCATTTATTTTGCATTTTTTGCAACTTATCAATTTGCGAATCTTTCATAATAAAAAATATTGTTGAGCAATAAATAAAGTAAGGCTCAACTATGGATCTATAAACCTTTACTTTGTAATAATTACTTAAGTTTTTACAAGTTCTTTGAATAAACCATAATTTTTTTGGTCAACATGGGCATCAAATTTTAATTTGCAATCAATCTGAACACCCAAATATTTACTTTTTCTATTTCAATATTATTTATTGTAATAGTTTCAAAATTAGCAATGTTTTTTCTTGAAATAAGAATGTATTAAGTTTTTTCTATATTAATTTTATCTCTGTTAGTACACAGCTACCGTGGTATGATGGTAGCGTGCTCCGTCTATCACACCATATGCCCTGGGTTCAACTCCCGGGCAAAGCAACATCAAAATTTTGGAAATAAGTTTTTTCAATTATAAGAAAATTTTTCTAAGCGGGGTCGCCCCTCGGCAGTGACTGGCAAGTGCTCCGGTGTATTTCTGCCATGAAAAGCTCTCAGTGAAAACTCATCTGCCTTGCAGATGCCGTTCGAAGTCGGCATAAAACATGAAGGTCCCGTCCGGCCAATTTGTAGGTAAAATCAGGAGGAGCACGACGCAAATTGGAAGAGAAGCTCGGCCTTAGATCTCTTCGGAGGTTATCGCGCCTTACATTTATTTTATTTTTTTTAGTACACAGCCAGATATAAAGTGCGTTTAAGTCACTTTGTAACTTGATTCTTATATCATTTTCATTTTTGCCATTTATAGAAATAAGAGCATCATCAGCGAAAAATTTTATAGAGCTGAATTTCAAAACAGAATTTATATCATTAATATAAATGCTGAATAAAATTGGTACAAGAACAGAGACTTGTGGTAGGCCAATCTTAACATCCACTTCGTCTGATATTTTCAAACCAATTACTGTTCTTTGTTTGTGATTTGTTAAGAAATCTTTAAACCAATCCAGTTCAACGTCTCTAATACCAATTCCTTCCAATTTTCCTAATAATATTTTTTATCTATAGTTTCGAAGGCTCTTTTAAGATCAATGAAACTGCTATTATCGCCTTTTTATTATTAAGTTCTTCTTTCCATTCAGCTAAAACCATATTCAAAGCTGTTTCACAGGAATGCTTTTTTCTAAATCCTGATTGTTGAGGTATGAGTATATTTTTTTCTTCCAAGTATTGAACCAACTGGTTTTTTACCACAAGTTCTAAAATCTTTTCATCACTGGCCAGTGTATTTATCGGACGTAACTCCTCTGCTTTTATTGTATTATTAACTTTTTCGATTGGCACAATGGTAGACGTTATCCAAATACCCGGAACTATGCCACTACTTAAACTTTCATGTATGATTTGCGCATAGAAGTATCCCAGATATGATATCATGTCTTTAAGAACACCATCTGATAACAGCTTTTTACCACCTCGCATAGATTTAAACGTCAGGACGATTTTGATGACGTCATCTGTACTAACTTTTACAAATTTGAAAATCCCATTTAACTGAATAGGAAAATTTACTTCTGTATAAAATTCTTCTATGTTATTGCAAATA
This sequence comes from Eurosta solidaginis, assembly GCF_040869045.1. NCBI lineage: Eukaryota > Metazoa > Arthropoda > Insecta > Diptera > Tephritidae > Eurosta > Eurosta solidaginis. Next base: position 88,509,772 of record NC_090323.1, on the reverse strand, counting down.
TCCTCAATGCTATCAGCAAAATATTTGTTTAGATTGTTAGCAATTTCAGATTCATTCATATATGCTGTACCGTTTATCAAAATTTTCTTGAAAGAAGAGTCTTCATTAACCCTACTTATTGCGAATTTCAAATATTTCCACATCGCTTTATTACCTTTACTATTCATCTGTATGTTATTCTCCATATGCTTATTTTTTTAATTTTTAGCAGCTTCTTATATTTTTTTTTATGTTTCTATATTCATCCCATTCTCCGGATATTTGAGCTAGTTTATAAAGTTCTAATTTATATTTATTCATGTTGGAGAACTTTTTGTCATACCACTTATTAATTAACTTTAACTTAACCTTTTCATACGTTAAGTTTCGCATGGCGTTTAAAACATTGCTATTAACCAGCCCTACTTTGGACTCTAAATCAATTCTATTGAATTTGCTAAATTTAATAAGGAGAAGCCTATTTCTATATGGTGGCAAATGCTCCCTTGAATCCCAGTTAAGACCACGTAGGGCAAATATAATGAATTGCTTCTGTACCGACTCAATACGCTTTATAAATTTTGATACGCTGGGCACCAAACACACGAACAATACTCCAAGATTGGTTGTACCAACGATGTGCAGAGTGTCTTAGTCAGATACGGATCATTAAACTCCTTAGCCCATCGCTTCACGAAACCGAGTATACCCGTTGCTCTGTTTACCATTGATGAAATATTCGTACTAAAAGTCAATTTTGGATCAAACAGAACGCCCACATCACTTATAACAGATATACGCTCCAAAGACGTGCTGTTTGGCGTATACGACGTCAAACTTGGCTTCACTCAGTGAAATGTCATTAGTTTGCACCAGCATTAAAATGAATCCAAGCCTGCCTGAAGAAACTCCACGCGGGAAGACTCCGAAGGCAACTATGAGTAGCAAAGTTTAACATCATCCGCATACATAAGAGTTCGGTAATGTATAAGATTGTGGTAAGTCATTTATAAAAAAGGTATAAAGTAATGGACTACCCTGAGGCACACCGACGTTACATCAAACAACGTTAAAAGACTGTTTATTAACAAAACTTTTTGAGTCCAATTCGCGAAATAGCTTTCGAGCCATACAAGTAAATGCTTCTGAAACCCAAGTAAATCAAGTTTGTTAACTAAAAGCTCATGATTGACAGAGTCAAACGATTTACTGAAGTCGGTATAGATCACATCCGTTTGCCTATTGTTTAAAAATTCATCCATTACAAAAGAAGTGAACTCTAGCAAGTTGGTAGTGGTTGATCTACGCGAATAAAACCATGCTGGCAGCGCGATAATATAGGGCTACACATGTGTTGAAGTTGAAGTTGACATGTAATTATTTGCTCAGATGTTTTCGAAATAGTTGAAATAGTTCGCGATACTAAATCTACTACCTTTTTTGTGCAAATGTATAATAAATGATTTCTTCCAAATCAAAGTAAAAGTGGCAGATTCCATAGATAATTGGAGCGACAGTGATTTTACAGCTTTTATAAATAAACAAAAATTTTGTTGTCAAAGAATAGCAAACGAAATACGAAAAGTACATACAAGAAATATAGATAATCTAAAAGCGCAACAACTACGAAACTTAGGAATAGAAATAACCAATAACTGGTTCGTAAATAAAACCGAAATACATTTTCCCGAAGACGTGAAATGGCTTTTATCGTTAGGGACCAACCACAAAAACA